>NW_012267217.1:4983696-4987438 GCF_000151885.1 Dipodomys ordii
GGGGTTAATTTTATACCCTGCTACTTTGCCAAAGTTTTGAATCAGCTTGAGTAATTTGGGAGTGGAGTCTATGGGATTCTTTAAATACAAGATCATGAAGTGACTGATTTTTTAAAGCTGTTTCTTCATGAATTATATTCCTGTGGTTTTTCTGAGAATTATTCTACCCAATATTCATTGATTTTCTATTTCTAGATGAATATTTATCACCATATTTGGAAATACATTTCTTCAGGTATTTTTGGTAAAATGTCTTTCCTTCCACAAGCAATGTTTTTTTTCTCTTCTTTATTTTTGGGACTCCAATTTTATATATTAAAGCTACTTGATGTTGTAAGCTCATGGATGTTCATCTTTTCTCTTCATATGTTGTTTAAGATAGTTTTCCTTATCAGATCTTCACCTCACTGATGATCTATTTTTGGCACTATCCAATGTGCTATTAATTCAGCCTTGTTTTTCTTTTTTTTTCATGTAAGACACTTAATTTTTCATCTTTTGATGTGATATCTGAATTTTTTGTTTTTTCTTTTATATATATTTATTGTAAAAATGTTGTTCAGAGGGGTTACAGTTACATGAGTAGGGTAATGAGTACTTTGTAGCGAGCATTGTTACCTTCTCCTTTGTTTTCTCCCTACCATCACTTCCCTCCCCACCTCCCCAACTCCTCCCACCCCTCCACACCAACATTGTAAAGTTTGTTTTCAACATAGTGTCCTGTATATCTCGTCGTCACAATGGGTCAGCCTGCATCCTCATTTAAGCATTCCCCAATATCCCTTCCCCTCCCCAAATTACAAAAATGCATATACAAGATGCAGAACACCGGCATCTAATCCAGTGAAAACAGGGGTTATACTGCGGGGGAAGAACATACAAAAGAAACAAAAGAATCACATAGTGAATGATTTGTAATTTATGTTTTTCTTCTCATTTTTTGATTTACCCTATATTTATATATTGTTCATATTTATAGTAAATGTCTTAATTTTCTTGTCCAAAAGTATTTTATTTACAATTATATTTCACTTGATGGATATGTATACTAATTATAGATAATGTCTATTTGTTACTTTGGAAGTCCAGTAATTTTTGACACTAGTAACTTGAGATTCTTATGTTTTGGACCTGCAATTAATGTGTTGACCAGCTTTTATTATGGTAATTAATTCAGTTAATTAGATTTATAGTATGTGTACTAGTTACTCAGATCTGAAGTCATTAAAATGTTTATAAGACTATGCAAAGTTCTTAACCTAAAGATATGTTTATCTTACTACTAAGTCAATACCTTCTGATGCCTCTACTCTGTGTCTTATACATTTTTGATGCCTTCCTGCTCTGGCTTCTGGAATTCTGAAAAATCTCCAGTCCTATGTGAGTTTCATAAATTGTGCTGCTTATTCCTTCCAGTGGTTATTTTCTCTTACCCATCAATCAATACTAAACCAAAGACACATAGCATCTTTTTGCAAATTTTGACAGATCTATATACTCAGGTATATGATTATTAATTTATTGATTCTTTTCTCAAACATTGGGAAATTAAATTGTTTCCAATTTGTCAAAATCATGCTTGAATTTAAAAAAATCTTGTATGTAAATCTTTGAATTAGTAGGGTTTCTTTGTTTGGATAGTTTTCTTAGAAGAAAAAAATGTGTTAAAATTATAAACACATTTTGTGTACTTGATATGTATGGAGCAAATGCTTTGTACCAACTTGTAAGAGCACCTGCTTATCCCAATAGCTAACGTTTATTCAACTTGCAGACCCCAGATACTGCTTTAAATGTTCACAAATATTGTTTTGTTCAATCTTCAAAATAAGTTTATAAGGCAGAAATTATTTTTAAGCCCATCTTAAAGATAAAGGCAAAATTTAAAGATCTCCAACCAAGTTTTTTTTTAAGAAGAGTTGTTAAGTAATGAGTCCAGAATTCAAACACAGGCAGCAAGTCTCTGAACCTACCCTCTAATCTTCACACACTCTACCTCCATAGAAATGTGATTAATATTTTACATATTATTTCTCATAAAAATCATACCATATTCCAATTTAATTACTGTAAGAATCCAAACGTTTGGGGCAATTTTGTTACTCTATTTCTTTTATAGACAATGTGTGTGTATGTGTGTGTGTGTGTGTTTGTGTGTGTATAATTTTATTTTTTGATGGGCTTGGGGCTTGGACTAGGCACTGACCCGGAGCCTCTTTGTGCTCAAGGCTAGTGCTCCACCACTTGAGCCACAGTACCACTTCTGGCTTTTTCTGAGTAGGTTATTGGAGATAAGAGTCTCATGGACTTTCTTGCCCAGGCTGGTTTCGAACCATGATCTTCAGGATCTCAGCATCCTGAGTAGCTAGGATTACAGGGTGAGCCACTGGTGTCTGGTGTGCTTTTTTGTTTTTTGTGTTTTTTTTTTTTTTACTTGTTTCATCTGTTAAAACTATCTGTCCCCAAACAGTAGTTGTGAATAAGACATTATGACACCATAAGCATCCAGAAATTTACTGTGCCAGCATTATTAATCATGGCTCATGATTCTAGATCTTAGGGTTACTCAAGACAAAATGAGTGCAGTGCCAGGATCAATCATTCTGGTCATATCTGTGGTACTGAAGACCTGTTCTAACAGTTTCTACTGTAGGTGGTCCCAGTAAGTTTGTGGAGGAGCCAACAAAGAAGAGGAAAATAAAAAGTTTTTAAATGCCCTTCTCATTAGTGGCTTAAGGGAGAACTTGAAATAGTATCTGGAGGAAACCATTTAATTTGAAGATTCATTTGTAAGTCTGTAACCAACAACATTCTACAATTAGTTTTTAAGGCTATATTTATAGAGCCTTTTGGTGTTTCTGATTATGAGAAATTAGTTTGAGGTTGAAGAGAATATTGAAGACAACATCAAAGTGCTTTGGATTCTTTTCAAATGTTTTTCTCAGTACAATTGATATAGGAAATGACAAATAGATAAATTTACATTTGAAGAACTACTAGAAATATTCTCCTGCATTTCTAAAATTATTTTTATTATTCTGTAATATTCTTATTTTACCAACAATATGTAAATGTTCAAAGTCAGTAATTATTTACTTAAGTATAGTATATAATACTAGAAAAATAAGTGAGTTCATCTTTTTATTTTTATAAATAAGGGCATTTAAGGTACCCTGCCACCAATAATTTATGCTGTCTTTCTTAAATATGAATGTGATGTCAGCAATTTAATTCATTACTTACTGAATATAATCAATATGTAGATATAATGCCTAGCAGGTATTGTGCTAAATGTTCTGCAATGAACCCCATAATTATGAATTTCGGCCTCAAATCCTACCTCTGTCAGTATTAGCTAGGTGACCTAGCTATATAGTTATAATAGTTATTTCTCTAGGCCTCAGTTTCTGTAAGTAAAATGGCACTGCTCCAGCCTTCATTATGTTTCAAGGGAAATCAACTTTTAATGGTATTTTGGTTCATTTTATGTGGTGAGTTACCTTTCTCTTGCTGCTTTCAAGATTTTCTTGTTGACATCAGCTTTCAATGTTTTAACAATTATTTGTTTAGATACATATTTCTTTTTTTTTTTAGGTTTTAGGTGTTTATTTTTTTTTAATTTAATTTTATTTTATTTGTGAACAGACTGTACAGAGGGGTTACAATTGCATGGGCAGGATAATGCGTACATTTCTTACCAAGCATTGCAGCCTCCTCCTTTGTTTACCCTTCCCATCCCTTC
>NW_012267217.1:4995368-5020524 GCF_000151885.1 Dipodomys ordii
TGTCGGGCTTCTACTCACGCCGAGTCTTGGATCCTGGGTCGTCTCTGGTCTGCAAACTGCAGGATGAAGCTGTCTGCTCCTTGTCGGTTCTTGCTGGTGTTGAGTAGAATCCGCTCGCCTGCTGCGTCTGGCTCCTTCGTCCCGGACTCTCAGCGCTCAGGTTTAGCCCGGGGGCGGTCTCCGCCGCGACCCTGCCGCCGCCGTCTCCACCGCGACCCTGCCGCTGCCGATAGCCCGGCTGTAGTCTCCACTGGGACCCTGCCGCCGCCGCCGGCGGCGGCTGTTGCTGGCTGTTGCTCAGATGTGTATTCTTGCCTTGGCTTTCTCTCACTTGTCTAACTCTCTGTCCTGTGATGGCACACTTGGTGTGTTTCTCTGGCTTAGGACTGTTCACTGGAACTCTAAAACTGCTTTCTATGCGAGAGCTTGTTCAGCTTCCAGCTTCTCCTCCGCCATCTTGTCCCGATCCTAGATACATATTTCTTAGAGCTCCTTCTGGAAGCTTGTTGGTCCTGCCTATGCAGATTACTATTCTCCATAATTGAAGAATTTTCATTCATTATTTCTTTGAATATAAGACAGTTTAAATGTGTTAGCCATTACTTGATGGTTTTTTCTCCTATATGTGTCAGATTTTCCTCTTAGTTTGCACAGTTAGAAATTTCCTTCATGGAATTTGGTTATTTTATGTGTTATACTGAAGTGCCTATGGTTTCTGACATCGATCCTACAGCTTCTTATTGTTGCTTGTTTTATTTGAACTAAGTCTCTGAAGTTTATTTTTTCTCATGTGCAATTAGGAGACATGGATTTTGATATGAATGCTCAGACTTTTTTTTCTCTTAAAACTATTCTAAGCTTAGAAGCCTAGTTGTTCTGCAATTTCATGATGATTGGTCAGGGATTGTTATGAAAACTCCTGAGTCTGTAAGACTTGTAACCATCTTCCCTGCTTTTAGCTAGTTATTCTCCTGTGTGCACATGCACACACATGCAAACATAGCTTTGTACACTAAGACAAAGAAATGCAATCTTGATAAGACCTTTTGAGGCAGGTTTTTATACCATGTACTTCTTTAATTGGTGATGAGGCATTTGTTTGTTTGTGCTAATGATATCCAATAGTATTCACTTGCCTCTCCAATTGTTTACTATTATGATCTCTACAAATTTCAGGAGAAGATGCTTTATTTATTTATTTTCATTGTTAACATAATGTACAGAGAGGTTACAATTACATGGGCAAGATAATGAGTACATTTCCTATCGAGCATTGTAGTCTCCTCCTTAGTTTACCCTTCACATCCCTTCCCTGCCTCCCCCCGTGCCCCCACTGAATCCTCCCCCCCCAACCAAATATGTAAAGTTCGTTCTCAACATGACAACTTGTACTTCTCATTGCTGCCACGGGTCCACCTGTATCCTTATTTAAACGACTTGTTTTTCCCCTTCCCCTCCACAAATTATACCAACACCAAATACAGTGAAAGCAGGGGTTATACTGTGGGGAAGGGACATACAAAGCAACAAAGAAATAATCTTATAAATGCATTAGAAACAAATGCATGAAAGAAAAAAAACACATTTGAATACATATCTTAGGGTTCATTTTCCTGACATCACCTTATCTGACCTTTTCTGCTTGACTCAGACATATACTAGATTTTGCAAATAAGGGAAACCATGGGACCTATGTTTCTTTGCGCCTGGCTTACTTCACTTAATATAATTTTTTCCAAGTCTTTCCATTTCCTAACAAATGGGACAATGTCATTCTTTCTGATGGAGGCATAGAATTCCATTGTGTATATATACCACATTTTCTTGATCCATTCATCTACTGAGGGGCATCTGGATTGGTTCTATATCTTAGCTATGGTAAATAATGCTGCAATAAACATAGTTGTACTGGTAGCTTTAGTGTGGCCTTGTTTGTGAACATTTGGGTAAATGCCCAAAAGTGGGATTGCTGGGTCATAGGGGAGCTCTATGTGAAGTCTTTTGAGGAACCTCCATACTACTTTCCAAAGTGGTTGAACAAGTTTACACTCCCACCAACAATGAAGTAAGGTTCCCTTCTGGCCACATCCCCTCCAGCATCTGTTGTTATTAGAGTTCTTGATTTTAGCCATTCTAACTGGGGTGAGGTGTATCTCAATGTTGTTTTGATTTGCATTTCTTTTATGGCTAGGGAGGTTGAGCATTTCTTCATGTGTCTATTGGCCATCCTTCTTTCTTCTTCACAGAAGTTTCTCTTTAAGTCATTAGCCCACTTATTTATTGGGCTGTTGTTTCTTTGAGGATTTGTTGTTGGGGGATTTAATTTTTTGAGTTTCAGGTATATTTTAGATATGAGACCCTTGCCCATTGTATGGCTAGTGACGATAGGAGAAGATGCTTTTTAAGGCAGTTCTTAGACTCTATGTTTAATTAACTATGCTCTCTCAATCAGTACTATGCAGATTCCAGTAGGTAAGAATAGTGTTTCTCCCCAAGGAATCTATTTGTCACAAGAGCTAGAAGGAACTATAATCCCCATTATGCTGTTATCCCAACTGACTTAGAACCCCTGCTTTGTAAGGCTAGAAAAAAAAAACAGAAACCCTAAGTCTCTCTGTCCTATAACTCATGGCATGACCACGAACTGGAACTGGGAAGAGAGCTATCTTCATGGCTGCATTCTCCTGGAATAGATTATCTGGAACATAGAACTTGGGGAAAGTGAAGTAGAGCTGAAAGCCTATCTTTCATAGAGTGAATCTGTTATTTTCAAGATAGAGAAGGAAGTGGGAGAAAGAGAGACATCCTGAGCTGCAGGTGGCCATGTGAATGGCTTTAGACTCTAATAAGGCAGGGCAAAAATTTGCAATTTTCTTCAACAATATTTGCCAAGATAGCTTCTTCTCTGTTTATACCTTTTGTTAATTTCTAAAGGCTTTACAAAGACTTGCGTTTGGGGTAATTTTCACCCATTTAGCTCTTTTTTCTCCTAGAAGTTTGCATGACCACACAACCAAGGCCCCATGTTTTGCACAAATTGTTCTACACTTCATGTGTGGTTCAAGGGCTGGGCATTACATCTTCACTTTGGCTATCTTTCCTTAGCCAGAATGTATCTTCCTTGGTTCTTCCCATAAGCCTAGAAAACATACTACAGCATCTATTATTGGTGGGAGACATAGCAAGGAGGGTTTTTAGACTTAAAAACAAACTACAATATAACATACTTGTTCAATCGAACTTGTTTTTCAAATCTGTCATATCCTTTATAGGAAGCCTATTTGGACTGCTGAGGATATTGCTTTTCTAGTTCAATATATGAATGTTTTTTTTATAAAGCACTGAAACACTTTTATGCAACTAACAAGGAATCACAGTACATTGTGACTTAAGAGGAAATAAATATTTAAATGTAATACAGTATGAGGAACAATGATGTCAATGTAAAGCAGTAGATTACATTTTAGCTAAGAGGAGGAAGATAATTTTGAAATAAACTGTGGCAAAAGGGAGTAGATGACTCACTTTTGAAGCCACTGATCTATAAAAGGCCAACTCCTGACTCAGTTGGCTGGTCATCAACAAAATAGTGACTCAGAAGTAATTAAGGGGAGGATATGGAGCAGACTGAACAAAAGGTAGAACAGTGTCATAAAGTGACATCTGTCTTTGAGATCATAATTTTTATTAGTGATCATTTCCCAGGCACATCAAATTACTGAGATCATTTAAATAATACTTGAAGCCTGTAAGAGCATACATGATAAAAAACATGCTTATAAAATTAATATGTGTGAACTCACCATATTTAATAGCAAAAAGTTGTTATCAATTTTGCATTTGCCTATGGAAAGTTAACCCCATATATAAATAAATTACTTTTCTTTATTATTTGCTTTTCCTTTAGATTTTCTCTTTTTATGTGCATGTGTATACTAGTCTTGGGGTTTTCCTTTAGATTTTCTCTTTTTGTGTGCACGTGTATACTAATCTTGGGGGACAGCCAGAGTGCTGTCCCTGAGCTTTTGTGCTCAAGTTTGTGTTTAGATACTTAGTCTCACAGCTTCATTTCCAGATTTGTGGTGGTTAATTGGAGATAAGGGTCTTATGGACTTTCCTGATCTACCTGCTTTCGAACTGTGTTCCTCAGATCTCAGACTCCTGAGTAGCTAGGATTACAGGCAGTAGCCACCAATGCTTCAATAGATTTTCTCACCAAGCTTTACAAAAATGTGAAACATATGTAACCTTTTGTAATTTATTTTCTGATTCAGCGTTTTTGTGTTTCCTCTATGTTTTGAGGATCTGTATCTCATTTATTTTAAATTGTTATTTTGGTTATTTATTGTGATACAATTCACATTTCATAAAAACATACTTTTTTAAAGTACATTATTCACTGACTTTCAATAAATTACCAAAGTTGAACACCTGTCATTTCTATCTGACTTTAGAAGTTTTTTTTTTTTGGTTGAGGGTCTTGAACTCAGGGCCTGAGTGCTATGCTGTCCCTGAGCCCCTTTGTGCTCAAGTCTAGTGCTGTACCACTTGAGCCACAGAGCCACTTCTGGATTTTGAGTGGTTAATATGAGATGAGAGTCTCATGGGGACTTTTCTGTCCAGGCTGGCTTCAAACCTCAATCCTCATATCTCAGCTGTCTGAGTAGCTAGTATTATAGGCATGAGCCACAGGTGCCTGGCTTGAATACTACTACTACTACTACTACTGCTACTACTACTACTACTATTTTGTCGGTCATGAAGCTTGAACTCTGGGCCTGGGTGCTGTCTCTCAGCTCTTCAGCTCAAGGCTGGCTCTCTTCCACTTGAGCCACAGCACCACGTCAGTTTTCTGAGTGGTTTTTTGGAGATAAGAGTCTAATGGACTTTCCTGCCTGGGCTGGCTTTGAACTGCGATCCTCAGATCTCAGCCTTCTGAGTATCTAGGATTACAAGCGTGAGCCACTGGCGCCAGCTGGACATATGTTTCTTATTAGCTAAGTTATAATCTTGAGAGTGAGATTACTGGATCCTGTGGTATGGTATCTCTATAGTTGATGTGTTGAGAACTAGCAACTCATTTAACTACCTACACAAAATGAAGGGTTCAAGTTTTCAGTTTCCTTGCCAAAACTTTTTTTCCACTAGAAAAAAATCACACTGAGATTAGAGTATATGAAATAGTATTTCATTGTAACTTTGATTTGTTTTTTCCGAATGATGTTGAGCATCTGCTCATGTGCTCTCTGGTCATTTATGTGTCTTTCTTATAGAAACATTTATTAAATCTTTGTGCATCTTGAGTTACTAGTCTTTTTAATAGTGGTTTATAAGTATTTATTATATAAGTACACAAAAAATATTTTATGATGTATATAGTTATATATATATAGATAGATCTTTATATC
The DNA here is from genome assembly GCF_000151885.1 of Dipodomys ordii. Classification (NCBI taxonomy): domain Eukaryota; kingdom Metazoa; phylum Chordata; class Mammalia; order Rodentia; family Heteromyidae; genus Dipodomys; species Dipodomys ordii. Next base: position 5,000,777 of record NW_012267217.1, read on the forward strand.
TGAAACAAAAGTTTATGCTTTGCTATGTTCTGTTCAAATCTCTCTTATACCATTTTAATTCAGTCTCAAAGTTACTGTGACCCACTATATTTGTTTCATTGTATGTATCTAAACCTCCACCATGGGTATTTATATAAATGCCACTCAGAATGCCAGTTTACCAGATGATATGGAGTTTGCACACATATGAACCAATTATGTAATTAAGAAACTATTCTTAGCCAGCTGCCAGGCTTATGTCTATTATCCTAGCCACTGAGGAGACTAGAATCTGAGAAATCACAATTCAAAGCCTAGGCAGAAAAGTCTCCATCTCAAATTAAGCAGCAAAAGGCCAGACTACAGTCCTGGCTGAGTAGGTAAAACATCAGCAAAGAACAAACAAGCTGAGCAAAGAAAGACATGAGGCTCTGAGTGCAAAGTTGGGTACCAGTGCCCACATACACACACACAGACACACACAGACACACACAGACACACAGACACACACACACACACACACACACACATGCACCTGTTCTTGATTTATTCAATTAATTTCTGTTTTGCCGTATGATTTCTTTAACAAAGGAAATAATTACATTTGTTTATCTGCTTATATGAGCTCCTCATCTCATTGCCTATTAAAGGACAATCTAAGGGCCAGCGTTTGTCCTTGGAACGGACAGTTACTAACGCTGTTCTGACCCTAACATTAGAAGTTCTAGATGGTGTAATATGTGAATAATTAATCATGTCTGATAATAGCAGACTAGTTTCCAAAATAGTTGGACCAATTTATCCTTGTACCAGTATTTATGTTTTTGCAAGCCTCATATCTTATTTTTTTTCAATTTGTACTTAGTGGAAAATTACAGCTAATTGTGACTTAAGTATAAATTTTCTGAATTATTAATGAGATTTTGTCATTTTTTTATTTGTTATATGTGTCTTTCCTTTCCGGGGGTCTATTGTAAAATATTTTGTCATTTTACCTGATTGATAATCTATAAATCAATAAAGGAAAATGCAATCTATCACAGTCCAGACCATCCATGACAGTTTCTATTCATCCTCCAACCTACCTGTCTTAATCCATCATAGGAAAAAGATCCTTGTTTCCTATACATTGCAAATACCTCCAACATCCTGATTTCATAATGTAGGGGAATTTAGTCTCTTTGGTTTTTGAAATAATAAAGCTTACTTTATGTGGTTGAATTTTTTTGTGCCTTCTTTTATCCTTAGTACTTTTGGCTTTGGGGATAATAATAAAAATTTCCTTCATTTTCATTTACCAGCTCTACTTTTCTCCTTGTCCACCTAAAGCTGGGATTTTGTATTGGATTGAGGTAATAATCCCATGGGTTTTTTATATTAACAAATTTCCCAGAGCATTTTATTGAAGAGTAATTTTTATAATATTATTTCATAGTGTACATATATGAAGGGACAACATGCATTACAACAGCATAATATTTTTTTTAATAAGGGGAAGTGTATATTCATAGCAAAATCACATGTAGGAAAACTACTAAATCACATTTCAATATGCAATTAGTCAAGCAACAAAATCATGGGTAGATATTTACAAAATATTCTACTTGTTACAAAAGAGCTGTGTATTGTATATAACTTATCAGCCATATTAATAGTCTGATGATTGGAATTAAGAGGATATGGTGTAAGTATTTTACTTTTTCATGATCGTTACACCTATGCATCTCCCTGCATCCGTTCTATTTCAGGAGTTTGGACGTGAGGTTTAGAAACCAGCTTAAGTATTTTGCCATTCTCTTATTTCAATTATAAACTATAGAAAATTCACCTCCATTTCAGTTTTTTTTCCATTTCAGTTTTACATAGCAACTTCTCTATAATTCCTGAAGGAACCATCTAGAGACATGTGTATGTTTTAGTACTTATTCATTAGTTTCATATCAAGCATCTAGTTCTCCCTCTTCCCTTTTCTAAAAATGTTAGGATTTGAATGTCATTTCCTAGTGCGATCACACATATGACCTGGGAAAGCAGTTATCTCCTGCAGAGTCAGGCCAGAGCTGGCAGGGAAGCATGTCCCACTTCTCCGAGGAAGCAATATACATGCATATTATTCATAGCTCCACAGTAGCTAAGCATTAGAAATAGAGCATTATTTTGTGGAAGTAAGCCTTCTGTGTACACAACAGAAGTGTAATTATCGTAGGATGCAGGGAAGATGGAACTGTTTGTGCTAGGTTAACATAGGAAGGAATTCACAAATGATATACTCTGGTTCTATATCTACTTAATGTGTTGGGAAAAATTCTTTTTTATTGTTATTTTACAAGTGATGCAGTGGGGTTAGTTACAAAAGTCAAGTGATGAGTACATTTTTGTTTTCAACATAATGTCTAGTGAGAATCATTGCTGCATTTATTTACCCTTTGTCCCACCATTTCTGTGCTCCCCCTTAACCACTTCCAAACAGATAAGCTTACATACAAGACAGAAGGTACAGATATTAAAAAAAAAAGTGACAAAGAAGAAAAAGAAAGAAGCAATAACATAAAACCTCTTGCTTCTATTTCTTGGAGGTCAGTTTCAATAAACATTATTATATATGCTCATATGCTCATAGTTATTTAACCTTTATGATCCTCTCCTAAGAATATCCTCTTTTGGTCTCACTGTGTGAATGTCTAGAGTCCTGTAAAATTTATCATGTTCAAGTGTATTGTTTGGTCTTTTACCATCCAGTGTGTTTACTTATAGATTTATAGGTACAATATACTTACTACAAATGAGGGAAACCCTGCACCTTATGTTTCTTTGGGTCCATCTTACTTTGTTTAATACATTTTTTCCAAGTCTTTCTATCTCCTTATGAATGGTAGAATATCATTTTTTTCTGATGAAGCATAAAATGCTATTGTATATATCAGCATAATATCTTTTTTATTGTGAAAATACTATACAGAGGGGTTACAATTACATGGGCAAGCTAATGAGTACATTTCTTATCAAGCATTGTAGCCTCCTCCTTAGTTTCCCCTTCCCATCCTCCCCCCCACCCCCCTACCCAATCCTCTCCTGCTACCCGCCCCGCTCCGCACCAAAGTTGTAAATTTCATTTTTTCCAACGTAATGACTTGTACATCTCATTGTTGCAATGGGTCCACCTGTATCCCTATTTAAACAATTTGTTTTTCCCCTCCACAAATTGTACTGACATCAAGTACATTGAAAGCAGGGGTTGTACTGTGGGGGAGGGACATACAAAGCAACAAAGAAATAATCTTATAAATGTGTTAGAAACAATCACATGAAAGAAAAAAACATTTGAATACATATCTTAGGGTTCATTTCCCTAACATCAACTTATCTGACCTTTTCTGCTTGACTCAGACATATACTAGATTTTGCAAATAAGGGAAACCATGGGACCTATGTTTCTTTGCGCCTGGCTTACTTCACTTAATATAATCTTTCCAAGCCTTTCCATTTCTTAACAAACGGGGCAATGTCATTCTTTCTGATGGAGGCATAGAATTCCATTGTGTATATAGACCACATTTTCTTGATCCATTCATCTACTGAGGGGCATCTGGGTTGGTTCCATATCTTAGCTATAGTAAATAGTGCTGCAATAAAAATAGTTGTGCTGGTAGCTTTAGTGTAGTCTTGTTTGTAAACATTTGGGTAAATGCCCAAAAGTGGGATTGCTGGGTCATAAGGGAGCTAAATGTGGAGTCTTTTGAGGAACCTCCGTACCACTTTCCAAAGTGGTTGAACAAGTTTACACTCCCACCAACAATGCAGTAAGGTTCACTTCTGTACACATCCCCTCTAGCATCTGTTGTTATTAGAGTTCTTGATTATAGCCATTCTAACTGGGGTGAGGTGGTATCTCAATGTTGTTTTGATTTGCATTTCTTTTATGGCTAGGGAGGTTGAACATTTCTTCATGTGTCTATTGGCCATCCTTCTTTTCTCTTCAGAGAAGTTTCTCTTTAAGTCTTTAGCCCACTTATTTATTGGGCAGTTGTTTCTTTGAGGATTTGTTGTTGGGAGATTTAATTTTTTGAGTTTCAGGTTTATTTTAGATATGAGACCCTGGTTCATTGTATGGCCAGTGAAGATCTTCTCCCAATCCGTGGGCTTTCTCTTGATATTGCTAGCTATGTCCTTTGCCATGCAGAAGCTCTGCAATTTCATGCAATCCCATTTGTCCAACCTTTCTTTGATTTGTTGTGTTTCTGGGTCTCTATTAAGAAAATTTCAGCCTGTGCCAACAAGACCTAGGGTTTCTCCTATTCCATCATGTAGTGTTTTCAGAGTGTCCAGCATAATATCTTAACAGTATATATTTACAGCACATATACCAATGGCATAATTTCATAGTTGTTATATTTCAACAGTATATCTTGAAATGTGATAGAACTTTCATTACTGTATTGTTTTGTTGTTTAGGATATTCTTTTTTCTATTAGTGTTAATTAATTGTACAAAGAGTGTTTCATTGTGCTAGTTTCATCCATCCATCCATCCATCCATTTCTATTAATATATCATGTTAGATAAAACTTAGACTTTATGAATCTTAGTAAAACACTATATTGGATAAAAGTTAGATTATAGTGAGTCTTACTAAGATTCCTGGAGTTTCACAAATCTTATGAGAGAATTACATTAGTAAGACATTCTTGAAATAGAAGCATTTTTTTTATCAGAACAAAGAATTCATGAATCTTCAACCCTCTCAGAACAGCAGAAAGAAAGCTGAAAAGAGTTACTTGATAGAAAAATGGCTTTTTGTTATAGGAAATAGAAAAGGTGGTCTCCAAAGGAAGAAGACATTAAGAGTCACAGAAAACAGTCCTGTAGAACAGGACTGGCCCATAATCAAGATGCTGGCAAATATGCTTCCTTATTTTCCCATTTTAGAATGAGGCTGTCTATTGTAACTATCAAGTGCTGTCATATTGTAAACTCTTGGTTATGTTGGAGAAGGGTTAGATTTATTTACTTGCTTGCTTGCTTTTCTATTATCCATTCAAACTCTTCAGATTGGGAGCTCGTGTAACTATACTGAGAAGCATAAGAATTCTCAGACCTGGTATTTCTAAGAGTATCCTACCCTTCAAACAGTGCTGATTGGCAGCATCAGATCTAGAATGAATTAACTCTCATGTGAGAAGTTGGGCAGGTGCTTCTTGAGTTCAGTCTCCCAAGTATCTGATAATGTGTTGGATGTGTAATGGAGCTAGTTTTTTTGGTGGGGGGGTCCAGTCGTGGACCTGAACTCTGGGCCTGGTGCTGTCCCTCAGCTCTTCACCTCAAGGCTAGTGCTGTACCACTTGAGCCACAGTGCCACTTCCGGCTTTTTTCTGCTTATGTGGTGCTGAGGAATTGAACCCAAGGCCTCATGCATGCAAGGTAAGCGCTCTACCACTAAGCCACCTTCCCAGGCCAATAATGGAGCTATTTTGAACCATGTAGTTAATTTATCCACCAGGCAACCTATCCACCAACTGGACAGGGGAAAATGTGGTCTATCTTAATACTTCATAGAATAGAAGAACCTCTCAGCAAAGAGTTGCCTCTAATTTTTGAGCCGCACTATTGGTGAGATAAAAGCACAATTGTCAGTTTAAGTTACTAAATTTGGAGGGTAGTTTGTAATACTGCAATACACCATGGGAATAGAATTCTATAAATAGAATTGATCAGCTGTAAAATATGTGCAAGGATATTTGTTGCACTATGGAAACAATCTAATTGTTCTTCGACAGGAGACTGTTTAATGTGGACATACATTGACATTTGAAAATATATGCAGTAATTAAACAAAAATGATTTTAGAGTTTTCTGGGCATTAATATAGAAACATCTTGAAGGTGTTTTATTTAGTGATGAAAGCAACACGCAGAGAAATATAAGCTAGTCATATTGTTGGACTGAATGAAGGAAGCCTGGAAAGGTTATGGACAAGAGTTGCATGGAAGTTTTGCAATTCTGTAGATTAGCAATTTTGTATTTTAAACCACGAAAATGCATTTAAAGGATGAGATTAATACCTAGGCAGGTGTAGAAATATTTAAACATTCTGGTCTGAAAGCCACGATGTGACTGCTTTTTCACCAATTTTATCCATTCAGGTCTTTACGTAGTTGAAGTACATATTACCTCTTCTAAGTACGAAGCTTGATCTTACGGTGATTTTTTTTCTTTCTTGAACCTCTTCAAACACTTTGTTTCATTTCAGAAATACTCTGTTACTACCTATTGTATTTATGATTTGTCTGGGTTTTTTAAAATCTGATTTATCAGCTCTAATCTGCCATCACCTTTCTACCTTAGTACTGACCTGACAATGCTCAGTTATTTGTAGTTCCTTGAAAACAAGTGAGTGCCTTGCACCTTCACGCAGTTGTGTCTGCTGTTTCTGCTGTATGAAATTACCATACTCTTCCCTAGTCAACTCCATTCTGACCTTTCAAGGTGTATGTATCACTGACTCTCTCATCTAGGAATCAACAAACCTGTTACTCCTTTGCACATTTAAGAACTTTTTTTTGGTTACAATTCTCAGTTTGTTAAATGTTTTCAGGTCCTTACCTATGTCCATCATTAAATTAGGATCTCATGGAAGGCACAAATTACCTTCATGTCTCCATTTTGATTGGCCCAGCTGCTTAAGTATTTAGAAACTGATTGCAAAGAGAATTGAAAGGTTATTCAAAGAATAATCCAGGATTGTCTTGCATTTTATTCTAAGAAATGGGAATTTGAAAATATTATCAGAGGGGCTGGGAAGGTGGCTCAGTGGTAGAGTGCTTGCCTTGCATGCCTGAGGCGCTGGGTTCAATTCCTCAGCACCACATAAGCAAAAAGAAAAAAAGCTGGAAGTGGCGCTGTGGCTCAAGTGGTAGAGCGCTAGCCTTGAGGTGAAGAGCTGAGGGACAGCGCCCAGGGTCAGAGTTCAGGCCCCATGACCGGACCACCCCCCAAAAAAGAAAATATTATCAGAACAAGTGCCTCCAAAATAGTAGAATTCATAAAGGAATATATATATATATATATATATGTACATATGTGTATTAAACACTTTTTTTTCCTAAGGCATTTTATATTCCATTTTGACTAAGCAGTTTTTCCTAGGTAGAAATTTTTTCCCCTTAAGTCAAAACGATAAAGTCAGTAGCTAGACTTGAGCTTATTTTGGCAGTATAACTAGCATTTTAAACAAAGTAGTAAAGGGTTTATAAAAAAGAAATATGATGCAAAAGTATTTTCTCAATTATTTTACTATCAGAACAATTAATTAAAGTGTCCATTTCCTAGGAGTTTGCTTGGCAATAAATAAATCCTGACTTCTTTTTCCCCTCCAGAAAGATCATATAGGTGTCATTTGTTGCTGAGTAACCATGAAAGCAAAGGAACCGTTTACTTAATTATTGGAAAGATATATTACACTTTTGTGTATCATGCCTGGATGAGAAGATTTGGAGAGAAAGTTATCTTCCTGAAAAATCCCTTGATAATCGCCTCACAGTCTCATTTGAAAATTTCAAGTGTGGAAAAGTAGATGTGCTAAACTTGTTCATATTCTCTTAGTGACAAGCGAATGCTTTTTATAGCTTGTACTTGCTGAGGGCTTCATTTAGAGGTTTGGCTGTTCCTGATAACCAGTTTTGAATAACTGAAAAAATCCAGCCAGATTGTGCCTGGACTTTGGGGTCCTATAGAGTGCTTTACTTTCCTGTGAGCCTGCTTCAGACCTTGGCAGTATATCATGTGGAGTCATCCCTATTTTATGTTAATTCACATGTCATTATCCTCTAAGTGTATTTACACAGCATCATTTTGCTTTTATGCATTTAATCAATTAGAGCTGTGATTTCATTTAAATACCTGGATGCCTCATAAAGTCAGCTTTGCTCACACCAAAGTGAAACCTTAAACAGATTGCCATGGTGTTTATGTGGAGCCAATGAGCACCTATGTGTTTTTTCTTTTAAATAAACACAGGGTGACTGCCTGACAAACACGTATTGCCCAAATTCTGTCATTATTACTTCATATATGATGTATTGATGTGTGAATGTGTGTGTATGTGTGTGAATGAGAGAGAGAGGGAGATAGAGAGCAATAGGGAGGGAGGGAAGGCAGGAATGAGGAAAGTATCACACCTTCCCAATTTGGTCCTTCATTAGATAGTGGATGATTTCTGCTAGTTGATTGTTCTAGAGTTCCCAGATCACCTTGCTGAGATCACTTACCTCAATGGGTAAAAAGAGCTTCCTGACTTACTAGGCCTCCATCTTGGTGCTTCTTTCTGTGTTGGGCAGCCCTTTGAAAATTTACAATAGTCCTGTCTGTATTATCTCCAGTTCCTGATGTCTCATTTTTATCCATTGGCCTGAATTTGTGTCTGCTTTGTAACTAACTTGTTATTATTATTATCTAAATTTGTTTTCAAACAGCTAGCTCTTTGGACACATACATACACTTATACAATAAAGTAAATGAATGTTAAAATGAATCACTATGAAACAGTTTGTGTTATAGAAGACTGCAAACTGATAAAAGTATACTTTGCAGAATTCTATATAAAACACTTGAAAAGAATCTATAAAGAATTATTTGGGAAAATATGTCTTATGTAAATGATGGCAGAAAGAGGAAAAATGTAAATGAATAGTGATAAAAAATGATAAAATTCAGATTTCTTTTCTTTTTTGGGGGGGTTCCGGTCGTGGGGCCTAAACTCTGGGCCTGAGCGCTGTCCCTCAGCTCTTCAGCTCAAGGCTAATGCTCTACCACTTGAGCCAGAGCGCCACTTCTGGCTTTTTTCTTTTTGCTTATGTGGTGCTGAGGAATCAAACCCAGGGCCTCAGGCATGCAAGGCAAGTGTGCTACCATTGAGCCCCCTTCCCAGCCCCAAAATTCAGATTTCTTGAACTGGAATTGTGCTCAACTTGGTGCTCAAGTTAACGCCAAATGAGATAAAAGCCATGAAAAATATAAGGTACTGAGTTTAAGACCATAAACCAAAAAGAAATAAAAAAGTAGGTAAATATTTTAAAATGTTGTGGGAAAGATTATTACTTTATTCTTCTACCTTTTTAGTGGTTTAAAGAAGGTAGAATATCCCCTGCATTTTTTCATGTATTACTATTTGATTGTAATACTTGACAATATTTGGTATTTATACCTGACAATAACCCATTCCTGAATTCACTATATATGTCCATGTCATTTTATTTTCCTCTTACTCACCTTGTCACGAGTCAAGATCACTCCTCCTAAAAATAAAACTCAAATGCTTACTTAAATTTCATTAGCAAAAATATTTATTACATCATTAAAATATCTTTTGTTTTGTTTACAGAGACTTTGGTTAGTAAGAGAGAATCAAGAGAAACGGGAACTAGATAGGGAGCCAGTCTCATTTTTTTTTTTTTACATTTCTTTTTTTATGGTCAAGGTGATGTACAGTTAAATAAGTAAGTAAGGTTAGATAAGTAAGGTACATTTCATGTCAAACTTGTTATCCCTTACCTCATTTCCCCCCTAAATTCTTCCCCCTCTAACCCCCACCCCAAGTCGTGCAGAACATTTCCAACATATTGTCTTGTATATGTCGCCTTTGCATTGGGTCCCCCTTTGTCCTTTGTCTTATTATTGAAAGGACAACTAACAGTCAGCTTAAGTCATCTGTGACTTTGAATGTGGTCCCTTCTCTGTAAAAGAGGTGTACATTAGTATACCTGCCACATATGTCTTCCTTTACTGTATAGGAGCTCAGGCAACGCAGCTCCTGGCAAAACGAGAAATTTTATTATTAATCTAAGTTGATCTATAATTTAGGCTAGTTTATTGTTCTGAACAGTTGCCTTATTTTCTTTTTTCCTTTTTCCTTTTTTTGTTTGTGCCCATCCTGAATCTTGAACTCAGGGCCCTGTACTCTCTCTTGGTTAATTTGCTCAAGGCTTATAAACTACCATTTAGCTACAGTTCTACATCCAGCTTTTTGGTCAGTAAGTGGATACTTTCCGGTCTGGTCTGGCTTTGAACTGTAATCCTTAGCAATTAGCATCCTGAGTGTCTGGGATTGTAAGCATGAGCCTGTGGCACTGGGCTCTCAACTTTTTATTATTTTTTAACTTTAATTTGCACAGTGTGTGCACTTATAATCTAAAATTTTAAAGCTTTATTCCTGGACTATTTGAAAGATTTCCTTCTCCTTAAGAACTCTATCTAGAAATAAGGGAAAGGCCTTTCATATTTTCTGTTTTGAGGATGCTTTCAGCCATCAAATTAAGTAACTCATATGCACATACTAAATTTTATATGAAGTCTCATAATGCAATCTCATGTTAACTTATTCACTAATTATATATAAAATTGCTGGAATCATTAGCTAACTCATATTTTATTAATGCTTAATTAAAGATATAGCTTAAGTAATTGTGGCATACTCCAGTACTAGTGAATCAGAAAGTTATAATAAACATACAATGCTAGAAAATTACTAGGTATAGTTTAGTTTTATGCTTCTTTTAAGCTGAATTCATAAATAGATTACATCATTTTCAGATGTTGGTTGGCTCTATATTAACCTTTCTAAATGAATTTCTGCCATGGGTATAGCATATTCATAAAAGGGGTTTTCATTGACAGCCTTTAAACAAGTATCAACATGCCCTTTGGGTTTTTCCATAAATCCAATTTTTAGATCTGATGTCAATAGTGGTTTAGAAATAAATTGAGAGAAAGATTGACAAAGAGTCATAAATTGAATAACCACAGGGATTTGGGTTTAAAGGCCTCTGGAGGCATTGTGACTTATTGAATTATAACCTTAAGCAAAATTAGACATTTTTTTTCCTGCTAGTCAAAATTGAGAGTTTATAGTTCCTTCTACAGCCCAGACTGAAGTGGTTTTCTTTACTGCAATGAGACTCTTCCCTTACTTTTAAACCCACATTAGTTCTCTTTACTGTGTGGCCACTAAAAGGTATAATAGCAAGCTGATCAAATGAACAATGGAATTGAAATTTTATTGTTGATCTAGGTTGATCTAGAATTTAGGTTAGTTTATTTTTCTGGGCAGTTGCCTTATTTCCTTTTTTCTTTTGTGCCTATTCTGAATCTTGAACTCAGGGCACTGTACTCTCTCTTGGTTATTTTGCTGAAGACTGATACACTACCACTTAGCCACAGCTCTGCATCCAGCTTTTTGGTGAGTAAGTGGAGACTTCCTGCCTGGTCTGGCTTTAAGCTGTAATCCTTAGCAATCAGCATCCTGAGTAGCTAGGATTATAAACATGAGCCTGTGGCACTGGACTCTCACCTTTTTATTATTTTTTTTAAATTTAACTTGCACAGCTAAGACATTTTTCAGGAAAAATATAGATCAAATGATAAGGAACAAAGAAAAATATTTTAGCTGCAAGTAAAACTCAACTACATTATTCTCATGAAGAAAAATATTATTTCTAAAGTCACTGTCACTGAATTAAAATTCAGAACCTAGAATACCTTTCTTTTCCTGTGATCAATATAAGAATTTCTGGAAGGACACAATCTTGTTTACTTTATTCCTTTCCTGAAGTGTGTATGTATAAGGAGGTTATCCTACCCCAACCCCTCTAAGAATGAGGGAGAAATTGATTCATTCTTAGCTGGAGCTCACACTCGGAGAAATTCAGAGTTTATCTTGCTTCTTTCTGCTTCAGAGTGAATCCACCATGAAAGGTCAGGCTATGTTTAAGATAGCCATGCAGAAGAAAACATATCAAAGAAAGCAAGAAGATTCCCCAGGTGGAAGTTATTGAGAAAAGTAAGGTACTTATATCTCATGCTGCAACTACACACATTGATGATTCATTTTGATTTGCAGGAGGTATGATTTATATGCTTACAAATGAATGATGATGAATGTCTTTACAACATTAGTAGACATTGAAGAAGTTGCATATGGCTGGCTAGGGATCCATAGTATCTTCTTTGTAAGTACTTACCTAATTAGCACAGCACATCACAGTTTTATTCGCAGCTATAATATTCACTGTAAACTTCCTTCATTATCTCTTTATCCCCCTGGTTTTCTTGTCTCTCTAAGGAGTAAATTATCTTTATTGAAATACTTAGGATTTGGTTAAAAAAAATAAAAAAAGCAACATGGTCAATCCTATCCCTGCCACAACATGAATCACAACTAGTCTCTGATGAAAGCTAAAGTCCAAATACTGGTAGGCATAAAAGAAAGAAGTGGCATGGTGGGGGGAAGGAGTAAGATAGAGAGAGTCGGAGGAGAGAGGAGAAGAGGAATAGGGAGATTTCTGATGATTAATTGGAGATAAGAGTCTCATGGACTTTACTGCCTGGGCTGTATTTGAGGGAGTGTGAAAGGACACAGGAGATGGAGGAGAAAGAGAGAGAAATAGGAAGGAAGGAAGGAAGGAAGGAAGGAAGGAAGGAAGGAAGGAAGGAAGGAAGGAAGGAAGGAAAGAAGGAAATAACTGGGCTACAAGTAGTCTAATAACTTATTTTTGTTCATTTGGTTTGTTCAGAAAGTGGGACAGACCTGAGTCAGAGGTGCAGGGCATGAATGATGTTATGTTTGTTGAAGGAAAAATTAGGGGCCCTCACTGAAAAGCCCAGTCAATAAGGTCGACTTGCTTTCTTCAACTAGGTAACTCAAAAACACATTTCAGTTTTTTTAAATTATTTTTTTTAAATTGTGAAAATACTGTACAAAGGGGTTACAATTACATGAGCAAGATAATGAGTACATTTCTTATCAAGCATTGTTGCCTCCTCCTTTGTTTCCCTTTCCCATCCCTTCCCATCTCCCCCTCCCACACTTCCCACACCCCTGCCAAAGTTGTAAAGTTCATTTTTCAACATAACGTCTTGTACATCTTATTGTTGTAATGGGTCCACCTGTATCCCTATTTAAACGATTTGTTTTTTCCCTTCCCCTCCACAAATTATACCAACATCAAATACAGTGAAAACAGGGGTTATACCATGGGGGAGGGGAACTACAAAGCAACAAAAAATTCATCTTATAAATATGTTAGAAAAAATAGCAAGAAAGAAAAACCATTTGAGTCCTTATCCTGGGGTTCATTTCACCTAACATCAACTTATCTGACCATTTCTGCTTGTCTCAGACATATACTAGTCACATTGCAGTTTTAGAAGTTCTATGCCCTTCAGTTATATTTCAGGTCATTACCTTTATTCTTAAGATACTGATATACTTCAGTGGCAGAGAATTATTGAAAACTAGTTTCCTTAATAAAGCACTATTGGAGCTGGACGCTGGTGGCTCACGCCTGTAATCTTAGCTATTCAGGAGGCTGAGATCTGAGGACCGAGGTTCAAAGCCACCCGGGGCACTAGAAAGCCGGAAGTGGCGCTGTGGCTCAAGTGGTAGAACGTTAGCCTTGAGCTGAAGAGCTGAGGGACAGTGCCCAGGCCCAGAGTTCAGGCCCCACGACGGGACCCCCCCCCCACCAAAAAAGAAAAAGACAAGAGAGAAATTGGAAAAGAAAAGTATCCAGAGAGGCCTTACCTTGAACCACAATTCCTACAGTCTTGATCTTGTTGACACATTGGGCTGGAAAATTTTTTATTGGGGGAAGGGGTACCCTGAGCATTAGGTGTTTAGCAACACCTGGGACCTGTATCTATTAGCTGGCTATTGCACCTTCTTCCTGTTATGCCAGTATAATGATGTTTCAAGAATCAGCATGTTTTAGCCGGGCGCTGGTGGCTCACGCCTGTAATCCTAGCTACTCAGGAGGCTGAGATCTGAGGATCTCAGTTCAAAGCCAGCCCGGGCAGGAGAGACTGTGAGACTCCTATCTCCAATAAACCACCAGAAAACCGGAAGTGGTGCTGTAGCTCAAGTGGTAGAGTGCTCGCCCTGAGCTGAAGAGCTGAGGGACAGTGCCCAAGCCCAGAGTTCAAGCCCCACAACCGACCAAAAAAATAAAATAAAATAAAATAAAGCACTATTGGATTGTAGTTTGAAAATAATCCAGGATCTGGTTTAGTATACTGATAATGGAAAGGAAAATAAAATTGATTGAGCAAATTATTAAATAGTTACTAGTTCTTGATTAATCAAATATTGATGTGCCAGATTGTTCTCTATGTATGAGTGGTATAAACTACTATTCTTAAAAAAGCATGAGTTTGATGGGAATTTTGCTAATTACTTGCTAGGCTTTAATTTAACCTGAAGATGCAAAAATGAGCAAGATATGTTCTGTAACCTCAAGATCTAGAAGGAAAAGTAAGACAGACTCCATGCCGGTCTTGAATTCCCAGGAATTTGAGAAGAGGCAGGCACAAAACTGATTATCAACACATTTTTTTCAATAAATGAATATGTTAGGGATTAAAGGAAGTTTTGGGATAGTGAGGATATGTTGAAGATTATGCTCTCTGGGGAAGTTCATAAGGAAGACTCTCAAAGGAAATAATACTCAGCTGAGCCTTAAAGGATGGATTAGATTTTGCAAGATAGAGAAATGCGAGGGGGGAATGAAATTTGGGGGAATGATTTTTTTTTAAAGTGTATGTAATAGGAACCTATGGTGATTAATGAATGGGAGGAGATGACCTTGAAAAGGTCAAATGGAGTCATTCAGAGAAGACTTGAATATATTATTCTAAAGAATTTACACTTCAGCCTGTGGGTAATGGGAAAACATCACCAGCATTTAAATGCATAAATTGTATTATTAGATGTGATTCTCAAGAAGGACACTTTGGCAGCGACTTGCAAGGTGGATTGGAGACAGCGTGAGATTCAATTAACAGGCATCTGCAGAAATCCAAATGACAAATGCTGAGAGCCTTGATTAGGGCACTGACATCGGGAATGAAGCAACATTGGCTGAGTGTTGAGAGAGTTTAGAAATAGAATTAATGAGACTTGATGATTCATTGGGTATTCATGGTGATAAAGGAGACAGGGAATCAATTCTGAGGCTCTGGTTTCTAGTTTGAGGAATTGAGTGGACAGTAGCATTGTGGTTGGCTGATCAAGGGGAAGTGTTCTTGTGAAGAAGTGTGAGGTAAGTACCCCTCACTGGCAGTTCTGCAGCAGAAGCAGAGCAACTCACAGAGAAGACAAGCATCGATACTGCATTAGTTGATGGGGGAAATTAAGAAAAAGTATATTGAGGTATAAGTGTTTATAAGTGATAATGCTCAAGAGAATGAACACAAAAAGTGACACAGCTGTAAAAACCATCTCCAGGTTTAGGAAAGAAAATGACTATCATCTGCAAACTAACGAACTGGCTTTTTTGTTGAGTTTTTATTCATGTATACAAATGATTGAGTTTAGAAAGGAGTTTTGTTTCAATATCCTTGAATATCATGTACTTTGACCAAAGGTATTTCATTTGGATATTCCAGACAGAATTATAGTGTATTTTAATCAAATTAACTCCACTTTTTAATGCTTTTCTATTCCTCTCTCTGCCCTTTTAAGCCATTTGACAAGTGTCAATATTTTCTTTTGTGCATAGAGTTTGTCATATTATTCAAATTCTTCTCTTCTTTCCTTTCCCCCATTTGTTTCTTCTCCAACAGTTTCTGTTTCATACTCACACATTTTATTTTGTGCTTTTTAACCTCGGTTTTGCATATGGAAGACTTATTTCACTTCACATGGTCTCTGGTTCAGCCCATTTATTTCTACATGTCATAATTTATTCATTATGACTGAATAGTACCTTATAGTGTTTATATACCCCATTTTTTTATTCATTCATCAGTTGGTATGCCCCTAGGCTGACTTCATAATTTGGCTGCTATGAATGATGGTGCTATAAACATGAGTATACACATATCCCTACAGTATGATTGACACTCCATCTAATGCCCAGGAGTGATATATAGCAGAATCATGTGGTTGTTCCATGTTTAGTTTTTAAAGGGATCTCCTTAGTAAGTTCTATAATTGCTTTGATTTGCACTTGGAAACAATAGTGTATAAAGTTTCTTATTCCTTTTATTATTTTTGTTGTTTGGTTTTGATGATTGCTATTCTGACTGGAATGACATGGAATGTCAATTTACTTTTGATCTGTATCTCTTTTGCAGCTATGTTAAACATTTCTTCATGTAATTATTTGCCATTTGTACCTTGGGGAATTATCTGTTCAATTCATTTTCCCATTTATTAATTGGATTACTTATTCTTTTGAGTATAATTTTTTGACCTTCTCATACACTGGATGAATCCTTTATCTGATGAATAGCTGACAAAAATGTCTCCCGTTCTGTAGGCTGTGTCTTCACTCTGTTCATTCTTTCTGTTACTGGGCAGAAGCTTTTGAATTTAATGCAATTTCCTTTGTCAGTTCCTGTTCCCATTTCCTGAGCAATTGGAATTTTATTCAGAAAGTTTTGACCTTCAAGTGTTTCCCTATAGTAATTTCAAAGATTGGGATTGTGCTTTGATATCTTTGACCAATTTGAATTAATTTTGTACAGTGAAAGACTGGGGATCTAGATTCAATTTTCTACATGTCAATATCTGCCTTTCATAACACCATTTTTTGAAGAGGCTATCTTTTGTCCAATGTAGGTTTTTAGCTTATTTGTCAAAAATGAGATGGCTGAAACCATCTCAATTTTTAAAATTTCCATTGTTGTACATATCTGTTTTTGTATCAGTACCATGCACTTTTAGTTACTATGGCTCTGCAGTACAATTTTAAGTCAAATATTATGATACTTTCACCACTGCTTTTTTTGCTCAGGATTGCTTTGACTGTTTATATCTGTATGAATTTATGCATGTTGTTTCTATTTCTGTGAAGACTGATTTGGAATTTCAGTGGGAATTGCATTGGATCTATAGATTGCTTTTACTAATGAATGATTTTCATACTCTTCTGCTGATTCATAAATGTGGGAATTCTTTTCATCTTCTAGAAACTTCTTCAATTTCTTCACAATTATATAATTTTCATTGTAGAAGTCTTTTCCCTCCAGTTAGGTTTATTCTTGTGTAGTTTTTGAGGCTATTATGAATGGGATTATTTTCTTGGTTTATCAACTTGTTAATTATTTATCTATAAAGAAATGTTACTGATTTTGTATATTGATTTTATAATCCATTGCTTTGCCTAAAGTGTTTATCAGATCTAAGTTTTGTTGTTGTTGTTGCTTGAGTCTTTTGGTATTTTAAGTATAGAAGTTTATCATTGAAAATAAGAATATTTTCCTTTTACATTTATTTCTTTTGCTTGTTTTATAGCTCTGGCTAAGATTTCAATAACTATATTGAATATGAATTAAGAGAGTGACACCGGTTTCCCCGACTTTAGAGAAAATGTTTTAAAGTATTTCCTACTTGGTATTATGAAAGCTATTATCTTATAATATTTAGCCTTTATTATCTTGAGATATATTCATAATTTTTAAAGGAGCTTATTATGAAGCAATATTAACATGCAATTTGATTCTTTGATTCTTAGGTTTTGTCCTTTAATGATGTCCCAGATGTTTTGTATGTTGTTTGTACATCTTTGTATGATTTTCTTTATATTTATCTGCCTTCAAGCCCTGATATTGTCACCTAGCCCCAATATTCTATCTTCATTTTCATATAGCTTGCTAAAAATTGTATTAATTTAAGTTTTTCAAGAAATTTATTTTTCTCAGAATCTCTATATATTTATTAAAATCTTCCTTTGTGTCTGACATTCACTTCTTCAATTTACTCAGCACTTTGAGTTGTTTTGGATTCATTCAGGCATTTATACACAACCAGTCTAATGTCACTGGACACTTTTTTTATAATCATATTTTGAATCTTATCTCTGAGATTTCACCCACTTCCCTGTCACTAGTGTTCATTAGGGGATATGCTGAATTTTGGAGAAGTTATGTTGTCTTGTTTTCATATTGACATATTTCTGCATATATCGCCAGTCAGTCAGTTGGAAGTTTTAAGCAGTTAAAATATTTTCATTGGGGGGCTGGGAAGGTGGCTCAGTGGTAGAGCGCTTGCCTTGCATGCCTGAGGCCCTGGGTTCGATTCCTCAGCACCACATAAGCAAAAAGAAAAAAAAGCCGGAAGTGGCGCTGTGGCTCAAGTGGTAGAGCACTAGCCCTGGGCTGAAGAGGTGAGGGACAGCGCCCAGGCCCAGAATTCAGGCCCCACGATCGGACCAAAAAAAATTTTTTTCACTGGGCTCCAGTGGCTCATGCCTGTAATCCTAGCTACTCAGGAGGCTGAGATCTGAGAATCACGGTTCAAAGCCAGCCTGCGCAGGAAAGTCCATGAGACTCTTATCTCCAGTAAACCACCAGAAAAACAGAAACAGTACTGTGGCTCAAGTGGTAGAGCACTCACCTTGAGCTGAAGAGCTGAGGGACAATGCCAGGCCCAGAGTTCAAGCTCCAGGGCCGACAAAAACATATTTTCAATGTTTATGCAGGATAGTTTATGTTTATATAGATCCTTGGGACTGCTCAGATGAAGGAAAATGGGCCAGACTTTCTCATAGAAAGGTCAGATGTCTGCTTTTGGGATGCTTTCACTACAGAAGCTTCCCTTCTTAGTACACTGAGAGCTTCTTCTTGCCTCCGTGAGCTTTGCAGAATGCAAACCGGATAAGGTATCACTTTCTCCACAGTTCCCTGCTCTTAGTTTGTATTCTCACAGGCAGCAAATGTCCCCTAAGCATGCTAAACACTGAGGGGAGAAAACTAAGGGACTTTTGGCCCTCTCTTTGCTGGTCTCAGCACCATCAGACTCCATTCAGTGGTTTTCTTCCCTAGAAGAAGAATGTGGAAATAATATGATTAGGAGGGTCTGGTCCTAGAGATGTCAGTTGTGCATGGCAGGAAACACACTTCAGGATGCAGTTTTCAGTAGTAAGTCTTGACTTCAGAAGCCTCTCAACAGGGATGGACAGGGGAAAGCTGTGGAAATCTTGTTATTTTATTTATTTATTTATTATTGTAAAAATACTGTACAGAGGAATTACAATTACATGAGCAAGGTAATGAGTACATTTCTTATCAAGCATTGTAGCCTCCTTCTTTGTTTTCCCTTTCCCCTCCCTTCCCATCTGCCCTTCACCCCTACCCCACTGAAGTTGTAAAGTTCATTTTTCAACATAACGTCTTGTACATCTCAAACAGTGAAAACAGTGGTTATACTGTGGAGGAGGGACATACAAAGCAACAAAGAAATCACCTTATAAATATGTTAAAAACAATAGCAAGAAATAAAAAAAACATTTGAGTCCTTAACTTGGGGTTCATTTCGCCTAACATGAACTTTTCTGACCATTTCTTCTTGTCTCAGACATATACTAGTTGTAGCAAATAAGGGAAAACATGGAATATATGTTTCTTTGGGCCTGGCTTACTTAATATATTTTTTTCCAAGTCTTTCCATTTCCTAACAAATGGGTCAATGTCATTCTTTCTGATGGAGGCATAGAATTCCATTGTGTATATATACCACATTTTCTTGATCCATTGATCTACTGAGGGGCATCTGGGTTGGTTCCAGATCTTAGCTATGGCAAATAATGCTGCAATAAGCATAGTTGTGCTTGTAGCTTTAGTATGGAACCCTACTGCATTGTTGGTGGGAGTATAAACTTGTTCAACCACTTTAGAAAGTAGTATGGCGGTTCCTCAAAAGACTCCACATAGAGCTCCCCTATGACCCAGCAATCCCACTTTTGTGCATTTACCCAAATGTTTACAAACAAGACCACACTA
>NW_012267217.1:5021649-5029186 GCF_000151885.1 Dipodomys ordii
TTCCAGGTATATTTTAGATATGAGACCCTTGTCTGTTGTATGGCTAGTGAAGATCTTCTCCCAATCCTTGGGCTTTCTATTGATCTTGCTAGCTATGTCCTTTGCCATGCAGAAGATCTGCAATTGAAATCTTGTTATTTTAATGCACAAATATACACAGGGCAGCCAATACACATAGCCAAAAGTCACATTCTGGAGGCCAGTTTCTATGCTAGCCACAGGCTAAGTGCTATGGTTCTACCAAGATCTTTAGGCCATAAGACTTATGCCTTATCAGGGAGAGCAGAACCTCTGAGGATCAGGAGCTCCCTGCTGCATGAACTTCTCTGCAGGTCTGTATTGGTCCTTCTGCCACTCTGTTACCTCCTCTTATGTCCATTTGCCATCCAGACACTGTATAAGAATGCTGGAAGACCATTTGAGCCATCATTTTTGCTGTATTCAAGCTCACAAAGCAAGTCTGTTTTAAACAACAGGCCTTCTCTCAAGATGATACCTTTTTATGGCCAAATTATCTTCCTTTACCAAGGCTAGCCTTTTAACCAGAGCAGACACCATTTTACTATTGCCTGTATTAGGATCTATATTTACAGATTTGTCTGGTTCTCTTGTAGCTAGAATAACCATTCTGTCACAAGAGCTATCTACTTAATTTGTGATTTCGTCTTTGACTTTATCTCTCCCTTTTGGAGCCACGTATGGAACTGGGATATTTTTTCTTTTTTCTGCCTTAAAAATAAACCTTTCTGTTTCTCTATGCTTTCATCTGTCCTGCTATTTCTTTCATAATTCCTAAAGTTCTTCTGTTTGTGTTTTCAAAATGCAGTCTGTCCTGGCTTCCTGACTCTTCTAATTCATGGACTATAGAGAGTTGTTTCAATATACTATTTTACCTTACTCTCAATAAATCTTTTATGGGAGTCTGGAAATATTCATACATATCAGTCTTCCAAAAGGATAAAATCTTAACAAAACTAACAAAAACTAAAAATAATTGAGTGTTTTTTATTTCATTTAGATCAATGAACTAGCTAGATTCTCCCCACACACATACACATACACCTCATTGTTTGAAAGCTACATATGATCTGATATGATTTAAAATGTGGATACAATAATACATGTCCTGGGTTGTAACTGAAAGGATGGGCAGTTACCCTTCTACTGAATCTGACAGACAAGAGGACCTGGCGAACTAGCAGGAAAGGATATCATATTTTAAGGAGTTAAAGATAGAGAAAACAAATAGTGCTTTCAGATAAATTAAATAGTACTTTTTAAGTAAATAGTCTGTCATTAGGACAAAGCTTTGACTTACAAGGACTGATTTCCTGCTTCTTACATGGGCAATAACTATACTTAATATGCACTGGCCACTTACTATGTGATGGAACAAGTTTATTTTCCTTATGGGTACTAAATAATTTAAGCTTTGCTATTCTTACCATCAGATGAGCACCTACAGTAAAGAGCTGTTATATTGCTTTCCTAAAATCACAACCAGTATGTCCCATAACAGGGCTTTCTACTTGGATTATTGGCTGAAGAGTTTTATTTTTTTTTTTACTGATACTAAATTCTGTGGAGTCAGCCACAGGGTGGAAAGCAATGATAATTTGTATAATTAGACATGAATAATAATGCTACCAGACAATTGCTAATGTGTATAGCATAAGTGGCAAAGGTTCTAAAGGAATAATTTAATCAAGAGTCAGTGTAATGGTATACAAACATACAAGGAATATTTATCCTCTACTTATTTATATATTTTATATTAATTTATTGAACATTTACTACAAATGTGATAACGTGTTTGCTTAGACTCCTGCCTCTCTGAGTCCTTAGAAAAGGAAGTGGAGCAGTAAATGATTACAGTGTAATGAAGGACTTTATAATAAGGTCAATGGCAACTTGGAGCAGGAAGTTTTGCTTCCTGCTTGGAAGTTGAGCAGCTCTCTATGGAGAGAGCATTTGAATTGCCTCTTGAAGCATAAGCAGGCATTTGCTAGACAAGATACAGGAAGAATTTCCTTAGAATATTAAATCTGTAAGGATACAGAAAACTGGTTGGAGGGTGGAGAAGCAGGCAAAAGCCCAGTGGAATTAGTTTTGTAAATCCAGCTAAAATGTGATATTTATCTTGTCCATTATTAGTTTTCCAAGCTTTTAGGCTGAACTAACAGTAAGAAATTCTAAAAAATAATTAAACAATTTATTGTAAGTCAGACCCATTTCCTAAACAAGACTTCCCCATTAATAATCCTGTCTTTCATTTTTCCTCTTCCTTTCTTTTTTTCCACCACTTTCTGTGTTTTACTGAAAAACATATAATTCAAGAGCCTCTCAAGTATTTTTAATGACCCAGAAAGAGTTTAGTGTCTATAACAATGGAAACTTTGAAATGACCAACCATGTTTGCATTTTAGATAATTCAGAGTAAGGATGAGAGCAATATGATCCTTCTCACTGGGCAGACTCTGAGATACTGACCCCATCAAGAATGTACTAATGAAAGGAATTGACATTAAATAACAGTATTGGCTCTATACTTGGGGTAGTTTCAATATATATATATATAGGTTTGAGAGAGAAAGAAATCTATGGAAAAGTTTATACTTTCCATACTTATATATTAAAAATTGTTATTGTACTATCATAACTTTTTTCTTTTTTTTCAGTATTCCTTCTTGAAAATCAGCAAGATGACCTATCCTTCACATGTCAAATTTCCTTCTTTTAGGTTCCTCGTTCCATAATCCTGTTCAAAGTGATGCCTATTTTTTCCCTCATGTCCTAATGATAGGCTTTTAACTCTACTTAAAACACTTAAGGAGAATTTCTATCTGATAGACTACATGCAAAGTCTCTTTAGGGAATTATTTTAGAAGAATAAAGTATTTGACTATGTACTTGACTTCATAAAGTTTTGTATGGGAAAAAAAATAGTTTTGTAAATGGGCTCTACCTATCAAGTACCTGTGGCTTTCACTTGCAATTCTGGGTACTCAGAATGCTGAGTTCAGTAGCATTGGTGTAGCATTGATAGTGCTCATGGGATATCTGACTGTTTCTAGTCAACAATTTGGCTTACATTAATGGTTCATACTTGTAATCACAGGAACTAATTAGGCTAAGAACCAAGTATCAGAGTTCAAAGCCAGCACGAGCAGAAGAGTCCAGAGACCTCTCTCTCCAATAACCACTGAAAATGCCAGATGGGAGGTATGGCTCAAGTGGTAGAGCATCAACCATGAGTGAGTGAAAAAGCCCAGTAAGGTAAGTGCCCATGACTCACACCTGTAATCTTAGTTACTCAGGAGGCTGACATCTGAGGATCACGGTTTGAAGCCAGCCTGGGCAGGAAAATCTCTGAGACTCTTATCTCCACATAAGCACCAAAAAACAAAACAAAACAAACAAAACCAGAACTAGAGCTGTGGCTCAAAGTGCTAGAGTTCTAGGCTTTTGAGCAAAAACACCCAGGATAGTGCCCTGAGTTCAAAGCCCCATGACCAACAAACAAAAAGAACCCATGAGAGTATAAAACCCTGAATTCAAATCCTAGTACCAAAGTCAAACAAATAAACATGAAACAAAAGATCAAGGTGAAACTCTGATGAGGAAAATTCACAGTTTTCACCACCTTAATGTGTACAATTCAATGGTCTTTACGTGTTTTTAGGCATTATGCCACTATCACCACAGATTCTAGTACATTTTCAGCCGTTAACCAGTCACATCACAGTCCTGACTAGTTCTTCCAGAGTTGGCAACCACATTTCCTGTCTGTATGAATTTGCCTATTTAAACATTCTATATACAATCATTGGAGCTTTTTTAATTTTTTTTATCATTTTTAAAATTTTTATTGTGAACATACTGTACAGAGGGGTTACAATTACATGAGCAAGATAATGAGTACATTTCTTATCAAGCATTGCAGCCTCCTCCTTTGTTTACCCTTCACATCCCTTCCCAGCCTCCCCCCCCAATTCTCCCCCCCCCACACCAAAGTTGTAAAGTTCGTTTTCGACATGACAACTTGTACTCCTACATCAATAAATTGGCGAGATCTGAAACCAACAATTTAATGAGACATCTGAGCCTTCTTGAAAAAGAGCAGCAAGATAAACCCCAATCCAGTAGATGGAAAGAAATAATTAAAATTAAATCAGAATTAAATGAATTAGAATCCAAAAGAACTATAGAAAGAATCAACAAAACAAAGAGTTGGTTCTTTGAAAAAATAAACAAAATTGACAGACCCTTAGCAAATCTTATCAGAAAAAGAAGAGAACACACCCAAATAAATAAACTCAGTGATGATAATGGAAACATCACCACAGAAACAACCAAGATTCAGAACATTGTAAAGGAATACTTCTTAATCATTGGAGCTTTTTGTGTTAACTTCTTTCATTTCTAGCATAGAGATTTCAAAGTTCATCCATGTTGAGCATGTACCAGCACTTCATTTCTTTTACTGTCTGAATAATATTCCACGGTGTGGATTATACCACAATGGGATATTTTATCTGTTAGTAGGTATTCTGTTTCTACTTTCTAAGTGTTAGGAATAATTCCACAGTGGTGGTACCATTCAACATTCCCAGCCACAATGTATTAGATCTCTTTTGATTTCCCAATGTCTTGTTCAATATTTTCTAAAAACATCTTTTTACCATTTGCAATGTAACTATTTTTAACCTTCTACTTACATTTTGGTTTTCTCCTGGTATTTCTTTTCATTATTTTTTACTTTCCCATTCTTATAAAGTTATTTGTATTAAAAACTACTTCAACCATTCTTTTTCATTAGTGAAGAAAATGACTGCTATATTTCCATATATTTTTAATATACCAATGAGAAATAATTGCTGTATTATTTATCTATTGCTATATGGAAAGGTACTCCCAAACTTAACATCTTAAGACCATACCATTTATCTATAATTTTTCTGAGTCAAGCCTTCATATCCAGTTTAAGTTCATTTTCCATCGCATTCTCTCAAATCTCATCAAGGTGTGTTCGACACTTTGGTTTCCCCTCAGACTTTATTGAGGCAGAATGCTGTGATGTTCACTCATGTGATTGCTAATTATTTCCATTTTTCCCAGTTGGTGGACAGACCCTCAGCTCTAATTGTCCTTAGAGATTCCTTCCATCCTTGCCATGTGGCATCTCTATGGGTTCACAATATAATGGCTGTTTCCTCAATGTGAGCCAGAGAAAGATCAAGCAACATTCAAGTGAGGGTCTCTATACAATCAAATCTCAAAGTAATCGTTCATTACTTTTGTCATACTCTAATCATTAGAAGAAAGCCATTTACTTTGTCCATCCTCCCCTCAAGGAAAAGTGATTATTTAAGGCATAAATGTGAGCAGATAAGGATTGTTAGGGATTATCTCTGAGGCTGCTTTCTACAGTGCTTTTAAGTAAAAGAGCAAAGATTTTGGGGACAAACAAGTTGGATAAATGTATGTGTTTAACAAAATTTTCTGTGTTGATTGAAGTATTATTGGGATGTTTTTCACAGGTAACAAATGTGTTTTGAATGTTTACGATCACATAGCTATGCAGAAAAGTTTAGAAGAAGTAGAGAATTAATTTGGAGTAAATAAGGAGAGCTGAGAGCGATCTTCTTCTGTAATATTAACAAAATTTCACGACCTAACTATGCAAAATCTTTGAACTCTTTGTCTTTAGTTCTATTACCTGTATAACCAGGTGTTTTTCCATCAGGAGATTTCAAGCTTTTAAGATTTAACCTGACATTTCATCTGACATAAGGACCAGGTTGATACATAAGCTAATGGAACCAGTTAACTAAAAAAAGTTTCAGAGCAACAAAGTTTACAAAATACAAATACTCATTAATATTTCCTTTAAATTCCATTTTGTTTCATTAAAATATTTTATTAAAAAGTTGACCAAAACAGGTGTTAATAATTCACACTCATAATCCTAGGAATCTCAGGAAACTGAGATGTGACTTTTCTGCCAGCCTGGGCAGAAAAGTCCATGAGAGTCATCTCCAATTAACCAACAAAAAGCTGGAAATGGAGCTATGGCTGAAGTGCTAGCTAAGGAGGAGTTTCGACACCTTCACACACACACACACACACACACACACACACACACACACACACACACTAAAATTTTCCAGTGCTTTATTAACGGATTGCAGTCCTTAAACTGAAAGCATTGTGATTTCTTTAGCTACTTCCAAAATGCTAAGAGTAATCTAGGGTTATTGGTTGTATTTGAGAAGATTGATGATAAGAGAAATAGGTACATTTCTTATTTCTTAAGCAGCAACGTTCCAGTTAAATGTTTATTAGCAAGCTTTCTGTCTTTCTGCTACTGCCAACACATATGTACATTGCTTTGGCCAAGAAGATCTGGGTAGCTATTTCAAGAAGCTGAAGGCTGCATAAAACAAACTGATCTCCTTTGCCTCAGGAGATCAGTTCACTCAGTTCTTAATTCCCCAGAATGACCTTTCTTTCTTAGTCTTCTTTCTTTGACTTTACTAGACTCAAAAAGGTATTAACCCCATCATGTGTGCTGTGTTTGGGTTTTGTTACATTATCCCCCCTTTAGATACATTATATTTGGTAGAATACGGAATGCATGTGCTAATGAGGAACACTCCACAGAAAGAGTTTTACCTAGAGGAAAAAATGTTATGTTTACTGCCACAGAGCACCTGTTAAATGTTATTCTGTTCACAAGGCATGCGTACATCATTTCTGAAGCTTTTCCCCAAAGTGCATTGTGTATGAGAGCAATGCTGAATCTGTGACAACTTGCAGCAGGAGTCAGATTTCTTTGACATTTTCTGTTTCACTTAGATATTCATGTAGATTTTGTACTCTGTGATCTGTGCTTCATTTAATAGCTAATCAATGTCTTACATTATTTATTAGCAAAGTTACTTTCACTTCACTCACTTCCCAATCTTACAATGAAATTTATGTTAAATAGTCGCACTCTGATTTTCTCCAGTTGAAAGCAGAATACTTGTAGTTGTTTTGGGAAACATAGAATATGTTTTTTAGTTAATATTGTTTTTATGATCACAATGAATTAGATTTCAATCTTTGGGTTTAGCAGATGAGTGATACAAAGCATTAGAAACTTACGTAATTGATCACGAATGGAAGCATTAGAATGGAAATCCTGGTTTGTCTCTTAGCCCTGTTTATCTTACCATGTTATATGCTCTTGAAATCTTCATGAAATGATGAAGAATCTGGAAAATTATGAAGTCTTTACTGCATAAATGTCAAGGGCTCTGTGTTATCTGTGTTCTGGAGAAAAGATACTTAAGTACTGGAATTCTAATACTTGCGGCATCAAGAAGGATTTAGTGTCCCTGAAGACCTCTCCTTGCTAAAGTAAAAGTCTAGATAAATCTAGGCATATATATATATATATATATGTGTGTGTGTGTGTGTGTGTGTGTGTGTGTGTGTGTGTGTGTGTGTGTGTGTGTGTGTGTGTGTGTGTGTGTATGTGTGTGTGTGTGTG
>NW_012267217.1:5029236-5034153 GCF_000151885.1 Dipodomys ordii
TGTGTGTGTGTGTGTGTGTGTGTGTTAGTGTGTGTGTATATCATCTATCCAGATTCATGGGATATGAATTAGGTAATAAGAACTCAGTTGCTTTCCACAAGCTTTGGATTATTACAGTGAAGAAACATAGATTTCCAGTCTTTTCAACTCAAGAAAACCCTTTTTTCAATGTATATATATTTCACATGAATATAGAAAAATAATGGGTTTATGATACCATTTTATGTACTTTTATGAATATTTGATACTCTGTACTTCATATTGCCTATCACCCACCCACCATTCTCTTGTGCCCCACTTTTTCCACTGCTTCCCATTTTCCATAGTCTCTATTCTGATAAGGTGAATTTTCCAATACCCTGAACCCAAAAGGTAGGAAGGGAAAGAGGAAAGGAAGAGTTGAGGGGAAGAGAAATAGAGAAAGAATGAAAGGGAGAAGAGAGACAGACACAGGGGAAGAGACAGAAGTGCATGAGAGGGACATACACACAGAGACAGAGAAACAGAAAGAGACAAGAGACAGAGAGATATAACAAGAGGGACTCTGGCTTTACTGACGCAACTACTTGAGCCTTCTCAGTAGCTGCCAAGGGACAAAAGTCTACCTGGCACACTGGGAAAAAAACTGGAAATAAAAAGAAGGCAGAAAGAATGGATTCGTGTGTTTTAAACCATTTTTTAATGATGAAACGGATGTTGAAGCAAAGCTGTCTAAGTTCTCTTTTAACTCTGAGGACTCAAGTGTCCCTCTGTCACATAGGAAGTTTCCGTCTTGCTCCAGGATTTTGCATTTATCAGTGCACTGAGTTAATTTCTTCTTTTTTATACATCTTAAATTCATGAAGATATTGAATCTTGGTTTGTATGACCCACAAAATAATTCTTGGTCTTCATTTTCTGACAGCCAAAGAATATTTTTCCCTATCTTATTTCTCCTAACATTTATTGAAAACAGGATGGTTTATTTTCTACAAATAATTTGCTTTTCACAGTGCTTTCCAAGCACCTCCTCCGAAGGAAGAGGATGCAAGTACCCTGGTTCTAGTCCCCTCTCTCAGCTGTCTTCAGAGTGTGAGTTTTGTCTATGTTGAAACAAAATGGCTATGGTACTGCCAACTGAAATGGACTCAATTGTTATATTATTTTTGAATCCATGTTCATATTGGCTGGCAGTGAGTCAGCCATGCTGCTGCCTTAATGACAAAGCCAGACATGATGGGAAATGGAAAGGGAATAAATTAGGGGGGAAATAGAGAGGGAATAAATTAGGGGTCTGATTCATGAAAACATCCTGGAGACACAGGCCCAGTCCTGACTACTAACCTAAGGTTTCTCATGTATATAACTGTCAAAATCTGTGTTTTTGATTTAAAAATTGTCCCAGTGTACCTTTCACTATTTATATTTTTGTCCCTTTTATCTAGAGATAACTCTTATAACATGAATAACTATTTCTTGTTTTATGGCTTTGAAGTCCATATATGTGTCTTCTTTTTTTTTTTTTTATCAGTTGTGGAACTTTAACTCAGAGCCTGGGTGTTGTCCCTGAGCTTTTTCCCTCAAGTCTAGTGCTCTACCACTTTGAGCCACAGTGCTACTTCCAGGTTTCTGGTGGTTCATTGGAGATAAAAGTTTCACAGACTTTCCTGCCCAGGCTGGCTTTAAACTGCAATCCTCACATCTCAGCCTCCTGACTAGCTGGGATTACATGTGTAAGCCATTGGCATCTAGCCTATAGGTGTCTTTAAAACGCTTGTACTTTAGTCTTGATCTTTCTTATTTAAAACCATAAATTACAAGCCACAATTCTGTGGCTTGGTTTTTTGACTCAACTTTACCTTTGTGATATTGAGCCATATGAGCAAATATAACAGGATATAGCAGGAGTTTAATTCTTAATGTAGTATTCCTAGTAACATATGGGGTTCATTTGTTCCATTTCCATACACTGCTTCTTGCGTTCCATTGCTGTATACCTGTAGGCAGCTGTCCTTCCTGTTTTCCAATATCTGTACTGTTCAGTATTCTGTACGTGAGCATTCAACCATTATTTGAATGGATATTTGGTTTGTTGCCATTTAAGGGCTAATATGAACCATGCTGTTAAAAAGTTTTTATTTATCTACCAGTGTTCACTGTGCAAAATTTCTTGGGCCATATGCTTAGTGGAACTAATGGGTCACAGTGTTATGTCCTTCTACTTTCAGCAGACGATACCCACTTCTGCTGAGTGGCTATCAATTTAAGGCCTTTTGCATATTATGTGACAGTTTGCATTGTTTCACATTAGATTTTCCTTTACTCTTTCACATTTACATTTTTGTGAGCATGCATTACATAAACTTTCAAAAGAGTACCTATTTAAAAATGTATTCGTACAAAGAAAATAGAAATGATTATAATTTAAGTAATATAGAGCATGAGTTTTTTTTAATGCTTTCAAAATGATATGGCTGATTTTACTGGTGTTAGGATTTATGACTCTCAGAAAATCAAGCCAAAACCAAATTATCACACATTCCTAAGTAACACGGTCACTTTTTGTACCTAACATGATGCTCACACAAGGCATAAAGTATTTACCAGGGAATACCAGGTAAATAAGACAAGGACGAAGATGCAGTTCCATTATCTGATTTGGGAATCAGAAAGAAATTTACTTCTCATATCTTTCTAGAATAAAATTATATGGCAACTGTGGAGAATTCTTCAATTGTATGATAAAGGCCTGTGATTTTTGTCAAGTGTTGGTATTTAAGCACAAGAATGAATTTCAGCAAGTTTTGAGAAAATAAAAGTTGTGTTCTCTCTGGAGATCACTGTCTCCCTTCTGGTATATGATCTACTTATGAAGTGTGTGAGGCTTCCCTGTGCTATGTGAGTCTCAACCTGCTGAGGTCCTGAGAGCCTTATAACAACAAAAGCAATTTGCTTCAAATGGACACAGTACAATTAGAAAGAGAAATATTTTATTTGTGGAAATACCACCTTACCTTGTGATCTAATCTATTTTGCGTATTTTTTTCTTATAGATATGCTTCCTTAAAGATGGATTTTGTATATGCCAGTCTTGGGGCTTAAACTCAGAGTCTGGGAGTTGTCCCTGAGATTTTTTTTTTTGCCTAACACTAAGATGCTACTGCTTGAACCACCTCTGGCTTTTTGGTGGCTAATTGAAAGTAATAGTCTCACAGAATTGGCTGGGCTTTGAACCACAATCCTCAGATTGCAGTCTTCTGAGTAGCTAGGATTACAAGTGAGAGCCACAAACATCCAGCCAAGATTGAACTATAAGTGTTCTCTTCCTGCTTTCAAAGATTGTAAAGTTTGTTTTACACACATCTATCCAGTGGATCTGCAGACTATATTTTTTTAAAATCTTATGTTCTGCCAGTTATATTTTAATAAAAGCTGTCAAGTAAGTAAATACACAATATACAGGTGGGTATATATGTGTATGGATGCTGCCACACATTATTTACTTATATATAGGACATTGAATTGACATAATTGTATAAAATATATATGAAATCATAATTTTTAAACATTTAACTCAACAGTTTAAAATATTGTTATTAATTTAAAATATCTTTATATTTGCAAAAAATAAAACTTGAAATGGCCAAACACTGATGGCTCTTTCTTATAGTCGTAACTAATCAAGAGACTCTGAGAATCATAGATTCAATCCAGCCAAAGCAGAAAAGTCTGTGAGACTCTTATTTTCAATTAATCAGCAAAAGACCAGAAGTAGAGCTGTGGCTCAAGAAGTAGAGTACAGCCTTAAAGCTGAGTTCAAGCCACAGTACCAGCACATATGAGCATGTGTATATTGCTGATATGTATATGTGTACATGTGTATATCTATGTATCTATATATACACATAGAACCCATCCTAAAGCTTAAACTCAAGCATTGGGCACCATCTTTGAGCATATCTGCTTAATGCTAGCACTCTGTCATTTGATCCACAACTCCACTCTGGCCTTTTGGTGCTTCACTGGAGATAACAGTCTCAATAACTTTCCTGTCCATCCTGGCGTTGAAGTATGATCTTTAGATCTTAGCCTCTTGAGTAGTTAGGATGATAGGCATGAGCCTGGCTGTGATATATATATGTGACATACACACACACACACACACACACACACACACACACACACATACACACTGGATATATAGGGCAATATAGTTGAACATGCTTTCCTATAGGGAAAAAATAAATTCTGGCTTCAGGTGCTACTTATTCTCTACCAACATTTAAGTTTAAAAAGTATAGTTGACAAATGTACATGGTTCTAGAAGGCTTTGCCTCCAAATAATAAAACATTTTTTAAACTCATTTCTCAGGTTTTTCAGCTTTTGCTGAAAATATGGTGATAAAAGTCCATTTTTCCTAATGTCAAGCCAAGTGTGTGCTACATTTTAATATTTTAAACCAATGCATTCATTAGCTACTGGAATTTCCTTTTGGAAGTTTTCGATTAGGTTAAAAAATCTCATTTATAATTTTCTCAGGTATACAAATATGCACTTAAAATCTTTTTATGTATATATATGTATGTGTGTACATATATGTATACATTTTTTATTGTGAAAATACCATACAGAGGTGTGTGTACATTCTTGCTAAGTATTTTTGCTTGTGTATAGTGCTTTTCCACTTGAGCCACACCATCAATCCAGCTTTGTGTTGAGTTATGTAGAGAAGAGTCTCATAGATTTGTCGGCCTATGCTGGTTTTAAACTTTTTTTTTATATTTTTATTTTTTGTGAACACACTGTACAGAGGGGTTACAATTACATGGGCAGGTTAATGTGTACATTTCTTATCAAGCATTGCAGCCTCCTCCTTTGTTTACCCTTCACATCCCTTCCCAGCCTCCCCCCACCCAATCCTCCCCGCCTTCTCCCCT
>NW_012267217.1:5034803-5054402 GCF_000151885.1 Dipodomys ordii
GAATGTAAACTTGTTCAACCACTTTGGAAAGCAGTATGGAGGTTCCTCAAAAGACTTCACATAGAGCTCCCCTATGACCCAGCAATCCCACTTTTGGTTTTAAACTTTTATTCTCTGATTTTAGCATCCTGAGCTAGAATGGCTAGGATAGCCACTGGAGCCCAGCTTGTCATTTTCAATGACAAAAAAATCCCATAAGAAAGGAGGTATTTTAAACATCAATGTTAAAAGTACTCTAATAACATGACTTTTAAAAATAAAACAAAGCAGATACTTTTTTTGACTATGAAATATCATGTTATCCTTAAAACAATTAAAATGTGCTAAATAAAATATAACATGTTGCAGTTAACTATTTTTCATCAGAATTAATGTCTGTACATTTTACATACTTATTTAGAAGAAGGAAATCACAACATTGATTTTCTTAAGGACTTTTAATGAATCTTTTTATGCTTCCCACACCATGGATTGATTATCATAAGTACACTTGTGTACTTTCATGTTCTTTTTAATCCACTGTGGCCTTATGGAGCTATAGACACCACCTACAGCTCCCTCCTGCCTGCGATACATCCTTCATATTGTATATTCCTTCCTGTAGCAGGGTAACACAAGTTCAAGTCGATATGTCATTGCAGGTTATTCCCTTGATTTGTTTCTGATACCTACTCTTTGCAGCAATGGGTTACCTATAAACAACCCAGTAAATGAACTTCATTACCCCAGTAGGTGGGACCATCTATGCTCTGAATGCAAATTTCTTTCTTTACTCCTGTCACAGCCATGTATTGTACCTGTGGTTGTACTGAAGCACAATAACTATCTCTAGTGGCTACAAAAATAATTCTTCCCAGATTGCATTACTGAAAGAAGAAAGAACAAATGACAAATGTCATAAACTGAGATTTAGCATAATATATTGTTTCACCCAACAAAATCAATCTTCCACTGAGTGTGATTTGTGACCTTCTTTCTTCCATCTCTGGCAATAATGTCTCTCTTTTAACATTATTTGTTGAAAAAGAAATGTGTTTAAATTGTTTCTCTGTTGTTTCGAGTATATTATTTCAGTCTATTTTTACCATTGTAGGAAAGTAACTTTTCTTATCAGTAGACAGCACTTGATTTTTGCAATGAAGATAAAGACAACAAAAACAAAAACAAAAACTGTAAAAGATCCTCCTATGCCAGCCACCAGTAGCTTATGCCTGTAATCCTAGCTACTCAGAAGTTGAAGATCCAAAATCACAGTTTGAAGCCAGAAGTGGAACTATGTCTCAAGTGACAGATAACTAGCTTTGAGCACAAAAACTCAGGGACAGCACCCAGGCCATTAGTTCAAGCCCCAGGACTGGCATATACATATACAAGAGATATTCTAAAAAACCTGATAAATCCACTGAATATGTCATGAATTCTACATCCCTTACAGTCATCGTGTTCTCTCTTTATGCCCTGGGCATTTATGTTTTATGTCTTGCTAATGTGATGAATTTATACAATCATTATTCTCTTAAGGCATGATGGAATTAATTCATTATAAAATGTCAATATATTTGGAATACATGTTCCAGAAGAGTCTTCATGATTGTTTTGAATTCTCAGTTGGCTATTGCTTTTAAGATGTAATGTGGGTAATGGATGTCCATTAGGATTGCAGCTCTCTTGTTTTACTGTTTTCTTGAGTCAGAATGGTTACTATTAAATGCAGCCTGTATTACCTTTGTGAGAATATTGTTAGTGTACCTGTCTATTTTGTGAGGATTATCTTATTTTAGTTTCATTTTAGTCAAATTACATAAGTCTACTTTATGAATCATGCAAAGTGCTACAAAAAGAGAAAAGATGATGATAAAAATATTACTGTACATCCTTTAGGTTTGAGAGATATCTATTTTTCCTGTCATAGTGCACACCTGTAATCCCAGGTGAGATTGAAGCAGCGGGATTGTGATTTCAAAGCCAGCCTGCCTGGGCTACATAACAAGATTTGTTCTTTTGAAGCAAAATGAGAAAGGAGGGAAACCCTCTACCTTTTCTTTATTTAGTCTTTTAACAATTAAGTACCTTATATCCAGTATGTAATTCACTTCTGTTAAAAAAAAGAAAATACCAGTTATTTTTTTACCTGGACTTTAATTTTCAGAATCTTATGAACATAAGACAGCTGTCCTAGTAGATCTTTAAGATATTTTAAGACATGGTTGTTCTAATCCTACGACTGATTATATATCCATGATTCTATTTTTATGACACTTTCACACGTTAAGGTTAATATCTATTAATCATAGGAAGTTTTGAAAACAGATTAAAGGAAAAGAATAAAAAAGACATTTAAGAGGCTCATAATTGATGTGAAGGGAATCTATGCGATGACTGTACACAGCCCAAGTATAAAAAGATGTGTCACTGTATAGTCATATAGATTTACAATATGTACTTGCAAGTATATAGTTAAGTAAGGTATTTTTCTCCATATTTTCTTTTGTAAAGTTTTCCTTCTTAAAATAATGGACACAGCTGGCAATCAGATTTTTCTGTAGGCTGTCTTCTTTCCCCGAATTTTGCACCAATGATGTAATTTTAAATAGCTTCTTATTTTTTTATATCCCAAATAAGTCCAAATCAAGTAATTAAAGTCCTCAAGAGTCTTACTATGTAGCAAAACCATCATATATAAAGTTCATACAGAGGACATGTTATGACAATTTATCCATGGATTCTTTTATATGTAGCACCCAAACAAACATTTTAAAGATAACTATATTTTTGTAGTAGGGGATATAGATGCATGAATATGAAAGTTCTTAATATTCAGTACAACATGTAGTTTTAGTTTAGATAAGTTGGTGAAATTTGATTATGTCTCAGGGAAAGCAGATTGTGGTTTCTTCCTCAGTTCCATCAGAAAAGTATGAGGGATGTTCCATGTATTTATTAGAAAAACCTATAGCTTTTTGCATAAGCCATAGCTGCACATCCTTTAGTAAGAGGCAAGAACAAGCAACAGTCTTAAGGAGAAGGACTTACTGACATGTGTAATGGCAAGACATGAGTTAATTGTCATAGTGCTGAGGCAGTTATTGTGATTGATAAATTGATGTCAGACTACCCAAAAAGATTTGACTTTTACACTGAGAAATGTGCCTTCATTATGCATGTAAAATATAACTTAATTTCCACATTCAACTTGTTTGTAAAAATAGCAGAGACATAAGATTTAATAAGAAAAATCCCTGCTGTGGACTTGATTTAAATAGGTTTAGAATTGAAAAGAATATTTGAAGGGTACTCTTCACTCCATGACTGGCTTTCTATTTTTTTTAAATAAGCTCTGATTACATAATAAAACTTCTTGTTTTTCTGGTAAAATAGAAGACTGAACATTTTCCCATCCCAACAATAAACAGGTGCCAATTTAATGAATAATTTTTAAGCATCTGGTAATACAGAGTGTCACTTAATTAGTGATATGTTTATATTTCCAATATATATTTTTGAAGAAATAATCTGAAACAATTCTTTCCCTCTTCAGTAAAATGATCTAGCTATCATGCTTCGCTTAACTTGGAGAATTTTCACTACACCAGGTTTATGTTACATTATTGTGTGGCTTGGAAGGCCTAGGAGCCAAAACTATTTGAAAAAAACAAATTCTTCCCATATATGACTATTTTGAATTTTTTTACATGTTCTCTCAAACTGGTCCCTTAAACCCTTCATCATAAGTGCTTAGCTATTGTACTGATCATATATTTATCGTGAACTGTTACTTTGAACATTTATATATGAGATCAACTTTACCTATATTCAGAAAGCATATTATACATAGTCAGTGACCATGAAAGCCTTTGCTTTCATAATATTTTCCAGAAAAAAGTTAATCAAAACTAGAAAAGTGAAAATATCTCAGCCTGATAAGGAAGTATCATAGCCTATTTTATGTTGTTATAACAAAATATTTAAAGTTAAGTATAAAGAAAAGATATATATTCAGTTTATAGTTGTGAAGGTTCAAATATGATGTGGGCAGTGGTAATTACCAATGGCATATGGCATTACAATTGTAAGAGAACATGTAGAAGAGATCACATGATGAGACAGAAAATAAGAGACCAGGGAATGTCTATTTTTATAAAAACCCTGGTATATGGGAGACAGTCAACTCTTCAAGACCAGTGTTAATCCTTTTAAGGACATTGCCTCCAATAATCCAATTGCATTCCAATGGGTTCCACTTCCTAAAATTTCTACCAGTACATTATGGCCCCACTGGCCACCAGGCTTTCAGCACATTAAACTTTGGGAAATAAACCACATCCAAATCATAGCAGGAAGTAAAACTTGATAGGCTGGAGAAAGGAAATACTGCTTTTTTTTTTTTGATCATTGATTTACTCTTCCTTGAAAGCAAGAGAAATTTTGAGGAAAAATTTAACCTTTCAGTAAGGATTGATGTCTTTATATTTCCACCTCATCCAAATTTCCAAGACCAGTATCAGGGCCTGTTATGCTTGAATATGAAATAGCCAGCTTCTGCTCACATGTTGAATGCTTGGTCCCAAGCAAGTGGCACTCTCCATGGAGTTTCTGGAAACTTTAAGAAGAGACAAGACCTAATTGTAGGACATAGGTGACTGAGGCTAGGTCCTAGCTGGAAACTTTAAGAAGAGACAAGACCTAATTGTAGGACATAGGTGACTGAGGCTAGGTCCTAGCTGGAAACTTTAAGAAGAGACAAGACCTAATTGTAGGACATAGGTGACTGAGGCTAGGTCCTAGAATGTATCCTGTCATTCCCCCTACTTGACCCCTCTTTCTTTTGCCTTTCTCTTGTCCAAAGTGAGTCAAATCACTGCCCATGTTGGAAGAGCCCACAGATGAAATACAAGTGTGAGGCAGATGGAAGAAATTTCATTTACCAGCTTCCCTGCATTGAGAGTGTGTATGTGAAGGGACAAGTGATTTAATTGAGCAGCTTGAGACAAATGGATGACTAACAACAAATAATAACTAATTCTTTGTGGGGTGGTCACTAATAACTAATAAGTAGGTTTTCATGTAGGTTTGGTACAAACCTTAATTGCTTATGACAATCTTTGGAAGACTGAGCATTAGATTAGGAAAGATTTTTTTAAATGCCTTTGCTGGAACATTTGGAGAAAAAAAGATGCATTAAAACTAAGAAAGTGGCTTTTGTTAGAAAAGTGATATAGAAACACTCTTTGCTGTCTTCATTTTAATCTTATGGAACAGTCTACATTGCTTCCTGATACCTTTGATGTCAGCTGATTATTTCTGGGGTTTGTGAAGAGATCCTAGAAGATTTAAGAAGTTTCTAAGAAGGATCTTAGTCTTTTGGTGAACAAGGAGAAACAAAGAAGAAGCAATGTGTGGAGTATGTATGAGGGATAGCCATGTACTTCATCATGACTTTCCTGTCAAATGATGGTTCGTATAAAATTGTAATGGTACTGCAAAGTTCCTACTGGTGACTGGTATCATTATCATCATCTTAATGCAGTAATGTAACACCAGTAATGTAACACCATATATATGTTCTTGAGAATGCTAGTTAAACAAATCTACTGCACTGCAGATCTTATAAAAATAAAGAACATATAATTACGTAGAGTACACAATAAGAAATGACCGTTATGGGTTCATGTATTTTGTGTAGTTCTTAAAAGCAAACTCATTCTACTTATGTAAAACTCTATGCTATGTTTTGCTGTCAAGAGCTTATCTCTTGATTGCATCAGGAGGACATGTCCAATGACTGAACTAGAGTGTTGGGCTGTTTAAGAAGACTCTAGGATGTTCATACAATGACAAACTTATACCAACTTCGAATGCATTGCTAAAAGGCACAGAGTTGGATCTCAGACATATTTTAATTAGGATGGTGTTGAAGGAATCTGAGGCACATAAGAGAAAACTTCTAGTTTGGGTTTCCCAAGCCCTTGCAGGTCCTTCTTCTTGGAATGATCTTTTAGTTTCTCCATCTGCTGACATTTTGGAAATCAAAGCCAAAAGCAATATATCAAATTGGCAGCTGCAGGCAGAAGATTGTTTCAAAACAAAATTGACTTTTAAATATTTAATCAAGTAGGAACATTATGCTGTGAATATTTCTACTGAGTGAAGTCAGTACTGCTTTAGGATTAGCTCAGTGTAAGGATTTGGAGGAGGCTTAGTTTCATTCTGATTCTTGGTTGACACAAAACCACGTAACACTGAATACAATTTATAACTCCAAATGAAACACAGGATAGGGCAGACATTTAGTATAATATTTCTTCGTAAAATTTCTAATGATTACTCCAGATCTGTAATCAATATCCTACAAGTGCAATTTGCTATTCCCTTGAG
Organism: Dipodomys ordii; assembly: GCF_000151885.1. Taxonomy (NCBI): domain Eukaryota; kingdom Metazoa; phylum Chordata; class Mammalia; order Rodentia; family Heteromyidae; genus Dipodomys; species Dipodomys ordii. The sequence goes on from NW_012267217.1 coordinate 5,041,179, forward strand.
AAAGAGAAAGGAAAATTTAGATGAAAGTGTTTCTTGGGCTGTTCCATGTCTGTCTTCCTGAGTCCTTCATCTCTCCCCTTCAGATGGAGGTAAATATTTCCCCTAGATTGCTCTGTTTCCTCTTCTGCACCAGAGGTGACCTCTCTGTAGGCATTTCCTAGCAGCTAATGACCAGCTAGTTTAAGGGCCTTGGGCTTTGCCTCAGGCCCTTAAACAGCATCTCGTTAACTGGCAGGAAGTGTTTCCCTTCTGCTTTTTCCTTTTATATATTCTTAATAGAACAGAAGGTACCTGGGTTGAGGCAGACAACAGAACCCTTTCAGCATCTCATTTGTAAATAACCCTGTTATGAGTAATAGGAAGTGATCCAGCTGGTTGTAAAAAGACACACATTTAATGGGCAACTCCTGGTGGACTAATGGTTTTGCTGGAAACAAACATCGCACCTGCAGGACATATTGCTCTGGTATTTGTTCTGAGCATAATGAGCCTGCCTATATGCAGGCAGAGATGTGCACACACCTCTCTGGGAGTTATAAACCTTGAAATATACAAAGGGAAAAAAATTAAAAAACAAATCTAGGGCATTTTCCATCCTGGAGGTAAGCATTTTTTTTTGTCTAAGTATTATTCTTTCCTCTGGTTCAGTAATTTCTAGGTGCAAAGTAGAGCTGTTTTTATACATGAGGTAATACCTTTTGAAAATTTACCCTTGATCCCTATACTTTATGAGTGTAGTGCAGAATATGGCCACTGTTACCTTGTGTAGTCATTTAGCATTTTGTCTCTGTCTGGCACTTGAGTATCTAACAAGAATTAATAGCATTTACTTAATCAAACACAATATCCTAGTGTCTCATATTTATTTACTGCAATTGAGTAAACATTTCTGGAGTTTTCACCACACTGTTAGATAATTTCATAGGAACTTATACTCTGTGAAGCCAGATACCATGCTTACTTTTTCACGCTATCACTTGGACAAAGCTCTGTCCCTCTGTTGACTATTGTAACACCATAGCTAAGGGCAGGGTGCATGTTTTCTTGTCCAAACAGAATTTCTTGCTCAGTTGCGTGGACAAGTTTCTTACCATTTCACTTTCTTAATTTCCTCATTTGTAAATTTTGGAAACCTTGAAATTATATTAGTCTGAAATAATATTATCCATGCTGAGTGTGTCATATGTTTTGATTATTCACCAGCATTAACATTGTTATATTTATTATTATTTACAGTAGCTACTTAAAATTTTAAAGTCCCCTGGAGTACTGTCATTAACAGGATATATGTATATATACATATATGTATATATGTACATGTATGTATGTACATGATATATATACACATCAATATATATACACACAATGTATATACACACAAATGTATATATATGGGGACAAGAAATATGTCTGTACACACACATATGTATGAGCCAGGTTAGAAGGGAGAAGGAAGAAAAAGAAGAGAGAGAAAGACTAAGATTAAAAAAAAATTAATTTGCATAAGCTTGATGACTCTAAAATCTTCAGGGTTGACCAGCAGTCTAGAACTTCAGGAAAGAATTGCAGTTCAAGTTCAAAGGCAGTCTGCCAGCACAATTTCTCTTTCCTTGGGGAAGTTTAACTTTTGTTCTATTACAGCCTTCAACTGATTGAATACAATTCAGTTTTAATATAGGAAGAAATGTGTTTCATTCACAGTCTACAGTACTGAAATTTAGAAGTCCAAAATCAAGGTGTTATCTGGGTTGATTCTATCAGAGGCTGAGAGAAGGGTCTGTATATATTCTAGGCTTTTCTCTTTAGCTTGGAGATGTCCTTTTTTTTTTTAATATCTATTCACCTTTTCTCCCCTCTATGTACCTGTGTCCTAATTTCCCCTTTTTACCTCGTTATCAGCCATATTGGACAGATCAACTATAATGATCTTACTTAAACTTGATTCTCTGTACAGATCTTATCTCCAAGTAAGTTTATACCTTGAGACACTAGAGAATAGAATTAAAATATTTCAATTTTGAGAATTCGGAATTCAACCAACAACTAATGTTTTTCAAACGTTAGTCATTTACTTAACTCATTTCCTATCTGCTTTCAAAAGATACTACTCAGTTTACATAAACTGGTATATCAGAATTTACACATAAGAACTCAACAATGATTTCAAACTTCAAATAAAGTAAAAATGTCCTACAAGAATCTATGTATATCTACCTAATATTTTACCAAGCAGCATCAGAATACACATTTTTCTCAGCAGCACACAGAACATTTTCCAAAATAGACCACATTTTACAAACTTGTTCAAATTCAGAAACATTGAAGTTATACCTTGCATTCTCTCAGACCACAAGAATATAAAATTAGAACTCAACACCAAAAGGCACCAAAGAAAGTCCTATAACACATGGAGGCTAAACAAAACACTGTTGAATCACCAGTGGGACATGGCAGAAATTAGAAAGGAAATTCAAATGTTCATGATATTCAACAAAAATGAACACACAAATTACCAGCTCCTCTGGGACACAGTAAAAGAAGTACTCAGAAGCAAGTTTATAGCTCTAAGTTCCTACATCAACAAATTGGAGAGATCTGAAACCAACAATTTAATGAGACAACTGAACCTCCTTGAAAAAGAGCAGCAAGATAAATCCCAATCCAGTAGAAAGAAAGAAATAATTAAAATTAAATCAGAATTAAACGAATTAGAACCCAAAAAACCATAGAAAGAATCAACAAAACAAAGAGTTGGTTGTTTGAAAAAATTAACAAAATTGACAGGCCCTTAGCAAATCTTACAAGAAAAAGAAGAAATAAACCCAAATAAACTAACTCAGAAATGAGAATGAAAACATCACCACAGAAACAACCAAGATTCAGAACATTTATAAGGGAATACTTCTCAAACCTTTATGCTAATAAGTTGGAGAACCTGGAAGAAATGGACTTTTTCCTAGCAAATATCGAAGTGCCGAAACTAAACCAAGATGAGTTAAACCAACTTAACAGGCCCATATCAAACACTGAAATAGAAACAGCAATAAGAGACCTCCCAGCTAAGAAAAGCCAAGGACCAGATGGATTTACAGCAGAATTCTACATGTCCTTCAAAGCAGAGCTCACAGCAATACTTCTCCAACTCTTTTATTAAATTGAAAGAGAAAGTTCACTATCTTACTCATTCTATGAAGCCATCATAATCCTCATCCCAAAACCAGGCAGAAACTCATCAAAGAAAGAGAACTAGAGACCCATTTCATGGATGAATATTGATGCAAAACTTCTCAACAAAACTTTGGCCAATTTACTTCAACAATTCATCCAAATAATCATACACAACAACCAAACAGGATTCATTTCAAGGATGCAAAGCTGGCTCAATATATGCAAATCAATTAATATAATTCATCACATCAACAAGAGCAAGGATAAGAACCACATGGTTATCTCAATAGATGCAGAAAAAGCATTTGACAAGATCCAACACCTCTTTATGATGAAGGCTCTGGAAAAACTAGGAATTCATGGAACATTCCTCAATACAATAAAAGCTATCTATGACAAACCTACAGCCAGCATTATATTTAATGGTGAAAAACTAAAGTCATTTCCTCTTCACTCAGGAAAGAGACAAGGATGTCCACTCTCACCACTTCTCTTCAATTTAGTATTAGAATGCCTAGCAACAGCAATGAGACAAGATGCAAACATAAAGGGGATCCAAATAGGGAAAGATGAAATAAAACTCTCCCTCTTTGCAGATGACATGATCTTGTATTTAAAGAATCCCACAGACTCCACTCCCAAATTACTCAAGCTGATTCAAAACTTTGGCAAAGTAGCAGGGTATAAAATTAACCCTCAAAAATCAATGGCTTTTCTGTATGCCAACAATGAGAAAAGAGTGGCTGAAATCAGGAAAGCAACTCCATTCATAATAGCCCCATAAAAAATAAAATACTTAGGAATTAACCAAAGAAGTGAAGGACCTCTATGATGAAAACTTTAAAAACTTGAAAAAGGAAATCAAAACAGAACTTAGAAAGTGGAAAAACCCCCCATGCTCCTGAATTGGAAGGATAAACATCATGAAAATGGCAATACTTCCCAAGGCTATCTACAAATTCAATGTGATATCTATCAATATTCCAACTTCATTCTTCAAGGAAATAGAAGAGGCAATCCAAAAATTCATATGGAATAATAAAAGACGCCAAATAGCAAAATCGATCCTTAACAGAAAGAACAGTGCTGGAGAATATCAATATCAAATTTGAAACTCTACTACAAAGCCATAGTAATCAAAACAGCTTGGTACTGGCATAAGAACAGACCTCAGGACCAATGGAATAGAATTGAAAACCCATAAATGAACCCAAAGACCTATAGCCACCTAATCTTCGATAAGGGAGCTAAAAAAATAGAATAGAAGAAAGACAGCCTCTTCAGTAAATGGTGCCGGCAAAATTGATTGATCACTTGTAGAAAACTAAAGCTAGATCCTTATATATCACCCTGCACCAGAATCAAATCCAAATGGATCAAAGACCTCAGAGTCAAAGCAGACACCCTGAAAACATTACAGAAAGGAATAGGAGAAACACTAGGTCTCCTTGGCACAGGCTGAAATTTTCTTAAAAGAGACCCAGAAACACAACAAATCAAAGAAATGTTAGACAAATGGGATTGCATGAAACTGCAGAGCTTCTACTTGGCAAAGGACATAGGTAGCAAGATCAATAGAAAGCCCACAGATTGGGAGAAGATCTTCAATAGCCATACAACAGACAAGGGTCTCATATCTAAAATACTTGGAACTCAAAAGATTAAATCCCCCAACAACAAATCCTCAAAGGAACAAATGAGCGATAAATAAGTGGGCTAAAGACTTAAAGAGAAAGTTCTCTGAAGAGGAAATAGAATGACCAATAGACACATGAAGAAATGCTCAACCTCCCCAGCCATAAAAGAAATGCAAATTAAAACAACATGGAGGTACCACCTCACTCCAGTTAGAATAGCTAGAATCAAGAACTCTAATAACAACAGATGCTGGAGGGGATGTGGACAGAAGGGAACCTTGCTGCATTGTTGGTGGGAGTGTAAACTTGTTCAACCATTTTGGAAAGTAATATGGATGTTCCTCAAAAGACTCCACATAGAGCTCCCCTATGACCCAGCAATCCCACTTTTAGGCATTTACCCAAATGTTCACAAACAAGACCATACTAAAGCTACCAGCACAAGTATGTTTATTGCAGCATTATTTGCCATAGCTAAGATATAGAACCAACCTAAATTCCCCTCAGTAGATGAATGGATCAAGCAAATGTGGTATATATACACAATGTAATTCTATCCCTCCATCAGAAAGAATGACATTGCCCCATTTGTTAGGAACTGGAAAAACTTGGAAAAAATTATATGAAGTGAAGTAAGCCAGGCCCAAAGAAACATAGGTCCCATGGTTTCCCTTATTTGCAATAACTAGTATATGTCTGAGACAAGCAGAAATGGTCAGATAAGTTAAAATGAAATGAACCCCAAGATAAGGACTCAAATGGTTTTTCTTTCTTGAGATTGTTTCTGACATATTTATAAGATGATTTCTTTGTTGCTTTGTATGTCCCTTCCTCATGGTAAAACCCCTGTTTACACTGTGTTTGATGTTGGTATACTTTGTGGAGGGGAAGGGAAGAAACAAATTGTTTTCATAGGGATACAGATGGACCCTTTGCAACAATGAGATGTACAAGATGTTATATCGAAAAACGAACTTTAGCTACTCAGGAGGCTGAGATCTGAGAATCACGGCTCAAAGCCAGCCCGGGCAGGAAGCTCCATGAGACTCTTATCTCCAATAAACCACTAGAAAACCGGAAGTGGTGCTGTGACTCAAGTGGTAGAGAGCTCGCTTTGAGCTGAAGAGCACAGGGACAGCGCTCAGGCCCAGAGTTCAAGCCCATGACTGGAAAAAAGAAAAAATGAACTTTACAACTTTGGCTGGGGAGAGGGTATGGGGAGCGGTGATGGTAGGTCAGTGATGGTCAGGGGAAACAAAGGAGGAGGCAACAATGGTTGCTAAGAAATATACTCCTTACCTTGCTCATGAAATTATTACCCCTCTGAACGGTATTTTCACAATAAAAAACGTATTAATAAAAATTATGTATATATGCATATATATGTGCAAGTGTGTCTGCTGGCAGATGATAAACAGAATATAAATATGCTGGATAAAAAAACTACATTACCTTCAAAGAATATGATAGATATCCCTGTGTTTTGAGTGGTGCTAAAAGATATAACCACAATCTTATTTCTAATTCACTCTGCCAGTCTGAAATGAAGTGATAATCACTAAAACATTCGATGATTTTTTATTAGACTGTAAGAAATTTTGATACTTGAGTAGAATTCATTGGTAAGAAAATTTACTTTGAGTCTCAAGGAATAGATTATCATGGAATATATTGTAGTTACACTAAAAATCATCATAAAAAGGCAGGATATAACTATGTAATGTAAAGCACCGAATAAGAAAAGGGATGGGGTAGGGGTGGAAAAAGATTGATCATTGCTTACATGAGACAATGAGTTTCATGACACTGTATAGATTCCTTATGGAGATTCCTCATAGAAATTCCTTGCAGAGATTATATCAAGGTGGTGACCTTATCATATGCAGAATATGGCTTCAGACTGTGGTTCACACGCTTTATTTGAGCTTGTTGCTCCATTGATTTTTATGACAGTGCTAAGATTATGACAAAACTAGGGAAATATCATATATACCACTCACTTTGATTTAGACCTATGTTATTAGCCTTTTCAAGAAAATCCACCAAATGTAACAGCACTTGAGGGAGTCTGTTATTTTTCTGGAGGTGCTCCTATGTAATTCCCTCATTGTCATTCAAGAATGAATTTTCTCTTCTGGATTGTAGACTCACCTTTTTGCCAGGAAAAAAAATATTTTAATTTGTATCTTTAAAGTATTATTTAATTGCTCTATGTGGTTGATGAGGATTACCTGTAAATTGGAAAGAGTGAAAGTCACTTGTGGTATCTAGTTAGAACATTTTATGCGTTGTTCCATCTTACTTTTCTTTTTTGTTATTTATTCTGTATCTGTGTCATTCCTTTTGCATGAAGCACAGTTAAGCTCCATGTCCAATTCCCTATTCTGAGTCTCTTTCTCTAAAGCCTGTTCTTGCTTTTCCCTTTCCAGCAGGGACTCTTTCTGGAATCATAGAATGAGACAGGACTTTGCTTGGTTCAGTAAAGAAGGCCATGATATTTAGGCTCTATCCTTATGTTCCAAGTTTTGGTCAGGTCTTAGATGGCACAAAATTTGAAGTGTTATGACTAAAATCCATAAGCAACTTTTCCCCCCTAGAAAACAAAAGGCTTCATAATAAAGAGACTATTATCATCATAGACACTAATATAATAAAGTATTGTTAAAAACTATATGGCAATTTTGTTATACATACTTGAAGGGTCTATTTGTATGTTTAGTGAACTGGCCATACCAGTGTAGTGTACTCAGTGAGTGATGTTTGATTGTTAACTCGTATCATCTACTCTTGCTCTGTTGGAATCTTTCTAAATTTGAGGGATAAGCAAGGTTCCTGGGGGCTTAATCCAGTTTTGTTTCATTTGGTTGGAAAAAAATTGTCAGGGAGGATAATCTAGAGTATATGAAAAGCAAGAAATATTTCATAAATATTTACATTCTAAACTTCTCTTGAAAATTAATAGTGATAGCAACACTGGGATGATTTTTATATCATCCTTTGGCTAGCTGAAGCCTTTAAGCTCATTGTGGGTTGAATTCTTTAAGGGTTTGTTCTCCATAGCCTGAATTTGTGTTACTGGCAAGCTTTAGTTGTATCATGAGGGTTCCATTGTGAGATCGTTTCCACATATATGAACAGTGGTTTATGTAGATTTTTTTATGGGGCCACCATTTCTAGATGTGTTACCTTCCTGACTATTGCCAATACAGTATGACAGACTCTTCCTGCCAAGGAAATGGCTAGCCGTGTTTGGGGAAACTTACCACATAGACTCATTTTTTATGTACAGTGATATTAATTAAGTGTATCTTACACTTTGCATATTTCCTTATATATAATTAAATCATACTCTAATATTAAATTGATCCTTTGTCTTCTGTCTCTGATCTTCTTCATTAATCTTTTCATATACTTCTCTAATTGTAAATTTTCAGTTAAATGAAAAAACCCTAATCTTTTAGTGAAAATATTAAATTTATGTGTACCTTTTCATAGACAAATACAAAATCCAAAGTTCATTTCAAGAGAATCCTTTCAATACCTTCAGAATTTCAGCTTCAAAATGAAAAAGTCACTAGGCATTCAAGGTTTACAAGTATACATTTAACCCATTTTATATACATTTATGCCTAAAGAAAAATTTATTTCTCTTTAAATTACAACCACAGGTATTTCAAGACTGTTTACCTGTAATAGAGGAATAGTAATTATAAACAGCAATGAGTGTCTCTACCCAGTAGAGGAAGGGCTGGATGTTGGTAAATGATAATTAAAGCTATGAAAAGGAATATAATTTCTTCACCCTAAAACTGTTCAATTTGATTTAGCACTGGGAAAAATAGACAAAACAGCTGGCCTTTTCGAACCTACATTACTTGATCATGGGATAGCTCTTCCCTAATATATTATGATCAAGTCCTTTTCAGAGGAAAATGGACTACATCAGTCAGCATCCATAAACAACCACAATCAGATTTTTTTCTTTACCTTTATAATGAACCCTCTGAAATAGAAGGCTTCAGAAGTGACCCAAAAGGGGGCAGAGTGGCATGGTCCCCAAAGACACAGTTCTCTTCTGGCTTACTGTTACAGGAGTGCAGGGGAACAGGGTAATTGGCCCAGAGCTACATGCTTCTGGCATCTGGCATTGCTGCCATCACGCCTGGCTTCCACAAACAAATAATTTTCTTTTACTGCACACTGGAACAAACTAGAATTTCAAACAGCAGTGAGCAGGAATTCTTTTATCCCTGAGGCTTTTCTAAGGCAAAAAGCCAGTGGTCCTGCCGCTGCTGAGGTCTCTGCTCTGAGCTAGATGAAACTCTGCTTTGAAAGAGCTGCAAAGACAGGTACAAGAAGTGTGAGTGCTGGAAATGTAAGATGTTGAGTCGCTTTTTCTTGTCTCCACATGGAATATAGGCATACTTGTGAAAGAGGGGACAATGGTGTTTTTCTAGTTGGGAATGAGCTAGGGGAGGAGTTTTCCTTCCCAACAGACGATACTTGTCAGATGGTGCTTTTAATGTTTCCCTGCTTATAAACAGTATAGACGGATGACAGTGTAACAAAAAAGCTGGTGCTTTCACCAGACGTAAATCATTGTGTTAATTGGGGATCAGGTGGTGTTTCTTGAAGTTAGCAAAGAGAAAATAGTGTTTATAAAAGCTGTCAATGTAGAACATGCACACTTCAGCTCTGGCCCTGTGTGAAAGTGGAAGAAAGTCTGTTTCAAGTTATCTTAGAAAATGAAGATTTTCTTGGGCGAGTAAGTTGTCAAATCTGATGTCTACCACTATCAAAGAAGAAAAGGAAACTCTTGGTGAGCTCTCTCTCCCCATGAATACATTTTTCCAACTGTATTCCAACCTAGTTTAAAGTTCTGAAATGTTTCTGTTTTAGTTACTTTCTGATCACAGTAATAATAACACATAATAGTGATAGGATGTTCTTCTGTAGTTTTTTTTATAAATTGGAATAAAAAGTGGTGATCAAGTCTGTTGACATTGATCCTAATAAATACATTTTTGGGGGGAGGGTCCGGTCGTGGAGCCTGAACTCTGGGTCTGGGGCGCTGTCCCTCAGCTCTTCTGCTCTAAGCTAGTGCTCTACCACTTGAGCCACAGCGCCACTTCCGGCTTTTTTCTTTTTGCTTATGGGATGCTGAGGAATCGAACACAAGGCCTCAGGCATGCAAGGCAAGCGCTCTACCACTGAGCCACCTTCCCAGCCCATAATAAATGCATTTTTGTGGAAATTGTATCTATATAGAGCTTGGTCAGTACTTAAATAGATAGCTTAAATACCAAGAGCCAAAGATGAATACCTTGGCCTCAGCAATTATGATCTATACTATCTGAATTTGTTATGTAATTACTTAATATCCTGCTCCATTTTGACTATTTAGACTTAGCCTTTGAGCACTTGGCATTTTGCTCACAGGAAGGAATTTACAAACACATTCCTTGGCTGATAAATGAAATAACACATGACAGTATGAATCCTAATTAGACAATCTCACATTTCTACTATATTAGGGTCAAGAGCTTTCAAGTATCAGAATAGCGTGTTTATCTCATTAGTACGTGCAGCTTTGGAATTTGGTTATTGCAATAATAACATTTTTTAAAATTAGGGTAATTAAAATATGTAGTGTTTGCTTTTCATATTGGGTAAATGGCTGTTTAAAAAATTTAATTTGGCTTAAAGATAATCTATGGGCTTTGATTTTTAAAAAATCTGTGATTTTTTAAAAATAAATAGGTGGTTTTATGGGAAAGGCCATTGAGTCACAGATGTGACATTGGAAAATGAGAAAAGGCAATGTTCATGTTAAGTGGGAAATAAGCTTTGATATAAACAGCTCTTTACCGTTGAGAATTGCTTTGGAAATGACTTTCTTTTCTTAAATGTGTTTACGGAGACTTCCATTTCTCAGCTACTAGTTTTATCCCTGATATATGGGAGATTGGTGAAAGAAATGATCTGGTTTTATGGTAAACTTAAGTCTATAAACATAGCTATAACTTTCATCTTCTTCTGGTCTACTTATCATTTAAATGAATTTAAAAAACATTTACCGTACTTAATTATTTACAGTGGATAGATACTATAGAGCAAAACTGAGGCATTGTATCTATCCTGTGCTTATATTCAGGAATTTATAATTGGAGGGTGGGGACTATTTTAGAGTCTGGTAGATAAGAAGTACACATGACTTATTAAAAGAATGTAAACTTTAAGAAACCAATTCAATTATAAACCAAAGAACAAACTAAGCATCCTGACTAAATGTCAATATATGATTGAATAAGTAAATATGAGTGAATAAGTAAAAAAAATATAGAGAGGACTAATTTTCCTATCAATCTATCTAATATATATTACATATTATATACTATGTTACACACAACATATAATATAATATTGCATATTATATTACCATATATAATATAATATATAATTATATAATATTATAGAGTACACATTAGATAATATATAACATATATTATGTGTGTGCACCTGTATACATGTATGTTATCCTCCTCCAGTGGGTGGAGCTTAATTCCTTCCCCCTGGACTAAAAGATGTGTTTGTAACTGTCTTCCAAAGGATAGAGAGTGGGAATGGAAGAATGGTGACTTCACAGTGTAAGAAGTGTAAAAAGCAGAAGCTTAGCCAAATGGTTCATGTTACCATCCTCAGAACTAAGTCTGACAATGTGGTGTGCTGCTGGATATCTTAACATGAGCCAAGAAACTTGCCTCTATGGTATATTTCCTAAAGTTTCACTCCAATAATGAGATAGCTTCACTTGAGTTTAGTTGATTGGAAAAGTCATCTATTTCAGATGTCGCATGCTGAACAATATGGTTGTTGGTGTCCCCACAGGCTGTACTGTAGATAACATCTCTAACTGAAGGCGTCTCGTAGATTGTAACTGTTTTCTGAAAAGTTACCTTTTCTCTCTTGTCCAGAAACATTCACCTTTCTTCCTTTTTTCAGGGGGGAAAGTTGCTTTTCTTCCTTTCCCTCAGTCCTCTTGACAAAATAGCCTTTTGCTCTCATTCCCTATACTGGGGAAAATAGCCTTTCATATCCAAGTAATTAACTGCACGATTCAGATCCTGGGAACCGGAACTACAGACCTGAGTCTGATTAGTAACTTATCCTTAGGTTTATAGAATGCAGATCATCTGGTGACCACCCAAGCTTTGTACCTGCTAAGCCTCCCAACAACTCACCACATGAGATTTGCATATGCTGAATCTAGGAAAATCATCTCTCTAGATCTTCATCTCAATCTTCTTTGGTTTGCTACCTTTCCTACTCAGTCATTTCCCTTGCCCCCAAAAACTTTTCCTCAAGTGACTGCTTAGCCTTTTTGAGTGGCAAGCAACCAAATTGAAGGTACCTGGTAGTACTTTTTAAGATTCTCGAGATTATTAAAAAAACAAAAAGCAAGAGAGATGAAGAAATGATCACAAATTGAAGGAGATTCAGAGACATAATGATAAAATGTGACATAGCCCTGATTGGATACCAGAAAAAAGAACATCAATAGAAAGCTTCTCAACTATGAATATACCTTATAGATTAGTTAATAATGGCATACCACTGGTAAGTGCTTAGTTTAACCAACATACATATTGATTAATGTTAGGAGGGACTGGGAAAGTATATAAGTACTTTCTGAGCTATTGTTCACCCAACCTAATGTGATTCCAAAAGCAAACATCTATTAAAATTGTTATTATACAAAGTGTGCTACTCAGAGCCCCTGTATTCTTAAAGAAAAAGAAAATCAGCATTGTAGGCAAAGATGGCTTTGGAGAAGCATTATTATGTGATGGTCTCCAAAAGACTTGAGGCTCAGCTATGACTCTGCTTAAACCCCCAGTTTGTCAATAGGTCTTTTTTTACTCTGATTGGCTGAACAAGACAGAATTCTCATAAACACCACCTCAGCTACTTACAGTTTTGAATTAACCATAGGAGCTCTGACCCCATCTCTGCCTTCTTTTCTTCAGAGTCCCTGGACACCCAGCTTGTAATACACCTCTTCCCCAACCCTCCTGAAGTCCCATGTACCCACATTCTTCTCTTCTTTGCCTCCTCTGTGGTCTGTGCAAGGAACTCTCCTTCACTCTTGTTTGATGTTAGAATGTTCCTTCACCACCAAGCTTTGGGGAACTTAGGTTTTTCCCAAATCAAAGTTTTGATTCATTTTTCTTCAGTGTGATCTTTATCATTATCATGCAATTTTTTTTTAAATTTCTTGCAAACTTTATGTAATCTACTTTTATTTTTTTATTGTGAAAATACTGTACAGAGAGGTTACAATTACATGGGCAAGATAATGAGTACATTTCTTATCAAGCATTGTAGCCTCCTCCTTAGTTTCCCTTTCCCATCCCTTCCC
>NW_012267217.1:5055407-5076745 GCF_000151885.1 Dipodomys ordii
AGAAGCTCTGCAGTTTCATGCAATCCTATTTGTCCAACGTTTCTTTGATTTATTGTGTTTCTGGGTCTCTATTAAGAAAATTTCGGCCTGTGCTAACAAGACCTAGGGTTTCTCCTATTCCATCCTGTAATGTTTTCAGAGTGTCTGCTTTGACTCCTAGGTCTTTGATCCATTTGGAGTCATGCAAAAAAATTTAAGGCTAATTAAAATAAATTAAATCCACCTAGGCTCATATGGTTTTTAGGCTAGTTCTTTAGTGCTTTTAAAGGAAAAGTTGTTCTTATACACATAGTACCAAATAGTGAGGTAATGAAAATGTACTTACCCTTTCAGTGATATTATATTAATCCCAATGCCTACACAAAGTAATAATAACAGCAAAATACTATCTCAACTAATTTCCTTTGTGTACATACCGGAACAATGCAAAATAGAGTATTGGTAATTTCAGGAAATAATTTATTGAAATCTTTAGAAAAGGATTTTTCCTTTTAATATCTAGTGTCTGTATACTGTAATTTATTTACATTTTTCTCATGGTGCCTATTTAAGTATGGTTTATGTTTGACTATAGTCCTAAACATTTTTGTACATGTCCTAATGCACATACTTTCTGTAGGATTGATATTGAGAAGTAGAATTGGTATCTAAAAGTATGTGAATTAATATATATATTCATTGAATAAAAATAGCAAGCTAGGAAGGAAGGGAAATGTCTTATCTTGAAAGAATATTAATGAATAAATCATCACCCTTATATAAATTGTGCAAAAAGCACTTTCTTATAAAACTTAAATGTATGTAAAATATTCATATTACTTGTGTGCTGTAAATATTCAACTAATAAGAAATTGTTACAATCTACAGTGTATCTTTCTTATCTTCTTACTCATTCAAATATGAAAATATGGATGAATGAATTCATAGGCAAGTTAGATGTACATGCATGCATTTAAAATTAGTATCATAAGATGATTTTGCAACTTGCTTTTTAAAGTTGTATCAGCATGTTATTAAGTTCCTTTTGTATTAAAGCATGTAGCTCTATCATTCATTTTTAATAGTTGTACATTTTAGAATGTAAATGTGCTGTTAATTAAATTTTCCCTCTATTTGTGGTGTTTTGGGTTTTCTGCCATCTTTATTGTTATAGAATATTATTTTGAACATTTTGGTACATCTGTCCTAGTACTCATATTTTTATTGAACAAATATCAATAGATGGAATTAAGAGCCCAAACAATATGTACATATTAAAATTTGATAGATGCTGCCACGCCTTTCTTAGTGAAATCCATGTATATATACTCCTTCAGTTGTTTATGATTGTACTTCTTGTTTCAAAAGCTTGGCAGTAATTGTTACTTGATGCCAGATTGAAAGGTAAATATGATACCAGCTTGAGAGCCTTATTTAAGGCATTTGAGTCTATATCTCTGTGGAGGAAAGGCTCTTGGTTGGGCTTCACAATTCTCCCTGTCCACAGGCTTTCACATTTACATAATCCCCTCTCCTGAGGGGAGAGTGTGGTAGATCCTGTGATGGCTTCTAGATAAGAAGCAAGGTAAAAGATAAAGTAACTAACTTTGAAGATGTAATTATAGTCTCAAATCTGCTGATTTTCAGATAATCTAAAGGGAAGTCTTGCTGATGGGTTTAACTCAACTAGTAAAAGCCATTATAAGACAGACTGGGCCTCCTCTCAGGTGGGAGACGCTCCTTTGTGGGTTGATATGAGTAATTGACCCTGTTGGTGAAGTCTATGTGAAGGAACTACAGGTAGCCCTAGAGAGCTTCAGGTTGCCTCCTGAATGTCATCTTTGGTCTCTAGCTAATAGATAGCAGGAAACAGGGACTACAATTCCTATCATCATAAGGAAATTAATTTGCCAACAGTCTAAATGATGTTGGAAGCAATTTCTCTGCAGTCAAGTCTCCAGATGAGGACATAGTCTAGCAGAAATCTGGATGATAGCCTGAGGAACACTGAGCAGTGGTCATGGTTAGCCAAGCTCTGTGTAGATTCATAGAAATGCTAAGATAATACATGGGTGTTATTTTAAGCCATGATATTTGTGATCATTTGTTTTCCTCCAATTGAAATAGTAAGTTTTCTATGAAGTGCTTGTCCATATTCATGGCCCTTCATTTCCTAGGAGTGGTATTTTCTTGGTGTTTTTATAGAATCCTTAATTAAGAGGTAAATATTATTTAGTGGGGGCCTATTGTTTTCTCTGCTATTGTTGGGTTTTAATTTTGATTCATAGGTAAAATCAAATTCCAATAGGTGACCCATATTTTAAGACTTGCTTAAGAACTACGGACCACTTTGTGAATACAAAATTAACTTGTATATTTTCTTCTAGTACTTTTTAACAATGCTATTCATTTAGTTTAAAATGTGTTCTGACTGGGTTCACCAAGAATCCTTCAATCCACTGACAGTTTTGTTCGTATTTGGTTTTGTTAACCTTTTTTTTTGAAACATAGGTTAATTGCATTCTGTGCAACTGTTTCCACAGAGTAGTTCCAGCCCTCGGGCTCCTCTACTACAACTGAAGAGTTGCTTTTGAGACTCTGCTTTCTCTCCCTATCTTTCTCATGTTGCAGATCCCGTCCTCTCCATGAACTTGCTACTCTTGTGTGGTTTTATCTGAATTCCTTAGAATTAAGTAGCATGTACATACCAAGACTTACACATGTACCGCTTCAGTCAAAGTCAATCTCCTAGCTCTAGAACCATCTATATCTATCTCTTGAATGGAACCATCCAAAACTAAAATCTACAGCCACCTTTTTATCATAAATTCTCTCCCCCTCAATGCCCAGTAATGGCTATTAGTCAGCTAATTGTCCATTAAAAAACCACTGTCCCCAAATCCTATGCATAGGAGCATCAACAGGTACATCAAGTGTCAGAAACCTAAAATAGAGGTCTATTAAAAAGTGGTATTTAAAACAGCACTGTATATCTTTTAAACAAGGCAGAATTTATTGTGTATTTATGGGGTTGTATTTCCAATAGGAAATTATTTTCATAGCCGTTTATTTTCAGTGATCTGTCTACTTGCACCCAGCAAACCTGTCATTTATATTTTATAAAATTATGTCAAAATAGAATGCATATTTAGTTGTCATGAGCCACATAATGACATTTTTGTCAGCTAAGACTCTCTATCTGATAGTTGTCGCCTAAGGTTGTAGTGAAGCTGAAATTACCACCCAGTGATATTACAGATGTCATAACTTTGGATCACAATGCATTGCTCATGGGTTAGTAGAGATGCCGATATAAACAAAACTACTGTATTTACACTAAATTCAGCATATAATATTTGACAATAAATACTTATCTTGCTGGCTTATGTATTTACTATACTATATTTCTATCATATTTTAGAGTGTATTCCTTCTGCATATTAAAAAAAATTTCATCATAAAGCATGTTGTATTATATTGGCTATAGCCTCAGACAGCTCATCTTTTCTCAGTCACTTGACTGAGCCATATTCTCTTTTGCTGGATTCAATCTGATGTTTATTTTGGTTGTAGGAACAATAGACTACTATACTACAATATCAACAGACTATTTATTATGTGACTCTGTTGCGAACATACTTACGTATATAGTGGTCTATGCCATTTAAATATAATACCCTATGCTTTTTATACAAAGACAAAAATCATCTAATTATGTATGTATGTCTTATTGTATGTCCCTGTCATTAAGTAATGCAAAAGAAAGCTAAAAATTTGACTCCTCTAACAAGACAAAAGGCCTGTTATTCAAATGGTAGGTAATAGTTTTGATTTCCTTTTTCCATATTAATTACTGCCATGGCAATTATTGTGAAATACTGACAGAAAGAAAGAGCATGCACAGATAATTGAATGTAAAAATCTGATCCAAATACTCAGGTCTCTAACTATTCTGTTTACTTACATCTATAATGAAAGATGGTGCCTTTAATGAGCACTGCTCCTATTAATTTTTGATTAACCTTAGGTTTTTCAGGTGGAGATGAATAAAACTTTGAATTACATTAAAACTAATAAAAGTCCATGTCTCCTTTTAAAATGCAAAATATCAATGGAATCCTGCAGCTTTTTTATTCAAGTTAAAATAAATGGACCACAATTTATGATCATTAATATAAAAATATTATGTGCTCCTTAGGGCACAGAACTAATTATAGTCTAGGAATATTAACTTAGAAGAGGCATGAAGAATGCCATAGATTAAAGGTCTTGAACTGGCCTAAAGCTGAATATGTCATATGGCCTGTTAGCTCTCTCTCTCTCTCTCTGTATGTGTGTGCATATATGCATGTGTATACATTCTGAATATTATGATTTAGGAGTGTGAATACCATCCATTCAGGATGGTAGCATACCACAGGTTCCGTCGCTGTCCTTGGCAGCTTCATCTCACAGACCTCCTTGTGTCTTTGAAGACATGAGTTTTGCAATCAAGCTTCTCTACTTTCCTTCCACTTAAGTACCTCTTACCAGAATGGTATTTCAATCTCTGCTTAAACACTGTAAGAGATGGTGACTGGCGATCTTAACATTTCTGGTAGTTTTCCTTGTTAGCAGATTTTCTGAGACTGAGCAGCAACTTGATCTGTGGTAACTTGTACTGAATGGTAGAACCAATTGGCCCCGGCAAAAATGCCTCTTCTATACAACATAACTTCAGATTATTGATGGAACCTAGGAGGTTGTCCCCATTTCATTCCAGAGCTCTTTTTTTGTTGTTGTTCAAGGTTAAACACCCTCAATTTCTTTAATGTCCCTCATTTGGCATTCACCATCCTGATAATCCTCTTTTGAATGAATGTAATACCATTTGTCAATGACCCTTACAGAATGTGTTTCTGAGAAAGAACACTATGTGGTCTGTCCAGCCCAGGCCAGACAGAGGCTATTAACACCCATGTTCCTGGCATTATGCTTCCATTAATGAAATTGAGGGCTGCATTAGCTATTTTAAAGCAGTTAGCAACAGGGATGAAAGTGATGGTTAAAGCATGAAATGCAGCTTGACCACTTTCAAAGGAAGAAGGATGCAGTTTAGAAGTTAGCAGAAGTAATAGAGGAACATTTTAACATTGAGCAAAGGGCTTGTATTTTCCAAGGACATAGGACATTTTAGAAGCAAGGAGACATTTTAATCCTTAGAGAAATATTTAAAAAAACCTGATGATTGTGTATAACTTAAGAATGATCATTCTTGGGTTTTATATTCTGTAGTGTGACTACTGCTTATATATTACAACTTTTAAATCTTTTTAAAGTATTTTAATGAGATTAAGTGATTACATAATTTCACAAATTTCATAGCACTGTGGAATAGTGATGCTTAATTAAAATCACAAACACATTTTAACCTTCACAAGGCAAATTGTCATTATCGTGGTCTATAAAGTTTGTGAATTCTATAAGCTTTGACAGTACAACTATTTCTTTCACATTAGGTGATAAGAACATGTCTTTTCTTTTGCTTAGTGTTAGCTGTTTCCTCTTTTCCTCTTCTTCCCTCCTTCCCATCGCTGCCCTTGAGTTGCTTAGTTCATTTTCACCAATGTCCAGTGCACCTGATGGGCCCCTCTGTTGTATGTTTTCCCCTGTTTCCCTCTGATTCTGTGCCCTACTGGCTTCTTTCAGATGCACACGTGTGCGTGTGCACACACACACAAACAACATACACATATATCATATATATGGTCAAGAACATTAAGTCATTTACAAATGATGTGACAAATTAAGTAGAAGTCCTTTGTTTCTTGAGCCCTGTTTACTTTGTCATATCTCTTTGCATTTTGAATTTAACATCTACATATCAGGGAGACCATGTGCCATTTATGTCTCTGCTCTTGGCTTACCTTGCTCAAAATGATTTATTCTTGTTCCATCCATTTCCCTGTGGATGCCATTGTTTTGTCCTTTCTAATGGCTGCATAATATTCCATTGTATATAGGCACCACAATTTTTGGATCCATTCATCTGTAGTGGGGCATCTAGATTGTTTCCATATCTTAGCTATTGTGAACAGTGGGGCATCTAGATTGTTTCCATATCTTAGCTATTGTGAACAGTGCATGTGTTCTTGTATCCTGGTTCCTATTGATCAGGGTAGATGCCTAGGAGTGGCATAGCTGGGTCAAAGGGAAGGTCTATATTTAGCTTTCAGAGGTACCTCCAGACTGCATTCCCACTAGCAGGGCAATAGGGTTCCTCTTTCTCTGCATCCCCTCCAGCATTTGTCATTGGCCATTCTGACTGGGGTAAGGTGGTAACTCGGTTGTTTGATTTGCATTTTCTTTATGGCCCAGAACAATGAACATTGCCTCATGTGTTTATTTGCTGTTTTATTTCTTCTTATGAGAAGTCTCTCTTTAGTTCCCTTGCCCATTTAATGATTGTTTTGTTAGATCTGGATGGGATTCATTTCTTGAGTTCCCGGTATATAATAGATATTAGGCCTTTGTCTGATATATTGCTGGTAAATATTTTTTTCCCTATTGATTGGTTGTCTTTCAAGTTTGGAAGCTAGGTCTTTAGCTGTGCAGAAACTTTTTATTTTAAGGTAGTCCCATATGTCGAGTCTCTCTCCGATTTGTTGTGACCTTAGGACTCTGTTCAGGAAGTTCCTGCTGTGCCTATAAATTCAAGTGTCTCTCCTACTCTGTCCTTGCAGTGGTTTCAGTGTTTCAGGATGATGTTGAGGTATTTAATCCATTTTGAGTTGATGTTGGTGCATGGTGATAGGCTGGGGTCCACTTTTAATTTTCTGCATGTGGCTGCCCAGTTTTCCCAGCACCAATAGTTGAAGAGGCTGTGTTTCTTCCACTGTATGTGGAAGGATTGTCAAGTATCAGATGACTATAGGTATGTGATTTTATTTCTGGGTCTTCTAATGTATTCCATTGATCTTCAGGTCTGTTTTTGTGCCAATACCAAGATGTCTTTGTTATTATGGTTCTGTAGTAGAGCTTGAAATCTGATATCATGATCCATCCTGCATTGTTTCTTTTGCCTAGAATTGCTTTAGCTATTCTAGGTCTTTTGTTGTTCCTTATGAATTTTGGGTTTTTTCCCTCCGTTTCAGTAAAGAATGTCAGTGGGATTTTGATGAGAATTGCATTGAATTGGTATATCATTTTTGACAACATGGCCATTTTCACAATATTGATTCTGCCTATCCAAGAACATGAAATATCTTTCCATTTCCTGGTGTCCTCTTTGATTTCTTTGTTTAGGCTTTTATATTTTTCACCAAATAGGTCCTTTACATCTTTGGTTAAGTTAATTCCTAAATATTTTATTTTCTGAGGTTATTGTGAGTGAGGTTGTTTCTGTGATTTCCCTTTCTGCTTGTACATTGTTGTTGGACAAAAAGGCAACTGAGCTGGGCACCAGTGATTCACGCCTGTAATGTAGCTACTCAGGAGGCTGAGATCTGAGGATCGTGGTTCAAAGCCAGCCATGGTAGGAAAGTCTGTGAAACTCTTATCTCCAATAAACCACTAGAAAATTGGTAGTGGAGCTGTAGCTCAAGTGGTAGAGTGCTAGCCTTGAACTGAAGAGCTGAGGGACAGCACTCAGGCCCAGATTTCAAGCCCCATAACTGACAAAAAATAAAAAAGGCAACTGATTTTTGTAGGTTAATTTTGTATCCTACTACTTTGCTGAGGTAGTTTTTAAGCTCTAAGGTATAATATCATGTCATCTACAAATAGAGATAATTTAATTTCTTCCTTCCTGATGTGGGTCCCTTTAATGTCTTTTTCTTGCCTTATTGCTGTGGGTAAGGATTCCAGAACCATATTGAAGAGGAATGGAGAGAATGGGCATCCTTGCCTTGTTCCTGATTTTAGGAGAATTGGTTACAGTTTTTTCCTGTTTAGTATAATATTGGCTATTGGTCAGTCGTATATGGCTATTATTGTTTTAAGAAATATTCCTTTTAGTTCTATTTTCTCCAGAGCTTTTAACATGAATGGGTGTTATATTTTATCAAAAGTCTTTTCTGGGAAGTGGCGCTGTGGCTCAAGCGGTAGAGCACTAGCCTTGAGCTGAAGAGCGCAGGGACAGCGCCCAGGCCCAGAGTTCAAGTCCCATGACCGACAAAAAAAAAAGTCTTTTCTGTATCAGTGGAGATAATCATGAGGTTCTTGACCTTGGATCTGTTGATGTGATATAGTACATTTATTAATTTACGTTTGTTAAAATACCCCTGCATCTCTTGGATGAAGCCTACTTAATCATAATGTATGATTTTTAAAAATATGTTTTTGGATTCTGTTGGCTAATATTTTATTGAGGAGTTTTGTATCTGTTCATCAAAGATATTGGTCTATAGTTCTTTTTTTTTGTTGGATCTTTGCCTGGTTTGGGGATGAGCGCGATATTGGTTTCATAGAATGAGTTTGGGATTTCTCCCTCTGCTTCTATTTTATGGAAGAGCTTGAGGAGTATGGGTGTTAGCTCCTCTCTAAAGGTCTTATAGAATTACATAGTGAATCCATCTTGTCCTGGGCTTTTCCTTATTGGAAGACTTCTGATTGCTTCCTCGATCTCATTGCAAGTTTTGGCTTATTTAATTGATATATTTCTTCTTGGTTCAGTTTGAGTAATTTGTATGTCTCTAAAAATTCATCCTTTTCTGCTAGTTTTTACTTCCTTAGTGAGTCTAGATTCTGGAAATAGTGCTTTATGTTTGTTTGGATGTCTTGGATGTTTGTAATTTTTCCTGTGGCATCCCTGATCTTATTGATTTGGGTCTCTTCTCTACATTTTTTTAGTTAATCTTGCCAGAGTGCCTTAATTTTTATTAATTTTTTTAAAAAACCAGCTTTTTGTTTTATTGATGGTTTTCTTAGTCTCTATTGCATTAATTTGAACTCTTAATTTGGTTATTTCGCTCCATGTAGTAACTTTGGGTTCAATTTTTTTCTTGCTTTTCCAGCAGTTGTAGTTGCATCATGAGATTATTTACTTGATCTGTTTCTATTTTCTTGATGTGTACACTGAGAGCAATAAATCTGCCCCTCAGGACTACTTTTGCTGTGTCCCAGAGATTTCTTTGTGATGTCTCTTCATTTTTATTGAATTGTAGGAACTTTTTAATTTCTTCTATAATTTCTTCTGTGACTCAGGTGTTGCTGAGAAGTGCGCTGTTCAATTTCCATATATTTGAGTCGTTTCTATGGTATACTTTGTTAGTGAGAACTAGTTTGATTCCACTATGGTTGGCTAGAACACAGGGATTATGATGCTCCTCTTGTATTTGCTTAAATTCTTTGTGTGAAGTATGATATGATCTATTTTGGAGAACATCCCATGGGCTGCTGAGAAGAATGTGTACTGGGTTGTTGTTGGTTGGAAAACCCTATAGATGTCAATTAAGTCCACTTGAGATATGGCATGATTCAATTCGGAAGTCTCTTTGGTAGACCTGTCCTTCGGTGAAAGAGGAGTATTAAAGTCTCCTAGTATTATTGTATTTGGATCTACTTTTTTCTCTAAGTCTGAGAGTATTTGCTTAGCATATTTGGGTGCACCAATGTTTGGAGAGTATAAATTGATAATGGTGTTATCTTCTTCTTGGATTGTTCCCTGTATTAGTATATAGTGTCCTTCTTTGTCTTTTTGTATTGATTTTAATGAAAAGTTTATTTTGTCAGATATCAGGATGGCAACTCCTGCCTTCTTGCTGGGAGCATTTGCATGGTAGACCTTCCTCCATCCCTTTACTTGGAGTTTGTTTTTATCTTTGACTGTGAGATGGATGGATCTTGTTTGCTGATCCAGTCTGTGGTCCTTTTTCTTTTGATTGAATTGATATTTATGCATTGTCTTTCCTCTCATTTCCCTGCTTTTCTTCTTTCCTATCCTCCTATGTTTAATAAATTGGTCTTCTGGTGATATCTTTCTTATGTGGATTCCTGATCTTGATTGTTTTCTTCAACTGTATTCCCCCTCAATATTCTTTGGAGTGCTGACTTATTGTTTATGAATTCATGTACTTTTTCTTTACTATTACAAATTTTAGTTTCTCCATTGAATGTGAATGCTAGCTTTGCTGGATATGCCCGTCTCAGTTGGCAGTTATTGCTTCTCAGGGCTTGGATGGTACTTTTCCAGGATTTCCTTGCATTCAGTGTCTTTGTGGAGAGATCTGCAGTGATTCTGATTTTCTCCCCATTGTAGTATTTGCTCCTTCTTTGTTTTTGCAAAATGCAAGATCATTTCTTTGTTATTTAAATCTAATGTTTTTACTATAATGGGCTTAGAAGTGTTCCTCCTGGGATCCTGTTTGCTTGGTGTTTTGTATGCTTCTATTATGTAGGTGAGATTTTCTCTTTTAAGATTAGGGACATTTTCAGAGATAATCTTATTGAATAAGTGTTGCATCCCTCTGTATTGGTATTCCTCACTTTTGTCAACCTCAAATATATGGTTAAATTTCTTGGCATTGTCTGCGTGTTCTTGGACTTCCCTTTGGTGTATTTTGAGGATATTTTTTCGTCTGTGACTTTTTTTCCAATTGCTGCATTGTCTTCAGTACCTGATATTCTCTTTTCCATTTCATTCACTCTATTAACTACGGATTCCATTGTGGTTTTCATGGAGGAAATTGAACCATTTATGATTTTCTATTTTGGTTCTTAAAGTGTTAATTCTTTCTTTTAATGAGATGACTGCATCTTTTCTTGAGTGCAACTCTTTTTTATATCCTGTATATCTTTCAGTAATTCATTTCTTTGTTATTTAAATTTCTGATCTATTTCTCATTTTAATTCTTGGGTCATTGCCTCTATTAACTCTTGGATGTAGTATTGGTCTTCCATTTCTTTTTCACTTTCACTGAGTTCTTCATTGGGTGGCTGCTGGCCTTTGGAGGTAGATTACTGTCTTGGCTGTTGATGAATCTTGTCATTTTTTTTGCTATGATTTCATATGAGGTTTCAGGGATTATCGGAATTTAATCCTGAACTCAATAGATGGTTGTCTTCTCTTGGTTCTGGGTTGGTTCCTGGGTCAGTTGTTGAAGCCTGCTCTCAGTCCTGGGCTGGCTCAAAGAGACTTTGGGAGCTCTGAGTCTGGGTTTCATGGTACCTTGTCTCCACTCTCTGTCTCTGTTTACACTGTCTGAGTCTGGCGGTTTTCCGCACTTTAGTTCTATGAAGTGCTGTGGCTCTGAGGTCCCAGGCAGCTGGAAGCCAGGGCGCTTTTACAGCTTGGTGTGGAACCATGCTGCCAGCAAGGGGTGAGGGAAGGGTCTTCTTGCTGTTCTGTCTTCGTGCAGGTTCTGAACTTTGGGTCTGGTTTCACAGTACCTTATCTCCGGTTTCTGTCTCTGTTTACATTCAACTTTTAAAACTTTAAAGATACCATCAACCTCTACTTATTAATACTATATATACATATATGTATAAGTTATATATATAAAACATTTATATGACATTTTATCACTGACATTTCTGTATATTTTATTTTAATTCCATAAACACAATGATCAAAACCACATATATGTCCATGTAATCCTTTTTTTCTGATCTATGAAATTCACCTTTGGAAATTTTTCAAGGGAAAGAATTGTTTTAATTTTTCTTTTTTAGATCAAATAATCTCAAATGCAGATTTCTTGCTTCTCCTTCATCAATACCATCTTTTTCTGATTCTCTAGGAGGCTGATTGCCAGAAAGGCCCAGTCTAATGCCATGCCATTCAGATGGAACAGAAAATACACTAGTATTTTAACATCAGTATGTTAGTCTGGAAACAGATGGATGGGCGACTCAGGAACAACAGTGCATCATTCCTTTCTTGTGCCTTTCTCTGTCATTTCACTACTCACAGAGATCAATTTACTCTAAAGCTGGAGTTGAAACCACAGAATCATCTTTGCTTGAGCATTGTGTATGTTTTTTGACTTTTACTTTCATAACTGTTTATTCTTTTTCTTAGAGGGTCACAAATCTATACACACTACAATATTTGGATTTATACTGTCTTTCTTTTTTTATTTTCCTTTTTATTTATCCATGTCTGGGTATAATTTGGGATTGTGGGGCTCTGGTCTCATCTTAAGTCCCATCTCCATTATTTAGTTCTGTATACATTTATATTTCTCTGCTTCCTATTTGTGTTTAGAATTTGTTTCTTCTCCCTGGGGGAAAGAAAGACTCTAGAGAGTCTTTCCTGATTATGTGGCATCTCATGCTTAGATACTGAGGGATATATAAAGATGCCTGCTAGACACTCTCAGACTAGAATGCTTCACTCAGTGTCCTTCCATTCTCCAAGGACTAGCTTGATTGTTGTTACATCTCTTAACCAATTTGCTGACTCTTCTGCTACATGTGAGCATCACATAATCCAGGTTTTCTCCAGCCTAGGTTAGCCCTAGTGTACTCCTGGATAAGATCTTGGATCTTTTTTCCTGCCCACTAAAGTCATCCTGAATAAGTTTCAGCAATCTTGTACTGAAGAAACTTTTCTCCATGTTGAGAATGAAGACACCGTTTCAATAGAAGAAAGAGGAATAGTTTAAGTGAAGATTAGCCCATTGTCAATTTCTTGCTTTACCAATGGCTTTCTCATCCAACTACATAGTCTTTTCATCCAACTTCAAGTAACAAACTA
Organism: Dipodomys ordii; assembly: GCF_000151885.1. Classification (NCBI taxonomy): domain Eukaryota; kingdom Metazoa; phylum Chordata; class Mammalia; order Rodentia; family Heteromyidae; genus Dipodomys; species Dipodomys ordii. Next base: position 5,068,063 of record NW_012267217.1, read on the forward strand.
AGTGACTTCACATCATCATTGGTTAATCTGCCAATACTCTGGCTTTCCTAGTTAATAACATCAACTTCACAGATACTTTCCAATATGCTTTAGGGTCTTAGAGATTGAGTGTCCACTTCATTCTTGACAGCAGCAATGAAGGATACTATAGTCCTCTTACACCTCCAGGCATGAATAGCACAGCACTTTAAATACATATTAAGACCACAATAAACATTTATTAATTAAATGAGTCAATACATTTGAACAGGGTAATTAAAAAATCAAGTATGATCAATGAAGCGGGAGTGAGATTGTATCCTGGGAATAGTAATTGCAAGTTATGATTGGAAGCTATCTTATCAAATGATCATGCGAGTTCAAATAGTATTATCCTTTTGTGATATGCTCTAAGTATAAATAACAAAAAGGAAGGTTAGCAGTTATTTTATCTCCAATCATGGACATACCTATTTGCATTGGTATTATCCTCACTGTACTCTAAAACTGCACAATATCATTTGACATTTGAGCAGATACCTCAGTGCTTACCCTTTCCAAAGATAAGTTTACTAAGCAATTCAGATCCTATCTAAGATTTTATTTTAAAAACTAGATAATAAAGTTATTTGATGACTTGCTTACATTGTGAGTTGAAATACAGTTATCAAAGGGCTATGCAAAGTTGTACCAATAGACCTGATTCATTATGCATGTATAACACAGGGATAAGATGATTTATTTTGAAGTTTTTGTGAGTATTCACGATGTCGAATAACTTGAGAGCATCCATATTGTTTTTGAAGGATGTTAGAGAGCTGGTCCTATGTCCTAGTCTTTCCTCTGAAAGTCGTGAGTGCACACATTGCCAGAGATCACACTGGAGATATTTGTCCATAAAAATAACTCTAATGTGGCTCGAAGTACATCTTTTATGAGACTCTTTGATTTGTTCCCCAAAGGTCAAGTTCAACCCTGGTGGCTTGCTGTAGGAATGTTTTAATTTTTATTTAGGAATCCCTACTTCCTCTAACTGCCTTGCACATCCCATCACCCAACAAATAAAAATCCAAGCAGTAAAGTTTGTTAGCAAGGCATACTCTGTAAAACATGGTGATTTATTCTTTCGGTGACCTTAATGATAGTTTTAGTGTAGTAAATTTTTTATTACAGTAAATTATTTATTGCGGGAGAGGCATGTGAGTCAACAAGAAATGCGGAAATAATAGTGGAGAAATTTATGTTGTTTTTCTGAAGAGGCTTGCTCTGTGTTCCCCTCCCCCTCCCCAACCTTGTGCTTCTGCAGAAACCTTCCAGTCTATGAAGTGAATGCTCACAAGAATATGGGAGATGTTGGGCTTATCAAATGGGGAGAAAATACACTCCATTTTCTGATGGGATGCCTTGCATTCTTTATACTTCTTCTGGAGCCAATTATTTACTAGCTTACTGCCAGAGACCCTTTACATTTTCATTGTCTATAAAGAATTATAAGTGCAACATTTTCTAGTTTGTTGGTATTCTTAAAAGAGACAGGAAGATCTTTAATGTGTTATGAAGAGTATATTTATTTTTAACCACACACAAGTGGTTTGCACCTGTAATCCTAGCTACTTAGAAAGTTGAAACCTGTAGGATCAAGGTTCAAAATTTAAACCAGACAAAAGTGTCTGTGATATTCTCTCCAATTAACCAGCAAAGTACCAGACTGGAGGCAGGGTTCATGTAGCAGAGCACTAGCTGTGATCAAGAAGGCCAAATGAGAGTGAGGCCCTGAGTTCAAGCCATGATACCAGCAAATGCACAGGCATACACACACACACACACACACACACACACACGTGGGACAGATGAATCATGGAAAGTAAATTATTCTTTCTCCCCATTACCTAGCCACTTGGGGAACATATTGTGAAAATACAAAATTAAGCATCTACTTGGAGTAAATTATGTTATTAGGAGTTGTAGAAAAATATTGTTAATGTCTATTGTGCAATGGAAGTGCATTTTTTAAAAAAGAACACTGAAAAATTCTGTGATCTCGAGGTCTTCTTTGATTCCTAAAATGGAGCTGGCAGATGATTTTACAGTCAAATGATTGTACTCATTTAACTCAGTAATCAGTTATTCCCATTTAGTATTAGCAGTACATTACAGCAAAGTTTCTCTTAGCCAGAGCTCTGGATTACTCAGGGATATCCTATCAATGACCCTCCTAGATAAAAGAACACATTTTAATAGGAACTAAATTCCTAATTTTCTACACTTTACAAAGAAATATTTTTTGATATTTCAAGAAACCATAATTAGAAATGCACTCATTACCTTGCTCATGTAACTGTAACCCCTTTGTACAGTATTTTCACAATAAAAACTTAATTAAAAAATTCAAAATAAAATTGGTTTCTTAAAATCATGCAAAAAAGAACCCATAATTAATAAGTCATATTAAAGACCAACATCCAATATTTTTCTATCATTTTATATGTCATTTTGTTTTATTGTCAATGAAAAGATAATACCTTAACACATTGTCTGATATTTACTTTTTTTTTTTACTTTTCTTTTTGTTAGTTTATTTACGTTTTTGCCAATGCTGGGGTTGAACTCTGGGCCTTTTGCTCTCACTTAGCTTTTTGGAACAAGTTTGGAACTCTACTACTCGAGCTACAGATCCAGTTTCTTTCCTTCTCTTCTTTCTTTCTTTCCTTCTCTTTCTCTCTCTCTCCCTCCCTCCCTCCCTCCCTCCTTCCCTCCCTCCCTTCCTCCCTTCCTTCCTTCCTTCCTTTCCTCCTTCCCTCCTTCCCTCCTTCCTTTCTGTTTTTGTGACTAATTAGAGACAAAGATTATTTCTGTAGGCTGATTTCAAACCATAACCTTCAGATCTTAGCCTCCTGAGTAATTAGGATTATAGGTGTGAACCACTGGTACATGGCTAATAAAAAATTTATTGAACAAATTATTTTTCAGTTAGTGAGGCATATTTATATGGTTTTTTAAAAAACAGTCATTTTCTAAATTTGTAGTTCCCATATATCTGGAAAGGTCTTATTTCTTCACAAGTGAAAGTTTACATGGTAGTATAAAATTCTGGCATCACAAATACTTACCTTCAAGCATTTGGAGCTGACATATTCATTGTCATTTTGTACAGATGCTCTTTAAATTGGTACAGTCTCTTTTTGTGATTTTCTTGTGATTTTTCATTTTACAGTTATTGAAGATCAATCAGGATTTGGGAGGAAAATATTTGGCTGTTACAGTAAATAATTTCTAAAGAACACTTTCTCTTTGAATTTTCAAGAATCATTCCATTTTCTTTCCTATATAATACATTGTTTTCTTTCACTTTTAAGATCTTTATTGAGGCAAGATTTATACATGTCTAGTGTTTTACAGTGGATGAATTCTGTGACTCTTAGTTCAGATGTTTGTGTCTATAGATCAAAGCTTTTGCAATCTAAAATATTTGTATAATGCTTGATAAGAAATGTACTCATTATCTTGCCCATGTAATTGTAACCACTCTGTACAGTCTTTTTACAATAAAAAATAAAATATTTGTAGACATCAAAGTCACTGATGCACTGGTCAAAGTTATGAGATGTGATTAACATCATTAGGAATTTTTTTAGCATTTATCATTAGGAATTTGACAGGTGCAATTTACAAAATAATGAGCTAAGAATGCTTAAAATAGAAAAAACAACAAACAACAGAAAATACTCAAGATCCAAAATCCTTCCAAGTGACACTAGGGCTATAGTTGGAGTAGACTGAACTCATACACTATTGGTGGGAATGTAGAAAAGTACAATAACTTAGTAGAACAGTTTAGAAGTGTCATTAAAAGTATCATAAAAATTTCCAACACAATCTTATGGCTATCCATCAACTGGCTGTGGTTCTTCTCTACCGAGACAGAATTGTAGGTAGATGAGAAGAATCTTTCAGTTATTTTCATCCTCTTGCATATGTTTGTAATCATCAGTAAGCAGAAGTAACAGAGGGCAGTATGCAGGAACAGCTAGTCCCTCTAGAGTGTTCCTGTAGAGGCTCTGGGTGCTGAGATCCTTAGCCCTACAACAAATGCAATCCCATATCTCAATGTGTAGATCTTTAGTGCTTGAGCAAGGCAGCAAGTGTTACATCTCCAGTCTCTCAGATGTCAGGGTCTGGGTGATAAGTGGCTCCAGTTGGCTGTCAGTGTCTGCATCACTGCATCACTGGTGTTCCTGTTGCTGCAGGCTCCCATACTGGCTGCTGCTCCTTCCATTGTAGGCTCTGGTATGTAGGCTCTGATAGATTGACATTGTCACCTCTGATGCTGCTCCATCGTTGTGGCTACTAGTCTTGGCTCCACCACTGTTCTTGCCTTTGATGTATCCCTTTGCCTCTCTTCATGTTACCAGCTTAACCATTCTCCTGCTAGGGAAATAAAAAAAAGGCAAAGGAAGACCATCAGAAAGAAACTTTAATTGGACCTAATGTTTGCAACACCAGGGACAGTCTTTTTCTCCCCCTTCCCCTGACCCCCTGTTTTTTTTTTTTTTTTGCATGCTAGTACTGGTGTTTTATCTCAAAATATAATCTCTGACATTTTTTCTCAAGGTGTTTAAATGGAGATCAAAGCCTATCAGATTTGTCTGTCTAGTCTAGCTTCAAACCATGATTCTCAGATCTGAGCCTCTTGTGTAGGTAGGATAACAGGCCTGAGCCACTGAGACCTGCCTGTGAAGGGTATCTCCAGGTTTATTCACAAAGTGAGCCAAAAAGCTTACACAGCCACAATGGGGATGTGGCAAGGATGGCTGCATCAATCATGGCAGTCCCTTCATGCAAGTGAAAGAAGTGTATTCACATCAATTGTGTCACATACCCTCATCTCGCCAGACTGGCAGTCACTTATGCAAATGAAGGACTGAGTTTGTACCAATCACAGGCTTTCTGCTGGGGCAACAGGGGAAGTACTCTTCACCTAGCTTTGGGAGTAAATGGCTATAGAAGCGTCTTGAGATCACCAATGCTTGTGATGACAAACGTCTAGTGAAAGCTGTTTGCTTTGGTGCCAGCAGCTATATGATTGTCACGTGGCTTCACCAAGATCTTCACAGACTGTTCAAAGTAGTTAGCACTGGCATGAGAGCCATCTAGCTGCCCAGGGAATATTCAATCAAAGCAGGGAAGGCATAGAGAGGCTTAACAGATGTCAATGTAGGTAATTAAATTGCCCATCATGTCAGTCCATCTAAAGGAAAAAAAAAGACATTAGAATGGTACTCACAATTAAAAATTATTAATAGTGTAACAGCAATTTAAAAGTGTTTAACAGTGTCCTAACAATATATAAATTCCACCTCCCAGCACTCAAAAGAAAGGTAGAGTCCTACCATGTGTTTTATAGCCATTATGCTCTTAAAACAATTTTTAGGAAAAACATATATTTATATCTATTCAAAAATTTGTATATAAATTCTCATTACAGCTTTATATGTTGTAATCCAAAACTGGAAACCACCCAAATACCCATCAACGAATACATGGATAAGCAACTTAGTACATCCATTCTACTGAACACTGTTCAGCAATAAATCAGATGACTTATTGAAATATGCTACAGTGTAGATAAATCTCCATATAACTACCTTGTATGGAGGTATACAAAATAGGGCAATGGCATATTTATATAAAATTCTAGAAAATGCGATCAGAAAGTGAACTAATCTATCAGAATATTTAGGGAGTTGAAGATAAAGGGAGAGATAAGAGGAAGGATTATAAACAAGCCATGAGAAAACATTAGAGGTAAACTATTTGTGTCCTGTTGATGGTGGTGAAAGTTTTTCTAAAAATATAAAATAATACATTTAAATAAACACAGTGTATGATGTGTCAATTGAATTTCAATTAAGCTATTAAAAACATAGTTTAAATCCTTTCTTTAAAGTTGAATTATAGTCCTTCCAGACAGCTTTTATTAATGTAATTTTATGATAGATCAGAGCAAAATGTTTTTTCTTTAGAAAAATCATCACTGAAATATTAGCCAGTGATTGAAATAGTTCAGGAGAGGAAAATATTAATTAAACCTAGAAATAAAAGAAATGAAAAGAAAATATGATTCTAATTCCAGCAATTCATAGGTAACAGCTACGGAGAAACTTGACCACAAATGGAGAAAAAGATCATATAATTACAACTAGAAGATTCTTGCAGGAAAATTTATAAATAAATGATGAGAAAGAAAATTAGCCTAACTGGTAGCTTATATTTTCAACTTTTCTACTTCAGAACATCAACTTTGAAAGTCAATGATTAAGAAGAAAAATTCTGTCTTTAACTTGTTTAAAGAATAACATACTCTGAATAATTTCTTAAAATATTTGAATTTTACAAATGAACATATTGAAAGCAAAAATTAGTGTTTTATTAGATTTTAAATGGATTTAAACAATGTTTCCTTGAAATTAGCTTTGAAGAAATTAAGTCCTCAATTATAATCATTTATAACTGAGACTTATAAAACCGTTTTTGTATTAATTATCTAGGATGTTGGAAAAAGTAGTATTTTAGGGGTCAGAGAGTTGATTTTCTTCCTTATATGAAAAATATATACCATTTCTGAGCCTGTCAGGTAATTCCCATGGCTCCCAAACCATCATCTATAATATCAAGTAATTTGATTTAAGTCTCCCAATTCATCTCCAGCTCTATGATTTAGTACTCTATAGACTCAGGTTAAGGGATATAATCGGTTTTTCCAGACCATTTCTAATTTTCTAAAGATAAAACAGAAGAAGAATCCTGCATAGGTGATTTAACTAAAGAAAAGAAAAAGAATTGATTGCAGGCTGGTACAACGTTCACTGAGATACAATGTAGCTACAATAGCTACAACTAATATTCTTTTTATGTTGTTTTTTTCTAAAATGTAATTTGTATTTTCATAGTGAAGAGGTTTTGCAAATGCAAGGAAGTGCGCTCCTGCTCAGCTACACCTGTCCTTCTCATCTATCTTAATAAATACTGCTTACAAATTATGGTGAGTGCTACTTCGATGTCAGATGTGCCTAGTGATGTGCAAATGGCTTAATTACAGATTTCTACAGCATTCCGAATTTTGGTTTGTTTAGTCTAATGTTATAAATTAATTTCAGGAAGGATATTTATTCATAGTAAGTCTTCCTTAGTAAGCAGACCTTAAATAGAATATTTTAAAAAGAAATGTGAAAACAACCTAAAATAAAAATGTGAAGAAAATTGAAAATAACCTATGAGACAAAAAATTTAAATTATAGGGCAAAAAATTTAGAAAATCCTATAATGAACCTTGTATAATCCCAGTGATGGCTGCATACTGTCTTGTACTGTGGTCTTTTTCCCTATGAGCGTTCAGGTGACACATCACACTAAAATGCAAAGTAAACAGACAGCCAGTAAATCTCTCAGGAATAATTTGTTATTATGTAGTAAGAATATTTGAAGATTTCTCTAATTCCCCCTGCCAAAAAAAGAGAAAAGAAAACTATACCACTAGGAATGTTTTCATTAAAAATAAATGTAGTTCAAGACTATAACATCCTTCATTTCTCGGGTAATCTTCCACTACCTTGTCCCCTCCCAATATTCTGTGTGTGTGTGTGTGTGCGCGCGCGTGTGTGTGCGTGCACGTGTGCACATGCGTGCCAGTATTGGGGTTCAAACTCAGAGCCTGAGCACTGTTCCTAAGCTTTTTTGCTCAAAGATAGCACTTGACCTACAGCTCCACTTTCAGCATTTTTTTTGTAGCTAGTTGGAGATGAGTCTTGTGGATTTTGCAGTCTCCTCTGGTTTTAAACCACCATCCTCACAGCTCAGTCTCTGGAGTAACTAGGATTACAGACCTGAGCCACTGGTGCCCAGCCCCTCTCAGTATTCTTGTACAATGACTTCTCTTACTCTTCAAAGTATTTTTCCCCAACTCAAGTTCTTCTTCTTTGTCTCACTGCTGCCTGCATCTTGAGACATCCCACTGTCCACATACACTGTATATTCAGTACATGTATATTCAGTTCATAGATTATTTTGTTTTGAATGAATGTAAAAGCAACTTGCTTAACTAGAAAAAGGATACAAAGGCAAACTAGATTTCAACCTAAACCAGACTAAACACAATCCAGAGGTCCTTTTCTGTGTGTATTTCACTTATTACTTCAACTAATTCCAAACCCACATCCCTTCTCTGAGCCATGTACCCCTCACCTTATTTTAGGTAAAAAAGTCAGCAAGTTCTAGACTTGCCTCCCTCTATTTTTCTTCTAAATAGGGGAGTAGGGTTAGCTTGTGTGTATGCATCCATTTAGTTTCTTAATGTTCCCATTATTGCATTTTTGTTGTTGTTGTTGGTCATGGGGCTTGAACTCTGGGCTTGGGCTTTGTCCCTGAGCTCTTCAGCTCAAGGTGAGCACTCTACCACTTGAGCCACAGCATCATTTACAGTTTTCTGGTGGTCAACTGGAGATAAGAATCTCATGGACTTTCCAGCCCAGGCTGACTTTGAACCATGATCCTCAGATCTCAGCCTCCTGAGCAGCTAGGATTACAGGCTTGATCCACTGGTGCCTGGCTGTGCATTGCATAGATAGATAGATAGATAGATAGATAGATAGATAGATAGATAGATAGATAGATAGATAGATAGATAGATAGATAGATAGGTAGATAG
>NW_012267217.1:5079618-5088610 GCF_000151885.1 Dipodomys ordii
CTTCCTTCCTTCCTTCCTTCCTTCCTTCCTTCCTTCCTTCCTTCCTTCCTTCCTTCCTTCTTTCCCTTCCTATCATGATCTTGTTATGTGTCCTAGGCTAGTCTTCTCTAGCCTCACACTCGTAAGTGTTGGGAATACAGGCAGGTACCAACAACCCAGCTACTTTCTTCTCATTTTAACCTATATTTCAAAGTCTGTCATTTTGATCATTTGGTCATTACTACTTATTATTCTTCCTCTCCTGTTCCTTTCCCCTTCTGTAAAAATTTCTCCACAAACTGTAACTATATAAGTCAACAGTTCTGTTTCCATATTCTTCCATGAATGAGGACTATTGGATTAAAAACAATGCAGGACAGATGAGCTATCTAAGAGAGTCCCTCTCTTGATGTGCTACATCCTCTTTTTAGTTATATCCCACCTTTGAAGTGCTTTTTCTTAATAGATGTATGAACATTTGTAGAAACCACTTCAGTGTACATCTTTTTGTCATTGGCCATTCTCCCTGTCTCTCTCACATTCTCTCTTCATCTTGGAAGCAGTAGGGCCTCAATTTAGAATCTTTCATCTTTCACTCGATAGACAGGTGCTCTACCCATGGAGCCATGCATCCAGGCCTTTTGAAGTTTATTTCTCAGATAGAATCTCACATCTTAGCCAGAGACTGGATTTGGATTGTGATCCTCTTACTCTATCTCCCAGTGTGGCTGAAATTAAACTGGTCTTGAACCATAATCCTACTGATCTGTCTCCAAAACAGCTGAGGTTGTAGGCATGAGCCACTGTACCCAGTAACTATACTCTGTTTAAGAAAAATACCTCTATAGTTTCTATGACTTCACTTTTTTCTGGATTTTTATCCTTTCTCTGTAAACATTCCTTTTTTTTTCAAATGATTGGTGCTATATTCTTTTTTTGCATTTTTTTATTGTGATTAACTGATTACATAAATTTCACAGTATTGTGGGATAGTGATACTTAGTTAAAGTCACAAACACATTCTAACCTTCCTGGGGCAAATTGTCTTTATTGTGGTATAAAGTTCTATAAGCTTTGACAATACAGCTATTTCTTCCACATCGGGTGATCTGTACATTCCTTTCCTTTTGCATAGTGTCAGCTGTTCCCTCATTTCCTGCTCATTCACTGCTGTTGAGTTGCTTAGTTTGTTTTGGTCAATGACCAGTGCAGCTGATCATTCATCAGCTGTTTTCCCCGTTTCCCTCTGTTTCTGTGTCCTCCTTCTAGTTTCCCTCTGGTGTGCACATATGTACCATATATGTCGTCAGCAGCATGGGGTCATTTAGTAATGATTCAACCAGATGAGTGGAGGTCCTTTGTTTCTTGAGTCTTGTTTACTTTGTCGTATCTCCTTGCGTTTTGGATTGAACATCCACTAATGTAATGTAAATGTTCCTTTTTAGTTTCCATTGAGGGTTCATTTTTTTCTGCCCATATCTTAGAAATTTACATTCTCCACGTCAGCATTATCAGCTCTCTCTTCGTTTTTTGCTACTCACACCATGAGTTTATTTCAGCTACATTCCTGGTTGTAATGACCACTTATGTGATGTATTTTTAGCCTAAATTCTGCCCTGATCTGAAGAAGCATAATCCAGCTGGCTCTTGGAAATCTTACTTATGTCTTACTGGAATTTTGAGCTCTACATATTCTAAAAATATCCCAGTGATCTTTTACCTAAAATTTATTTCTCAACTGTATTCTTTCTCTAAACTGATGGAAGAAAATCCTAACATCCATGGAAGCGAGAAAGACAGGGGTTGTCTTTTGTGATCGTTTCTTACTCAGTTTCAAATTATAATTATTCCCACTGTCTTGTTATAGATTCTTTTGCCTGCTGTTATCAATCCACTGCAATGCCATCAAGTGATATGGGTTAAAGGCAGCATTCTATCTTTATAGAAGCAATTTCATATACATAGCTTCATAAAACACATATTGTGGGGCTGGGAAGGTGGCTCAGTGGTAGAACACTTGCCTTGCATGCCAGAGGCCCTGGGTTTGATTCCTCAGCACCACATAAGCAAAAAGAAAAAAGCCAGAAGTGGTGCTGTGGCTCAAGTGGTAGAGTACTAACCTTGAGCTGAAGAGCTGAGGGACAGCACCCAGGCCCAGAGTTCAGGCCCCATGACCGGACCCCCAAAAAAACAAAAAACAAAAAACACATATTGTGGTCAGGACTGTAAAAAGTAAAACAAAACAAAATAAAACCCTGTTGTGTTGTATACAGTGTTTGTCTTAGGCCATTTGTGCTGCTATGACAGAAAATACTAATTAGCTCCTATGTAACACAAATTTACATTTTACAGTTCTGGAAGTTAGGAAGTCCAGGATCAAGGCGCATGAAAGTTTGATGCTTACTAAATACTGAACCACTGTACTTTACAAATAACATTTTTTTCTCTGTCTTCACATGATTGAAAGGATTAGAGGTCATTCTTATATCTTACTTTTGGGTTTTTAGAAATAGATTTTGCACCAGGTGCCAGTGAATCATGCTTGTAATCAGGAGGTTGAGATCTGAGGGTCACGGTTTGAAGCCAGCCCAGTCAGAAAAGTTCCCATGAGACTCTTATCTCCAGTTAACCACTCAAAAACTGGAAATGGATTTATGGCTCAAGGGGTACATGACAGCCTTGAGCACAAAGAGGCTCAGGGGACAGTGCCCAGGCCCTTAGTTCAAGCCCCTCAACTGGAAAACAAAACAGATTTTTCTATTTTGCCAAGGCTGGCTTTGAAATCAGAATCCCCCCCGCCTCAATTTCCCAGGTAACTAGGATTACAGATGTATACCACTACCTCTATATTCAGGTCAGATCAGGATTTCTACATATGAACTTTAGGTAAGCACAACATTTAGCTCATAGATAATTTCAATTAAACAATTTTTTAATGTCAGATGAGTTTCTTCTTTCCCCATCTACTGTGCTAATAAACTACATCACTGAAATCTTTCTCTCTTACAATAAAGTATCTAATGGAATGATATTCTAATACTTCAGGAAAGAGATAGATCCCATATATCATTTCTTCTTCCCATGGATAATGTTTACAACTAGGATGTGAGAAAGTCAGAAAAGTATGGTGTTTATGATTGGGCCTGTGAAAATCACTATGCATGAGTTTTCTTTTCCTAGAATAGTAGATCAGATTTATTTTGCCTGATTATGTGAAGAATAGGCAAGATAATGAATGTGGAGATTCATGGTGCTAATTACTAATTTGGCTTATTTCTTTCATTTTAACTATTAATATTTGCTTGAGTGTATTTTACACATATGTCTTAGACTGACCACTCTGAAAGCTCTTTTGAAAAGGAGATATAAAACATTAATGACAATGGGCATGCACATTAATGTCATGTACACTCTCACTAGAGATATACAACCCAAGACTAGAAATATGAATGTAATTAGAAAATCCTATACAAGAAACCACAGAAAAAAATCCCAGTCACTACTTCTTAGTTAATTGAAAAAAATTCAATATATTGAAACTAACATAAATTTCATTGAATGACTGAAGCTTAACCCTCCTAGGAATTATAAAAGGGATTTGATGAGAAGATTGGTAATGACAGTTACACAAGAAAAGAATGACATTAATAAAGAAATAATTGAAGGGATTCGTTGCTTTTGTCATCCATAAAGAAAAGCATTATTTCTAACATGGTTAAAAATGCAATCAATCAACATAAGCCAAGGGATTCTCTCTTGGGAGAGATGGGGAAATTGTAGTGAGCAATGTGTTAAGTGACCAGGAGAAAAGCCAACCATTGCTTATTTCTTTAAAATATAGCCCACAGAAGTTTAGTGTCACCACTGACCGTGGATGCTCCATTACCAAAAGACCCTGCGTGTAGTGACCAATAGAGTAGGATTTTGGAAAAAGTTATGGAGCTTCTAAACATAATGGTTCTCCAAAACACTAAAATTTTTAGGAGGGTGAACTAGATCATTTTGGTTTAAACAAAGCAGACTAACATATCATAATTTAAATATATTCTATATTTTCAGCCCGACAAACCTGATAATTTAGTGAAAAAATGCAAACAACGATACCAATTCATTTGTTACATTGCATAATTGTTGAATATGCTCCAGTGTTATATTATATATGTATCATATATATATATATATATATATATATCATTCTTTTTCTAAATCTGATGGTGTGTAAGTGGTAAATATGCTCTCATAGAAAAGGAAATGGTCTACCCGGACACCGGTGGCTCACGCTTGTAATCTAGCTATACAGGAGGCTAGCTGAGGATCGCTGTTCAAAGCCAGCCTGGGCAGGAAAGTCCGTGAAAGTCTGTGTTCGTCTCCAACTAACCACCAAAAAACCACAAGTGTGCTGTTGCTCAAGTGGTAGAGCACTAGCCTTGAGCTGAAAAGCTCAGGGACAGGGCCTAGGTCCAGAGTTCAAGCCCCACAACCACCACCACCAACAACAAAAGGAAACAGAGGTCAACAGAGAAGAGACAGTTAAATCCATTTATGCATGTGAAAGCATAAGAGGCGAACTGAATTATTCTTTTAATTAGAGACCTATAATTTTAGGAAATGTTTACCTAGATAATTCCAATTAATACAAAGATTCCACAAGTTAAGCTACCTCTGGTAATATTTGAATAATAGGAATGTTACTAACATTTTTGGGCTAAGCCTGTCCCTTTTGATTATGAAACAAAGGCAATGAGTTCATGGCAGTTTATTACCTTGCATGAAATTTTATCAATAATTGACAAGAAAAGAATGCTCATTCAGAATTTTTAAGATAGTACTTTTAGTTGACTGCCTACAGGTTCCAAGAAAGCTATCTTGGACCTCCATCCCTACAAATGGAGGAATACCTCCCCTGGGCAATGGGTACCACTCATGCCTGAGTACCTTTTATGTTATACTTCTTATAGCTTGTGTGATATTTATATTGTGATTACATCTGGTCATTACTGTGTGTTTTCAGAATTATTGTTTAATTTTGATCAGGCTATGCTCTGTTATAGCTCAAAATTATCATATAGCTAGTTCTAAATGTGCTCTTCATTTAATTAATGAGTAGGCTGAGCTGCCTAATAACTAATAATGTGATCTTTTTAGAATCAGAAGGACACATACATGCTCTTGTTCTAAGACATTATTTCAAAACCCACTTCTAATACATTCTTAGATGTGGTTATATTTTGGAGTTTGAGGAAAAGAGAGAAAACTATTTGGAATTCCTTTTCCTTAACTATAAATTCTAGGTAACTAATCTGATATCTAATTAGAATTCTATTAGAAAATCCTCTTGTGAGTTGCATATATATGCTTTCTGTATTCTTTCCTAAATTACAGTTCCCTAAAGCTGTCTTTTGTGTAATATATTTACTTAAGTATGAATGTGTGTTCATATTAATGAAGTTGGATGCCCAGATCTTAAAAATAATTGAAGAGGAAAATACCATTTGGGAGATGGCAAGCAGTTTCTAAATTGCAGGGCTGAAGAAGGAGTTTAGTCTGGAGATTAACACTGTTTTGCTGTAGTTGGGAGGGGCATTTTGTGAGCAAGTATTTAATTATTGAGAGTCTGGCTATAGAAATAATCAGAATACAGTTGCCTCCAACTGTAATGCAAAACTGGATGTATACTTATTAAAAGTCTGTCCTGGAAGTATCTAATTTGCCATCCCATAAATACAGCTTTTGCCTATAATTTTCTTGAAAATTAATAACTACTGCTGATAGATGGAATGGTCTTTGTGTTCTTTACTCTTCCATATGATCAGAATATTGGAAGGATAGGCAAACATAATCTTTTCATTAAAATATAGGCGGGGAGGTGTAGAGGAAGTAGTAGCCTTTCATGTGATTCTTTACATTTCAGCAGTGTTCCCTTGACTGTTAATGATGGCTCTTTTTGAATGGTTCCACGTTTGCCAATCATTTGGGTAGGTAGCCTGTCTTAGGGTGTTTCATTTACGGGGACAAGAAAGGAATTGTCTAGCGCAATTTCAGCTAGGATGAAGTAGGGCACATTTAGAAAAGGTTGGCAGTTAAGACTAATGAGAAATAGTAGAAAGGCCAAAAAGAACAACTAACATGTATGATGGAACTAATGGACATTCTTGTTCTGTATTGTACTAATCTTGCATTTATCAAGGAATTCCAAAGCTGCACTTTGGGTATCTAAAAGTAGCTTTTGTTCATACTTCAGAGGAAACAACAACCACAAGAATGGAATGGTGCCACATGCTTCATTCCTCAGTGAATCTACAGTGGCAGGGAAATGGTGAACAAAGGATAGAGACTTAAACTACTCTTAACTGGAGAAAATGGGAAGAAGCTGGCTCAAATTCAGATTTTAAGATTGTGTGACCATCATTATCATGACTATCATCATCAATAAACCTGATGCTTGAAGTTTATAGAGTGCAGACTGTGAAACAATTCTTTGTTTTTGTACCATCTTATTTGCTTTTTATCTGAAATATTCACTACAGAATGTACTTTGAAACACTTAACTTCAATCTTCCTAATAGGTGGGACTACAAGTATATACTATGCTACTTAGTACTTTGTTTAACATACATTTTCTCATACACACACATAGATATACATACATATTTCCATACATACATAATTTCATATATGCAAAATATATTTCATTATTGTTTTCATCTCATCTTCTTAATATCCTTATGCAGAGAAACTCTAATAAGGCTTATTATACACACAATAACAGAAGTATCACTAAATTCAATAACTTCCTCTAGGAGGAGGAGGGGATGTAAATACACACTATGGAATTGTAAAGTTATCTTGCTTAGTCTCCATCCCTCATGGTCCATAGTGCATTCATGTTTTCAAGGCAATTCTGAAATACTTCTCAAGAATTTCTCTGCTTTAAGTTGTATTGCATGTTAAAGACTTAGGTGAAATGAACCCCAAGATAAGTATTCAAATGTTTTTGCTTTCATGTGATTGTTTCTAACATATTTATAAGATGATTTCTTTGTTGCTTTGTATGTCCCCCCCTCCCCACGGTATAACCCCTGCTTTAACTGTATTTGATGTTAGTATAATTTGTGGAGAGGAAGGGAAAAAACAAATCATTTAAATAGGGATACAGGTGAACCCATTGCAACAATGAGATGTACAAGTCGCTATGTCGAAAAACTAACTTTACAACTTTGGCAGGGGGTGGGGGGGTAGTGGGGGACTGGGGGAGGGGAGTTGGGAAGGGATGGGAAGGGGAAACAAAGGAGGAGGCAACAATGCTTGATAAGAAATGTACTCATTATCTTGCCCATGTAATTGTAAACCCTCTGTATGGTATTTTCACAAAAAAAAAGAAAGAAAGAAAGAAAGAAAGAAAGAAAAAGGAAATCCAGGTACAAGGTCCTGAAAAAAAAACCCACAATAAAATATATACTAAGAAAAGACTTCCAACTGGTTTTACATTCATCATATTTATAGTCATTAAGTATTTGTAATATTTATGAGTGAGGATACATTTAAATGCAATGTCACATGCTTTAAAAGTGCAAACTATTTTTTTAACTTCGTTAAAAATTTTACCACCAATTAACCACCAAAGTAACCATCAATTAAACTCCAAAAATGCCAAAGAAAGAAGCTGTGGCTCAAGTGGTAAAGTACCAGTGTTGAATAAAGAAGCTAAGGGGCAGTGCCCAGGCCCTGAGTTTAAGCCTCAGTACTGGCACAAAATAGGGTAAGATATAATATGATATGATATATGAGGATATGATATGATATAATATATTACTAAAGTTTGATTGATGTTTTATACTTACTGAAGAGTACTCACATTACTGAAGAAAGTTTGAATGCATTCTGTGTCCAACTATGGGAATTGTTTGAGAGGAACATTCAAGGATTTCCTGTGGATGAGGAAAAAGGTAACCGTGACAGCAACTTTTTTCACTGGTGATTCTGATACTTGAAGGGGATAATACTATAAATAATATCAAAGAATGGTACTAAATGAAGTAATATGAGTTCCTGGCAAAAGCTCGGGCTATAGTGAGTAAAAACCAAGAAAAGTGTGTATAAATGAAAAATTTTAAAGCCCTCATCTCTTTCTTTTAATATGAATTTTATAAAAGGGGAAGAAAAACTAATAAGATGCTCATGTATCATTGCAAAGAGAGGACCAAAAATGAGAGCCAGATAAAATAGGATCTTAGCAGGTAAAAAATTCCATAAATTTTAGATGGATGCATATAGTAAGTTGTATTTCTCATTTCAGGTATTTTGTGTACTAAATGTACCTCTTTAAGTGATTACCAAAGTAAACTGAATTTTTTTCCATGAATGCAAACTGTTAGCGTCGGCATAGCCAAGATTTTCACTTGAGACTTAGCTAATGCAATATGGTATCGAGAGGAAACAATCTGATTAAGGATCTAAAATCTAATCAAAACAGAGGGAATAGTTGAGTAGGGTATGGCTAAATGATTTCTGATGTAGATTACAAAATCAGTATGGTTCCAAGCTTTAAATAGAAACTGAGCTAATATAACAAACCCTACAAATACGATTTCCTCAAAGTAAAGCAGTCTTCAAAACAAGTTTGTATCCTAATCCTAAAATAAAAATGGAAAAATAAGAAATAAGTGTTTGGTTTTGTGATAGATATATGTTTTAAACAGTATTTTCATTAAAATTTTACGAGAATCTTACTGTACCATCACAATTGTGTGTGTGTGTGTGTGTGTGTGTGTGTGTTGTATGCACGTGTGCTGCTACTGGGGCTTAAACCTAGGTCCTAAATGCTGTCCCTTAGTTTTTTCACTAAAGCCTGCTTGGTGCTTCACTACTTTAGCTTCAGCTCTACTTTCAGCTTTTTGGTAATTAATTAGAGATAAGAGTATCCTGTAATCCTAGCTACTCAGGAGGCTGAGATCTGAGGATCGCGGTTCAAAGCCAGCCCGGGCAGGAGAGACCTTGAGACTCCTATCTCCAA
>NW_012267217.1:5090345-5165672 GCF_000151885.1 Dipodomys ordii
GCTGGGTCATAGGGGAGCTCTATGTGGAGTCTTTTGAGGAACCTCCATACTGCTTTCCAAAGTGGTTGAAGAAGTTTATACTCCCTCCAACAATGCAGTAGGGTTCCCTTCTGGCCACATCCCCTCCAGCATCTGTTGTTATTAGAGTTCTTGATTATAGCCATTCTAACTAGGGTGAGGTGGTATCTCGATGTTGTTTTGATTTTTATTTCTTTCATGGCTGAAGAGGTTGAGCATTTCTTCATGTGTCTATTGGCCATCCTTCTTTCCTCTTCAGAGAAGTTTCTCTTTTAAGTCTTTAGCCCACTTATTTATTGGACAGTTGTTTCTTTAAGGATTTGTTGTTGGGGGATTTAGTTTTTTGAGTTCTAAGTATATTTTAGATATGAGACCCTTATGTGTTGTATGGCTAGTGAATATCTTCTCCCAATCTGTGGGCTTTCTATTGATCTTGCTAGCTATGTCCTTTGCCATGCAGAAGCTCTGCAATTTTATGCAATCCCATTTGTCCAACATTTCTTTGATTTATTGTGTTTCTGGATCTCTATTTAAGAAAATTTCGGCCTGTGCCAAAAAACTCTAGGGTTTCTCCTATTCTGTCCTATAAAGTTTTCAGGGTGTCTGCTTTGACTCTGAGGTCTTTGATCCATTTGGAGTTGATTCTGGGGCAGGGTGAAATATAAGGATCTAGCTTTAGTTTTCTACAGATGAATAACCAATTTTGCCAGCACCATTTACTGAAGAGGCTATCTTTCTTCCATTCTATTTTTTTAGCTCCCTTATCAAATATTTGGTGGCTATAGGTCTGTGGGTTCATTTCTGGGTCTTCAGTTCTCTTCCATTGGTCCTGAGGTCTGTTCTTGTGCCAGTACCAAGCTGTTTTGATTACTGTGGTTTTGTAGTAGAGTTTGAAATTTGATATTGATATTCCTCCAGCACTTTTCTCTCTGTTAAGGATTGTTTTTACTATTAGGGTCTTTTACTATTCCATAGGAATTTTTGGATTGCCTCTTCTATTTCCTTGAAGAATGAAATTGGAATATTGATAGGTATCACATTGGATTTGTAGATAGCCTTGGGAAGTATTCCCATTTTCATGATGTTGATCCTTTCAATCCAGGACGTTGGGAGGTGTTTCCACTTCCTAAGTTCTGTTTTGATTTCCTTTTTCAGATTTTTAAAGTTTTCCTCATAGAGGTTCTTCACTTCTTTAGTTAACTCGTAGGTATTTCATTTTTTTGTGGTAGCCCCTTCATATTGAACTGTGGTTTCTGCTTTTGTTTAGCTCTCATGAGACAACATTTAAACATGCATCTTACATAAAGTGATTGTACAACATATAGATAGATAGCAGGAGACAACAAAAGCCTAGGAGTAAAGGAACACTTCCCCTAAACACTCAGGAAAGCTGCTCTAAGTAGATAGGCTTTCATGTATATGGGTCCCATTGTACCACAGCTGAGGGACCCCATGAAGTCTAGGTTTTTACACCTCAGGAGCACCAAGGCTCACTGAACTAAGTTATTGGCAGGCATCCTATTACGTAGAGGGAACTGGAACAGAGCCCAAGCTGTTCTGGATGCATCGCCTTTACCTCAGGATGAGGCATTCTAAAACATCGTAGTTATTCTGGTAAACTATAAATGAGAAAGAGATAGACCTGTGTCAGTTACCAGGAAAAAAATAAATGAATTCCATGTGGCTACTGGATGTTTATGTTACTGTTCTTTAAACTCCCTTGAAAGGTGGCCAACCCTAGTAAGAAAAGAGATAGGAGAATCTTTCAATATTTTTTATACAAGCTATCAGTTTTTAATAGGTTCTTTTTTTGTGGGAGATTGTTGGAAACACTGGCTAGTTCTCTACCCTTGCCTGTATCTGTGTTTTTTATTTCCTCGTGACCTTTCAACTCCTCCCATTAGGGGATGGAGCCTATTACCTCACCCTTTAAATCAAGGTTGCCTCAGCAATAGAATTCAGTGGAAGTGATGGTATGGCAAGTCCACACCACATCGCACCTCATTTTGAAAGTATTTACTTGGTTTCTGTGGGCCCTACGATGAACAAGCCCCAGCTAGTGTGATGGATTATGAGAGATCCAACATCAGAGTAAGGTAAACCTAATGGTCTCAATGGAGACCCCAGACATGGAGAGAGCTGTGTCTGCAAAGATCTCCAAAACACAACATCCAATGTATAGCTGACACATTAAAGTGTCTTACCAAGACCAAATGTGTTTAACTGGTACATCTCAAATTGCCCACACTCAAAATTAAAAGCTAAATAAGTGACTGCTATTATTATTATTATTATATGAGTGATTTTGATTGATTTGTCTCCTCATCCTAGTTAATAAGCCATCTTTTTCTATCCCTCTATGCTAATACTGTCTGTGATCATATAAGTTCCATTTCTGGGACTGTAGGTAATTATCAAGTGACTAATATCATGCTGTGTTGGTCACTTTACAACACAATTTAATCACAGACATTTTTTTCCTGGTCCTGGGGTTTGAACTCAGGTCCTGGGTGCTGTTGCTAAGTTTTTGTGCTCAATGCTAGCACTTTACCACTTGAGCCAGAGCTCCACTTCTGGCTTTTATATAAGTTTATTACAGATAAGGGTCTCATGCACTTTCCTGCCCAGGCTGACTTTGAACCATGATCCTCACATCTCAGCCTCCTGAGTAGATAGGATTATAGGTGTGAGCCACTAGCACCCAGCTAAGCATGTACTTTTTAAGAGTCAAATTTAACTGGCATCTCAGAAATTCTTACTTAAATAAGCAACTAGAGGCATTTGAAGTTATATTATTTATCATGCCATTTGTATATTAATATGTTTCTCAGCACAATGCAGGTTGCCTTTATTAAGAAATGGAAGGTGTGACCTACAAGAAATAGCACATTTTTCCCTGTCCTATTTTATACTAAAATCTTTGCATTTAAATCAGAGTGAATCTAGAATATCAATCTGTTTAGTATGCCTCCGTTTAATTCTCTAACAACATAAAATATATGTGCACTTGGCAGTTGAAATGAAAAATAATGAGGCACTTAGAGAAATTAGATTTCTACATTATAATATAACAAGAATTTAATGACACAAGTAGCATATAAGACCTCATACATTTTGGTATATATGAAGCTACACAATTGTGTGTGATTTACAATCAGATGTAATAATGTTGTTTGATTGGAATAAAATCTGTGCCATTATATATAACTTCTATTAATTTTATTCTATTGGATAACTGGAGACATCTTACGTTTTTAAAATGATAGAGAAGAGATTTCAGCTCATCTTACGCTTTTTAATTTCATGCTTGTCTTCTGCTAAATTTCCTCCATAAATTTCAGTTCAACAAAACATAGATGCACCACCAAGTTAAAGCTTAATGAATTGGTTGGAATTAATCCAGAAGTCAAAGAAGTAGACATTTTTACTTGAATATTTCCTCTCAATTTTGATGGGAAGTTTAGTTGAATCTCATGTGTGAGTCACATATAGCATTGACATTATTGCATTCATGTGGTTTTACTGGTAAGGTGTCAGTGTAAATAAATTCTTAGGAATGATGGATAATGTTACAACTTCATCTGTGGAGGATTTCAGG
This sequence comes from Dipodomys ordii, assembly GCF_000151885.1. NCBI lineage: Eukaryota > Metazoa > Chordata > Mammalia > Rodentia > Heteromyidae > Dipodomys > Dipodomys ordii. The sequence goes on from NW_012267217.1 coordinate 5,093,962, forward strand.
ATCTTTTGGCATCCAATCTCTAGCAACTACCTGGCAGAGTAGTTGAATGCCATGGATGAGAGCCTTTGGTTATGGCATATAACATTCTCATCTCTTTTTCCAGATGGACAATGACACATACACATTTTAGCAAATTGACTTTCTATGTTGAATGACTTTCATTTGGAAAGTTCAACATTGATAAACAGAAAAAATAAAAGAAAGTAACAACTACATGGAAGAGATCAGCAGAAAGTCTCATAGTTTATCACATTAAAATTAACCATACTTTTTTACATTAAAAGTATATTCCAAGTATATTCCACTGGCTCCAGTAGCTCACTTTATAATTCTAGCTACTCAGGAGGCTGAGATCTGAGGATTTCAGTATAAAGCCACCTAGGGCAAAAAAAATTCCATGAGACCCTTTCCTCTAACTAATCACTAAAAAAAGATGAAAGTAGAGATGGGTTAACTGGTACACTTCCAATCTTGACAGTACCCAGGCTCTGGCACACTCACACACACACACACACACACACACACACACGCCCCAGTACTGGCACAGGCATACACAAAAAATTTATTCCAGTGTAAGTTCTATCCTGGTACTACTAAAAATGGAACTCTACATAAATACATAGGTACCAACATCTTTTTGCTTTCTTTCATTTAATTTAGAATTATTTGCCCCATATTTCATAAAAAAGGCACACATTTAAAAAAATTCATTTGAAATAATTTTAAGTTGCAAAGCCTGAACTAAGGAAATCAATTAACCAAAAATAAAAAGATCAAATTGACCATAATGTTCATCTTAGGGACTCAGTGAATTATCACCCCTTCCTGCTATGGTCTAAATGTGTACCTCCAAAATTCATATGCTAAATTCCTAACCCTAAAGATGATGGTTGGTAGGTAGGACCTTAAGAAAGTGAATGAGACATGAAGGTAGAGCCTCTATGATTGGCATTAGTGCTATTATAAAATCTCCAAAGAAACTCTTTAGCCTCATGGGTGACAGGCAGTACCAACCATGAGAAAGTGTGCTGATACTAGGCCTCAAATTTGCATATGCCTTGGCATTCTTGGCCTCCTGAGCTGGGAGAACTCTTTCTATTGATATTAAGCTGCCAAGTTTGTGTTATCTGATTTTTACAGCTGCCCAAACACCCTCCTTATATATAATTGTGTCTTACAAGATCTAATATAGTTGTGAAACTTATGAAGATATGTTCTATGTTGAAATTATCAAATACATACAATGATATCAGTGGGAAGGCTAAGAGTTTTTAGTTTCTTTTTTGAGAAACGAGAGGCAAACACAGAAGTGGAATTAGAGCTCCTGGGCAGGTGAGGTATTGGAAAGATTTTAATTTTAGAAACTCTTTCAGGTACATCGTAAGAGTTTCAGACTATCTGTGATAACTAGTGGCAAGCACACAAACAAGGTCCTAGGCATCAGTCAGAGCTGGAACCTTTGCTTTCCAGGATGAAACTACCCAAAATTGATGGAAGGCAATTTTTAAACCAGGTTTGTAGATAGGAAAGATAAGAGGAAGTGTGTCAAAAGCAACCGAAGGAAGCTTCCAGATTAAGAAACATGCAGATCATTTATACTGAGCAGCATGACTCAGAAGCAAAATGAATAGATTTGACCACTTTCTTCTCTAACTAGGAGAAAGCAGCTACTGTATTTACTGCTAAGTAGAAGTCAAGGTCAAATTTAAATAGACTCAGGCTTAAAACTGCATGTCAGTCAATCATTCTGAAAATATATACGTCTGCTTATGGTTTCATTTGCAACACCTGTTATTCTTCATGCTAGTTTTTGTGCACATTGTTCTATTCTGAACTACCTATTCTGTGTGGTATGCAGTCCAGCTACCATTGGATCCAAGATTTTGATGACTTGTCTATAGAGTCAAAATTGAAACTAGAATCTGAGGCTCCCCAAAACAAATCTGCCTTCTTTCCTATGTTCCAGGTATCAGCTCATGGTTTCTGTGAGGGGCCATTGTTGAATTCTTACTCTAGTCCCTCATATTGCAGCCTACTTTGGATATATGGTTGTTTTAAATGAGACACTAGGAAAGTCCCTATTTCAATGTGGCTGGAGTCCTTGAAAGAAGAGGAAATTAGGAGACAGATAAGCCCAAATCTGACTCATCTGCTTGGGAAGCAGAAATGGGGAGGATTATCTTTTGAGACCAACCTTGGCAAAAAGTTAGTGAGATTCCAACTCAGTAAGAAAGCTGGGTGTGGTGGTATCTGCCTATTATCTCAGCTACATGGGAGATCTAAGGAGGAGTACTATACTGGTCTGGGCAAAAATTGGAGACTCTGCCCGGAAAGTAATTAGAGCAAACAAAGGTAGAAGGCATGTCTCAAGTAGTAGAATTCCTGACTAGCAAGCATTGTATCCTGAGTTCAAATAGCAGTACCACAAAATACAGACATAGAGATGGTGTCCCTTTACAAGCCAAGGAGAGAGGCCTGGAAGTGATCTTTCTCTTACAGCTCTCAATTTTGCTAACAATGTCATCTTAGACTTGCAGACTTCAGAAATGTGGAAGAATGTTTTTGTTGTTGTTTGAACCATCCAGTCTGTGATACTTTGTTACAGTAGACTTAACCAACTAATAAGACCATAAGTGAACCTATTTATCAAAATGACTGGACTTTACCACTATAGCACAAAAACAAGCCATAAATAATGAGCAAATGACTGGGTAGAGAGGCATACCAACAAAACTCTTCTTACAAAAACTGCTGTGTGGTCTGTAGTTTGCGACTGCTACTCTGTAATTTTGAAAATGAGAGCAAAAGAGGCTGTGACTTGGCCAATTTAAGAATAGAGATGTATGTGGATGAAACAAGTTCATGAAAAAGTGAAAACAAAATGCACCACAAAGGCAATGATTTTTCATCTCAGTCTGCCTTCTGAAATCCTTCCTATCTAGTTCGCAGTGACTGTCAGTGAATTGTACACAGGAACATCATTGTGAATTAAAAATAGTCACTAGAAAGAAAAATATAATATTGTTCTGCATATGAGTGAGATGATGTGTTGTCAGCCATGCCTTGCTTATTTCATGTAATGACCACCAGTTCTAGTCATATTGTAAATGATAACATTTCATCACTTTTTATGACTGAATAGTGTTTCATTGTGTACGTGTACCACATTTGTAGAAGTAACTCTTAATTTTGATTATAAATGTCTAAATATATCATTGGGGGGATTTAAATATGTGCTTCACTTGAACTATATGTGTTACTTCTGCATGTTCTGACTGGAAATTAGAACTGGAAATGCTTTTCAAATTCTGACCTCTGATTTAATAAAAGAGACTTTTTTTTGAGGACATATACTATCTTCTTTCTTGAGGGTAACTATATGAAGTACCAAACATGAGTGCCTTATTTGCCCAAATAGCTTCTTTCTTTTTTTTTTTTTTGGTCTTTTCTTTTTTGGTACTGGGGATCGAACACAGGACGTTGCACTTGCTAGGCAAGCACTTTACCACTGAGCTACATCCCAGCCCAAATAGCTTATTTCTTATAGTTCTGAAAACTAGAAGTATGGGGTCAAGGTGTCTGTATCATTGGGTTCTTTTTTCCCCCCCTCCACTGAGACCTTTTATTTGTATGCATGTTCTAATCCCTAGAAAAAGAATCCCAGGATTTTCCTTCCGGTGTGTCTCCCGCTTGCTTCTTCAGGGTACATGAGCAAAATATTCTGTCATGTTTTCAAGGTCAAAGCAGGGGTGGGTCATTCCACACTTGTCTAAACTCCCCGTGAGGTTCAATCAATTTTCCCAACTCTGTGACAATCACTGATTTCAAATACGCCAGTGTAGCTGTGCATCATCACCACAGTGAGAGGCCCGACAGACTGTGGAGCCTGGCCAGATGAGCACCTGGAATTTGCCTCTCTTCTCTGCACGGTTAGGGGCATCATCCAAGACGTTCATGCGCACCATGACAATGTCACCAAAAGATGGCGGAAACAAAGACGGGTTCGCAGAAAGCCTCGCTTCTGAGTTGCAACCTGCTGATTTCTTTTAGGCTAGCCTTGCTCCTCCTCCCTCTGGACCATCCCCTTCCTTCCCTTTTCCCTTCCCTCGCCTCCTCTCCTCTTCTACTTCCTCTTTCTCCTCTTTCTCTTTTCTGTTTGGGATTAGTCTCATTATGCTGTCCATTCTGGTATCAAACTTCTGAACACAAGTGATCTTCCAGCCTGGAAGAACTGGAATGACTGGTTATGCAACCTTCCTCATAAGGACATTTCTCTCATTATAGATACTTCACCTTCTTGTCCTAATTACCTCCCAACGCTATTCTTCTTCTTGCTATCCTATTGAAGGTTAGGGTACCATTATATGATTTCTGAGATAAAATCATTCAGCCCATAAATCACTAGTGGAGACAACATGAACCAAGGTTCTGTTTTATACATTCCAATTGTCTGTGGAAAGCCACTAGATGAAATGGAAGTGTATTACATAGAACAACAGGAAGAAATTGCAGCCTGTGAGCCTCAATGAGGAGGTGACCCCTTGGCTTTGTGTTATGGAAAACTCAAGATCTGCAAGATAGAGCTTAAGATTCCTGTGTCTTCTGAGCTACAGCATAGAAAACCTTGTCTTAAAACAATTATGTCAAAGTATTTTCATCAGAAAGCTCATATCTTTCCAGATCATTTGTTTCTAGAAATTACATTAAGGATTTTTACATTGGTCATTAGGGATTGAACTCAAGGCCTGACACTTGCGCCATACCCTGAGTTCTTTTGCTTTAGTTTTGCTTTTTAGGCAGTCTCTTACTTTTGCCCTTTTGAGATCATATGACTCCCACTTCCCAAACTTTATTCTTGTTCTATAGTTTTGTGACTTTACTCCCAAATTTAGTGTTGATTTGAACAATCATGATTAGACTAAAATGTGTACTGTCCAAGTCCATCAATCCTACCTTATCAACACTTGACAGATTCTCTTCATCTTTCCCCATTTTTACTCTACAGTTCTCAATAGCTCCATTGTCCTGCTCCTGTGTGTGACCTTTTGGTGGATTTACAGTAAGGCATGGTACGTATCCTATATAAGAACTTTTTTCAGCTCCTTCTTTGGTCCATGACACATCAAACCAACAATATGTAAGTGTTCGTTGCAACAATTGTGAGTTATTTCAAGTCTGCATTTTGACAGCAGGAATAATGACTTTAATGATAGATACCCATCTCAAGAAGTAATAAAACATGGGAATACAATGTTTTCCTTTATAACAGTGGGTTATTATTTGCCAGTATTAACATTACTTTGACTGTTCTTCTCATCAATCATGTTTGATGAACAGACTTTCTTCTTTGGTACAACTCCCATTTCCCATGGTGAAGTGCCCTCTGGGAGGTTTAGTTCAGCTGCTTCCTTTCACTGACAAGGGCTTTGCATAGCCAGCATGATGTCTAATGTGGGCATTAACTGTTAATGTAAGTAATAATGATAAGGAATTGCTCATTTGAATGTAGCCTATTTTTACACAGTTTTGTATTTTTAAATAAATGATAAATAGAAGGAAACAAGTTCAGCCACAGGAATTTGGGCAAGTAATTTCTGAATGAAGACATCTTCCCTTTAGTGAACAGCCATAAGTGTTGACACCTTCTAGCCCAGTGACTCTGTTACATTTCTTCACTTTTCTGCCTTTCCTATGATGGACCGAAGCCACAAGGAATGACAAAATCAGGGATGGGAGCTAGTTGGGGGAGGGCAAATACAATGAGACATTGCATGGCTTTTCCTGAAGTCTCTGGTCCCTAGGGAGAGCCATCCTTGTGATCTCCTATGGAGGTAGGGGCTCACTGGCCAACTCTCTCTCTGTGTCTCTCTCTGTGTCTCTGTCTCTGTCTCTCTCTCCCTCTCTCTGTCTCTGTCTGTCTCTCTCTCTCTGCCTGAATGGCTCACCAAGAGACTATGTGTACCATAGTGGTTACACAGGTCATCTGTTTCATATGCCTCCTGTGATGGGAAAAAAATGTGTGATACACTCTCGAGGAACTTGAAATGACTGATGATATTGTCACAGGTGTGGCTTGAGTTTGCATGTTAACCATCATATTTCTCTCTGCTGCGTTGTGTATGTATTCTAGGGAAAAATTCAGAACCAGGCAGGACACCTAGTTAGGTAGAACGCAGAGATGTGTATTATCTAGCAAGTTAAGTCTGATTTTTTTTCTTGGAGAGAGATAAACTAAGACATGAAAGGAAGACTCCTCACTAGGTTGTCCTCAGCAGGACTGATTCTGAAACCATTCTAGAATCAGAAACTAGATGCCCTATACTTTGATTCTGTAGTATATTTTCAATATTACAAGACTATTTGTTGTATAATATTTGTGTAGTATTTAGTTGTTTTATGTTCCATGAATGATTGAGTTTGGTGAAAAGAGTAAAGAGTTTAGATGAAAAGAGTAAAGAACAAATTTATTTAAAAATAAAACATAAAGTTGAGTTGGTATCAAACTCTAAATGAGTCTGACTGTGCTCTGAGCAACTGTGCTCTGAGCACTGGGCATTTTCTGAGGATTGATGAGCAGCCAGGAGGAGTTGATGGTCCTTGGCTGAAACTCGGGTCATTAACTCCAACCAGTCATTAATTGCCTGGAAATGTCCTGGGCTGAGGTCATTATTGCTATTATAAGCTGAATTAATGCTCTGTGCTTTAGCCAATAAGATTATTTGAATTATCTTTATTGTCCATTCAATTTATAATTATAAAAATGTACCACAGGCAATCAAATCAGATGACAGATTAATCATATGCAAAATTACATTTTAAATGAATTGTTTTTGATTCACCCAGCCACCCAAAGCTTTGGGAAATGTTGATTTCTCAGCGCTGACATCTATCAAAATTGATTCGCTGTGCTGTAGCACTGAGTCCCTTAACCTCAGTTTCTTCTGGTGGCTGGGGTTGGAGTAGCTTCATTTTGAACAGGATCTGTAATCCACAATGCATTGATTACTGTTTCCAGAAGTTGTAGTGCATTGATTTGGGGGCATGAGAAAATATGGATGCATGTGGGATAACTTAGGAGTGGGAGTAGTAATTGTATAAATCCAGGAATAAAAGTATGCTATCTTGCAGTTTCACAATTATTTTCACATTCATCATTTAGTTTTATTCTTTACGCTTTCAGTAACACTTTTAATTAAGCATGACAGATATTGTCAGATTTTTTATATGAGAAATGGAGGTCTGAAAGTGATTTGCCTTTTGTAGCATTGTGATAAATGGACATCACTATCCTCAAAGTTTGTTTATCCACTGTTGATCTGCACCAAACTTCATTATTCTGGGATGTACTTCTTTATTTTCACACAAAAGTAACTCTGTACAATGAATACTTACATTGCCATTTTCAATGCATTCCCAAGCCTCTTAAGTTCTTAAAAGAGAGCAATGCATTATCAAACAATACAACATCTTGGTGTATTATAATGAGAATCTCAATTGGCTGCTACTGTTTCTAAGAGTTTCCTTTTTGCTTCTTTTGTAATCTATGCATAGATTCATTACACTATAAACTAATTAGATATATTTTGTATCTATGTAGTGATTTTCTATTTATGTCTTTCAGTCTGCTAGAAAGCTAGTTGGGTATAACCAGAGTTTTGACAAGCTCTAGTACAGGAGAAAATTCTGAAAAGATGATTTTCATAGTTGAAAGTGTGGATTTTATTATTATTAGGTTGACATAACTAGGGTAAGATATCTGGAGCAGAGTGAGTCTTTGGATTGATTGATTCCCTAAAGGGAGGATCAATTTGAAAAAGTTGACACAGTGAGTATCATATGACAGATTTGTTGTAATAGCAAAACCAAAGGAAGTGATTGCCTTTAGTCTTGTACACCTAATGGTGGTGATGGTTCCTGTGTTACTCTTGAACCGATTCTCTTTCTGGCCAAACTCTTTCTTTTGTAAGTTATAGACGTATATTATCTGAGGAACAACAACAGTTCAGGGTCAGACAAGGATATGATATTTGAACTTTATCATCAAATGAGGAGTTATTGGATCATGGGATATAATAGTGGCTGTACAGCAATATTCAACACCCCAAGAATCCATTCTTCCATACTTGTAAATGCAGAAGAAAGTGACCATTAAGGTCGGAACTAAGGAAAAGCATCTCATGGTCTAGTGGGGGCTGCTCTGAAGAACCAGGTAAACATCTTAGACACGAGTTATTGTCTTCAGCCAATAGAGTTTATCCAAGTCCTCGTGGAAACATAGATATCACATTGACAAGCTAACAGAAAATCAAAGGCTGTTTCTTTGATCATTACAACTTCAGCCAAAGAGTTTAGATTGGTCCAATGAATTTTAAGAGCTATGAAATTGTTACTTATAATATCAGCTACTTATAATATCACCTTTCCAATTACATATTTTTACCACCTTTATAACTATGTACTCGTGATTACAGAAACTATTGCTCAGATAATACAAATACAGAAAGAAACAAATGATTCTTTAGGATAATTGTTGTCAGTAGCATGTGGCTTCATTTTGTAAGTTCCTGGACACTTGTTGTAAGGAGACATATTTCATGAGAGATGTTGAAAAGAGTATATAATAATTACTTGATATAGAAATCTGGTTTTTAAGCTGGTACCAGTGGCTTGTATCTGTAATTCTAGCTGAGATCTCAGGATCATGGTTCAAAGCCAACCTCGGCAGAAAAAGTCTGTGAGACTCTTCTACTTAGAAAAAACCAGAAGTGGCACTGTGGCTTAAGTGGCAGAGAGCTAGCCTTGAGCATGCAGAGGCTCAGGGACAAAACTCAGGCCCTGATTTCAAGCCCCAAGACTGGCAAATAAATGAAGAAAAAAGAAAGGAAGAAATAAATAAATAAATAAATAGCAGTCTGGTTTTTAAATGGAGGATAAGCAAAAGATTGGGATCCATAATTGATAGTGTCCTAGAGAACACAGGCTATAGTAGTAGCAACCATTTAGCACTATGTGTCTACCAGCTATTTATAGCTTGGGGAAAGGCAGATTCTCTGGAGCTGGATGAACCCAAATAAAGCTCTTACATATCTTTGAAGGGGAAAAAAATGAACCATGCAGAAGGCATGACCTTAATAATCATTGTTTATCCTAATACTTTCCTGGTGTTAGTGATAACACTGTAATGATTTTTGAAGTCAGAGTCCATATTTTTATGACTAGGAGTTTGGGTTAATAATGTGGAGGATATTTTTAGGTATCAAATTGTTTTACTACAGTGGAAATATTTCCACATCATAGCTGGGGGTGACAGATAGTCACCACACCCGGCCATAAAGTGTTTCTTCACCGCTGGGAGAGTATGTGTGCAGTACTGTGCCTAGTCATTCTTTTCAAACAAAATTATACAAGAAATTTAACTATTACCTCATAAATTTTCTGAATTGGCCATCTGTAAAAGCTTGAGTCTGACTTTTGAAAGTACAGTACTTGTTTTGATAGGAGTTAAAAAATAATTCAGACTTGTTGAAACTTAAAATAAATGTCTTTTTTCAATTCCAATTGCATGTTTGTTACACCAGTTTTTTTACTGAATATTTATATGAATATAAAAGAAAAATAGTTTAGGTGTATATTACTTTTTTCCAGTAACATTGCTATTAATCCAACCTAGATTTGATAAACAATTTACAACCATATTTAATGACCACATTAGAAACTTGACATTACTATATAGAAATGTTGATCATTATACATTTACATGAAGAGCTTAACATGGAAAATCATATTTAAATTATAATTTTTCTTATAATAATGATTGTATAATGGCAAAAATTATGAGTTTAGTGGAAGTTCTATATATTGGTTACCAATATACATATTTCAATGAACAACTTGTGAAATTCTTGTAATTCTTTTGCTTTTCTGATAGGAAATACTTTAAAGTTTGTGATAGTCACTTATGGGTAATAATTTAAAAAATTGGGCTTAAATTTTGATATACTTTTTATCTGTTTTATTTTTCTGTTAATTAATAATGTTTATAGTACTTTCTGGAAATAAGTTGTAAAAGACTTTAATTAAAAATTTCCCAAACATTCTTTACCAAAAATAGTTTAGAAAGTACCATTCTGCAATATAATCATAGGATTTCAAATCTTAATATCATATGCCATTTGAATTATTATTCAATTTGTTCAATTGCTCCCTTGCTATTAGGCAATACATTTTAATGTCTGTGTTTGTGAGCTTTGTTTTCAATAATAGCAATTCAATGAGAGCTTTGAAAGTTGTATGTTGGCACTTCTTTCATGGACTAAATTGTTGCTGAAATTTAGAGGACAAATTTTCAAACTGTTCAATAGCATTTGAAGACACTTAAAAAATGGAGTTCTAAGATTCTTAAGTATTCTAAAATCTGATTGTGATTGGATAGGAAAAAAGAAAGCATTAAATATATTGATGTCTTTATTTTATATTTAAGATCAACCTATTACATAGTTGTATAATTGAATTTTTCTGTGTATATGTAAAACTATTTGTAAATTTGGATAATAATAACTTTTATTTCAATTGGCAGAATGTCAAAAATATATTCAACACATTTTTAAATAAGTTTTTTATTGTGAAAATACTATACAGAGGGGTTACGGTTACATGAGCAAGGTAATGATTACATTTCTTATCAAGCATTGTTGCCTTCTCCTTTGTTTTTCCCCCTACCATCCCTTCCCTCCCAAGTCCTCAACTACACTCTCCCCCTACTCTCCTACCCCCTTCCCTACTCCCCCACTGCCTAAATTGTAAAGTTCATTTTTCTTTTTTTTAATTGTGAAAATACCGTACAGAGGGGTTACAATTACATGGGAATTCGTTTTTCTTGGACATATCATTGTTGCAATGGGTCAACCTGTATCCCTATTTAAACAATTTGTTTTTTCCCTTCTCCTCCTCAAATTATATTAACATCAAATACAGTGAAAACAAGGGTTATACCATTGAACACAATTTTGACATATATGTATACCACAACTAATTCCATGGGTATTTTTGTTCCATAAATAAACGTCTTATTATAATACTCTCCCCTATTATAATTTTATATCACCCAAACATGTACTTTCTTGTTGAAACTTAGGAATGAATTTTTAACAACTTTCTGACCATGTGGAGGTTCAACTAAAATAATAAATATAAAAAGGCTGTAACTTAACAAATTAAGTTAATAAATTGAGCTACATGCTTAGCTATTGGAGGTCTCTGATGAGACTCAAAACTTGCCTCATTGAACTATTTTCAAATTTTCTTTTCAGTTAATGGAGCCAATACATCAATAGCTCTTGTTTTATTCATGTAGGTATTAAAAACCCAGAAGTAAAATCAATTTAGGATAGTGGTTTGATCTAAGTGAAAAGTTGTACTTTATAAGATGAGAGGTCAGTATTCATTGAAGGCTGGGTTATCATTGTTATCATGAGTTAAATGGTCAATTGAACCAGAAACTTTTGAAGTAGATGCTGGTACAACTTCATTAGCAAATTATACTATCTGGGTTTTACAATTTCTGCTGTTAGAATTATTCCAGATTGCATGGTAAGTACAGACAAAATACTTGCTTTTCATCCCTTTTCCTAAGAAATAAAAATTCACTACATAATTTTTCATTAAACATGCACTTTCACTGCATTACCATAGAAAAGGTTTATTGCAAACTAAAAGATTATTACCAAGCAATAAAATGAGTAAATCGTTATAGATATATCCTCTATAATAAATGAAAAATTATGTTCTCAAAGAGCGCAGACTATTTGTTCTATGTGCTAAGCAGGATTTCTTACTTAAAACATATACTTTTTGCATCTGATCCAAAATATTTCATGTTTCTCAAGGCATTTATCAATTAAAAGCCTGGTTTGGGGGCTCATATTTGTTTTTATGCAGCATAACTCCTGAAACAAGATAATTTGGCAGAATGACAGAGGGGTTAGCTAGTTAGGCATTGTTATCATGTTATCTAACATGAAGAGGTTGGTTGTGTTAGGAATTACATTAATCCTATTGAAAGGGGAGACTAGATAATTTTTCAAAGCAAGCACAAGAGATTTGCATGTCCCCAGGGAGAACAAAGCATATGACATGATTTTGTTTAAAAAGAAAGAAGTCACATGGTAAATAAAATTAACTCAAGATGGACAGGAAATAAACTTATATAAATGATAATAATTTGTGAAAGCAAAGTAGGAAATTATGTTTTTGACCTTGAAAAATTATTAGGACACAAAAGATATTGAATCTAGAAAGAAAAGTGTTACAAACTGGACTGTATCAAATGTAAAGTTTCTGCTCAAGACACTATTAAGAAAGATGGAAATACCAGGGTTCATATGCTCATGTCATATGCTCATATGACATGCACAAAGCCTTAAATTTGGTCCCTGATAGTTCATACAGAAAAGGAGACTGCCTAGGAGAAAATACATGTGATACATATATCTAACAAACTACATGAATAAACTTCTACTTCACACAACTAAGGAATGCTAACATAGATTCTGCTTTCCAGAGCCCTTTCAGAGAGACACTAAGCTATGAGTATGCTGGTAGCAAAAGAATTTTATCCTTAAATGGCAGCAGTTATTATTGCTATCTGAAGTGAAATTTGGAAAATTCCTCCATGGAATCTACATTAAGCTATAATTCATATCTGATAACCAGCATTCTAATCTTCATGGATATGCATATGCTTACCAGACACCTCAATTGCATTAAGTAATTGGAAATAGAGTTCCATACCTCAGGAAAGCCCACCAAGGACAAACATTTAAGGTACATTGTGATTCCTGCTTACCCAAAGACTTCATAGAGCAGTAGTGATTGAGTGGAGTGCGGATCTAGATAGAGATTGTAGGCCAAACAACATCCTAGAGAACCAGGAACAATTGAGCAGAATGTAGGTAGGGTTTGCTGTCTTAAATAAGGATATAGTGAATTGGTATGAAGCAACATGCAGGAGAGAAATACAATATTCTAAAGAAATTTTAAACATTTTAATTCTTCTAGATCTCCAGATTTCAAGTGTAAAGCAATTCTTTACAAAGTTGATATTGGGGAGTTTAGTTTGGAAAAGAATTATGATTAAGATATATTGAAAACATTTCTACCACGCACCATTTATGTTAGGTTTTTAAAAAGAGGTAGCCGAGTAAGAACTGCACCACGCACGTGGTATTCAGGTAAGGGGTTTGTTTATTCAGTAGACCTGCTGGGACCAGGCAAGGTTGGCACTCCACGCGGCTGGCAAAGGAAAAGGGAAAAGGGCCGTCTGGCCGCGGTTTGGGCCTTATATAGGGTAGGGGGTGCGGAAGGGTGTGTCCAGGTAAAGGGAAGTGGGGTCAGGTGGGAGAAAGGTGTGGCCACATCAGGTTAAGATGTGACCTCAGCGGATGCGGATGTGACCTCTTCCAGGTGTCCCAGTTGCCTAGGTAACGCAGGTACTGGGCGAGGTCTGTTCGCCGTCCAGGAATGGACCTTACATTCCAGCCTTTTGATAATTATGAAAAAGGGTGAAGACTCTCTCTGGCTACTTCCTGCTGGCAAGGGGCGTCGTAGGGGTAAAAGGCTGGGATGTGGTCCATGCTGGGAGAAGGCAGCAGGCTGCAGCTGTCACTTGGGTGTTGATTCCTCGATGAAGTCTGGAGGAGGCAAGTCTCTTGGACGGAGTCTGGAGAAGTCTCATGAGGCATTGATGGAAACCTGAACAAATGGAAACTCTGACAACAATGGGAAATTTCTCGTAGTCTAACAAACTTTTTTCAGCATTAAATATCCAAAAATACATAAAATACAAATCAGCTTTTTACTAATGTTAAGGGTCCATGATGTTGAAAGTCACCGTAGCAATTTGTCATAGTGTTTTCACAAATAGAAGCTCTTCATTTAAATTTGAATTACAGAGAAAGAGGATGTATAAGTTTTAAGTATAAGTACACTCTATGCTGGCATATAATTATAGAAAATAAATGTTATGTCTTGACTATGAAGTGTCCTCCCCAAAGACTCATTCGTAGCAGTTTTGTCCCCACCTTCTAGATAAGAATCATTCATAGGTTATTAATTGGGTTGTGAGGGCTCTGACCTCATTAATGGGTTGATCCACGGAGAGGTTCAAAATGTGATAACACTTTGGGGAGGTTGCTGAAAATTTCAGAGGTGGGAACTAGTTAGGTCGGGATGGGGAGAGGGGGAAGAAGGATATTACCTAAAAGTATATTCCTAGTCAAAATCCCCTTTGTGTTTCTTTCTGCCTCCTGTCTTCCACATGGTGAACCACTTAGGTCTACCAGTTGCTTTCTGCCATGATGTTCTCCTTCACCGGGCCTGTACCCACAAGCAACAGAGACCATGACAACACGCTGAAATCTCCGAAACTGTAAGTGAAAGTAAATTCTTCCTCTTTCACTTGTTTTCTCAGGTATTTGCAAACACAACATCAACCACCAAAACAAACAAACAAAAAACAAAAACAAAAAACCTAAATAATATGATAGGAGAATTTTTTTTTATTGTCCAGAGGATCAGACTGGAAAATTAATTATGTATCTACTGCAGACATAATTGAGTCCTGTTGCCAAACAAACGTGTTTATTCGCAGTCATTTTAATATGGTCCATGCAATATTTGGTTAATGCTTACACAAAAATTTGTATTTGTGGCTTATCTGAAATTCAGATTTTCCTGGAGTTGTGTGTTTTTACTAGCTAAATTTAGTAATCCTTTGTATATTAACAGATATGTGATGTATTACTTCTATAAGTCTAATATCCAGCTGAAGCAAATACCTATAATTTTAATTCTTGAAGCCACTTATATACCACAATGAATATACAGATGATGATCTATATAATTGTACTAGTTTCAAAAGGTATTAGAGATTAACTTTCATGTTTGCATATGACCTATTTCCTTTCCTACTTAGAACCTGCCTTTCCCTCCCATCCCATGTATATTTGTACATACATGCACACACACACACACAGAAAATCATATCTGGTGAAATTTTTTCTATTTAAGATTTAGCAGAATTTTGTATTCTAACATACTATGTATTTGAATGTAAATAATGGAAGACTGAGTGGATGATTACTTAGCAATTTCTTCCTATTTGGTGAATTTGGTACTTATTTTAATGGAAGTCTCTAAGAATTTAAAATATTTCAATTTTTGCATTACTTTTGCTGTGTTTTTGTTTCCCTCTTTACTGTTATATCATCTCTCACTGCTTGACTACAGACAGAGTTTTCATGTTGACTAGGTCCAAACCATCCCCAGTAGAAATAAAGAAAACTACCATTGTTTGTTACTCTTTCAAGAAAAATATACCCCCTTCAAAAAAATCAGGGAAAATCTTGTCAACTAGCAACTAAAGTAGGAGACTTTAAGAAAAGAAAAGAAAAAAAATCAGAAATCCCAGAGAGATTAAACAAAGTAGGCTTTGAAAAGAGGGCAAGAATCAAAATTTACTTGAATAAGAATTAATGATGCGGCAGTGGCAGGTGGAATTTGTATGTAAATGGTAGGCTCAAAATTACTTAGTTTTCCTGTCAGTTTTACTCATCTTTAAAATGAAAACTCTCTCATTGCACATGAGTCTCTGTCAACCTTTCACATTAGTCAAATTGCCTTGATATTTCATTTTTAGGCTAGTTTTTAGCTGTGTCCCTGGAAATTTGTTTTGCACCAATGATGTGTATTTACTGGAAGGACAACAAGAAGCTTAAGATTAAGAATATTTTATTATATTTATATCCCCAAGTCGTTCTTTTATGATAAGTATTGTCTTTTTTTTCAAATATTGTCTCATATATGGAGAAGCCTCTGAAGTGGGAAAAGGACTTCCAGACCTCACTCTCCATTGAAGAGTGTGTGCTACAGCCACAATCCCTGAGTTTAGAGCCATCGCTTGAATTCACAGCCATTGTCTCTGTACCAGTCTTCCAGTATAGTATGCTAAATCCAGAGGCTGATGTGCTGACCTATGCGCAAATGCCTTATGTGATGATGTTGATATACATACCCGAAGAACACCAGGAATGAGGCACCTCCCCTTCTCCCACTCTGGGTTAAGTTTCTAGCAAAGATTCAATGGCTGGTGGCTGAATCACTTCTATTGTCTCAATGAGAAAATTGAGTTAGATGAGAAACTACCCAAATCCACATGCCAATGAAAAAAACCAACACCATTGTTTTCTCTCTATTCTTCAGAAAAGACAAAGCTGAGGATTTAGCTTAGCAATTATTTTCTGTGGGGTTAGTTTTTAAGGTTAGTTATGTAAATAATTAAAATGCAAATGTATCTGTGGAGTGATGCTTGAATCCCAAAGAGTAGATCACTTACTAATTTTCAATAGACTCTTTCATATTATGATGATATCCAGTGTAAAAGCTATTGGAAATAAGCTTAGAATTCGGTAGTAGGAGAGCTCAGAATTATAAACTTCTGTATTATTCATCATAACATTTAACTGTATGTTAAAAATACATTATCACTGACAAACAAAATGGACTTGGGCACAGACTCACCAGTTTGAAGTCTCTTAAGCCATATGGAATTTGTCATATGAAATTGGCATTGTAGGGCTAGGAAGTTGGCTCAGTGATAGAATACTTGCCTCGCAAGCATGAGGCCCTGGGTTCGATTCCTCAGCACCACATAAGCAGAAAAAAGCCAGAAGTGGTGCTGTGGCTCAGTGGTAGAGCACTAGCCTTGAGCTGAAGAGCTGAGGGACAGTGCCCAGAGTTCAGGCCCCACAACTGTCAAAAAAAAAACAACCAACAAACGAAATTGGCATTGTATCCTAGAGAACTAGAGCTTGACTGGTTGTTTATTGGGACTCAAGGCCAATCTTTTCCTGCTCAAAATAATTATCTGGTAAGAGGCAGAGACCTAGCAGGGTCTCATTTCGAATAGTTCAATGAATAGCCACACTGAAAACTGTTGAATAAATACCATGAAGTCATGTACTTCTATTAAAGCCAAGACCTAAGAAAGAGATGTGAGTGAGTAGGATGTCGCTATGAGCAGTTGCCTTTCTTGAGCAATGCCCTGGGCAGAGTAGAGGTGAGTGACTGGCTTGTGGATGTGCCATGTTTCAGTGGTCCAAATAGTAGGCCTAGAAAAACCTCTACAGCTTTAGAGGGCATCTAAGTTTCTGAAAGGGAGTACTGATGTTTCTAATGAGATAAGATTTTTTTTTTTTTGGGTCCGGTCGTGGGGCCTGAACTCTGGGCCTGGGCGCTGTCCCTCAGCTCTTCAGCTCAAGGCTAACGCTCTACCACTTGAGCCACGGCGCCACTTCTGGCTTTTTTCTTTTTGCTTATGTGGTGCTGAGGAATCGAACCCAGGGCCTTGAGCATGCAAGGCAAGCGCTCTACCACTGAGCCACCTTCCCAGCCCGAGATAAGATTTTTTTTATTTATTAAATAGGGTTTATTTTTTATGTTTAATAAGTTTTTTATTGTGAAAATACTGTACAGAGGGGTTACAGTTACATGAACAAGGTAAGTACATTTCTTATCAAGCATTGTTGGCTCCTCCTTTGTTTTTCTTCTACCATTCCTTCCCTCCCACCTCCACAACTACACTTTCCACAGCCCCGCCCCAGCATAAATTGTAGAGTTCGTTTTTCAACATAACATCTTGTACTCTCATTGGTGCAATGGGTCCACCTGTATCCCTATTTAAACATTTTGTTTTTTCCCCTTCCCCTCCCCAAATTATACCAACATCAAATACAGTGAAAACAGGGTTTATACTGTGGGGGAGGGACATACAAAACAACAAAAAAAATCACATGGTACCTCATAAATATGTTAGAAACAATAGTAAAGAAGAAAAAAATGACTTGTGTTCCTATCTTAGGGTTCATTTTGCTTAACTTCATCTTATCTGGTCATATGTATATAGCTTTTGACCTTTTTACTTGTCCCAGACATATACCAGTTATTGCAAATAAGGGAAACCATGGGACCTATATTTCTTTGGGCCTGGCTTACTTCACTTAATATATTTTTTTCCAAGTCTTTCCATTTCCTAACAAATGGGGCAATGTCATTCTTTCTGATGGAGGCATAGAATTCCATTGTGTATATATACCACATTTTCTTGATCCATTCATCTACTGAGGGGCATCTGGGTTGGTTCCATGTCTTAGCTATGGTAAAAAAATGCTGCAATAAACATAAAGCTGTCCATCTAAATGTTAGGCAGTAATTCAACAATTACTATAATTATGGAAAGTAACTAAGTTAAGTACATCTTCACATGACAAAGTAGGTAACTAGTTTAGAGAGTGAATGTTAAAGAAATGGATCATAAAGGCATGTCTAGGGCATGTTAATTAAAGAATCTGATTCGTCCTGGACCATATTGACCTTGGCAAGAACAAGTTCTGGACACGACAGCAATTGGTCTTATGAAAACTAAGTTCATATTCAAGTGGCACAGCTTAGACTTTGTTCTATGTGATGATTTTCAAAATACCTTGTTTTGTGTCCAGATATCATATCCGTGACCAAGGATGTAATGATCACATGATTGGTATGTGTAGTCAAAATCAAGACTAGTAATTTCTCATTGAGTCTTTTCTTTTGTGTGAACCAAATATTCAGGAAGAACTGCTCTAGCTCTTTGACGAATTGGAAGAGGAATGATGGCTGCCTCCAAATGATTTTACTTATGCAAGTATCGGTAGAGAATTTTTTCATTCATGTAAAGCCAGGCTTCTGATTATGACATGATCTCTCTAAAAGAGAATAAATGTCTTGTCCTTTATCAATATCTCCAGATAGAAAAAAATAAGTTCACCTAAACTTGACAGTTGTAATAGCAACTTAATGAGGTTACTTTAGAGTCTGGTCTTGAGGTGTAACTTCTGTACTATATTACTTATCAACAACAAATCCATATTCCTTACTTACCATCATTCCTAATAAATAAGTTTTAATACTCTAGTGGGACTTTGATTCAGGATGATTACTTATTGT
The DNA here is from genome assembly GCF_000151885.1 of Dipodomys ordii. NCBI lineage: Eukaryota > Metazoa > Chordata > Mammalia > Rodentia > Heteromyidae > Dipodomys > Dipodomys ordii. The sequence continues at coordinate 5,113,000 of NW_012267217.1, forward strand.
TATCCTAACAAATGAGTCAATGTTGTTAGAGACTATATTATAAAACTCTCAAGGAATGCTTTTTTCCTTTCTGTTAAAATTATAAAATATAAAATAATTTAATAATGCTTTTACATTAAGCTTAGCAGTAAAGAGAGGGTATCTTCAGCAATTATAAACTGTAATGATGATTCCTTTCTAAGTCATCAGAATTTTGCTGTAACTACCCACCATTCATTCCTTAAACCATGTCATTTCTTCCTTCAGAACATATTTACCATGTTGGCCTCAAAACTTTCTTCTACTTGGGCCTCAGGGCCTCCTGCATTTCTCCAGATTAGAGGTGATGAGCTTTAGTTAACTAAAAATCCCAGCGGTAAAGGGATTTTGTTAAGAACTGTGATCAAAACCCAGCTATCTCATTCTTCACTTATTCAATATTCAGTGTCAGACCCTTGCTGCAAATCTTTGTTACATTTATGATTGGATAGTTTTCTCTAGGGAGACCGTCTTCCATGGAAGGAATTAAATGTGCATTAGCAAGTCTGACCCTTTAGGGTAAGTTTTCACTAACACTATTAGTTCTTGGATAAAATCTGTAAAGCTCAGAGCAGGAATTAAGATTTCATATATAGACCTCAATCTCTCAGGGCATTATAAATCATTAAAACAGTCCTGGAGGCAGGCTCTGGATTTCTACTAATACTTCTTATGGGTGTGGCTTCAGTGGAAATTTATAATAAATGAGCTGTGATTTTTTTTTTTGAGCCAAGTGAAGTAGTTTTTCTCATGAGCTAAAAGGGGCTGCGTAAAAGTCCTGGAAAAGGTGTATTTAGGCTCACACTTATATACTGTGGATTTGAATTCTTTTCACCTTTAAAAAGCCAGAAACTAGTAATCATTTGCCCTTCTACTAAAATCAAACATAATTATATTAAATATAACTCTTAATATACATTTTGCACATGAATTTTTAAAGTATGTTGCTTGGGAAACTTGATTCTTTTTTCCAAAGGCTATTATTCAAAAGTTATGAAAAGCGTGCAGTAGTTCATTCTTTTGAAAAACATTAAATTATATTTTCCTTCTCTTGGGAGATAGGAGACCCTGTGCAGAATAACTGCATGCTCCTTCAACTTCCAAATATTTCTATTAAATTTATATCAAATTAAAATGTCCTTGAAGGGGAGAAACCAAAACTGGCAGGATTCAGGCTTGATAGATGATGTAGTAGAGGTATATCAATCAAATTTATGGAGAGATAAATATGAAATTTAATATCGACTCTTATACATCAGGAGTTTTTGCTGTGTTGCAGATGATGTTATATACTGTTTCCCACAAGCTGGTGTCATGAGCTGCCTCTCCCTCCCTCCATATCTCCCAACGTGGCTTATACAGTCATCAGTCAAGCCCTGGGGACCCATCTATGTTTATGATAAGTAAACTCTTGAAGGTCAACGCATGTTCATTATTATCGTGCTCTGCATCTTCAGATGTGTGCACTTGGGAATGGACTAAAGTTTTATGGGATCCACTCAAACTTCCAGAGTGGGTATAAAGATTATTTTAAGGTGAAAACAATTGACTTAAATAAGATGTAGAAAGAAATCATATTTGAGCTTGCCTTATCTAACCAAAGCAGAACCTCCAGAAAATAAATCTTCCATTAACTGCCCTCTAAGGGAGTTTAGCAGCCATGGAGACCAACTGTGCATTTCCAGTCCCATCAAAAGTTCAGTAGAATCTCGTAAGCTTTTCCACTAAGCCTTCGTAAACCCCATTTGAAGTTTGACATATAATTCTATTATTTCTAGCTATCGACTATTCAGTGAATACAGAGTAGTTAAACTTGGTCTTTTCTCCTTCTAGTCTGTCCTTTCATGCTTTATTCGTAGATCTCTATGCTTGTAGTTTGGGAAAAGAAAAAAATTCCCCTGTGGGTTTCATTGCAAGAGACAATGAGTGCAAGCCAATGCCCCGAGATGGGTCTCCTTCATAGGAATTCCAGAGAACTATGCCTGAGAATATGACTGGATTGAGGCCAGAGGTGTAAGAGTGGCAGAAAAAAAACCCAACAACAAAGCAAATGAAGTGAGGAGGTTGGATCTGATGAGAAAATATTCCTAAACACTAGACATAAAGAAATAAGTATCTGCATAGACGTAGGCCACCTGGCCTCTAAGATAAAAAAGATGATTTTATATTACAGTGATACATTGTGAGATTAATAGTGACCTGGGTATATACCCAGGAGCCAGTATACTATGACTTTGCCATGTCCTATTTCTGTGACTTGGACATTTTTTTTTTTAAACCCGTGAGATTTAGTTTGAGTAAGCTTTTGTTTTTATCTGTTAAATGGAAGGAATGAAAGAGCCTGTTTCATGGGACATTAAGGATAAAATAATAAATGCAAAGCACTTAGACTACTCATAATATGTTAATCCTTGAGAAGTGTTGACTATTAGCTACTGTTAGGAGCATGTCATAGGTCTGCTACATTAACCTATTGACCTATTGTGGTACCAACTCTGCTGCCCCTAGTGGCAGGGGTAGAAACATGTCTAAAGTTACTACCAAACTTCAGACTACAATGGTTGATTTTAGGCAGGCATTCAATTGTAATCATTATCTTGCCCCTCTGTACGGTATTTTCACAATAAAAAAAAAATCCAAGTCAGGACAAGTAGAATCCTTCCTGAAGAGTTATCCATCTCAGTCAACTTGGTGGAGGATTTTTTTCTTCCTTTTACAAAGTTACCTGGCTCAAAGTTGCTATCATGCATTTCTTTGCTATGTAGATAAAGACCACATCTGATATAGTAGCAGAGAATGGAGCCAACATACAGGGAAAATGTGGAGATAAGCAATAGAGAGAGAAATATCTGGACAGTGAGAAATCTTTGTATTTAGCCAATTCTAACTCTTTCCATGGTGGTGATGTGAGAAAAATGTCTTCCTTTTAAGGCTAAAGAGCAGGAAGATATTTTTGTTTGTTTTCATTTCCATGAGAGATCATGAAGAACATGGACAATTGAGTGTTACATGGAAGGGAAATAGGTATGTGAATTAGATGTGGCTAGAGAGACCAATGATAATGACCGAAAATCGAAATGGATTGTGAGTCATGGTTAGTCCAGCCTGTATTTTAGTTATGCATTCTATCATTAATATGATCTCTTTAGTAACTGAGGAATTCATGACACTTAAACAATGTATTTTGGTAACTCTTTAGATAAAGTTGGATTTCTCTGGAACTTATCAAAACTTTGGCTAGCTTAATATAAAGCTATTAAGACTAAGTTATATTTTTATGATAACTATAGTCTGGGAAGATGGAGTAGATATAAGTTTTTGCCTTGAAAACTTGGAAAAATAAAAGAACTTGAGACAAAGGGTACTCACAGTTTAGAATTACATTTCTGTATCTTCAATGCTAAGGGATCTAGGAAAAATTATTCTACTGTGTGTTAAAGTCCTCTGCCATGAGGTTGTCTTGGGTAGCCCTAATGTGAAATGAGAAGTACTCAGTCTTGGGTCAGAGATTAAGAAGGTAGCTTGGCTTTGCCAAGCCTCTGAGTTACTTTGCACAGGCGAAACCAGGATGGAAAAAAGCTCTTGACTTTTGAAGCCAAACAGCCTGTTTTTTTGTGTGCATGTTTGTTTGTTATGAAGTTTAGACACTAATCTTCAAATAAAGAAAGTTAACAAGAATACTTTATATGATAGATTGGCTGGAAACCATAGAAGTTGCTAAGTTGTTTTTTTGTTTTTTGTTTTTCCAATGACCAGAGGAGTCAATGTTCTTGAAAATCACAACTGCCCAAGTTTGAATTCCTCTTTTGAGCTTTGTTAGCCCATGCTTTTGGCTGGAATCCGAGGCAGACTCTCCTAGCCTAACATACAAATTCTTGAGCCACATGTCTTTTCTATCAGTTTTATGCCATTGCTTATGGATCCAATAGCAGTTGGGTTATACTTAGTCAATTTATGTAGTGTTTTTTTTAAAGAGCTATTGCTTACTCTTTAGTACAGATATGTGTGAAACATTTAGCATATTCTTTATTTCTTATTTGCTGTTTAAAAATCACACCTAAATTTAAAGTATTGAATGGACATAGTATAACACCATGATAGTTCCACTGAGCTTACCATCTCTGATATGTTCAATATTTTCATGCTCAGACAAAAATCCACTAAATTTGACATTGTACTTGACTCCTGACATCAAACACCATCTAATGGCCTTTATCAAAAGCTATAAAAGCTGGCCAGTTTATAAGCAGTGCACTGTTACCTAAGAAATGTTCATTTGCTTTAGTTAAAAAAAACCTGGGAAAGAGTCTTTTAATTTTTGTTTGCTTCCTACTTTAAAGATTGATATAAGGCTATCCTTATATCAAAGTCTTTTTGTTTGTCGACATCCATTAGGCTATAGAAAAACATTTTCACATTTACCAAGACAAATTACGCAACCTAGTGGATAATCATCATGATCTTGTACAACAGCTTATTAGCTGTAAAGGATTAAGTGACAGTTTAAATACATTACTTGAGCCCATCTGAACTCATCCCATTAGAAGATAAAAGCAGTATAGTTCAACTCTGAAGCCAAAGGCTTTTTAATCTGGTGATTATATCTATGGGTATGTGACCTTAAATAAAAGCAATATAAGAAATTCGATTTTAAAATCTTGGAGAATATTAAGCTATCTAACGAGAATCTGGTATAAGGTCAAAGAGCAAAAGGACTGAGGAAACTGTAATTATTATAGAATAATTAAGCTCAGTATTTTTTCTACCTGTGGACAGAGAGGGCAAAACCATAAAAATGTTCAGTGGCTATGTCTTCATAACTTTTCTCTTGTGTTTAATCTTGAGAATTAAGGGCCATTTCGCTTAAAAATGAGATAGGCAGTTCATGGGTGATATCTTAATTTTACGACTATTTTTATCTTCATTTCACTAATTTAGGTTGTGTGATTTTGCCCAAATTTCAGAGCTCCAACTTTTCCCTTAATGCATTTGTGCTCCTTTGTGGCATTGTCATTTCTAGAACTGGAGGATAATCATGTGGAATCTCCTTTAGCTATGAAGCCCTTCTTCCACACTGGCTGATCTCCCTATTTAGTAATCCAGAACTTGTCGAGTTTGAAAGTTCCACATTACTTTTCCACTCCTTGTTCTTTTCTGGCAGCCTGGACTTGTCTCAGGTTATTACATGGGTGGTCTGCATACATTCTGTGAAGATTGTTCTGATTGATTGTGGGTACGTGGTAAGTACTCCCTGTAGGTAGGGTCCCTTGTGGAGGAAGCATTGTTCATGCTCATTATCTCTAGACTGAAATTTCATATTGTTCCTACTTAAGCACCTTTAAGGGATCTTCACTGTCCATACGACAAAGTTAAAAGAAAATCCTTTACCAAGTCATCAAAATTCATCCTGTCATCTCTGATGATTTCATCTCTCCTCTACTCTATCCCTCATCCAAGGGAGCTCATAGAATGTAAGCTCAAAGAGAACCACATCCTACTCTGGGCCCTGGTATATGATAAGTCTAAAATAATTGGAATAGCATTTTAATTAGTTAAGGGTGTAATAACATTTCCCTGGTAATGTTTTGTCAGTGTTCCTTCTACTTCTGTACTGACCTTAGTCCTGCTATAACTCCATTGGGCCATCTAGTGTCTGTCTAGAGTGGATGGGTGCACAGGTGTACATAAGTGTGTGGGTGGATAATTTGGCAGCCAGACAGGGAGACATAAAAGCATATAGTATGGGATTTGATTTTTTTAGCTATCTACTCTTCCCTCAATTTCTTAAATATGCTCATAAGATATGATTTCAGTAGCTTGGGTGGTACTTTTAAATGTTATAAAATTATGAACTGTCCAAGAAAACTAAAAATTTAACTATTATCATATTTTATTCATACAGCCTAAGGTGATGTTCACCTTCTTTCTCTCAGGTTCTCTAATTTTAATATGAATAGGAGAATGTTGGGTAATATTTTTGTAATAGCTCTTTATTGGACTATTTGACCTTTGTATCTACCTGACATACATATGTGTGTGCATGTGTGTATGCGTACATATATATACATACACTTTTAGGTGTGCATATGTGTATGCATAGATATATGTATATTCCTGATCCATTACTCCACATAATTTTTGTCCGAAACCATATCACTTTCTATAGTTTTCATGCTCTCTATTTGCCTATGTGTTTATTCTCTGTTAAAGCTGGTCACCCTGCAAAGGAGGTTGCAGACACAGCATGATTTCTACCCATGAGAGGAAGGGGAAATACTTTTTTCTTGGATAAATCTAAGAGCAGAGTAGAAAGGGCTCACGATCCAAACTGTAAAATTAAAGGATGTTAATGTTGAGTTGCTTGGCTTTTTAGTTGGCTGAAGATGTAGCCCTAATACTTGGCAAAAAAAAAAAAAGCTGAAATGAGAAACCAAGGAATTCTCTTAGAGGAAAGTTATCTCTGGATGAGAGAGTGAGCATGTGATTAGTGTGTTGAGCCGTCTGCCACTTTTTCTTCTAAGAACTTGGAGGATTCAGCAATCATTTATCAGGCATCCATTGGGCTCATGAGGCCCTGGCAGTACAGGATTGAAGGAAGGATGAGACAGGCCCTCTCTGACCTTGAGGAGTCTAACACATTCTAGGCTGAATTTGTTTAAATAACTACAGTTATTTCTCAACTAGGGACTAACAGTAAAAGAATTCAGGTAGACTCCAGGCTTTTTAATATCTCAAAACACTGAAAGGAAATAATCCAACCCTCCCAGACATCGTTGTTTACAACAACTGTGGTCCTTGTAACATACATCCTGTTCCTTTTCCCACTTCTGCCCATCTGAACCATAAAACCACATATAACTTGTTGGCAGGCAAGTATATCCTTTACTAATAAATACTATTACTCTTCCATATACAGAGAAATAGAAAATGATGCTACAGCACAAATCCTTTGAAAATGTAAAGAGCATGTTATTCAATAGAAATGTTATTCAATAATACGTCTTCTTGAAAGATCGGGTTTTCCAAGAAACAGTACTAGAGTTAGGCATGATAATTGGATCTTTTATAATGATGAACAAAAACAACCATCCAATCTGAAACACAGGGTAGGATAAGGAGAAACAAATGTTTCCACCCAAATTCCACTCAAAGAAAATTCTACCTCTGTCGTGTATTTATCTGTTAGATGAGATTTAGCATGATCTATTCTTTGATAAGAAGAGAAAATATTACAGTAATAAAGAAAAACTAGGACTTCTACCATACATTTCTAAATGGCTAGTAGTGATAATAATTTGGGTTTTTATAGTTTCTTAAAATATTTCTACATTTAATAATTCATTTAATAAGAATAGAACAATGTAATAGAAATGAATACAAGGCTTGAATTCCACTCTATGGGACTTGATAAAAGCATTTAAATCTTTCTAAACATAATTTTCTTCCTTTGTATAATGAGAATGTAGCCTTGTTCATAATGTTATAATGAAGATGAAATGGGATGATTGGTTATGTCCTTGGTGTACAGCATCAGATTAAGTCTTCTACAAATGTCAATCACTGTCAAATATCATCATTATTATTTCTATTATCCTCTTCCTCTTTATCATTATTGAGAGGTATGAGAAATATAGTAAATAAAAATACAATGCTTTTGGCATCTAGTATTGCTATACAGAGAGAAACACAGAATTCTATGTTCACAGTATTTATTCATATGTTGCTTAAGTCCAGGGATACATCCTGAGAAATGTGTCATTCTATAATTTCATTATTACACAAGTCTAGACGGTATGGGCTACTGGAAACATGGGCTACATAGAATAATCTAACTGCTTCTAGGTGGAAAACCTGGAAAGCAAGATACTATACTGAAGCATGTGGGTAAATGTAATACAATAATCACAGCACAGTACTATGCTGAATCATGTGGACAGCTGTAGCACAATATTAAGTATTTGTGTACCTACCTTGTATCTAAACAGAACAGGTAGAGTCACAATACCAGGTGAGAGAATTTTTAGAGCCATTTGTGTATTAGTCTATCACTCACCAAGATATCATCACTGAATAACTTTTGCTTTTGATGAGTAAGGTATAATGGGTTGTTTACAAAAGAGAAAAAGGAGGGAAAAAATCAAATGCTTTATAAATGTTACAGAAAATCGTGATGCTTCATAAGTGGCCACTGTTGTGGTTAGGAGTATGGGTGTTTGGAAGTTACTTATATCTTTCTATGCTTCAGTTTTATACTTTCTGAATTGATTGATACCAATACATTACACTGACATGATTGTACACCAGGAGCTTATCTAGATCACACAGGTATAGACATTTATTGTTCACTATATATATATATATATGTATATATATATATATATACATATATATATATATAGTGAACAATAAATGTCCACCCCACATTTCAGAGCCCTTATGAGGCTGGGTCATGTGACATGTTCTGATCAGTGGGTTGTAAGACTTTGACACCTCTGGGCCAAATGTTCAGTACATGATAGGGTACTGTCCACAGCTCTCTCATTCTATTGCAGTATTTGCAAATTATATATTAATATATGGCTGTTTCACAGATCAAAACAGCCCAGATTACTAAGTTATAAGGAAGATCTTTCTTGGAATGCCAATTAACTTGCATTAGGATTTCCTTGGGCAAGAAATAATCTTTGTGAATGGGAGGACTTGGAAAAAAATCATATTAAGTGAAGTAAGCCAGACACAAAGAAAGATAGGCTCCATGGTTTCCTTTTTTGTAATAAATAGTATACATCTAGGATAATCTTGGCAGATGAGCAGAGCAGCTCAATAGCTATGTACATATGACCATATAAGATGGTGCCAAGCGAAATGAACTCCAAGACATAGGCACAAAAGGTTTTTCTTTGTTGTTGTTTTTTAATGTATTAGATGATTTCTTTGTTTTTTGGGAGTTCAAGGTGCCTGAGGATTATCTTCAAATTCACTGCCAAGCTAAATCTATTAAAAAGATAAAAAAAAAAGCCTGCACTGATGACTCATACCTGTAATCCTAGCTATTCATGAGGCTGAGATATGAGGAGCTAGCCTGGGCAGGAAGGTCCATGAGACTAATAGGCAATTAACCACCAAAAAGGCCAGAAATAGAGCTGTGGCTCAAATGGCAGAATGGTTAGCCTGGAGCAAAAAAAAAAGCTCAGAGAAAGTATCAAGGACCTGACCTCAAGTCCAAGACTTGTGTGTATACTCACACAAACGTTCAGGTAAAGTTTTTATTTTTTAGTTGTTGTGATAAAGGCAATGTACAGAGGGGTTACAGTTACATGTCAGGTACAGTTTTGTGGACAATGTCACCCCTCCCTCGCTCTCTGACTTTTCACCTCCCATTCTCCCCCCCCCTCCCCGCCCCAAGTTATATAACTCATTTTCAATGTAGTATCCAGTGAGTACCATTGCTGCAAGGAAAAGTTTTATTTCCCTCTTCTGTTCTTCATATGTGATACTGGCCCCAAATTCCTCCCACTAATGTGACTTGCTGAAATTGCTGGCTGTAGAATCAGATGTAGTTAGTAATGTGGCATCTGTGATTTTTTTAAAGAGCCCATTTCCTGTAATCATTCCCTTACTCAGAAAGTAAGGATTAAAGACTCCCTCAGATTTTTCAAGAAGTCAAAGCAAGTGGTTCAACTCAGGAGAAGGAAGGAGGAGATCTATATAGAAATTAGAAATGGTTTTCAGTTCTATAAAATAATCTTTGCTTAGTTTCAAAAGTCAAATAATTATGTTTACTTGTAAATACAAGTGCTCAGTAAATGTTTGCTAGTGACAGCTATGGCATTAGGGAACATGATTCCAATTCACTCTGGAATCTGGAAACTAATAGTAATAATTAAAATAATTAAATAATTAAAATGCTTACTAGGCATTATAGCCTACTTTGTGGTATGCATTTATATTTAAAATTATAATTTAAAATTTTCAATCCTGACTTTCCAATATTTTTCTTAAAAAATAAACAAGAATACCATTCAAGAAGACAGAGGATTTTACATTATAACTTGCAGAAGACTCACAATGCAAATTTTGGGCTGCCTTTCTTTATTCCATCAAAAATAAACTGCTTTGGTGAATGGCAATTCCTTTGTACAACCACTTAAAAATAATAAAAATGTTCTTTAAAAAAGCCAAAATATTCCATATCTGAAATGTACTGGAATCTAGCAGAAGTACAGGCAAATTATTGGCAGCACAAACTTGAGTAGGTGAATACATAAACTTCAAGACAGTCAAAAGAGTTCAGTTGTAAGAGAAGTTCCAGGTGATTCTTCGATGCCTTATTTTTGGATACTAATGAGTGTCCCCAAGAGGGCAACCAATCACTAGCAAAATAATGAAATAGGTAATCCACAAGGTTAAAAAATGGGATGGGCACCATGAATTTTTAAAGCTGCCTCAGATAAATCATGGAACTGGTACACACGACAAGAACAAACAACTGTTATTTTTTTCCAGCCAACATCCTCCATTCTGAAATCAAGTGAGGAGCTTTTTCCCAACCCTACCCCATCCCACCCTCCAAAAAAAACAAACTGTATGAGTGAAGGTGATTTCATTACTACCCCCTAAAACATATCCTCAACCTGTAATCCAGCTTTATTTGGTACAATTTCCCAAATCTCTCATGGATGATACAATTTCATTATGCAAATAGTTTCATTGAAGTATTTATTTTATCAAGCAGCCAGAGGCTAAAATTCCCCATCGAGTCTGATTCTTTAGGCTCCCAAAGAGACTCTATTTCCCATGAAATGCCAGGCCATGGAAGTCTATTTGGGCTGTGATTTGTACTAGATGAGAGATGAATATGGAATAAATAGTCAATAAGAGGTCTAGAGGGAACCAACAACACAGCTCTAAGCATATATCTATTGATCCACTGGGCTCACCATTGTGTAACTGATCATTGAACTGGTTATCTAAGTGAAGAGTCTGTTCTTAAAACAAGTGAATGTTTTAGGGAAATAGCCACATTTCCAAGCAATTATTTTAAATATTTTGCTGCTATTTTTGGCAGGAACCTGTCAAGTTTACTATTATGGCAAGTAGACAGACTACTGTCAGTAGTGTGTGTGTGTATTTATCAGTTTATTTGTGGACTAGGAAAATTCACAACTATATATTTGACACAGGGATCATTTTGTATGTTAATTGTGTGTGTGTGTGTATGTGTGCACGTGTGCACACCAGTACTGGAGCTTGAACTCAAGGCCCGGGCACTGTCCCATTGCTGTTTTGGTCAAGGCTGATGCTTTACCCCTTGAGCCACAGCTCTACTTTGGGGTATTGGCAGTTGATTGAATGTATGGGTCTTCCTGGCTTCAATCTACGATCCTTAGATCAAAGCCTCCTGAGTAGCTAGGGTTGCAGGCCTGAGCCACCAATGCTGGACAGTATGTTAATGTGCAAATGCTACAACTCAGCTGTGAAGAACCACTGATTTATTACTTTTATTTACCCTTTATTAAGCTAGTGCAATGAGGTCCTTGTCATTCCTTTTCATTAATACCCTATAATAGAGTATTTATGATGCTACCATCGACCCATTGAGATATATTTTACTTCTTAGATAGTAAGTCACAATGAAAGATAGACATAAGCCTCAGGATAGGAATAATAATTTTTAAAAACAGGTTTGGATATGATTAAACAGTATAATCATTGCATTCAGGAAGGCAAAGATAACGTGAGAGAGTTCTTAAGCCTACAGAAAAGTATAAGAATGAGCTGTTAGAATTTTTCTTCAACCTGATTGATACTAGACATAAAATTTCTGACACAAGGAACATGGCTAAATAGAACTTTAAAGTGTAGCTGTCTTATAAGCCTGAATGGGAGGAATTCTTAACTCCTTTTCCAGTTATTGATTCTTTTATCTCTCAGGAAAAAATGGCTGTGTAAATTTATAATTTTAGAAATGTTTTGTGTTATCTCTTTGCTTTTCCAAAAAACTTAATGCTTTATGAAAAAAAATCTCAAGAGTATGTTTAAATTATCTTTATTTTGAAAAAGGAGAGCTTTGTTTAAAAATTCCACTATTATTTCAGGGCTACTTTGCTGGGATTGATTGCTTTATTTAAGCCAGTTATACAGCATCTTGTAGCAGCATATTCCATTCAGTTGAAATGGAATTGTCCTCATTTACACATAACCTTTGTGTGTGTGTGTGTGTGTGTGTGTGTGTGTGCACTTGCACATGCAAGCACATGCATGCCAGTACTGGGGCTTGAACTCAGGGTCTCACACTCTTGCTTAGCTTTTTTTCACCCAAGGTAGATACTTTGGCTTTTTGCTTGTTACTTAGAGATAAGAATCTCAAGGACCTTTTCACTGAGCTAACTTCAAAGTGTGATCTTCAGGTTTTCTCCTCCTGAGTAGCTAGGATTACAGATATAATACAGCAGCACCGGCCCAATTTACTTTTTTTTTCCAGTCCTAGGGATTGAACTCAGGGCTTGGGCACTGTCCCTGAGCTTTATTTGCTCAAAGCTGAGCACTCTACCACTTGAGCCACAATGCTCAAGGGTGAAGTACTGAGGAATCCCAATTTACTTTTATTACCAATTATAACAATAACTCTCTTGGGCTCTAGTGGCTCAAACCTGTAATCATAGCTACTCAGGAAGCTGAGATCTGAGGATTGTGGTTCAGATCCAGCCTGGACAAGAAAGTTTGTGAGACTCTTATCTCCAATTAACTACCATAAAACTGGAAGTGGCGCTGTGGCTCAAGTAGTAGAGTGCTTGCCTTGCGATGAAGAGCTCAAGAGCAGCACCCAGGCCTAGAGTTCAAGCCGCACAACAGACCAAAAATTAAAAACAGAAACAAAAACCAACACCACCAAAATAAAAAAAAACAATAACTCATACTAATATGATGACTTAATTTGGAATGCTTTGGGAAAGATGCATGACAAGTGATATTCCAATTGTCATTTTACTCGCCATTAAGTCCCAACTCAAAGCTACCTTGTGTTTCTAGAGCTTCAAGAAAGCAGATCCTTGTATTTTTTTTCCTTTCAGTCATCCCATTGTCATTACAATTTGATTTCCTATCAGAAGTCTTTGGTGTTTGGATTTAAAGACAATCTGAAGCATTTGCTTTTAGAGTATGCTAGTCAGTAGAGCTGGAATTTCTCCTCCATGTTTATTCTCTCCCTCATCACCCATCCCCCAATACCAGAGTCTTCTTGGGGATAAAAACCCAATAGACTTCCAGTCATCTCTGAACTGAAAGGTTGCAAGCTTAAGCATAGGCTGACAAACTTGGTCCCTCACCAGGACAGATTTTTCCTAAGGAATATTGGAAAAGCCTCTCACTGCTTCAGGCAAATGTTCAATGTAGCCAAGCTTTGAGGAATCAAATGTTTCAACTAGGCAGAATAAAAATATTTTGAGAAAGGTATCATCTTATCACTTGTCTCTCTTGCTCATCTTCTGTAGTATTTATTCCACAATTTAGGCAAGCCCAGGTAACACCAATCAACCTAGAAGAGCTTATCTCATAAAAAATTTCATAAACTTTTTTTATTTAGCAGAACATTTTCCTGCTTGCTGGCCTAATCTAAATATTATGTGTTCAGTAAGAAAAAAATCAGTATTTATGAAACCTACGACCAATATTTCATACTGTTTATTTCCATTTTTACTAAACTCTACAGGTCTATAAGCAAGGGGGCAGGCCTCTGACCGCTGTGTATCTCAAGGCTCTGACCATGAATATGCTATGACTTAATTTTCCGACTTAGAGATGGCTCCTAGATTAGAATACTCTCCAAACACTCTCTCTACCTCTCCTGTTTACATCTCTTTGGGGGACAATGATCTGTAGACTTTTAGTAACATATAAATTCATGTGTAACAATTTGGGTCCCTTGACACCTGAGCTTACCTCTTCCAGCTTCCTCTCCCGTGCCTTTGCTTTCCTGCCCTTGCAACCAGCCTGAGCAACTTGCAGTTAATGGACAGTGTCCTGAATCTTAATGGACCTGAGCCTTTGCCCACATGGCTCTCTTGCTTTGCTCTGCCCTCTGCCTCTCCTTCACCTTCCTTTGTCTGATTTACTTCCACTCATCCATCAAATCTCATTTTCTGAATCAGCTTTTCAAAGTCAGTCAGTCTGTATTTAGTACTGACCCAGTGCTCTGTGAAGGCCCTACCAGTGTGAAAGTTACTCTCCCACATAAATAGTTGCTTTCCTTTCTTCCCCACCAGGAAGTGAACTTCCTATGGGTAGAAACTGGGTCTTTTATAGATATATCCACAGTGGCTGGAAATGAGTTTAGCACATAGTGATTGATCAATGAAGGTCTGGATGAATGAGTGGAGTAGTATAGAAAAGGAAAATTGGCTTCTTTGTAATATTTTAGATTCTCTAGTTAATCTATAAATTAAACTGAAATAGATTGTCAGGAAGAAAAACTGGAAACATAAATATATATATGTATGTTTGTATACATACATGCATACATACATACATGTGCATGCATGGGGTATAAAAATGTGAGACACATGGAAGTGGCTAGTTGATTGAGATTTAAAAGCATCTGAACTACTGAAAGAAATAATGGCCCAAGGCCTTTGTGCTGCTGGAGAATGGGGTTGTGGTGGCAAATCATAGGAGCATGAAGAGAGTCATTGAAAGGTGAATAAATGTTGTTATGCAGAAAAAGTTTCTCGGGTTGAATGAAGTGGTTTGCAGGAAAATGAACAGAAGTGTAGATCATTATGTTAAGGAAATAACCAGTCTTGGTATCAGATGTTTCCTCTTATATATGGAATCTACAAAAAAAAATAAGCCAGATGCTGGTGGCTCTTCCCTCCTAGTTATTCTGGAGGCTGAGATCTGAGGATCATGGTCCAAAGCTAGCTAGGAAAGTTTATGAGACTCTTATCTCCAATAAACTACCAAAATAAGTAGAGGATTGGCTTAAGTGGTAGAGCACAAAAGAGCAAAAAAGCTCAGGAACAGCACCCAGGCCCTATGTTCAAGCTCCAACACACATACATACATACATACATACATACATACATACACACACACATACACAGTCATGAAAGTAGAAAAGGTGCTATTGACAAAGAGAAAATAGATTGAGGATAAGAGAGAGGAATAAAGGACCTAAATATGATCAAGGCACTCTACATTCATGTATGAAAACATCACAATGAAATGTACTGTTGTAAACAATTAGTATGCAATAATTTAAAAAGAGATTAATAATTCCAGATACTGAAAAGGTAGTGATTAGATCCTAGATTAAGACCAACCTAGGAAAATGTTAAGGGGACCAGTCTGAACAAATAGTCAAATATGGCTGGTGAAGGCCCTTGACTTCATCTATGAGGAGATCAAGGACAAGGTTAGACAGACCAAAATAGAAGACTCTCTTTGAAAATAATTAATTCAATAAGGGTTGGGGATATGGCTCAAGTGGCAAAGTGCCAGCCTAGTAAGTCTGAGCACCCAAGTCCAAACCCCAGTAAGTGAGAAAGAGACAGAGACAAAGACAGAGAGACAAGAGACTAAAAATGTCTCTTAGGTGAAAATGTTGGCTTTCATAATGACCATATATTAAATTACGAAGATTTGAGAGGAAAGAACAAAAGTATATGAGCAAGCTAAAAATTCAGGCAAGACACAAACATAAGTAAAGCTGATAGAAAAGTTTATCAGGAAAGAAACATGACAGAGAAAGAGAGCATGAGCCATACCTATGCCATGAGGAAGATGGCAGTTGAACTGATCTTTGCTGTTTTGTACTGTCTTCTGCTATCTTTAACCTAAGGCCCAGCTCCTTGTTATAAAGCTTGGTTTGGATGATGTTCTGTGGTGGATCCCCTTTCTGTTTCCTATAAGGTTGTAACTGCTTAAATTTATGATTCTTTCTGTCTTTATTCCTTCTTATTTCTTGTGTCGTTAACTCCTCCTACTTCTCCTCCTCCTCTTCCTCCTCCTCCTTCCTCCTCCCTCTTCCTCCTCCTCTTCTTCCTCCTACTCCTTTTCCTCCTTATGACTTCCTCATTCTTTTGTAATCCCCTTCCTCCATTCATTGTCAGGCAAGTTTATCAGCTTATTCTGCTATTTCTAAGTCAAAATATCCTGATTGGGTGTTTTTCTACTAGCTCACACCAATGTGACATCAGGTAAACCAGTGATCTTGCCTAAGAGCACAAAGTCGTAAGTAGGAAGATCACAATTCAAATTCATTATCATCTGGATCTGAACATCCTATCTTCATCTTCTTTTTATATGAGAAGAAGAAGAAGAATATTCAAGACCCTTAACTGCTTTCTCAGAGAGAAGAGAGATTTGAAAAATGAGGCAACATAAACAGACCTGCTCTAAAGAGTGTAATCTCTGACTAATACAAATCCAGGAGCAAATTACTGACTAACCACATGGCTTGGGGAAGTCTATTGGCTGACCCGCTCTTTCATTGTTAAGTTACAGATTACTGCCTGTCCTGAGCTGTATGGTTGTAAGAATTAAACATAACAAGTACAAAGTTCCCAGCACATAGTAGGCACTCTTAAAACTGTTACTATTCTTAGTATAGACAATGTCTTGATATCACCTTGTATTTCCTTTGTCCTCATTCTTAAGCAAAATAGATTTTACATTTTTGAGCTCACTAGTTTATGCAAATAGGAGGGGGAAAATCAGGTATGTGAATGCTTTAAAAAAATGCAACAAAGACAGCTTCCAAAACAAATTTATTACTGTGCATTTTCGGGTAATGTAAGCAAAGAGATAATTATGTGTCATCCTTCTGAACGTGCTAAAGCAGATGAAAACACATGACAATTTGCACAGCTATTGGAAAGCTCTTCCACACTGAACTGTGTGAGCTTGTGGTTGGCAGCCCCCTGCAGTGGATATAATACCCTGTTATGTTTGAAAAATTGGCAAGTTCAGGACAACGAATTCCTGCAAACTTGAGGCACCTTGTTGGTTTTCTTTCAAGTCCAACCCAAGTCAGGCCAAGCTGTTGCATCATGGAGCAGCAACGTGGCCAAGAGGAGTGAGTGTTTCCCCACCCTTCAACCCTCCTTTCCTCCCTTCAGGCAAATCATCATCCTACCCAGATTTCAAAGAAATCCCAGAGCGGCATTCTTGCTCTTGTATCTCCAGGACTGCAGCCAGCACAAATCAAGAAAATGGCTTCCAGGTGCAGACCGCCTTCTCCTCCCCCCCCTTCTTCCCCCCTGCACACACATACACTTTAAAATCTGGCAATTGTTCCAAGCTTTAATCTAGAGATGGACGATAGGGGGAACAGGAGGGTAACCTTAGGATTCAAAAGCTCATAGAAAATTATTTTACCTTTTTCATTTTAGAAGAGTCAGGTCTATTCTCCAAAATGCATCACACAACACAGCATGATTAATTCTGTCTCTTTTGATAAGCCTCGGACCCCGTATAACTAGGATACATTATCTGAACCGTGGAAGGAGCCCTACAGAGTGAAGCTTTCAGTAAAGTAGTTCTAATCCAATGCTATTACTATCTCCCAGTAACTAGCTCCATTTTCACACAAAGATGTAATTGGTGGAAAAATGGCTTACTTTTCACAATAGTCCCAGATTTGCTAAATTCAGGTAATAGCAGATAATTATTGATAAACAAAACCCTAGCGGGAACTGTGTTTGGAGAACTTTCCAACACATAATGACATTCACAGTAGTATAGCAACAATTGGGATTGACAATGTTTAGAACAAATATAACTGACCTTGTTGGACTCTTAGTTGTAACTGTAGTCAGTTCTCTTATGTCCAATTCCATGGTATTCATCACCTTGAACCCACCTGGACTTTGGTTCAGAGAATTTTATGCATTCAACATTGAGTAATATCTTCTTGTGTTGTTACATATAAAACTTTAAATTCTATTATAAAATACATATATCTTCTGTATTTGTTTTCTACAGATCAAATCTATAGATTTTTTTGTTTACTTGGTTTATTTATATTTGTATATGTGTGTATATGTGTGTGTGTGTGTGTGCATGCGTGCGCGTACATGTGCTGGTATTAGGGCTTAAACTCCGGGCTAATGCTCTCCTAATTGAGCAATGCCTCCACTTCTGGAATTTGGGTGGTTAACTGGAGATAAGATTATTGCAATGAGCCTTGATCATAAGGTTTCAACATCCTGAATAGTTAGGAGTATAGGAATGAATCACTGGCACCTGGCACATCTCTACATTTTTAAAACAATTAATTTTGTTTGACATATTATTGTTATGAAAATATTATTCTCTGAATGGTGAGGATTTGGCTTATAAAGGGGCAAAAGGTTTCCCTATACCTCTCATTCTGTATCACATAAAGGACAGGTTTTGCACATCAAGTTCATCTTTTTCTTCATCCCATTAACTCATCAGGATCCTGCAGTAATTTTAGGATATAAGCCATAGTAAAGTTTTATTTTCTCCCGAGGTTCTAACTTGTTTTCCTATGATATTTTCATTTCTCTGTATTGCTCCATTATTTTTTCTAGCTGAGAAAAGAAATATATACCTCTAGATTTATAGTAGTAAAGGTTTCAGATTCCCAAAGATTCAGATTCAGAGTCCAACAAGTTACAAAAATGAATTTCTCCGGAAGCCTTCTGAGTTTCTATTTTGCTTTGGACACAGAGTCCGCAGCTGCTAGTGTTTGCCAAATTCATGTTCTCTTCTTTTGCACACAAAGAATATACCTCCAGGCTCCTTGTGGTTAGAAGGACACGTTGACAGAGCTGTGGCTAAAAGGACTGCGGGAAGAGATGTGCACACTTTCAGCCTGGGTGCTTGAACTTCTTTCAATGGCCCTGCCCCATTTTTCATTCTACCACCTGGATGCAGAAAAGAGTAGAAGGACTAGGAAAAACCAGGTAGAAAACGAATCTCTAACATGAAAAAATCTGGGCTCTTTATATATCAGACTGGAATAGATATCTCCATATACACTATGAAATAGAAAGATAGATTTCCAGCAGGAAATAAGCAGATCTTGTACTGAGCCACTGTGACTTAAGGACCATTTCTCACAGTCCTTAACCCAACCCAGACCGACATAGTAATTGGTATCCTGAAATTGGCTGCTGTAGAAATGCAAAACCTATGATTTGTGCACAGTTTAGGTGGAAGATTGTAAGAAATCACACTGAAAATTGGAACCCTATGTAGACTTGCAATGCAATAATAACACTTATGGTCAAATGCTATTCAGGACCATTTTGAAGGAGACCAGTTGCCAATTGAGCCTGTGGTTGGGAAG
Organism: Dipodomys ordii; assembly: GCF_000151885.1. Classification (NCBI taxonomy): domain Eukaryota; kingdom Metazoa; phylum Chordata; class Mammalia; order Rodentia; family Heteromyidae; genus Dipodomys; species Dipodomys ordii. Next base: position 5,132,333 of record NW_012267217.1, read on the forward strand.
AAACAGAGTATTTATTGTGTTGCCTACTATTGGCTAAAGTAATAGGATGAGTTTAGGTATGAATCGGCTGGGTTGAAAGCAGATGTAAGAAGAAATTGAATCTGGAAATTGAATAAAATTTATGAGTGAAGAGAAAAGCCAGTTGCTTCCTAGAATACAAATGGCAGAAAAGAATGAAAGAAGTCTGCTGCCCTGTGGCTCTTACCATTCAGTTGTTACTTTTCTACTTATGTTTGATGGCCTGGAGGCAGCCAAGAAATTAAGCTTGAAAATTATGTTTAGAAACAAACTTTGAGTGTAGTTAATGGTGTCTGAAAATGACTGATAACACATAGATCAATAGGTTGCATTTTCTTTGGGGGAAATTTTATTACACAAGCATTCCCAACCTCTTGGCAAAGATTATTGACCCCCTGAAGCATCTGTACTCCACCAGGGCAAGTCTGCCTCCCAGGGGACCTTAGAAGTCATTTGAACCATATGACCTGGTCGTTCCTCCATCCATCCTATTTATCCCTAGTTCTTATTCATCCTTTGGAATGCTTCTCTTTCTTTCTTGGATGGAGAAAATATTCCCACTTATCTCATACAAATTTACATTCTAATGGAGGAAGGCAGATGTATGTGATTAATTCTAACTCAAGGCACAAATTGCCCATTGCAATTACAATGGTACAGATGAAGACAGCATGGCTTATGGAAGTTCAGTTCAGCATAGGTAACCTGGGTCAGTGGGGTTTGAAGTGAGCACTGAAGGAAGATTAGGGTTGATAGGTGAAGAGGGATTTAAATGGTGATAGGAGACATGACAATAACTTATATAAGGAATTTAGGCAGCCACAAAATATAATTAATAATATGTAGTATTAAGAAAGACAGGAATGGTTAAGTAAATGTAAAAGATTGGATACATAAATGAAGAAAAGTTTCGTCCACTTGGATACCAGCTAGGAAAAATTGCTCTGTACGTGATAACAGCCACTGAAAATTTATAAGATGGGAAATGACAAGGATATCCTTAGCAATAGGACTCAAATGGCAGAAAGGGGAAAGCAACTAGAATGAGAGAAATAAGCTTAAAGACTGGGATAAAACTTACTTAGTTGTCCATAACCTACTTGAAGATGTGCTAACATGAGGAATAGTGTTTATCTAGATCAGAGAAATTAAAAACTTCAGAGGATGGTCTACTGTTCCTCTCTACCTGCAAAGGCATAACATGTCAACTATGTAAAAAAATACAATGGGATCAAGGCTTGAGGTGTACTTATGAGTGTTAGAGCACAGACCTAGCAAACACAAAGTCTTGAATTCAAAATACAGTCCTCCTAAAAACATAAACAAGAACTCTGTTGGGATTTTTCAGGGAGCCATTGTCTTATAATGTTAATTAATTCTGGCTACTCAGAAGGCTGAGATATGTGACAAAACCATTGCTTTAGATGATCAGGATGATCAAGAGGAGGAAGGAAGGTATGGTAATGGATTTGGTGTCTCTGGCAATGGAAAGACCCATTTAGTGTCTGTGAGATATTTATACTGAACATGATCAGGGACTGAATAAGAAATGACATAGAACATAAGTGAATGAGTTCTGCAAATACCATTGATGGGATTGAATTACGAGTTTGTAGGGTCTAGCTTTGGAAAGATGAGGATCTTTCTTAGGATTGAAACCTTTGGTAGATGGCCCAAAAGAAGATTATCTTCATTTTCTGCTTGCCTTCATTTTCTCTGTTGAGAGAAAAAAAAAAAGGTAACTTGGTTGTAAAATGTGGATTCTGAGGAGAGTAACATTGAGTAGCTCTTTCTGGAGGAGAGGAATAACTAAGACAAGAGACAACTGAAGGTCCCAACCATGACTTAAATGCTCTGTCTTTTTAGTCATTTTCTACTTGCCTATAGCTGTATTTTTTCCACTTGTGCTCTGGTTTATTGAACATCTGAAAGGGTTGCCTACTAGGGAGTCAGTGACTTGGCTCTCAAACATAGATCTAACTCCCAGCCCTTTGGATAGGCCAGATCACCATATTTGGCTATTCACTTGGAGATCACCACTGAAGTAGTCTCTAATATAAAGAATCCCCTGAAGTCATGTGGCATGCTAACCTAAATGTAGCTAGTGAAGGAAAGAGATAAAAACTCAGTAAGGGGGTTCCTTCAGGGTGAAGAGGGGCTCTGTTTCAGGTCTTCCTCTTTAAATGCTAGCACAGGAGGATTCCTTCCCCTGCTGAGGTATTAAGTCTCACTACAAGAAAACACAAAAGATCTCTCTCAGCTTGTGATGGATGGTGCATTGACTTCTGAGGATAGATAATGGCTTATGTCTCTTTCTTTCCCTCTAGATAGCTCACCTTTGGTCTCCAAAAAGAAGGTAAGCACTCAAAATTGCTTTTCTTTAAACAGAAAAGGAATCCTAATACTTCCTTTAAAAAAGTGTGCTGTTAAAGCTACTTGAATGTCTTTCATTATACACTAGTCACTGGACACTCATTTTCAGTACCACCTATATTTCCCAGATCTCTTTCTTATTAACTACACTGTACCTGCCAAACCCCAAAGTTCGTTTAATTTAGGTATCTCAAGAATGGAAAAGCATACTAAACAACAAAAACAGAAACAAGCATGTAAAAGCAGACAGATCCTGATCCCAAGCCTGCTAATTAATGATTATAAATCTAGGCTTAGACTTTTCTCTAGTAAACTAGTTTCACAAGTTATATGAGGATTTAGTAAGATTACTTCAGCATTATATATGTGTAGGGTTTGCCAAAAGGAAACCGTCATATGGTTCAGGCAGATAAGAGTTTATTGGGAGGGAGAGAGGGAAGCAAACTGTAGGCCTGCAAGAGATGTAGGTGTGCGGGAAGAGAGGTGAAGGAAAAAGAGGAGGGGACTTGTGTTGAGCTGGATTATATAGGGAAAGGCAGGAGATAGGACTACAATGGATGCAGATGTGATCTTAGAGCCTGGGGAACCTCTTACTCTCTAAGGGAGGCGTGACCTGGCTGGCTCAGGAAATGACCTCAGCGGAAGTGACCTCAGAGTCTGGGATCCTTTGCTGACTCACAGTGATTGACAGTTGGCTGATTACTGGTTTCAGGCAGGTGAAGAGGAAGTGGGGAGGGGCTATTCTTCCAGGCAGACCTAACAATATGTTGGTCATAGATAAAAATCCATTTAAGAAATGTTAGCTACACCGGAAGTGGCGCTGTAGCTCAAGTGGTAGAGCGCTCGCCTTGAGCTGAAGAGCTGAGGGACAACGCCCAGGCCCAGAGTTCAAGCCCCACGACCGACAAAAAAAAAAAGAAATGTTAGCTACAATTCTCCAGTCTCAATTCACTACTGATTCCAAAAAGGGTTGGTTATAGGTGAAACCTGTAATAGTCCCCTGCTACACAGGAGCAAGAGATTGTGAGGATTGCAGTTCAAGGCCAACACAGACAGAAAATTAGCAAGACCCCCATCTCAGCAAACAATTAGAGCTTGATGGTCCAGAATCCTAGCTATGGGGAAACATGGGTCAAAGGATCATGGTCTGAGGATGGTCCAATTAAAAGTGTAAGACCTTCTCTTAAAATGCAACAACAACAACAACAACCCTAAAGTAAGTATAAAGGGTTAGAAGTGTGGTTCAATTAGTAGAATAACTTGCCTAGCAAAAGCAAGGACCTGGGTTCAAGCCCCAAAATGTCAGAAAAAGAAGAAAAATAATATTGTCTTGCATATTTCAACTTACATTTATCTGGATAATATTTTCGAAGGTTGGCAGAAGCAAAGATTCACTTTTCTAGCCAGGTTGTTTGTGTCTTATATCTTAGCTACTTTGGAGACTGAGCTTTGGAGGATTGCATTTCAAGGCCAGTTTATGTAGAGAAAGGAACATTAGACTGACTGCTGGAGATGTATGTCAAATGGTAGGGCATCAGTTGAACAAGTACAAGGCTCCAGGTTCAAACCCTAGGACCACAAAAAAAGAAAGAATTGTTTTTCTCCATTTTATCAGTGATATTTATGAACACTTAGAAAAATACTGGATCTTGAATTGAGAACCTCATTTGAAAGCACTCTACCACTTGAGCAGGTCGGTGAGGAAAGTGTTTAAGGTTTGAGTGCACAATGAGAATCAAGAAAGGAGTGACTTTTACAACTGGCTGGTCTCATAGAGAAAATATGAGAGGGCTGTTCAGGGTCCCAGCTATGATCCAGAGAGGGCAGCAAGGGAAGGGCCTACTTGTGCAGACCTGGACTGCTAAGGGAACAGAGGGGAAGAGCCAGACTGTTGGTGGACGATGGGTTATTCCTGATTGGTTCATCTTGGAGTCAGTTACAGTAGAGGAAACTAGGCAGTGAAAGTTGCCCATAGACCTGGGATGGTGAGGCCTAATGGTGGAAGTTCTTTGCTGTTCCCATCACAGTCTTTCATCCTTTGGCATTTGAGACAGCGTTTCCCAAGTTTTGCCCTAGATGGCCTCTAATTCTCCATCCTCCTGCCTTTACCTTCCAAGTAGTAATAAACTGAAGATTTTGATTCAGCGCTGGACTCTTGATTTCCTTAAAGATATCGCTAACCACTGGAACAACTTTTTAGCTAATCTGGTGGGACTCTCTTATATCATCCTTTTTGACTGTTGTCATCTTTGATATATTTAAACTTTTGCATACAGCCCTTCTTACAGAAGTCACATTGGTGAATTATTTAGAATTTTACACAGGCTGTCCATGTAGAAATTCTTGGGATCTCTTGCTAACAAGCATGTGCCGGGAGGAACACAGGCAGATGTACCTGAACCCATTCCACTTTTGCGGGGGTCTAAATTCTAATACAACAAATTTGTGTGAACTTTGTAGTACTCTTCCAGGATCTGATCATTGTTAATGTTAAAAACTTCATTTAAATTTGTGGGAAGAATTATGAAAACATCTTAGGAAAACAGAGCTCTAATACTAAGCTGTCTCCAGTACTTAGGTTTACAATAGTATGTTGTGTATCATGATAATAGTCTTGTGGGTCAGGAATTTATGGTTTGATTCTTGGTAAACTATACATCCCTGAAAAATATCCAGAGCTATAGTTTCATAATCAAGGACTTTAGGTCAAAGATGCTAAGAAGCTCTGCTGATTTTGCTCCACCCCAATGGCTATGCAACTTAACTGTACTTGTACTTTTTTTTTTTTTGGTCGGTTGTGAGGTCTGAACTCTGGGCCTGGTCTCTGTCCCTCAGCTCTTCAGCTCAAGGCTAGCGTTCTACCATTTGAGCCTCAGCACCATATCCAGCTTTTTCTGCTTATGTGGTACTGAGGAATGGAACCCAGGGCCTCATGCATGCAAGGCAAGCGCTCTACCACTGAGCCACCTTCCCAGCCCCAGTACTTGTATCATTTTAATAAATAAGTCACTATTTTATATTTGAGTGTTAATTAGGAGGGTTCTAGGTGACATTATCATAACAACTATAAAAACTTGCAGGAAACATTGTAAGAGACCATACTAAGAGGTCCTCATAAATTATTTGGTCCACTCACTAAGGTATGATGTCTTTCCAGACAGTCTGCATCCTGTGAGTTAATGTGGGAACCAAGCTGTCAGCTCTCTACTTTTTTACCTCATACCCCACTGAAGGTATGTAGTAACAAAGTCGGATCAAACTGGAAATAGGATTAAAAGCTGACAAGAGGATTGTGCTGTTTCAAACCAATAATAAATACCAAGATCAATTTCATATATGAGATTTATTTTTCCCTGTCACGTTATCTTATGTCATTTCATTGTGGTGTAATCGTAACTGTGGAAGCATAGCAAGTCTTCTGAAAGCATTGGTTTACAGAGAAATCTAAAAATTGGATTTGACTTAAGCCTTCTAAATCAAACTAATTCCTTTTCTCAGGTTAATGCCTCAAGGCTAACATAAATGTATAGAGCTAACAAGATAGTTTTAGCATTGTATTTAAGATGAATGGCTTATTTAAATTCAAACAGTAAGATCCTGTGGAAAAAATGTCAGGTATGTAAGAGTAAAATTTAATTCAGTAAAAGAGAAAGATCTCATGCTCAACCTAATAATTTTGTCAGTATTTTTAAAATATTCTTTTAAAAATTATTATTTATATGTTAAAATCTAGCAAGGTAGCTGTTAATATTTGCTCTTCTTGTAAAGTAAATGCCTTGCTTTCCATTATGATCCAAATCAAATAAAGCCATTTAAGAAATCAACTAAATCACAAATGCAGAATTGCAAAAATTTAGGCAAATTAGTCCAATGGATACATATTTTTTCTAAAAACATTCTCAAATTTTTAATGCTTCTACTTCTCTTTCCTCTCCTTCTCTTCCCTCTTCTCCTTTTCCTTCTCCTTCTAAAGTGTGTGTGGTGTATGCACATGTATGTATACCTGTTCTGCAGCTTATGCAGGTACTAGGCACTGTCCTTGAGCTTTTTTTTTGTTCAAGTCTGGTGCTCTGCCACTTGAGCCACAACCTTACTTCTGGCTGTTTGCTGTTTAACTGGAGAGAAGGCTCTCAAGGATTCTCCCATCAGAACTAGCTTCAAACTGAATTCCTCAGATCTCAGCCTCCTAAGAAAAAGCTAGGATTACAGGCATGATCCACTAATGCCTGGGTTCAGTATTTGCTATCATTTAGAGAGTGATATATTAGGTGTGAGAGGTATGTAGATCTGATAGAATGTTAATACCTCTGCATTCCCTGAGAATTCATTTATACATAAAAATATATAACAAGGCACAGGATCTCAGAGTGGATATCCTGATTGCTGTAAGATAAAGAATACATGATCCCTCAGAGAAATCCATCTCTTGACTGTCTCTAGTCTTAAGAAGGTCAATTCATTGACTCTTCAGAGACAATGCAAGGCTCAACATGGATGATTTGATGATTCTGTGAAGAATGTTCAAGTTACTCCATCATTGATATTGATATTTCTTCAATGAGAAGAAACCAGACTGCATTTAGCAGATCAAACAAATGGTAGAAGTAAACTCGCAGTCTAGGCATGACTGAAGAAAGGGTGGGATTCAACAATTGTCAGTAAGCAGAGCTTTGGTAGAAAGGAGTCTCATGACTTCAGGAAGTACTGACATCATGTAGCAGGTACTTGCATAGAAGAGGATGGGACTCATGGGCAGACTCACAAATGTAAGGTGATATGGGAAGAAGGAAACATTGGGCATCATTTAGTGAAACAGAAAGTCTAATCAGTTATGAGCACTATTTTTCACCAAGTGCTTCTGGTCAGAGCCAGACTTATAACAATTCTGAACTGAAATAAATAAAATGATGTTCATTTAAGGATTCTTACAAGTCCCAGGAGAGCAGCCTACATGGAAAAAAAACCTATCTGGACTGGGTCTACAGGGTTTTAGTGCCATCATTTTGAAGGTTGTAGGGAACCAAGCAGAGAGTTGTAATCTATTACCTGACTAGAAGAGAAACATAGATTCAGATTTAGCACGTACTTGCATGCCTCTTTAAAGATGAGTGAATATTTATACAAAGCAGGCTTTGATGGAAACACTGATGATTGCACAAGAGATGGAATGTGTTCTGAGAGGGGTGAGCAGGTCAGAACATAAAAAGAAATTATTATAATAGGAGCTCCTTTATAAATCATAGATTTCTCTTCCCAGGCATATTCTATCAGCTGATTCTGTCATAACCTACAGTTATCTTAGTGCTTTATTTCTTTTTCAGCTCATATGCACATGCACGTGCACACACACACACACACACAGTGTGTGCTGTTCCGTAGATTTCTAATGTCATTTTTATACTTGTAAAATAATGTTTCCTTTTGCTGCTTTCCGTGGTAAAAAATATCATTTTTCTGACTCAAAGAAAAAGATAATCTAATAGTTTCTTTTCTTTAAAGCTCATGGAAAAATGAAATCATGTATTTTAAATTCATTACATTCCAGTTATCAATTCGTTTTTTGTGTGTGACAGAAACCATTTCCCTTCTAGTCTTTCCTTTACCTGTGTGATTTCTCTTAAAATGTTTTTTCCAGGACAATATAAATACACAATATTAGATAAGAGAATTTACTTTTCATATGAATCATAAATACACATAATTTATTGTGAAATTAAGAAATCTTATTAGAGTAGCAGAGAAGATAATGTGTGTATGTGTGTGTGTGAGATACAGAAAGACAGAGAGAGAGAGAGAAGGGATTTTACAAGAGTTTAAGGAATATACAACAGATTGAGTTAAGAAAGGCAGAAGCTGAAGGGCATTAGACTGAAAAATTGAATTAGGTTAGTGAGGTGTGGATTGTTTGAGGGTCTTGAACCAAAAAGGACAGAGCAATGGCCCAAAGAACTGTACAGAAGAGCAGTTCTGCTCAAGCAGAGTGATGAGTTTTAATGTTAGTCAGATAGGTCCCCATTTCTTCAAAGTCAAGGGGTGTATCTGTGCGAGGGAGAGAAACAGAGACTAAGAGACAGAGACAAGGAGGAGAGAGTTTAGAAAAGGACTCCTCAGTTATCCAATTGAAATTCGATAGCTTCTGCCATTGTACTGCTACCTTTATTCTGCTGCCAGCTCCCCAAAAGATCCATTTGTGGTCATTACAGATCTGGAAGTTTGGCTTTTGGGTCTTGCTTTCTTTTTAAAGTTAGGAGAAGTTCAAGTAGAACTTACTATTATAGAAAACTGGAATGTGCTCAGGTATCTAAATTTCTAATGGGCAAAGTGTGTTTTCAAACTGTTGTAGACTGACTATTTAATAGCACAATACTAGTAATATGGGAAAACCTCAGCAGTATCAGCATTTGAGGGTTTCTTTTGTCTGAAAATGGAATAGTTATTATTAGCACAAAAAACCATAGGGCTACTTGTTTCCAGAAGCTCTTGCATGGATAAAGTACTACAAATCCTTGTTTTATTTTGTAGGTATTCACAAGTTTAATAAAAGGTCATTAGTGAGCCAGGCACTGGAGGTTCACGCTTGTGATCCTAGCTATTCAGGAGGCTAAAATCTGAGAACCCAGGTTTAAAGACAGCCTGGGTAGGAAAGTTCTTGAAGCTCTTGTTTCCAATTAACCACTAAACAGCCAGAAATGGACCTGTGGCTCAAGCAGAAGAACACTATCCTTGAACAAAAAAACTCAGGGACAAAGCCCATCAGGAGGAAAAAGAGGAGGAAGAGGAGGAAGAAAAAGTAGTCATTAATGGATTAACTTCAGCTACTTGGTAGAAAGGATGATGGATTACTTTACTATGAAATTTGCTCAAACAAATGGATCTTTCACCATCCCGTCAGATGATAGGCAGATACATAGATAGGTAACCAATATGTATTTACACTAGTTATAGTTGAGAGATTTTCTATAGGCCATAATTGCTCTGAACCCCATAACTTGAGATGTTTAATTCATACCTCTGTAATGTCCTGTAATGTTAAAAGGAAAAAAAGAGATACATTACAATTAGCACATAGACCATAGGCCAATATTTAGTCCAACCTTTTTTTTTGTATATTACAAAATCACATTTAAAACTAATGCCTACTCTAATTTTCCTGTTTCTTTATACAAAGACTTACAAGAATTTCTATTTTCCTTTCCGAACATCTTTTATGTGCAGAATTCTTAGAAAGAAATTCAGTGTCTGGGTAGAAAGCAGTTTCCTTTAGGAAATCATTAATATCAATCTTCCTTAAATTTTTATATGGTCTCTTGTATGTTATAACCCAAACATACTTTGTGTTATAGTCACTTGTACGTGTGTGTTTATGTGGTTTTGTTGTAGTTTTTTTTTGCAGGTCCTAGGGCTTGAACTCTAGGCCTGGGCTCTGTCTATGAACTTCTTTTGCTCAAAACTAGCACTCTACCACTTGAACCACAGCATCACTTCTGGACTTTTTGGAGTGAAGAGTCTCAGACTGGCAAAACATGATCCTCAGATCTCAGCTTCCTGAGTAGCTAGGATTACAGGCATGAACCACCAGTTGCTTGCTTGGAAAACATTGCCACAACTTGACAGCATACACTTGACAGGAGAAAAGCCATGGCAAAGAAATCAGAGAAGTGAGACAGTGTGGCCAGCCAGGATTCTCTCAGATGCACCAGGAAGGAGTTCTATAGTTCCAAATGACTGGAAGTGTTGACATTCTGAATGAGCCTGCTGCTTGACACTTAACACCTGGTAAGGAATACATGTTTGTCAAAGTTGATTGGGAAATTCATGGGCTGGGTTTGTATGAACAAGTTGAACTTACTTACTGTTAGCTTGTGACTCTGAACTTGAAGCAATGATATGTATATATTTTCTTTCAATCTTAGAAATTTAATCTTGATAACAATATCAGGAAAAATGTATTTTAGGTGAATATTTAGAATTAATATGTTACAACAGTTTACTAATATCCACGTCCAAACTAAATATCATTCAGGAAGGAATTTGATTGAGAATTGTATCTGGTATTGAAAGCAGTATCTTGAGAGACACTTGAATTTTAAAACAAGATCCTAAGTTAACTTTATCAGGTCCATTCTGTACGCAAACTCAAACATTTGTAGAGAGAACAAAAGTACTCATATGCATTTCACCTGTTGACCTTGAGTTTAAACTCAAGTCATTAGTTTTTGTTTTTTTGGGGTTTTTTGTCCATTGTGGGGCTTGAACTCTAGGCCTGGGTGCTGTTCCTGAGCTTTTCAGCTCAAGGCAAGCACTCTACTACTTGAGCCACAGTGCACAGTTTTATGGTAGTTAATTGGAGATAAGAGTCTCACAGACTTTCTTGTCCAGGCTGGATTTGAACCACAATCCTCAGATCTCAGCCTCCTGAGTAGTTAGGATTACAGGTGTGAGCCACCAGTGCCCAGCTCAAGCCATTAGTTTATTGTCTTAAGTCCTCTTATGTGTAGTAGAAATACAGCCTCCAAATCTGTGAGTAATATAGATGTTTTTATTAACACTAAAACCAATTTTTCAAATCAGAGTTCCTTGAATTATATTTGTCTGAGTCAGATACATGAATTAAACTCACTTGAAACCATAGTATTGACAATTTAGAGGCTAAAGGGTTTAATGATGTGTTTCAGATTTTTGACATTAAAAAAAAAACCCATAAAGCCAGGCACCGGTGGCTCACGCCTGCAATCCTAGCTACTCAGGAGGCTGAGGGCTGAGGATCATGGTTCAAAGCCAGCCTGAGCAGGAAACTCCGTGAGACTCTTATCTCCAATAAACCACTAGAAAACCGGAAGTGGTGTTGTGGCTCAACTGGTTGAGCACTCGCCTTGAGCTGAAGAGTGCAGGGACAGTGCCCAAGCCCAGAGTTCAAGCCCCACAACCGACAAAACAAAAACAAAAACCTCACAGCTTTTAAACATGGAAGTCGGCAGCCTTGAGTTGAACACATGGGCAATCTGGAAGTCTTTTACTATGAAAGGTCAAAGGCCAGCAAACTTCTTGTAAAGAGTTAGGTAGTAAATCTTTTAGACTTTGTGAGCCACATAATCTCTGGGAAAACTACTGACCTCCACTGTTAAGCATAAACGCATCATAGACAGCACATAAACAGATGAATGTATATTTACAAAAGCAGGCGATGGGCCAAATTAGACCCATGGGCAAGTGCTTGAGGAGTCCAGTTCCAGATAAAGAGAATCTCTTCCAAGACCCAGAAGTACAGCCAGGTGGGATAAATCTTAACATTAACATCATCTCCCCTTCTTGGCTGAGCTCCAAGATGTCTCCAGGTGATTTGAGAACAGGTGAACATTAGTCTAGAGCATGTTTTGCATCCTGTACTCTGTCTTGATCCTCACTGTTGATTTTATTATGTATGTAGTAAATACATTAAAACATGCCAGAGAAAACAGAAAGAATATCCTCAATGCTACTTATATATATTATATACCATTACATGTATTAATATTGAAAATATGTGTAAGTATTGTGTTTATAAAAACTGGATTATATTGTACACACCCATTTTTGAACCCATTTGGTAGAATCATAATGAATTTCATCAACCTCTAAGAAACCCATTTGACCAATTGTGGGGTAGTGGATTTCTCATAGTCTATTCTCAGTATAGACAAGTGAAAGAACTTAACCTTTATTTGTTAGTGGAGATTAAAAAAATAATTAGTGCACTGTCTTAGTGTCTTAGACTCTAGCTGTAATGGAAAGCAACTTTTCATTTTTCTGGGATGTTATGATTTTAGAACATTTTAAGTGCATAGATACATTTATAAAATAAAATTATATTTCTCTAACCCATATTAGTTCTGAGTGTTGTACTTTTGAAAGTAATAATTTAACTTTAAAATCATCCAAAAAGTGGTAAGGAGCTGGTGCAAAGATACCATTGAAAATCATGACTACGCTTTTAAAAAATGTTTAATAAAAAGCAATCTGTGTGTGTGTGTGTGTGCGTGCGCACACGCACGCGCGCATAGATCCAATTTGAGAACTTGCTAGTATGAGGAATTCATAAATGTGCTTCCAGCATCTAAATTCAGAGCATGCCTCTAATGATATCTGTTTAAAAATCGAACGAACAGAGATGCCTCAGCTAGAAAGATACAGGCAGCAAAGAGCCTCCAGCGGCCTCTTTCATTTAATCACAGTCAGCTTTCCATCTAAGGGGCTCCAAATTAGCAGTGGGGTAACTTTTATTTTTTATTTTCTAGTTGGAACGAGCAGGTGTTTGTTTCATGAGACCCATATGTTCCTTCACAAGCCTTACCTAGTGCTCCTACTGCATAGCTGATGGCAGTGAGGTACACAGCTAGTTTCCTCACAAGACTTACCTTTTATTCCAAGGAGGATATGCATCAGGGGAATATGAATTTGTGTTCACATGTATGTGTGTGTGAGAGACGGTGTGTAATAGAGGAAGAGCAAAGGGCATTCTCTCGAAGCAAATGGAGCATTGCCTCATAATGCCAGAAAACCACAGTGAAAAGGAGATGTCAGCAAAGCATGAGGTCCAAACGGACCCCATGCCAAACTCCTGCTTGTCGGCATATTTCCCGGCAGGTTATAGCACAGCTATGGCAGATCCTGAGAGCAGCTGTCTCTGCCTGGCAAACAAGCAGTCTTCTGACTAGTTAAATTTCTCAAGTTCAAAATAATAAGTCATAAAGAAGAGGACCACCCAAGTTGACTGTTCCTCATTCAATCAGAGAAACCAAAGGAGTAAGACAGGATGGTGTGGGAGAAGTATATAGCAAGATAAGGAAATAGGCTTGTATTATCACCTGGGAGAAATAGAATTACCTGGAAAACCAAGTAAAATGGCCAAACCATGTGTTAGAAATGACAGCATGATCACCATAAAATGCTATAAAAAGAAAAGAAAAGTGGGCACTGGTGGCTCACACCTGTAATCCAAGCTACTCAGAAGGCTCAGATCTGAGGATCATGGTTCAAAGGCAGCTTGGGCAGAAAAGAACTTGAGACTCTTATCTCCAATTAATCACAGAAAAAGATGGAACTGGTGCTGCAGCTTAAGTGGTATAGTATTAGCTTTGAGCAAAAGGAGCTTAGGGAAAGCACAGAGGCCCAAAGTTCAAGCCCCAGGACCAGCAAAGAGAAAGAGAAAAAGAGAAAGAAAAAAGAAAGAAAGAAAGAGAGAAAGAAAAAAGAAAGAAAGAAAAGAAAAGAAAGAAAGAAAACAAAAATTCCTAAAACAGACCAAAAATATAACTTGCCATTCCAAACAAGCAACGGCTCTTTCCTATTCCACAGGGACAATAGATAATTTGGACTAGAACGCATGTGTGCTGCTTACTATTACAATCTTGAAAGTGAACCTACCTACTCCTTCCATTCCTACCTTGGTTCCTGTGTTGTCAAGGCCCCTTAGTACAGGCTAGATAGGTAAGGACGTGCTACGGTAAAAACACTACTCCAAACTTTCTTATCGATAGTGTCAACATAAAGTACCAAAATAAATATAGGAATTGTAATGATTTGTGAGAGTAAAATCAGTGGCAATGTTCTATCTGAGCATATGTTGTTAGTAATTGTGCAAAGAGTTGTCATTTAACAAAGCGGTCTATGAATATTATATCTGTCGTCTGTCTGTCTGTCTGTCTTGATCACTGTCACCCTTTTGGACATTCTTACCCATCTCTCCCCTACCCACTCCCTCTCTTGCTCTTCTTAATTCTATAGACTATTCATTGAATTCCTGACTGCATCCTCCCCCTCTCCTCTTCATTCCTTTATCCCTCCTCACTTCACTCCACCCCTTCCAAGAACTACTTCCTGTCATTTATTTTGTTAAACTTTGCCTTTGCCTTTCTTAGGAAGTAAGGCATTGGAGTTCACCCTTGAATCTGTCATATTTCAGTTAATTCATCTGTATACACTTGTATACTACCCAACATATTTATTTGTAAGTTTATAAGCTACATCTGGCTTCCACATACAAGGGGAGAGATGCATCTTTTGTCTCTCTGGACCTGACTTACATCACAACATAATCCTACATCTGAACTTCCCAGCTTTCAGGTCCTTGAAAAATCACAAGTCCTTGAGTTTCACTCAGGGTGTCTCTTAAAAAGGAGAGTCTCATGAGATGCAAGTTTTAGCAAGGATGCATTTTAGTATAAGAGGCTTAAATAGGGAGACAAAAAGAGAGAGAGAGAAATGTTTGCTGCTCTAGAAAGAAATGGGAATTACAGACTCAAAATGGTGCTTTCCATCTGCATCTTTTTTTGGGGGGGAGGTTTATTCTTTTTTTAAAAAAATAAGTTTTTATTGTGAAAATACTGTACAGAGGGGTTACAGTTACATGAGCAAGGTAACGAGTACATTTCTTATCAAGCAGTGTTGCCTCCTCCTTTTTCACCTACCATCCCATCCCTCCCACCCCCTTTCCCCCCCAGCTCCCCTGCCTAATTGTAAAGTTTGTTTTTCAACATAGTGTCTTGTACATCTCATTGTTGCAATGGGTCAACCTGTATCTTTATTTAAACAATTTGTTTTTTCCCTTCCCCTCCCCAAATTATACCAACATCAAATACAGTGAAGACAGGGATTATATTGTGGGGGAGGGACATACAAAGCAACAAAAAAATCACATGGTACTTTATAAACACATTAGAAACAATAGCAAGAAAGAAAAAAACCACTTGTGTCCCTATCTTGGGGTACATTTCGCTTAACATCATCATCTTATCTGAGCTTTTCTGCTTGTCCCAGACATATACTAGTTATTGCAAATAAAGGAAACTATGGGACCTCTTTGGGCCTGGCTTACTTCACTTCATATAATTTTTTCCAAGTTTTTCTATTTCCTAACATATGGGGCAATGTTATTCTTTCTGATGGAGGTATATAATTCCATTGTGTGTGTGTGTATATATATATATATATATATATATCACATTTTCTTGATCCATTCATCTATTGAGCTATAGTAAATAATGCTGCAATAAACATACTTGTGCTGGTAGTATGGCAAAGGATGTAGCTAGCAAGATCAATAGAAAGCCCACGGATTGGGAGAAGATCTTCACTAGCCTTACAACAGATAAGAGTCTCATATCTAAAATATACTTGGAACTCAAAAAATTAAATCCCCCAACAACAAACCCTCAAAGGAACAAATGAGCAATAAATAAGTGGGCTAAAGATTTAAAGAGAAACTTCTCTGAAGAGGAAATAGAATGGCCAATAGAAGAAATGCTCAACCTCTCTAGCCATAAAAGAAATGCAAATCAAAAGAACATTGAAATAACACCTCACCCCAGTTAGAATGGCTATAATCAAGAATTCTAATCACAACAGATACTGGAGGGGATGTGGCCAGTAGGGAATCCTACTGCATTGCTAGTGAAAGTATAAACTTGTTCAACCACTTTGGAAAGCAGTATGGAGGTTCCTCAAAAGACTCCACATAGAGCTCCCCTATGACCCAGCAATCCCACTTTGGGGCATTTACCCGAATGATCAAAAACAAGACCTTCCATCTGCGTCTTCTATACTTTCTGAGCTATGATGTAACTTTAGTAACTCCTAATTTGGGTTGGGCAATATCAATTTTGGTTACCCCAATTCAAGGTCACCTTCAGGACTTCCTTTTTCCAGACATGCCTTTCATTTTTTTTTTGTTTCTACCCATTTATAACGACTCCCTCGATTTTCACTGTTCCGAAAGGGAGGGCCAGTTGTTGATAGCACCTCCCATATCACCTAACCTTGAATTTGTCATCCAGAAGAAGGTGGGTGCAGGGGAGCATAACTGATTTCTCAGTTACTCTCTGCTTTTAACTTTTAAGTCTGTCTCTTTTCATATTTGCTGAAAACAATAAAATTTCCTCAAATCTTTGCCTTTTTACCTGGTGTAGTATTATGAACATGTGTTATCATTCCTGGCAGGAAATCTTAATTGCTGTAGGTAGTTAGGCCCATTAATTATTTCAGAGATAATAATGAGTGCAATAATGCACCAGGGTTTGGGGATATGGAAACCATCAGTCACTACCTCAAAAAATGTGCAGATTCTAAAGTAAAAGTAACAGCCTTCAGTGTTTTGCCTGAAACTGACAGCACCAGAAGAATTCAATACGTGTAATAAGAGCAAAGCAGTATTTACACATTTTGAACCATTGTAGTTTAAGTGCTCCTTTAGCCACATTAGATACCGATGTCTTAGTCGGGGACATTTATTTCCAAGCAATGATGACATCATGAAGCAGATATTGATTAGCTGTCATAAAGTCAGTTCACAGAGACTTTTAGTGCCGACTAAATTGAAACTGTAGTTCTCAGATAAGATTGTATTAGCCTACCTTAAATTTAGTCTATTAGATAGACTATTCAATCCTTTACCTTTTAGCTGAAATTGAAAATAGAAAGGTACAGTCATCTTCCTTGATGGGAAATCTCTTTAAACAATGGTGAAAAGTGACTCAAACATCCATTTTGTGATAAATGGACAGCATTGGATTCTAGATGGCCTCCACACTCTCCAGGGGGGAAGTCACCACTGCAGCATGCAATGAACCCTCATGTGCTGAAGACTGTAGCAAGCCAGAGGATCCAAACAGTCCCCACTTCCCTAATTGGAGGCCACATCCTGCTATTGACGTATGCTCTGAACTTGACTCAACACCAGTGGAATTCTGTAGGTCAGACAATGGCAGGATATCTCTGGAAAAATGATGAAATTCAAGGCCTTGGAAAAAAAGAACTATTTAAAATACTCTATTCATCAACTCATGGAATTTCTACATCTTGCCTACCAGATAACAGTCATTTTTAAATATTAAAGGAAATCCCTAACTTATCAAAATTCAATAGGCTTTTACTTAACAGGACTTCAATTCCTTGTGCAGAACACATTTTAAATCTAGATATTCTTTGGATAATTTTGAGTAAAGGAATATCATGGATCTCAATGTTTCATAGGTCTCAGAATCATCTGAGGAGCTTGTTGGAGATAAGGATGGTTTCATCCTTCCCTGTGCTCAGTTCTCAAGTGGTCTGAAGTAGAATGTGTAGTTCTAACCAGTTCACTGATAATGTTGATATTGTGGATGCAGAGGTACTTTCTGTAAAGCACCAAACTAAAGTCAAATTATAGATGACGTTAGTATGATTAATTCCTATCCATGTCTTATATAAATGTTCTTAAAGCATTTCATAGGTGCTCAGGACAATTCACATGGCTGGAAATGCAAAGCCAAATAGCTCAGCCTTGTTCTGTAAGAAGTCTAAGGTGATCACCAAGTACTGTAAAGCAGTACTGACTTCTGTCAAGCATTCAGTCAGACACAGAAACTCTTCTGGCCCTCCATTAGCTCTGCTTCTTCCTTTCTGGGCCTCTGCTAGCATCTTAATTCTTTCCCTTCCCATCAAATGACATTCAGAATGGTTTCCACATCTAGCATGGACTACCATTCTCATACATTGCTGAGTTTCACCAGATCTATGACCAAGTATTTTCTCTCCAGTGACAGCTCAGCCATCCCATGCATCCTATCTCCCTCCCCTCAGTTTCCACCCTCAGTTACTTCCTCTTTTGATTTCTTATTTGTTTGATCAGCATTCAAAAAACTCCAAGAAGTGCTGGTGGTTCTGCTAGATGAGTGGTTCTCATCTGCTCACTTGCCTTTTCTCATTACTACCATTTAGGTTAGAACTTCCTGTGCATTCCAGGAAAACATGATGTTACTTGTATTCTCTTTCTTGAGTGTTCTGCCAGTATTCTTTTAACAATTTTTCTCCACACATTGTGCATTCTAGAACATACCTTGTCAATGGAAATCTGAGGAGAGTAATTAATGCCCCAGCTGCTTGTATCTGAGTATGTTGTGACTTTGTAGCTCATAGACATGAGCTATATAACAAGGTCAAATGACAGGTAAACTTACATGGAAAATTTCTTGTCACTTTGAGTCCTAACATTCTTTCATATATGTCCGTAGTTATCACCTTAGGGTTCATAGTCTCAGAAACCTTCCCTCAGTCTGTGTATGATGTTTCTACTATGTATTTATATGATGCATAATATTATCCTTATTTTAACATTTACTTCTAGTTCTTTATTTCTGTAGACTAAAACCTTAAGAGACTTGTTCCCTGTTTTATTTGCAGCATATGTCAAAACTCCTTGCAGCCTTATAACAACACATACCTAAATTTATTCTGAATTAAATTGGGTGATTACTAGATTTCAAATTCTATCTCTGCCATAGGAATAATGTAAATCATTTTAGTGCTTTTAATATGTAACTTGGAATCCCAACCCCTTCATCTCTACTGTCCTCCACAATCCTGCAGTCACTTGGATAAAATCTAACTGGCAGCTTGGACAAGGAGATTGAAGAGAAGAAACTGACTAAACATAGGCTCAGAAAGAGTCATTGATGATGTAATAATGCAGTTACTTTAGTTTCTTGCTACAAGGTGGACTAGGCAGATATGCCCCAGTTTCTTTTCACAATGGGGAAAATAATATAAATCTTTGGCAGGCCATTAACAATCTCTTCAAGAGTGTGATACACAAGCATCTCAACATGCTTGTCATATACCACATACTAGTCACTCCAAGAGAGAGGAGCCAAATTATATCCAGTTTCTATAGCTAACTCAGTTTCTGAATGATATACTCAACAACTCTTCATTCAGCCTGGCAATTTGTGAATGAGGAAGCTACATACAGATGAAGAAATAGAGACTTAGATTAAGTGATATGCTTACTACATTAGTGATAGAATCGAGATTCACATAGTGGTCACTATAACTCAAGAACCTATGTTCTGGGGCTGGGAAGGTGGCTCAGTGGTAGCGCATGCCTTGCATGCCTGAGGCCCTGGGTTCGATTCCTCAGCACCACATAAGCAAAAAGAAAAAAGCCGGAAGTGGCGTGTGGCTCAAGTGGTAGAGCGCTAGCCTTGAGCTGAAGAGCTGAGGGACAGCGCCCAGGCCCAGAGTTCAGGCCCCACGACCGGACCCAAAAAAAAAAAAAAGAACCTATGTTCTTTCCCCTGTCATTCTCTACCAACCTTTCAGAGTACAGTATTTAATTTGTGTGAGCAGATACTCTGCAGCTGGATTCCTATTGGTCATAAGCTACTTTTCACTCAGCACATGTTTGTGTCTACATGCTCTTTCAAGCACAAGGGAGAATTCTACTGCGATTAATCGAGTGAAAAATTTACCCGGGACAAAACTACTAGCTAAAATTAGAAGAGGAGAGAGAGAAAGTTGAGATGGGGATACAGGCAGGCTTCAGAGACCCCTCTCTTTTGAGGACAAGCCATTCCTGGAAAAAAGAGGAGCTTGTCTGGTATCTATCAAGTCAATCTACAATGCCTTCTGACTAAAGTTCACAGAGCATGTCATAAGCCCAGGACTAGAAATACCAAATTGACCTGAAAGATTAATTGGTTCAATCAGGGCTAATCAATGGAGAATTACAACTATTTGTTCTACAGAAAAATGTTGCTGCCAAACATAGCTAGTCATTAAGGGTTTTCATTTAGAATAATATGCTAATCTTTTACTATGTTCCATATGGGCCTAATTTTGCCTTGTCAGTGAACGTGTCCTTATGCCACCCCACTTCAGCATGGGATTTTTTTCTTAAGGAAACTGGAGGCATGCCAAAGATTCCTACTTTAAGATAGCCATAGATTTTCATTGCTTTGATTTGTTCAAGTCAAATAAATCTATCTCATTATATTTAATTGAAATATTCTCAAAATATTTAATAAGAATATTTCAACATGAATTTTAATATTCTCCTAAAAATTTGAGAAGTATTGTATTATTAGATTAACATGCAGAGTTACCTGGAATATTAAAGGTTGAATTTATCACAGAGCCAAGTGTGACCTTTAAGTTCAAAACTTGTGGGCTTCCTCAGAAGCTAACAATGAGGAGATTTGAACTTGTGATAAGCCTGTTTCAAAATGTCCTCCAAGTGACCATGGAGACCTTTAGCTCCTGCATGCCCTGTATGATATAACCCATGAAAAGACAAAAGGGTGGATAATGATCACCTAACCTGAAGTTATATATTAAACAAAGATTCTTTTAGTTTTCAGCTTATGGATTCAATCCGGTTTCTAGTGGACAAGTTCTTGACCTCCATTTCCAACTTGAAGAAAACAACATTCCAAAGCATTTCTGCCCCTTCTTCCTTCCTTCCCACTAGAAAAGTCACAGGAACTCAACGCTGTTTTGCTGAACACCAAGAATAACAGACTTGTAACAGGCTCAAGCCTACAAATGAACTGAAAGCAGGATAAAAGCTTGTCATTCTGGCTTCTATTTTGTATTTCCTTTATGTTCTCTCTTCTATAATCACCTTGGGTTCCAGGAGAAACAGGACTAGTTGATAACATCTTTATAAGAGAAATTACCCACTAAGGAAAGACAGCAGTGAATACCTCTCAGGACAGATCACTTGCTGGGAAGCCATGACTCAGATTGTAACAGAGTCCTCCTTCCTGACCAATCCTGAGGCTGCCACCTATGAACACAAAAACACACTTGTGACTTGCACTAGGACTTCACTAGTTTTGCTTACCCATCTCCCTCCGCCCAATTCTTTCTCCTGTAAACCTAAAGCAAATATCTGAATGGGAAATATGAAATGCTGTCTTGCCTCTTCCTGTATAAATTTGTGCATGCTGTGTTAAATCTCCTTTCTATGAACTTCACCATTACTTGTTTTTATTTAACATATTGGGGAATTGCCTGGACTTGGCCTATGGAACCTGGAAGTTTAAGCCTCAGTCCTAAAAGAAACTCCGGAAATAGAAATGATTGTATCTACACTTCCAGTTGAGGCATACAAGTCTTTGCATTGGCAGGATAAAAGATATGTTAGCTCATCGTTCTCATTTATCTGAGCCCAGGTGAGGATGGTTGTATTAGGTAAACAGGCATGAGCAACAAGGGAATGAAATAGAATTCTCCAAGGCCTCCAGTCTCTACTAGAGAAAAAAAAATAGATTGTAGGTAACTAGACACTGTTATTTTTGTTTTATTTTGTTTTGCTTTTTTGTTTTTAAATTTAATGTTATTGTCAAGGTGATGTACAGAGGAGTTACATACCTTACATATATGTAAGATAAGTAAGTACATTTCTTGTCAAACATTGTTACCACCTCCCTCATTTTTCTTCAACTTTTCCTCCTCCCAAATGCCCTCCCCCCAAGTTATAAAGTTCATTTCCAAATGTTGTCTTGTGAGTATCACTGTTGCATTGGTTTGCCCTTTGTCCTTTGTCTTTGTCTCACCAATTTGTTGTTCCCCTTCCCTACCCTAATTCAAATAAATGTATATACAATACCCAGGGTACCAAAATCAAATACAGTGATGACAAAGAATAGCCCATAGGGACAAAAAAGAAAAAAAGAAATAATTTCGGATAGTATATTAAAAGCAACAATATCAAAGAAAAACCTCTTGTTTCCATATTTGGAGTTCAGTTCACTTAGCATCATCTTATATGGTCATATGTACATAGCCATTGAGCTATGGTGATCTTCTTCTAGGACTATCCTCAATATCAATGGCTTTTCTGTATGTCAACAATGAAGAGAGTGAGGCTGAAATCGGGAAAGCAATTCCTTTTGTAATAACCCCTCTCCCCCCCTAAAAAAATACCTAGGAATTAACCAAAGAAGTGAAGGACCTCTATGATGAAAACTTTAAAAACCTGAAAAAGGGAATTAAAGGAGAACTAAGGAAGTAGAAAAACTTCTCATGCTCCTGGATTGGGAGGATTAACATCATGAAAATGGCAATACTGTCAAAGGCTATCTACAAATTCAATGCAATACCCATCAATATCTCAGCATCTTTCTTTAATGAAATAAATGAAGCATTCAAAAAATCATATAGAATAATAAATGATCCCCTAATAGCAAAACAATCCTTAGCAAAAAGAACAGTGCTGGAGGAATATCAATACCAAATTTCAAACTCTATTACAAAGCTATAGTAATAAAAACAGCTTGCTACTCAAAGCCATGCTTACCGCAAGTCTTAGGATCCATAGTCATAGGAGCTAGTATCCAATCAGTTTAGAATACTACTTCCTGTCTTCCCAGGAACCAGACCTGCCTATTCAGGACATATATTAGTACTGATTAATTGTACAAAGGACTTCTATTGTGATACTTCTGGATGTATACAATTTGCTTTGATCAAATTCATCCCATCTGTATTACTATTTCTTAATCACCTTCTCTCTTCTCCCCTCCTTTTATTTTTTAACCAGATTTTGGTGGATTTCATTGTGTGAGACTCTGCTTTCTTATAAAACACTCTTAATTATGGTTTTAAATTAATACATTGCTCTTTAGGATAACATTTTATCATTTCTAATACATTTACTCTTTTTATCATCTATCACCATTGAACATCATTTGGATAATCAATAATAACGCAAGTCTAGGTGGCATGTGTGACCTAGTTACCATTTTTCATACTTAGTTGATATCCTTGGTGTCAAGACCAGATAAAAGCATCCCCTTGATGTTTTGGTCAATAAATTATGTAAGACAATTTAAAACAGAAGCTCATAACTTGTATTATTTTATTTGCCTCTTCTTGGTTTGCTGCTGGGGATTGAATCAAGGGCTTGGGTATGCCAAGGTGAGAGCTACCTGCCCGTTCCTTCCCCACTCCCAATCCCCTGAATCCTAACTCGTGTCTGAGCACTGTCAGACTAGACCTTGGCATTCCTAGTGAGCTCAAGAAAGCTCCAAAAGCAAAATCTGCATATTGTTCCAGCAAGTTAGAATAAAATGCCATGGAGGTGAATGATGCAATTGATAGGATTCATCACCAACACCCCCTGTGCCAAGCACCAGTGGTTTTCATACCTGAGTGTGTGTTAGAATCACCTTCAGCGTCTATCAAACCCTGGATCCCTGGCCTCCGATGCAGGTTCCACACCAAAGATTTGGTGTTAAACCAAACCATACAGACTTCTAACAGGATTCCAGGTAATACTGATGCTCTGGCCTATGCATCTGCTTTTTGAAACTAATGTCCTACACAAAATGATGGACAGTAGAAGTTTCTCGGCAGGCCCTTGTGGTAACAGGAAGACAGCTTTGTCAGCTTTCAGAGTCAGCTCTCTGGAATTATCAAACAACATTTCCCTTATTGCAGGTCATAAAGACACCTCTACCCTTCTGTGTGGACTTCCCTCTAGTGTCCTGGAGTCAGAGATCATATCTCAGATCTCTTCTAGGAGACATTCTGGCGCTGCAAGTATTTTCAAATCTTTTGTGTATTTGCCCATTTTCGTTTCTTTCCCTGGTGATGATTCACAACTCCTGTTGTGAATAAGTTGCACAGTAGAGGGGCATCTGGATGGATGGGAGAATTGGCTTTCGGGATTTATTCCAAAGAGTTCAGTGAGCTGGAGAGAGGATTTAGTGTGAAAGCCGACAACAAAACCCAATATTTTATATATTTATACCACTGCACATCCGTTCCTAGTTAATCTTTTTAGCTTGGGTTTTCCTCCCCTAGAATTGAAGATCTGTAACTCCTGTCCACATTATGTCTTCCAAATAGCTCATTTCCACATGCTCCAAAGATGAGGCAGTGAATATTCCTCCACCATGTAACAAGTGTAATTTTTTACTCTCCTAGATCAGACTTTTGCAAACAGAGCATCTGCTTTATATCTGAGTGTGTTGTGTTCTCCTTGAGTCTTGACCACTCCACAACTAACCCCAGCTTTTTGGAGCATGCTAGCCTGGCTCTCCCATTCCAGTTACTCAAAGGTAAATACATCCAAATACATTCCACCTGACAGTAGGCATTAGGTGCAGCCTCCTCCAGGCTTCCCTGGTGTCCTTGTATGACAGCATACAGCTTTCAGAAGAGCTAGAGGATGAGCAAGACGAGAAAGCCCAGGACTATAGTAGGGCTCTGATACTGTGCTTGGGCTCTGACACTGCCCCAGCTGCTCAAGCCTTGATGGTTGCCTTACTTAGTGTTGATGGAGCCTATAGTGCCCAGCTCATATTAAGCATTTGACACTCTTGAGGCTGACAGCTGGGCATCCTTGGGCACTAATTGAACAAGGCTCTTTCTACTTCTTCAGCTCCTTGACTCCTGGAAATCAGTGCCCTTTCCACTTATGAGAGTCCTAGTAATCAGACTTTGTCTCCCTTCCTGGAGTTAAAAAACAACCACAAATGTGTGCTTCTAGCTAGAACCTGCCTTTGGCTCTATCTCTGGCCATAGGAAGAATTCCTACATGCAGGGAATAGTCTTATATGGTGGTGAGAAATTGAACCCAGGGCCTCATGCATGCAAGGCAGGCACTCTACCACTGAGCCACCTTCCCAACCCCTCATTTCTTACACTCTTATGTTCCCAACTCCCCTTTCTTCCAACATACCAGATATGTGTATGTAGGACATGGAATGGGGAGCTGGGATTAGTTAAGGTGTTGAGTTAGGAAAATTAAACTTACTCTCTATATCCTGCATGAGGGCCAGCCTATCAGGAAAAGGTATTTTGTTGAAATTCAGAAGCTAAATAATATAAACAATCACATTTGTTTCTCTGAGTTTTGTCTCTACATGTGAGTGGAAGGGACTAGCAAGTTGCCTAACAGGGTAGGAAGCATTTGTTAATACTTCACATTATTTTGCAACGTATTTCGTATTCTATAAGCATGAGCTTCATCAAGCATGCTTTTCAACCAAGAATTCCATTAAAGTTACACCCTGAAGGGTTGAGAACCTATTTCTGAGTCAAAGTGACTTAATTAAGATAACTTACCAGACCAGTATTACTAGACTAAGAAATACTAGATGCATATTACACGTGATGAAGATTGAGCTGAAGGTCAAGAATATTGCTTAGAGGAATCTAGAGTGTCAAAACGATCAGCTTGCTAGCATATCAAGAGGTCACATGAGTGATGCCTTTATATGGTCCATAATGTCATACCTAATAAATGTCCTACTTCAAGCACTGCGGTAGTAATAATTCATTGTGGTTAGTAGTGTTGAAGCTGTGTCATCATTTAGACTGCAAACACCTTGAAGCCAGGTATGTGTTTCATTCCTTTCCAAAGCCTCAGACCTCTACCATTATATGTTAGATGAGTTTTAAGGATCAGTAATTTGTTGAGGCATTATTATTATTATTAAAAATGGAAAGTAGCATTCCAAAAATTATTAAGCCTTGAGAATTATTTGACAGAAACAAAATGTAATTATTCTTTAACTACTGGTATAAAAATTGGACTCTTGTATCAACTACTCAGACTTGAAATTAAAATGGAATCTCTCTCATAACAATATTAGAAGGAGAAAATTAATAGGTTTACATTAATGGGCTTCCTCATTTATTACTTAATAAATTATATTAGTTACAAGAAATATTCTAGAAGACTGTTAGATACACTGTATTCTGTGCATGCTGATTTCATGTAAAATTTGCTTCTTTTACAAAATGGAAATAATTCAAAGAATTACAAGGCAACACAATGTCATATGTATTACAACTAAATCATTGCCATTATATTATCACCCTCTGTTATATTATATGAAGATTTAATTTAAGGCCAACATTTTGAGCAGTGTAGATAAATGAGTCTTATTCTTTGTGTGGATGGTTTTATAGTACTGAAGCATTAGTGGTTAGTAAGTTAAATCCTTAACTTAGAATCTTTCTTGTAAATTTTCAAAGGTATCTTGTTTGTTGGACTCAAACTGAGTAATAAACTCTAACACTAAATCACATTTCCTCATTATTTAAAATTATTTTACCATGGTTAAAAGATACAAAGTTATAAGGAAACAAATGAGTGTCTACTTTCTAGCTTTAAAAAAAAATCTGGTACTGAGGTTTGGACTCAAAGCCTCACACTTTCTCACTTTGCTTACTTGGCTGGTGCTATACTACTTGAACCATGACACCAGCTAGCTTTCTGTTGGTTATTCCAGAGAAGGTATATCATGGGCTTTTCTGACTACAGTGACATAGAACTGTGACTCTGGATCTCAGCCTCCTGAATAGGATTCCAGGTGTAAGTCTTTAGTGGCCCACTCTTCTGCATTATTAAATGATATTGTCTACCCATGTGAGATTATAAATCATCAAAGTCATCACCATGGGTCACCAATGGAAGTGAAAATTTCTGAAGTATAGACTTGGCTATTTGATTCTCTGGGCCTCTCCTTGAATGAAATACAGATTTTGGTTAGGAAAGTGTTAAAAATCTTACCTGTCTACATATTTATCATTATCTTTCTATATATCTTTCTACTATCTATCTGTCTGTCATTATCTATCATCTATCATCATTTACCTATGATTTATCATACTATATTACCAGTCTTCTCCACTAAATGCATTTCCACATTTATCTTCCCATAAAATGCAGTTTTCTCTTAAGCTGTGTTGCAAACCATAAGAATTCATTCCTTTTGAGATCCTTGGAATCTCCAAGAACACTATCCTGATAGAGCTAATGCATCATTGAAGAATCCTTACACAAACACATCTTTAAAAAGCATTTAATGTGGTAAATTAGTCACATTAGACTTATCATAGACACATTATAAATAATAATTCATGTCTGTACTGCACAAGGATGCTATACTTTGGTGTCATCTCGATCCTGAAAGATTAATTTGCAAAATAGAAGGCCATTTTAAAAAATGACAATAGTGCCTCATCCAAACTACTTTATCATAAAAGTAGACACATTCTCAGGAGGGCTAATTTTCTATTTGGCTTCTTTCTGTAAATCAATACCTAAAGAAGCCTAGTTTCTTAAGAGAAAAACAGGGAATTGCTTCAGAGAATGAAGCAATTGGTCACATCTGGCCAATGTTCACTAGCTCTGAGACAGGAAAATCTTTATTGTTTGTTATGACATCCAAAGACCATATTACGTGCTTAATTGGATGTAGTATTGTGTTAAATATTAATATGGCAGGACTTGGACTTAAAAGAATGACTGGGATAATATGACCTGGGCATTTATTTAGCACACATATTGCATATTATATTAAAAAAAGGTAATTGCCCTTCATAACACAGAATATATTTTTCTCAATGTATGCTTAGTAAGAAGGTAATAATGAATCTTTCTCAGGCAGTTACAATTTAGGCCAATTTTCTTTGATTTTGTCAACTATTTTGTCAAACTATTTATTGCCATTTTCTGACAGCCATTTTTTCTTGAATGACTATAAAATTTGTTCTAAGTTTTATACATTTTGCCAAAAGAATAAGACTTGTTCTTCTTAACGTATTTCCTCAGATGCTTATTCAATTAAAGACTCTTGGCAGCCTTTCTCTGAACACTTTTTGTACAACTCTCATTAATTTGGCAAATATGAATAATGTTCTGATTGACTTTTTCCCCAGGATAATGGGTAGACTTCATTTTGTTGATATATGCTATGTGATGTTTGTCTTTTACACTGTAGGCAGAGCTTCAGTGAAGATCTGAACAAGCGTGTCACTTTCTGTGTTGTACTTTTTTATCTAAGTTATATTTTGTCAAACATTTGGCTCTTTGATCTTGTACAAAGGCTCCTTCTTTGGGTGTATTATGTAGTCCTTGTCCTATGTACACCTCTTTTAGTTAATTCTTATTTAGTTCATATGATCATTAGTTTGTCCTTTATCCCCTGAGATGTTAAGATGTTTATTAAGGAAAATATTCCTTGCGAACTTGAAGATAAGCAGTCACTCAGACCATTCCCCAATTAAAATATGGAAAGGCCCTGCATGATAATAGCATATTAGTCATACCTTTCCAACTTGATTTCAACTCTACAGACATTTTACAAACTGGACATTAAGCAAGCTCTATACCAATAACTGATATATTGGTGTTGTCTTCTCTTTGTCTCCTTCTTTTCTTTATTTTCCTTCCTTCCTTTCTTCCTTCTTTCCTTCTTTCCTTCCTTCCTTCCTTCCTTCCTTCCTTCCTTCCTTCTTCCTTTCTTTTCTTTTGTGTGTATGTGTATGCCAATGCTAGGATTGGAACTCTGGTCCTTGTTCTTTCCTTTGGCTTTTACACTCATACCTGACATTCTACCACTTAAGCCACACCTCCAGCCTGGGTCACCACTTCATTTTGAGTAAATGAATGCAATCATATAATAACCACAAAAATAAGATTTTGAATATTTTTCTCATGATAAATTAACCTTTGATATACTCAACTGATCTTTTGTATTTTTGCAGGAGTCAAATGATAGGTCTTTCTGTTGTTGTTGTTACTAAGGACAGCTTAGTCACTTGGTTAAAGTAGAGTTCATTCAAATTCTAGACTTTGAAGATAAGCTTTATCCCTTCTGTAACTAATACATGATTTAGAGGAAAATATGTTGAGACAGTATAAATTGCTGTTTCCTGCTAATAAATTATTCTAAGTTTCTATTATTCTAATAATAATGATACTAGCATACTTATTGCTTCAATCACACTTTTGTTTTATGTGGTGATTTTCTATTATTCATGTTTCTACACTTATTAGTATTCTAAAATAAAGAACATATATGCTCCCTCCATTTATGCATTCTTTTATATCAGAAAGAACTTTTTTGTAATACTAAGATTTAAATACATAGAGTTGTGTATGCTAGGTAATTATTCTATCTTGAGCTACATTTTTAATCCCTCATGGAATAATTTTAATAGTCATTTATTACTAAATGTTGTAGTTATTTATTCAAATTGAAAAGGATTCAGGGAAAATATCAAAATTAAATATAAGCAAAAATAAATAAAACTAAATGTATATCAAATGTCGATCTAATAATATCAAAGAAATGAAATAAACAGCTCATAAAACATTCTTTATCAGAATAAACAAAAATGGAATAATGTGATTTGAAGGAGAGTGAAAGGAAGTAGAGATCATATTAGGTGAAGAAATCCAGACACAGAAAGACTAATGCTGCCTGCTTTCTCTCCTAGGTAGACACTGGATATAAGAAAAGGAGGACAGCAACATAAAAGTAGGTTGTAAAAAAGTATCGATGATATAATTTCTGGTCATAGATCAGGAAAAGCTACAATAGTATCTTAAAATTTTGTTTTGATATCTTGATGCATCTATTCCCAGAGCTTCTGATAGCATCTTGAGGTATAGAGTAGCTTAGATTTTTTTTTATAATTCTTAGACTAAATGTCTTTTCAGAAGAATACAGTATTTTTTTGACAGAGAAAGCTATTATAAAAATTTTAATCTGCAAGTTTTATGCAGAGAAATAACTCTCATTGTGAAGTTTTTAATCAGTCCTATGATGAAAGTTACATGTTGCCATGACATTTTCTTCTAAAATGTTTATAGAGGAAAAATGCAGAAGAAAAAGAAAGCTCTAAAGATACTTTTTAATAAACCAAAGGGACTTAATTACAGGAGAACATTCATTTGCTCAAATATTCTGGCAAGAAGTGATGATTACTAGAAGGACATTTTGTTAATCACAGAAGGTCAGGTATAAGCTGGGGTTCAAATTCAACCTAAAACCTGGGTCAGAACCTTTATCTCATCTGCAGAAGAGAATTGCCATAGTGAATAAATACTAAAAATTTGTTTTGGTTGCTAAAAATTAACTGCTTCAAGAGGTATCTCTTTTAGGCTGCCCAAAGTTAGGGTATAGGTGTGAAAAATGATAGGTCAAAGCATAAATTTTGAGATATACACTTAAATACAGAGAAAACTATCCTATCAGCTCTAAACCTATCTTATAAACACATCTATGGCTACATTGGGGGAAGAAAATCGCTTAAGATTACTTTCTGCTGAGGAAACTGTTAATAGACTGAATAGATCTAAGGGAATATCTTCATGAGGCCAATGTAAAAACCCAGAAATATCTCTATGTGAACATGATTGAAACTATTTGATTTCTTTCCCTCCTGGAAATTCTACTGGCTTTTTAAAGCATCATGAAAGGATTAAGAAAGCAGCTTAAATTGAACAGGTTTTCTGTGTGTGTGTGTGTGTGTGTGTGTGTGTGTGTGTGTGTGTGTGTGTGTGTGTGCTTATGTTCTTAACATGAAAAAAACCTGACATGATGTATAATGGTTAACTTCTTTTCCTTTTACAAGCTTGTCTTATTTTTTTTTTTTACAAACTCCAAATGCCATTAGTGTGAAGAAACATTTTGTTCACCGTTTTATGACTGGCACTTAATATAGTTCTAGCACTGAACAAGGTATTCACTAAATAATGGTGTGCAATTGAATTAAGTAGAATATTAAATACTTATTCTTTCTTCCAAATGTTCATATCCTGCTGCTACACATTGGTTCTTCAATGCTCCTTTGACACTTCTTGTATGTAATTAAAGAATACTCCTTCCTTTCTTGCTATTTTTATGATGAAATACCTGTATAATATCTTTGTCTATGAGTCATCAGTTTAAATATCCCCACCAGCAGAGAAGTGGCATAAATTAATAAAATTGTGATCTTACCCTACACTCTACCATCTCCCATTGCTGGAATATTCGAAAAAATACATGATTTAGGCAGAATTTCTGGACAAAGCCGTAAGAGTTGAAAACAGAAGCATAGCAAGTACAATTGGTAATTTAATATAGAAGTAAATATGTCTGTGTACCTCCAATTCCAGCCTGTGCCTATTCTGTACTTTGTAGAGAGGTAAGCAAGTAAGGGAAATGAGCCATTCTCTTACAGATCAGGGTGGAGCCTTTCCTCAGATCTTTTCTGACATGACATTATCATATTTGTGCTGTATTTCTGTGTGCTCCTCAGCTTATTTTGAACCCTTCCCATCCTACCTTAGATACCGTTCTCCATGAATGGACATGAAGAAAAATAGTATTTTGCTCCTTTTGATATCATTTCCATTCTTCCATAAAAGCTACTTTATTTCACTTTTCTATTACAGTTACCTTAACCAATTTGCTGTCTCTGATTTTCCTTTGGTGGCTTCTAAGCATGTCTTCTCCAGGACAGTGCTGATCATCTGTGTCTGGATCATCAACAAACCTGCAGTCATAATCATGGTTCAAGTCTCACATCAGCTAAATAAAACTTTCTTCAGATTCTGGGCAGTGAGTGATTCAATTAGTTAGTTGAAGCCAAATTCATCTGTAAGCATTACAATTACACATAGGCTCAGTACACCTCGAAATTCCTTCCCTTCAGATGCCAACTTCATTCCCTCCCTGTCTGTAAAACTTGGCTTTGACTCATTAGAAGGAGACAGTAAATCTCATGGTTAGGTAAGAAAGTAAAACAAGATGATGGGGCTCACGAGAGAAGGTTGGTGGCCTCCAGTAAGCCTCTGAAGAAGATTCCATCAGTTTCCTTATTCTCAAGAGGTGAGAGGTTCTGGACAGGATCACTTATTGCTTTTCCCACTGGGACTCTGAACATGTTTTTGAGAGGAGAAGACAACTGCCAGCTATGCTTTTGTTACAGTCAGCAGTTGAGGATCAGCTGCTAGAGGCAGGGAGCTGAAACCTCTGGGATGGCCATTGTCAAAGTTACCTCTCGGTGAACTGACAGCGCCCACAAAAGTAGTGACTGACCTAGACCCAGAGACCCAATCATGGAATGTTTCCACAGTCTGTTTCCAAAGGGAAACATGTCTGCTATTGGTCACTGTACCTCATTCACGTTGGTCATAAATATGTCCTTTCTTCCTCCTCATTCCCTGCAAGGTCTCAATGCAGACAGCCACCCTGCACTCTCCTGGTCTCCCAAGGGTGGTCGACCAAGCTGGGAAGGCTTCACTCAATTTTGATCAGCAGAGTAGAAAATTAGGGCAAGAGAAAACAATGCAAAGCCTCCTAAAATGTTCGGTTGGCTTAATGGCCTAAGAATGGATGACTTAATGGCCTAAGAATATTCCATTTGCAAAAGCTTAAATGAGATATTATCATAGTAATATTTGCTGAACAGAAAAATTCTGTTCTGTGGAAGAAGAAAATTTTTAAAAAAAAACGAAAAAGGTAAAGAAGTGAACCTTAACTGTGATTTCATTCCAAGCTTTATATAAAATGTTAGGTATACGTAGATAAAAACACAATACTACAATCATATTATTTCACATGTAGACTAGACAATTTGTCACATAAAATATCTTAAAATATATTTTTTTCAGTATATAAGTTAAAAATATGAAGTACATGGTAGCTATTATCTTATTTAGTATTTTCTTTAATAATAAATGTAATTTAATATAATCTTAAATATGAATTTTCTTATAATCAATATGTAAAAATAATGATATACCTTAGATAACATATAAGCTCTATGGTTCTGTTGAGTTTGTGTAACAATACTGAATCATTGAATCAACAACTTTTGTAACTTTAACAATTTATCAGTAGCTATTTCCCATGCCCATATATGTATATGTATGTGTATATATATATATATATATATTCTTTACCTCATGAATTTTTATAGCTGACTTTAGTCCATACTATGGATTTACTATAGTTTACTTAACCTATCTCTGCTTAAAAGCAGTCCAGCTTTTTATCAGGCCTTCAGACTTTAGGGACATTCAAGGGATAGTGGTAATCTCCATATAGCCCAGAGACAAGGAAATGCCCTCTCTTTGCTTGTGAAAGAATGTATTTCTGCATGAATGGTTTTCATAATGAAAGATATAAGGAGAAGAATGGGCGACCAACTCACTGATATCTGCCTGGTCATTCAGGAAGTTTGTTGTGACTCCACATATTATTTTTCTGGGATAAGATTCAGTTACATTAGCCAGCCACTCCTACTACTGCAAAAATTTTTTCCTTTTTTTTTTATTGTGAAAATATTGTATAGAGGGGTTACAATTACATGGGCAAGATAGTGAGTACATTTCTTATCAAGCATTGTAGCCTTCTCCTTT
>NW_012267217.1:5168927-5172409 GCF_000151885.1 Dipodomys ordii
GCTCAGAGCTATAAACTTGCCTCTGAGTACTGCCTTTGCTGTGTCCCAGAGGAGCTGGTAATTTGTGTGTTCATTTTTGTTGAATAGCATGAACATTTTAATTTCCTTTCTAATCTCTTCCTTGACACACTCTTGATTCAGCAGTGTGTTGTTCAGCCTCCATGTGTTACCAGACTTTCTTTGTGGCTTTTGGTGTTGAGTTCTAATTTTAGTCCCTTGTGGTCAGATAGAATGCAAGGTATAACTTCATTGTTTCTGAATTTGGACAAGCTTGCTTTGTGGCCTAAAATGTGGTCTATTTTAGAAAATGTTCCATGTGCTGCTGAGAAAAACATGTATTCTGATGCTGTTGGGTGAATTATTAGGTAGATGTCTGTTAAATCTAGTTGATCTATGCAGTTGTTTAGATCTGTGGTTTCTCTGTTGAGTTTTTGCCGATTTGATCTATCTATTGGGGAGAGTGGTGTGTTAAAATGCCCAACAATTAATGTCTTTGGATCTATGTGGGATTTGAAGGAAAGTAGTTTTTCTTGGATAAATTTGGGTGCTCCATTGTTTGGTGAATAGATATTTAGAATTGTAATATCCTCCTGAAGGAGAGATCCCTTAATTAGTATGTAGTGACCTTCTTTATCTCTTCTCACGAATTTTAATTTGAAGTCTGTTTTATCTGATATTAGGATTGCAACTCCTGCCTGTTTATGGGCCCGTTTGCTTGGTAGATGTTGTTCCAGCCTTTAACATTGAAAATGTGTTTGTTTTTATGGGCAAGATGTGACTCCTGAAGGCAGCAGATAGAAGGGTCTTGTTTTTTAATCCAACTAGACAGTCTATGTTGCTTAATTGGAGAGTTCAGTCCGTTAACGGTAAGAGATAGGACTGAGAGGTATTTGGGAGTTCCTGCCATGTTATCCACCTTCTTGGGGGCTGCGAAAACTGGGTTCTTCCCTTGGTTCTTGGATTCTCAGTTTGGGTGCAGTTTTGTGGCCTTTATTGTGGTCTTGTTGGTTTTCTACATGTAGGACATCTTCAATAATCTTTTGTAGGGCTGGTTTGTTGGAGATGTATTGTTTCAATTTTTCTTTGCTATAGAAGGTTTTTATTCTGCCTTCAGTTATGACAGAGAGTTTAGCTGGGTACAGTATTCTTGGTTGATAGTTGTTTGTTTTTAGGGCATGGCATACATCATTCCAGGCTCTTCTTGCTTTGTCTTTGCTGAGAAATCTGAGGTGATTCTAATTGGTTTCCCTTTTTTGGTGATTAATCTTTTCTCCTTGACAGCTTTAATGATCTTTTCCTTGGTCTGAATTGATCCTGTGTGGATTATAATGTGATGGTCGGATGTCCTATTCTGTTCTGGTCTATTTGGAGTTCTAAAAGCTTCTTGTATTTGGATAGGCCTATCTTTTTGCATGTTTGGGAAGTTCTCTTCTAGGATCCTGTTAAACAAGTTTCCTAGACCATTAACTTCTGTTTCTAGGTGCTCCTCTATACCCATTATCCTTAGATTAGGCCTTCTGATGGTGTCTTCCAAGTGTTGGATAGATCTATCATATTTCTTGGACTTGTCTTGGATGGTTGTATGTTCTTTCTCTATAATACCTAGTATGACTTCAATCCCCGAGATTCAATCTTCTGCATGGTCTAACCTGCTGTCAAAACTTTCTTCTTTGTTTTTTATTTCTTTTCCTTCTAGTTGGTCAGCTTTGATGGCTTCAAATTCTTTGTGGAAGCTTTGTTTTAGATCTTGTATGAACTTCTTTACTTCCTTAATTTGGTGTTCAGTTTTTATTCTCAAATCACTTAGTTGATTGTTTATGGTTTCCTTGGACTCCCATTCCTTCTGTTGGGTTCCATTCAGCATTCCCTTTGTGGTCTCCCTGACTTCCTTCAGCTCTTTGTTAATGGATTCCATGAATGCCTTTAGTGATGGTTCTGTTTTCTCATCCTTCTCTCTCAATTCCTGTATTACTCTTTGCTTAGCTTCCTCATGTTCATGCCATTCCTGTAGTTCTCTTTAAGTGTTCTCAGCCTGCTCACACCATTCCTGCCTTTCTCTTTGAGTATTCTCAAGCTGCTCACGCAAATCCTGTATCAGTTTTTGAGTAGCTTCCTCACGCTCATGATATTACTGTATAAACCTTTGGATTGCCTCCTCTCTCTCCCTATCATGCTCATACAGAGTCCTTTGTATGTTTTCAATCTTTTCATTTATCATGTTTGCCCGCCGTGTTTGTAGAGCTATTTGGCAACTCTCCTCTGGATTATTAATTATCTGTTCTGTTCCCTGATTATCAAGATTGGGAATTGAGATACCCGGATTTGCCATTTTTCTTGTGGTTTTCCGGCTTACTCTGCCCATTTGGGATGAAAATGACACCAGTTTTGTGCTAGAACACTATCTTAAGGCAAGCATCAACCAAAGTCTGTATTTGCACAGTCAATAGTCTGCAAATACAATCTAGTTCATCAGGTACATCTATTCAACACCAAACAACTATATATTAATGGGCTATGAACCGCAAAGAAGAATTTGGTAAACCAGAAATTATTAGGTTTAGGAAGAGATGTGGGTAAAAAATAGGAATAGAGTGATGTGGGAAGGTACAGGGAGAGTTAATTTAACTAAGTCCTAATCTCAAACAGGAAATAGGTTGGATAGAATGAAAGTAGAGAGAGAAAAAAAAGAAGAAAGAGAAAGGGAAAAAAAGAGACCAGAAAAAATAGAAAGGTAAAAATTAAAAAGATTATGCAGAGACGAAAACGAACTATTCAGAGAACTTGAATATAATGAGAGAAGGGGAGGGATATAAAGGAGATGTGAAAAACTTAAAAATAAAAATACTTAAAATATTATATAGGTATCAAGAGGTAGTACTGCTATTAAGGAATTTAAGTCTAAGAGGTTTTGAATTGAGTAATAAATTTGTGGATTAAGTGTCCACACAATGGGGGATAAGGTCTAATAATCGACTAAGTCACATAAAGAAGAACGAAAGAGAAGAAATGGTGAAAAGGATAAGAAAGAAAGAAAAAAGATCAGAAGTTTAGTAGAGCTAAACAAAAAACAAAAAAGAAAGAAAAACGCACACACACATATACCCCTAAAATAAAATTCTAAGAGGAAAAAAAGTTACTAGAAAACAATTTTTTTCAAAAAAGGTAAAAATTAAAGATTAAAAAAATTTTCTAGAAAAATAATTTTTTTTATAAAAGTTACAACAAAAAGTTTTTTGATTTTTTTGGAAGGGGTGGGAAAAATCCTGTATCTCCCTTGTGTCCATAACCAGCCTTTGTTGGAGACTTTGGTCTGCTGTGGTGTTTGATTTTCCTGAGGCTTGGTTGGTTTCTTAAGGCAGTTTGTTTGTACAGGCAGAAAAATGCTCTGCTTTACCCAGGATTTTGTGATCCTCCTCCCAGGTTAGTTCAATGGGAGGGAGATCTGCTTTGAGTATCACAAAAGAGGGAGATGGCTTTTTCCT
>NW_012267217.1:5173830-5174348 GCF_000151885.1 Dipodomys ordii
AGCTTTAGTTTTCTACAAGTAGTTAACCAATTTTGCCAGCACCATTTACTGAAGAGGCTGTCTTTCTTCCATTCTATTGTTTTAGCCCCCTTATCAAAGATTAGATGGCTATATGTCTGAAGGTTCATTTCTGGCTTTTCATTTCTATTCCATTGGTCCTCAGGTCTGTTCTTGTGCCAGTATCAAGCTGTTTTGATTACTATGGCTTTATAGTAGAGTTGGAAATTTGGTATTGCTATTCCACCAGCAGTGTTCTTTCCATTGAGGAGCATTTTTGATATTCGGGGTCTTTTATTGTTCCATATGCATTTTTCGATTGCCTCTTCTATTTCCTTGAAGAATGAGGGTAGAATTTTCATAGGTATCGCATTGAATTTGTAGATAGCCTTGGGAAGTATTGCCATTTTCACGATGTTAATCTTTCCAAGCCAGGAGCATGGGAGGTTTTACCATTTTATAAGTTCTGTTTTGATTTCCTTTTTCAAGATTTTAAAGTTTTCATCATAGAGGTCCTTCAC
>NW_012267217.1:5179568-5210585 GCF_000151885.1 Dipodomys ordii
GGGGGGGAGGGGTGGCCTTCCCTCCTCTGCTCCCTGAGAAGGAGTGAGGACGTCAGGCTTCTACTCACGCCCAGTCTTGGATCCTGGGTCGTCTCTGGTCTGCAAACTGCAGGATGAAGATGTCCGCTCCTTGTCGGTTCTTGCTGGTGTTGAGTAGAATCCACTCGCCCACCGCGTCTGGCTCCTTCGTCCCGGACTCTCTGTAATTCAGATATGGCAACTGCAGCCCCCACTGCCACCACCGCTGCTGCGGCGGCTGCGGCTGCTGGCAAGAGCTCAGGTGTGTCTCCTTGTCTGTATTTTCCCTCTCTGGCCTGACTCTCTGTCCTGTGATGGCACACTTGGTGTGATTCTCTGGCTTAGGACTGTTCACTGGAACTCTAAAACTGCTTTCTATGCGAGAGCTTGTTTAGCCTCCAGCTTCTCCTCTGCCATCTTCCCGGAACTCTTCTACTGCAAAATTTTAAGCTACTCTATTTTCTTTATTAAGAGACCTGTCCCCCACGTCACAAAGGAACTTCTATTTCATTGGGTCCTGAACATCCAAGCTTATGAAGTAGCCTGATTAACCAAGAAAAAACTTGAGGGGAAAAAAGGACAGCAGAAGAAAAACAAGTAACAGGGCTGCCTGAATAAATCCACAAAATCAGAACAAAATGATTTTTGTCAGGGTTGACGTGCTGTGTTGTTTTATTGGGAGCGAGTAACTTTCATAACACAAATTGTTAATATTAATACTTGATCATCCTCATCGAACACCTTCTACATGTGCTGCCAATACTTAATAACTTTCCAAAATGTTGCCACTGGGTAGGATAGGAGGTGGGAGGTAAAAGGATTTTATGTCCACATCTCTCTTTTTGTATTTGAAGAATCACAAACATGACAGTTCAATGATTTCTCCCACCTTTGCTGAATTATTTACTTCCCTTTGCTGGAATATTAGCACTTTTCTTAAAGGGGAAAAATGGTAAAATATATTTAGCTCTCTTTCCTTATCTTTCTTATTTCTATAAAAATTAGTAGGTTAACTATGTCTGACAGCCAGCGTTTGTGCCTTTCTCTTTTTGGACTTGGTTGTTCTGGCTTCAAAAAGAAGCAAATATTCTTGAGTTGTTGAAAGGGGTCAGCCTCAAAGGCATGGGATAGTATGGTTTAGTCATTGACAACTAGAAGGTGAGCAGTGGTCTGTTTTCAAGGTTAATGTTTTCCAACCTAAGATTATAGGTTGGGTAGTTTGAGATACCAGAGAAATCACCTCAGTTTCAATATGTTTTCTGCTAAGTTCAGCTAGTAATTTTATTTATTCATAATTATATTAATTGTGCATTAATAACAGTCTAATTTATTAAATCCTTGTTAGTTATGGTTAGCAAATATTTTCAAAATACCTATGCTATATTAAAATTGAGAAACCAATCAAATGGTCAATAAATGCTATTTGTCAGTATTGAAAAAGTCTCCAGAATTCCTAGACAGATCATTAAGCCATTGTAAATTGATTAGAAATGACTCGTGACTATGATGAAATAATATTACTACTAATAATATTTCAAATTGGAACATGTTGGCACTTATGCTTCTTATTAAGAAATCTGAGTGACTTTGATTCCTTCTGTAATTTAATTCTTATAAATAATGTTAATATTGAGGAGAAAAACAAATATATATCATTAATTATGATAAGTATGGTATTTTACCTATGATAGTGAGAAATGCCAAACTCTATTAAGCCTTTGCCTTCATAGGAGGAAACATCCTATATAAATCAAACTATTATGTCAAACAATGATTATTAGTTTGGTGAGACTAATAAATCATCCTCAGATTTCCTGTAATTTGTGAATTTCTTTAGACTGGATTCTCTGTTTCTCCCTTTCTCTGTCTCTATCTCTCTCATGCTATTTCTGTCTTCTTTGTCAGAAGACAGAATTAGTAATGGCCATTACCAAGTTTCTAATCTCTGTGAGAGATGAACATAGAGAGGAAGAGATATTTCTTTAACTGAACTTGCTCTGTAAGTAAATGAGAAAATTATGGCTAAAGAAATAAAATGATTGAGCTAATGTCACATGACTGGTGATGAAAAATATGAGCTAGGATTCCCTTTCTCTCAACTTAAGCACTGCTCTTTCCATATTCATTTTTTTCAAAATTATTTCTTCTTTAAGCTCCAGCCCACTAGATTATGTGTTCTAACATGCATGACATAGTCACAGTTGACTTGGTTTGGGTCCTCTTGTGTTTATCATGGAGAGTGTATTGAATATTCCATCGCTGTGTGTCAATTGAGGACAGTGTGAGGAAGGGAAGAGACAACTCTGGTCTTACCAGGTCAACAATCGATTGATTTTTCCTTTTTTCTTCTTCTTTTTTTTTTTTGTTGGTCATGGGGCTTGAACTCTCAGCTTGGTGCTGTCCCTCAGCTCTTCAGCTCAAGGTGAGTGCTCTGCCACTTGAGCCACAGTGCCATTTCTAGTTTACTGGTGGTTTATTGGAGATAAGAGTCTCATAGACTTTCCTGTCGGGACTGGCTTTAAACCATGATCCTCAGGCACCTGAGTAGCTAGGATTGCAGGCACGAGCCACTGGCACCCAGCTGGATTAGTTTTTTAAGTGCAGAGTTGACTTAGATTAGTTAAAGGTGGTTATAAAGTAGGACTCAAGACACAAATGTGGCTACAGGAAAATAAAGTTGGATGCCCTGTGCTCTTGATCACGGTGTTCATTTCCATCCCTGCATTCCCTTTAGTGATCTATATTGCTATGATTTTTATACGTCTGTCTTTCTTAGCAAAAGAGAAATCTCTATATGCGACATGCTGCATTTCCAAAGCCTTTAGCACATTAGATATGATGAGTGGTTGTTTCTGTACGATACTAATTGCCAATTGGTGATGATGAAAAGGTATCCTTGGCTATTTTACTCCCTGCTGTGAGACCCACTGAGCTCTTCCAAGAAAGAGATGGTTTATCTTTTTCCCCTTTGAAACTGGGTGGTTTTTTTTTTTTTTTAGCATATTCACCCAATTGAGTACTGATGAAAGCAACAGCATCCCAATTCTAAGTCTTAGCCAAAAGAAATTTTCCTCATTTCTGCTCACTCCCAAGAATCCTACACCACTCTGCCAAGATAGGCTTTATCATGGCAAGAGATAACTGGTGTGGTTTCTGAACTAACCCCATTAATTTCTCAAAATGAATTTAGTGCACAAATGACTTATATAATAGGAAAACAGCAAAATATTTAGTATTCATAGGCTCAAGTTTTCTTGGATTTTATCACCACCCAATCATTTCTCTCCCTAAAGCTTCCTTGAGTGAGTGTCATCTACAGGGCAAAGATTCAGACAGCATGCATTCTCCTTTGGTAGCTGCATGATCATCTGAGACAACTCACTCACCCATGGTTTCAGTTTCCTCTTTCATGAAACAGAGAACATGATCCTACCCTGTTAGTTTGCCAGGACCATTGTGTTATACAAAATATTTAGGGAAATGTTTTGGAAGCTATTTCATATACCCCACATGCAGAAGTGAGAACCAAACTGCCAGTCTCTTTGTGAAGGCTGAGGGAAGGTTGCAGAATAAAGAAATCAAAGAAACATCAGATGATTGATAGTTCTGGGGACTCTGAGGGTCAAATGGTAACTGTGAATCTGTACGTACATGCTTCACTTTCTACCAGTGTTATCAAATTTAGTGATGGATTTCTTTTCTTGACAAATTGCCATTGCAGGTTATTTCCTAGATGGTATTTCCACAAATGGAAAATCATTCTCCATTGCTTGAGTGCCACTCAAGGAAGTTATTATTCCCCATCTGATTCCATCGAGCTTGCATTCAGATTCACCAGCAAGAGGGTTAATAAAAACAGATGGGCAGCCAATAGCAATTGAAAAATGTTACTTCTCTATCTAGCTACAATGTGTCACCTTATACCTTGTATCCTCTGAATGACAAAACATAATTCGCTGCATCAAAAAGTAAATCTGAAACTCATTTCTAGATCCTCAAACATGAGACCTGTATAAGTGGATCTTCTCTCAGCTTTGAAATAAAAAGGAAATGCTGATGAAAAGACTAAAAAGAATGAGCATATGTTTCAGGATGGCCCTTTAATATTTCTTTAAAGAAAACTATCAATACCATTATTATAGAAGTGTCTATTGACTTATGAAGTGATTTACGTATAAAATATTTCACTTGATTTTTAAATTATTTGAAGAAGCTCTTGGGTTACAAATATAAGGCTTTATATTCCCTTAATTTACACGTACTTAGATACTTTTATTTGTTGATTACTGAATAATGGATGTT
This sequence comes from Dipodomys ordii, assembly GCF_000151885.1. Lineage (NCBI taxonomy): Eukaryota > Metazoa > Chordata > Mammalia > Rodentia > Heteromyidae > Dipodomys > Dipodomys ordii. The sequence goes on from NW_012267217.1 coordinate 5,183,889, forward strand.
TAAAAACAATCATCTCCCATCCATAATGTTTTGCTGCAAATAAAGACTTTAAAACAAAGGGTTGTGATTCTTTCAATCATTCAGTCATGTAATCAAGTATTCGTATTTAACGAGAGAAGTACAAAATGTTATTTCTGTTAGTGACAAAACAGTGATTGAAGCTGGATCTCCTTGCAGTACTTACTTAGGCTCATCCATGCATACTTTCATGTATGTATACAAAAATATATACTTCATATTAAGTGTAACACAGTTCCAACTATATCTTTTCTATGTGGGGGTGGGCACATGTGTACGTGTGTGCATGTGTGCTGTGTGTATGTGCATGCATGTGCCAGTACTGGGGCTTGAAATCGTAACTTCACAGTCTCTTTTGGCTGTTTCTGCTCCAGGCTGGCACTCTACAGCTTAAGCCATGCCTCTGGTACTGGATTTGCTGGAGTCTCACAGGTCTCTCCAGACCTGCCGAGGCTGGTTTTGAACCAGCATGTTCAGCTCTTAGCCTCCTAATTACCTAGGATTACAAACATGAGCTACTAGTGCCCACCTTAAATTTATTATTTTTAAGACATGATAAATTCTGTGTTTTAGATTAATATAAATTGTTTTGCCCACTAGATTATAATGTCTCTGTCTTCCTTATCACTGTTTTATCAGCAGCACCAGCAACAACATCCTCTTTCCCTGACCTTTGTATTCTCTCAGTACATGGCATATAGTAAATATTTAATAAAATATTCAGTAAAAGCTATCATCAATGGGATTACTTATAGGGGAATCAAGTACTGTATGATTTGTCTAGGTGAAATATTTAATCAAATTTCAGGAAAACTGTGATGTAGACATTATCATTCTCAGTGTTCAGTTAAGACAGTCTAAATTCAGAAAGCTTGTATCACTGGTTTGAGGTTATATAAATACTCAGGTGGGGAGCTTGGCTAAAATCTCACCCAGGATTCTACAAGATAGGGTACTTCAGGAGAAGTGTATAACTTCTACTGGTATTTTTAATCTAAAAATGAGAAAAATTAAATGTTAACATTTAATGAACATATTAATAGCAGTAAATGTCTCACTACAAAAATACAGTCATGCTTCACTTAATAATAGGGCTCTGTTTGGAGACATATATGTATCACCAGGTGCTGTTTGTCATTGTGCCAATGTGGTAGAATACACTTACACAAAGACAGCTATGATGTCATTGTGAATATAATGTCAGAGGTCATAGTCATATGTACGGTCCACCACTGAACAAAATGTCATTATCCCTTGCATGGTTGTACATCTATATGGTATCTTTTCAAATTTACTGATGGCAATGGGATAAAACTATTTGAAATCTACTGTTCTAAACCCCAGTTTCATTAACTGTAGACAGTGATGTAATGGTTAGAAAAACAAATTTAGAATGTCTGGCCCAGGATTTTATTTGAATGAGATAGGAGAGGATAGGTATGATAAATCTGTTTAATATAGTTACTGCTTCAGCATCCACTTTTAGGCTTGATTAAAACCCAGTCACCTTTGGTCTAGTTAAAAACTTTCCTTCCCCCATGTGGTTGTATGCAATATTGCCTGCCTTTTTCTCTTCCCAGCTGATCTAAAACCAAATATACCCCACAACTGCTAGCCATGATAAAACCTAAAAGTCAACAGTTGAGTCATGTAAATAAGTTTCCCTTTCACACCTTCTTAAAAATCTAGTCATTCTGCAACCCCTAGGCCTATAGGAATAACACCCACAGAACTTAATAAAAGCATAGCCCCACAGATATTCTCCATCTTTCTTTTCCCTCTTTGCCCTTACCCAGTATCTATTTCTCTTTTCTGTTCTTCCCCTTTTGTTCTTCCTAATCATTCTCTCTCTTTCAAGCTCTCTCCACACCCACCCATTAGTTCAGTTCTCTACCAGATTTGGACTTCTTGCTGGCCCCTTGGCATCTTCTGGATCCATGAGTGCTAAGTTTCTTCTCTTGTGCACTTCAATTTCACCTCCTTGTTATATCTCACCAGACATAAAAACTTGAACCTAACTTTTCATAAATCAGAGATTACTAGACTCTGGCTATTTTATTGATATCCACTTTCAGTGCTAAATTGTGAATGAACCACTGCACCTTATTTCAAAGAACTAGAACCTCAGATACTCAAGACATTTTTTTGGGGGTCCGGTCATGGGGCCTGAACTCTGGGCCTGGGTGCTGTCCCTCAGCTCTTCAGCTGAAGGCTAGCGCTCTACCACCTGAGTCACAGTGCCGCTTCTGGCTTTTTTCTTTTTGCTTATGTGGTGCTGAGGAATCGAACCCAGGGCCTCAGGCATGCAAGGCAAGCGCTCTACCACTGAGCCACCTTTATTTGGCCACCAAATATTGTTTAATGTTGGATTCATTAAGTGCGGCACACATTCCTTAGAACTCATAAGACCCACGAGCTTGTAGTATTCCTGGCTCATTTTACATCCATAAACTTACTGGCTTGGTTCCTGAAAATAAATGAGTGTTGGAGACTTATACCTTTAGTCTTTCTTAATAGACTGTCTCAATAATGGATGTCAACATTACCAGGTGACAAATCCTCTGACTAGTGTTCTGAACAGAAGGAGACCTACTTGTAAAGACAGGATCATCCCCAATTAAATTGTTCCATCTTACTGCATGACATCTCAAAGTCATCCATGAGTATAAGAGCTCTAAACTTGATAGTGACAATAGTCACCATGAAGACTTGTGAAGTGTCCCATCTTTATATACAAGTGGCCTCCCACAATGGTTCAACTTAATGATTTGTTCACTTATCAATGGGGCAAAAACACAACCATAAGCCAAAGTGGTTTCCAGGCTCAGTACAGTATTTGTTAAATTATGTGAACTACTTAACACTTATAAAATAAGGTTTGCCTTGGATGGTTTTGTATAACAGTAGGATAATATAAGTGTTCTGAGTACATATAAGGTAGGCTAGGCTGAACTATGGTGTTCATATTAGGTTAAATATATTAAATACATTTTACTACAGATTAGTTGGAATATAATCCTATCACAAGTCAAGAACTACCTGTAATTAATACTGCAAATTATTCCATGTCATGCATTTTACTAGTTACATTCCATAGATGAAGAAATAGAAGGTTAAAGAGATGATCCAGGCACCAGTGGCTCATACCTGTAAAGCTAGTTACTCAGGAGGCTGAGATCTGAAGATCATGGTTCAAAGCCAGCCCAGGCAAGAAAGTCTGTGAGACTCTTATCTCCAATAAACAACTCAGAAAACAGGAAGTGGCGCTGTGGCTGAAGTGGTAGAGGGGTAGCCTTGAGTTGAAGGACTGAGGAACAGGCCCAGGCCCAGGCCCAGAGTTCAAGCCCCACAACTGACAAAAAAAAAAAAAGAGTAGGGGCTGGGAAGGTGGCTCAGTGGTAGAGAGCTTGCCTTGCATGCCTGAGGCCCTGGGTTCAATTCCTCAGCACCACATAAGAAAAAAGCCGGAAGTGGCACTGTGGCTCAAGTGGTAGAGCGCTAGCCTTGAGCTGAAGAGCTGAGGGACAGCGCCCAGGCCCAGAGTTCAGGCCCCACGACCGGACCCCCCCCCCAAAAAAAAGAGAGATGAGTTAACTTGTCTATATTCAGGGCAGAACCATAATTCAAGCCTACCTTTGTCTGATCCTCAATCCTTTATCTTCTTTTCCATAACCTATACATAGCTGGTCACTTGACTCTCAAACGCTGCATTGTATATGCCAATTCAGAACAATAACTCATCCTATTTCACTCTCTTAATAGCAACCATTTCTTGAATGTTAATTCTCATTTTCTTTCTCTGAAACTGTCCAAGTAGCCTCCACTCTTACTTCTTCTAATCCAACCAAAATACTGTTGATTTTCTTCCAATTCTTACTAAAAGTGTGTCATGGCTCCTTTTCCCCCTATGCTACTTATAAAAGTGAAAGATTGGCCTCTGTATTTCCAAACTACCACCACCACTACCATATATTTTATGACTATTGTTTCCTCTCACAGTCTGAAATATATTGATGTCATTAAAAGCTTAATTACTATTAACTTCAAAATAATTACATGACTATTAGTTCAGAGCCAATGCCCCAGCTAGAACTCAGATTCATCTTCACCACTCACCTGGTAGGCTCTTCTGCCTCTCAGAGAGATAAACTTCTTGAAATCTATTTCATTGTGTAGATTTTTACAGATATCTGATATTCAGGGATCTTAATTGAACTAATGTAAGTTAGGATAATTAGTACATGTGGCATTTGGCATGATTGATAAGCACATATTTATTGATGAAGGATGTAAGATAAAGGCCATTCTTCACACTAGAGATGATATTTTCAAAAACTAAATAAACGGATACTCCAGGTGTCAAAGTGCAGGCCATCCAATCTCTATTTAAATCAAAAAGCTTTTATCCTAAGCATTTATTATGGCTTCTCTTAGCTGGAATGAGACTCTTTTGAAACTCAGAAAAGTCTTAGCTATTTAAAAAGAATGCCAAGGCAATGTGTTCTACCCAAGCAATAGCAGATACTTAAAAATTTTTCCTTAAAACCCTTCTTCCTGTCTATAGAATAGATTTTTCTAGGTTGGAACATGTGCTGAATTTCAAGATTTGATCTCAGTGGACTTGGGGAAGGTATCCAAAGGGCAAAGGTATCAACCCTGGAAGTTCTCAGACTTCATAATAAATAGCCACCCAGAATCAGAAATGGGGGTGGTTGGTAGACAAAAAAAAAAAATCAATATAAAGGAACAGGAAACAGAGGAAATGCATTAAGAAATTGCAAATATTAAAAAAATTCAAATGAGATCCTCTTCCTTGGTGGGCTTGACAGAGGAAATCCTACATAATAGGTGATTTCATATGGGGAGAGATAATACTTAGGTAAAGCTGATGTTGGGTAGGGCTGGAAATAAGAGCAGATTCAGAACCTGTGGGATGGGATTTTGATGGTGGGTTTTGTTGTTGTTGTTAGCTTTTTGCTTTAGCTTTCCTTTAAAGAAAAGTATCATCCCCCTTCTAATTTTAGATGAACACTAGCATGTGAAATTGACTCATTCTGCTTAATCCCTTTGACGCTTCAATAGAGGAAAATACATGCGGTGTGAATCCCTTATTACTTTCCCGTCGTACCTTTTCCAGGTCGATTTGTAAACACACTCATACACATACGCACCCGAGCGATGTTGAACATAAAGCTAATTGACCTTAATGAACAGAACAGGTGAAACCATCCTTCTGGAATTCCACTGCGCAAAAGTGTTCCTCGGAATGCCTCTTCAGGAAAAGCATCCGGGTTTGGGAGCCTTTTTACAGACTGCGACCTAGGCAGGATTCAAGTAGAAATATTGGCAATAAAACTTAGACCGATGTCTTTGGGATTTGTGTGGCTGCTCGGAAGCGATTAGACAGGCTACTAGGATAATCTGTTATGGAGACAGGGCATATTCGGGAGATAAAATGAATGAAAGCAAAGGATTTCTTAGGAATCGTAGGTGCATTTTGTACTTGGTTTACACTCTTTCCAGCTGTGAAAGGCTCAGCCTCTGTAGCCCAAAGCCAATGCTGTCACTTGGTGATGTGTGAATTTAGCTGAGCTCCAGCTGGTTGCTATCAAGGCTAATATAAGAGGCAGTGTGGTGCCTTTACCTGGCTGAAGACTTTTCAGAAGTGTGAAATGTCACTCCCTCTGGTAGAAGGTCTGCTTTTTTCCCTCTAATTTCATCACTGTCTGAGGCGAATTGCTCTGGGGAGTTCTCATTCCTCTCTTCTATGCAAGTCAGCTTTCAGTAAATTAACTGAGTGGGTGGGCAGCACTGGGAACTTGGAGAGCAGGGTTATGGGAAAGGGAAGGCATTTTTCTTCCACCTCCTTCTGTTCTCCCAGCTGTTGGGGCCGGCAGGGCCCTGAAACCTTGTTTATTAGCTGGGGGTTTTGAGCTGTGCATCATTGCTGGTGGGTGTTTTTATTTGATGTCTGCTGACTCACTTGTGTTTTGATGCACCTTCTGTGTCAATTCTCCGATGTGATTTTGCAGAATGAGATGAAATTATATTTTTAAAGATAAAACATGATATTTCCAGGAGCTTAATTTAGCCTGCTACCTAGCTATACTGTTAGTCAGTGTTTAAATGTCAAGAAGCAGCAATTAGTAAAGTGTTCCTCTTCTTTTTATTTTCAGGTTTATTTTTTTCTACCTCAGAAGTCGGTTTGGGTATAAAACGATTCTGTCATCAAAAGATGTTTGGGTTTATTATGGTCAGAATTATTTTTACCTTTGTCCAAGTCAACATAGTTTAACCCATCATGATTTGGAATAGAAATGGTATCATTTATCTTTATTTTTTTCAGTGTTTATATCAAACTCTACTAAGGTAGATGAGATTCTTTAGTTTCATAGAAGTTGCAGGACACACACATACACACACAAACACACCCCCCCACACCCACCACCCCCACACACACAAAAGCATACACCAATGATATTCATTGCTGTCTGTTTAACAGAGGAATAAAGGCTGTGTGTTCTAAATTAATATCTGTCAATAGCAATCCAATGCCAACTCCTTTATACATGCATATCTTGCATCTTACTGTTATAAACATTTATAGCAGTGCAATGAGTACTGCTGGATTTCAGAAAATGAGAAGGGATGGTTCTAAGAGTAGGGATTGAGTTCAACCATATATAAAATTTTATTGAAGTGAATACAGGTCACACATCAAAAGAACAGTGACATTCAATCAAAAGGGAAACAAAATGACATCTTAGAGATTATTCCCTGAATGAATTATAAGAAGAAGCTTCAAAAGAAAGAGGAATCCAAGTATCATTTATCTTGAGATAGAATTGAACCAATAGAGACCAGGTATAATTTTGCTGCTCTGGTCAGCTCTGTGCCTTCTCCAATAGGAGTGTGGTTAGTAGAATATCTGGGACATTTAAATATGAATTTAAAAGTAGTTCTTTGATTCATGTAGTTTGGTGGTAGACTACTGATTTTTAAAGAGGCCAAATATCTCAACACAGGGCCTCTTGAATGCTAATATACCTACAAGTCACACACTAATGTCCTTGACTTGCCAGTAATAACCATGAGGTCAGGGGCTGGGCCTTGTAACTTGTATTTCTAAAACTCTCACTGATGGAGATCTGGGATAGTGGTCCCAGGATGAGCACTTTGAGTAACATGAGAGACTCAAATTCCAAATGATAGCATTTCTAGTGGGGGTTTCGAAGCATACAAAACAGACATCTGATAAACTTCTTTCAAGTGTTAGATCAAGGGTAGCTGATATGTGCAGGACTAGCTTCAGCAGTGAAAATTTAGAGATAATTTGGAAGAATTTAGATCAATTGAAATGAAAAAGAACTTTACCATAGAAAGAGAAAAGACTGGAAAAGAAAACATTAAATGAACTTTGAAAAGATGTGCTAAATAAATATTTGGTGATATGTTGCAAAAGTGATTTTTACAAAGATAGGGAGATAAGCTTAGGATGGAGTTTCAGATCACAAATAAAATAGCCTTTTCTGAATAGTTATTTGGAGAGTAGGAATATAGATTAACATATATATTCTAAATAATGATACATGTTATATATTATATAATTCTCCAGTAAGCCTATTGGAGAATGTAAATGGGTATGTACAAGCTTAATGCTTCATTTATTTGTGATGAAGCATAACTGCAGTCCTTATGTAGAATAAGGATTACATTGGTCTCATCCTTCATTTTGTTGTTGTTGTTGGTCGTGGAGCTTGAACTCGGTCTGGGCACTGTCCCTCAGCTCTTCAGCTCAAGGCAAATACTCTACCACTTAAGCCACAGAGTCACTTCCGGCTTTTTCTGAGGAATCGAACCCAGTGCCTCATGTATGCAAGGCAAGCACTCTACCACTGAGCCACCTTCCCAGTCCCAGTCCCATCCTTTTTAATTATGTGAATTTGTAATTTGTTTCCCAGGAACTTTGGAGAGGGTTATTTGCTTATGTATTTTCTATATCTTAATGTTACTAGGGTGAGGTGTATTACATTACTTCAGTATGTAATCTATGCCATATCTTAATGATATTAGAGCTATCGTCATCACACATATACTACTCTGAATGCAAAGTCTCAAATTTTCAAGATTTCTTACAAAGGTTCTTGAGTGTGAAAATATGCTCTTACCATCCTAAGTATTAAAAAAATCATTTATACTAATACTTATTAGAAAAAAGTATTTTAATTTAAAATGTATTATGTTTAATGGAAACTATGTTTTAGTCCTAATACTGGAAAACAGGAAAAGATTGGAAATAGTAGTGACTGGAATGATGATGAGAAAATACAAAATCTAATAAGTCAAGAGCTGACCTGTCAGCTGATACAAAGCCACATAATCCAAAATAATTTGAACTCATTTGAAGCCATATATGATGGTGCTGTAATTCCAGCACTCAGGAAATGGAGAAGCAAGCATGGACTACATAGGGAGACACCATCTTGACCCTAACCTCCCCCTCCTTTTACCCAATAAAACCTCATTTGACTAGAATCTGAGTCTTAGTAACCAAACTGAAGAAGCATATTCTGATGAAAATTTGTGAACTTTATAATATTGATATATGATCAGTTGCTTTTACATTAACTTCATTTGAATTTAAATAAATATTTACTAAGGTTCCTCTAAATGCCAAGAGTTCTGCTCCAGATCATTCACCACCCGCATGATGAATTCAGTGGTCTATTGCACCTTACACATTCCTTGTGATCCAAGTTACATATAAATATGTAAAATTGAGATAGCTTGGAGCATGCCAAGGAAAAAGAAACACAAGTTATGCAAATAGTGTGTATGCTTTATATAGAACTAATATGCATTTGTTGAAAAAAATATCATTGATCCAACTGACAGATATTATGAAGAAACACAAGTTCTCCTCAGCTTCTGTTTTATTGTCATTTAGAGTTCTCTTTATGATGATCATATCTGGTTCATGAGGAAAGTTGTAGTATCCTCTTCCATACTAGGATTTCCTCTACAAAATATTATTAAGTTTTCCTCCACACAAATATCTATGTTAGAAATAAAGTAAATGTCAGTGTGGGTGTATGCTGTATGTTTTAAAATTTTACCAAGAGAGCTAAATTTCCCTTGGAACACAAAGCATGGCCAGAAGAATGGTGGCTGTCCCTCAGGGAGTGAGTCTCTTATCTTCAGTATTTACTCCGGCCCTCCTTCTTTCCTCTTCCCACACACTAAGAAGGTCTGCCAAGGGAAGAAGCTTGGGAGAGCTGGAGACACACCCACTTCCGGTGCAAGGGGGTGGGGCCGCTACATCTCCTTCCCAGGACTCTGAGGAAGAGGCCATTTCAAGCCTGATATCTGTCCCAAGGAACAAGCCAAGCAACCGCCAACAATAACAACAACAAAACACAACTAAAAAGGAGGGCAGTAAGTCATCTGAGATGGTTTATCATGTGCTTCCTTATTTATTTCCCCATCATTGTAGTGCCAAGAGATCTGCCTCAATACAGGAAAGAGGAAATAATTTGGTGGGCAATTAATTTTGGCAATTGCTACATGGTTTGATTTCTAGCCCTCTTGGAGTCTGATAAGCAGACTGATTATTAAAGACTCAGGGAAACCTTGTGGCAAAAAAAAAAAATGTTTCTGACTAATCCACAATGTCCCACATTAATCTGACTTTTAATTACCGCTCATCCTATTAGTAATATCTGGAATTTGTTGTAGGACTATACTTGTTAGCCTAGAAAGCTCATTCTGGAAAACGTTTTCTGAAGTTAACATTGATAGAAAAATAAATAGTAATGTGTGTGTGTGTGTGTGTAGGAGAAATAGTTTCAGAGAATCTCATGACCATTTTCTTCAAATATGTTAATTCAGCCCTTCCTGATTTCAGTATTTTAGAAAAATTATACCTGTTTTATTTTTAAATTGTAAATTAGCCAGAAAAGATGAACTAATAATGTTAATATAACTTAAGATGAGGAAATTACTAGTAGTGTCCAGATAGAAGAAAACAATCCTCAAATGATAAACATAAAGCAAAAGGATTGTTAAAATTCATTTCAGTCAGATTTCCCCCTCTGAGACACATGATATAGTTCTACTCATCAGTAATATTGCCCCTCATTATTTATGTTTTAAATGATGACATTTTATTTTAAATGGAACCCAGGCACAAATTTCACCCCCCCCCCAATCTATCTTTTAAATTACTGAAGCAGTTTTGCATAATGGTTTCATTTGGGTATTTGTAAGCTGGTAGATTAATGAATGCACTTGAAATTTTTTTTCTTTTCAGGAATGAAACACAATTATGATGAATTCAATGCTTAGAGTAATTTAGAAATTCTCTGATAGCACAGCATGACCATTTAATGTACATGTTCACAGAAATATGTATTTCTGGTTTCCTTTAGAAAAATAGAAACTGCCTTTAGCTTTTACATCATTTTTTCATTTTTTATTTATTTTTTTACATCATATTATTACTCATTTCTTGGGTCTAAGTATATGTGTATACATGTGTGGGTGCATATATGTGTGAATGTGTGTATGGATTAAAGAAAGATTTTAAGAGAGAAAGGAAGAGGGAGAGAGAGGAGGAAGGAAGGAGGGAGAAAAAAGAGAGAGAGAGAGAGAGATTGGGAATTTTGAGGACTTACTGAAATAATGTTGAAGTGGTCCATAGTACCTCTCAAATAAATAGTAACTAATGTACTCATCTTTGTCTGCTTCAATTAATGTTATCTATCATAAGTCATTCATTAGTTTTTAGTTTTCACTTTCATTAAGGCCCACCTCTTTACATGGTTAAAACTTGCAGTAGCTTTTGAGATCTATTCCAACATAATAAGGTTGTTGCTATTGTCATGTTGAGGATCCAGCTTTAGATGCGATTGTGATCTTGAAATAGGTACTTGAAAAGGGTAGATGGAGTCTTAGGGAGAGGGGAAGACAAATGAAGTTGGATGGGAGAGAATGAAGTCAAGAATTCAATATATATACTACAAAATTAAGAAAAGTGAGGGAAGGGTGAAAATGTTGAAAAGGGTGACATTGATCAAGATGCATTATATTCATAAACTACATTGTTAAACGGCAACTCTTTTGTACAACTAAAGACAGTTTTAAAAAAACCCATAATTAGAGATCTGTTAACAAAACGTGATGCAATTTTCTACTCGTCAGGTTCCTGAGGCTTTTGGGGCTTAAGGCTAGCGCTCTACCACTTGAGGCAAAGAGCCACTTCCTGTTTTGGGGTGGTTCATTGGAAATAAGAGTTTTATGGACTTTCCTGACAGGGCTGGCTTGGAACGGTGATTCTCAGATCTTAGCCTCTGAGTAGCTAGGATTACAGGCATGAGCCACTGGCATCCGGCAATAGCCCTATTTTTAACGCTGCTTTCAGCAGAGAATTGTGGAGCTGTAGAGGTACCAGACATGCTTCATCTGTGAAAGTTTAAAACATCCCCAGTAGTAACTGTTTTTGATCCTTGTACCTTGCATTGAGGGGAATAACCAAACGGTGAAACAAGGACAAAGGGTGACCCAATGTAACAATAATACTCACAAGACACTAGATTGGAAATGAACTTTACAACTTGCGGGGAGGGGTGCGTGGGGAGGAGGGAGAAAAACAAAGGAGTGGGTAACAATGTTCGACAAGAAATGTACTCATTAACTTATGTAACTGTAACCCCTCTGTACAGCCCGTTTACAACAAAATAAAATATAATACAACAATTTAAAAAGAGGTCAAAGGACCTAGACTCTATTTATCTGTGTCCTGCAGAACACTATGGCTGGTTACACCTCCTGTCTACAAAGAATCACTCCGCAAGAACTGGCAGAAACTACCTCAGGCTCTGCTTCTCCTTGGTGATGTTGTGGTCTTTTGGGATTCATTCCAATGCACTTTTCAAAGAAAGAGGTTTATTGTGTACAAAACGTGGGAAGACTGTACACCATGCATTAGAGTATTCCACCTCAGTGCTTTTGTTTTCATTTGCAACATTCTTTTTGTGATACGCTTTCCCTAAAAATGCAGATTGCTTAATATAAACTTATGGCACTTTCCTTGTAATTTTAAAGAAAAACTCTTAAGAAAATTCAGTAACATCTATTTAAACATCTTTTTTGCTGCACCAATATGGTTGCTTCTGAGTGTCCTCTTCCATATTTAGGCTCACAATTGACCTTTCCTGTATTGGATATGACAATGACTACTCTAGCCTTCCTCTTTAATTGAAGAAATAGTCATTATATTTTCCTCTGATTTAAATTTAGACTTGGGGAGTGTTGTTGTGTTTACTTTGACACAGGGTCTTTTCCAAACTGTCCTAGAACTTATTCTAGCAACTCACAATCCTACCTCCATCTCTTGAGTGCTGGAATTACAGACATCCGTCACCACATCCAGCTTATTTTAGTTCTGAAAAAGACAAGCCACAATTGCTAGTTGTATTCACACACAGAATCATCGTTTTCCTTGTCATCAACACACTACAGTCCATTGCTGAATGTCAATCTGTTATTTGTGTCCTAGGCTTTTAAGTGGGATATCCTGTTTGTAATTGCATGGTGGTACATTTGCATGCTCTCCACAGAAGGAAGTGATAGTGGTTGCCCTTTGATTTTTTTGACTGTGCTCACGATACCCAGCAGGCAAGAGAAATGGCTTGAACTCGTGTGACAGACTGAGATGTGTGAAAAATAGCTAGTGACTTAACGTATATAATTTAAAGCACATAATTGTTGGCTTCAGGCATTACTGAAAATAATTTCCCAAGTGGTGATCAAAAGTTGGTGCAATTGAGGGGTGGGGAAGAATATGTGTAGGCAGTGGGCCAGGCATGGCTTCTGCATACATTTATGATTAGATTGAGAGGGTTTTTATTAAAGAAAAAAAAGTATCATTGGTGGGAATTCCATTTTTCCCCTCTCTGTTTTGATAGGGGGTAGGTTGTCAAGAATGCATGTTTAGGAAAAACCATAAAGGTAAAAAAGGAACGTCTCTCTATTTATATTCTATGTAGCAATGAACACTTACCATGGCCTAATAGAAGCAGAAGAGGTGTCACTCTTTTTTTTAACCGCTGGTTTCAAATTAGACTAAATAAAATAATAGGCAACATTTTGAAAATGATTATAGTTGTTGCCTAAAATGAGTATTCTCATGACTAGATACGATGCAATGATCCCACACCCCACTGTTTATATTAATATGCATTGTTTAATATCGTCGGGGAAATTCAAATTTTAAATTCTGCTCCAATAGGGTTTGTTAATCCTGTATACAAAAGGACTTCTTTATAGGTATACTTCTTAGCCAAGTGGATAAAGTTCAAAATTAAATGTACTTACCTCTTAAGATTGTTGCTGAGTCCTTTTCAAGAATCAATGTGCTGGAGGTGTTGGAAGACCAAGGTCATGAACTCCCCAGGAAGCTTCTGAAGGATGTGAAAGAGGATAAATTGCTTCCCTTTCCTGCTGGCTCCAAAGCACTCCCATGTCTCAGATCTGGAAATGCATATGGAAACAATTGCTCCTGGACCATTTCCTTTCCTCTCCAGGTGGGCCATGGTCTCTCCAGGCCACCTCATAAACTGTACTGCTAAGCACTGGGGTCAGAGGTTAGTTCAGCCAGCTCTGAATGGACAATGTCTGACCTGAGCCTTTGCTACAAAGGAAAGCTGTATACATATAGCACTTTTGAGGTGCATTAGTTTAGTATGTCATCTGATCCCAACACCTCATTTTTTTTCAAGCAATGAGCAAATTAACAATATTTGCTCAAGGTGGAACTGCTAGCTAGGTGACGGAAAGGACAGGATTAGGACCTGGCTGGTCAGTTATGGGCTGTTTGTTCTCTCTCCCTCCACATCTGCCTCATAAATGGTCTTATACTCCACAGGGAACATAGACCTTCACATTTAGAGATAATCACGAAAGACATCATCTCTTCCATCCCACTGGGCTGCTCTTTGAAAGAAAGCAGACATAATCTTCTTTTTGAATTGAAAAGTGATAACACATTTAGTTCTTATGTGTCTTGCTTATGTATGTACTGCAACGGTTTATGGAACTGGAGGTGATATTATTTCTGTGATGATATTATTTTTAAATACCCAAATAATAACTAACGATGAAGTCTTCTTTTATCTCATTCTGCATGCTTTCAAAACAAATACAGTTTTAAAAGTGATACTAATTTTCACTAGAATGAAGGAACTTCATTTCTTCTTTCAATTTCTGGTATAACTGGTATATACAACTCAATAAATGTCTTTCCTTCAAATAATTTTTACTTATAAACTGATTAATTGATTAGTAACCCCTTTGTACACTACTTAATGATAATAAAAATGTAGTTAGAAAACATAGTATTTAAAGAACTTTCCAAATTAGATTTTTCATAATAGAATCTGTCTATTGTCATTGCTACTAATTTTGATTATGTATTTTGTTTCCTTATAAAAGTATTTGCAAAGGGCACTGAAAAATTATTTTGTCCAATTTCCACAATATTTAAGGGAAATGGCCAACATCCACACAGATTAAAGGACTTGTCTGAGAATAATATGAATAGTTAGCCAATTGGACTAGAATTTAGGCCTGGAATAATGAATTGTCTCATTCCCTGTATTATCAGCAAGTATTCATTTATCTGTGTATGTGTGTGTGTGTGTGTGTGTGTGTGTGTGTGTGTGTGTATCATTTGTTTAGTAAGTAATCTCTCTTAAACACAAAAACAATCTCTCTTCCTATAGGTGCCAGTCTGGGGCACTGTCTCTTAGTTTTTTCCACCCAAGGCGATACTTTACCACTTGAGCTCTAGTTTTGGCTTCTTTGCTGGTTAATTGGTGAGAAGAGTCTCGTGGACTTTCTTGCAGGGCTGGCTTTGAGCCGCCATCCTCATAGCTCAATCTCCAGAGTAATAAGGACTACAGCCATAAGTCACCATTGCCCGCTTGGAACTGCTTTTGAGAAGCAGTTTCACACCCATTTTGTACCTACCTACTGAACACATCTCAATTGAGATATATCTAAGTGCAGATGTAAATCCCATGCAAAGTATTTCTTCTCACACAGGTCAAGCACAGGCCTATCAAATAATGTCTGGAAAGTGTAGACTCACACGTGCAAGACTCTGATTGCCCAGCAAGACAGGATTTAAAAGTGTTTTGGTTTACTGGAATATACTTGGGAGAGTGGAGATCTGAACAGAATAAGATATCTTATCTGTACTTATACTATGGCTATAACTTAATCACTTGGCATGTTGTGATAGATAAAGGACAGATCCTTATGATAAAAATCTTTAAAGTTCTAGCTCAGTTACTATTTGAACAGCTGTATCCAATTCACAATACAAAAATTACACCAAACTGACTCAAGTTAAAAAAAAAAAAGAACACCTAAAAATAGGCCCAATAACCAAAACCTTTGAAATACAAGGAAACCACAATGTAGTCTTGTGATCATCTTTTCAATATACTACGGGGCTTCTGGGGTTACTCAGAGCAGAAATCCCTAATGATCAACTACGACGACAGTGTTGTATTTACCAGGAGTGATTTTTTAAAAGGCTTACAAGGTCTTGTGTTCCAAATAAGATTTCAATCCCTAAACATTTCTAAGTGTTTCTCATTCATAATTAAGTAAGTTTTCTGGCAGCGGACAATGAAATTTCACAGAATTTATATTGACTCTTTTTACTTGGGAATAAATTGTGGACTCTGGATATCTCTGAATCACATTCTAGCACTCAGATTTTTATTTATTATCACAAGGGCTACTGAGGCATAAATTTCTTGGAAACCAAGTACTTTCTTCAGAAAAAAAATGAGGCAGCCATCTGGGGTTTTTTCCAACCACAATAATTTCAACTTATTTAAAATATATTATCTATAAATGTATGTATGCATACATAGACACATTAAATATGCATATATTTAGCATTTAAGCTCATATTTCTGAATGCATTTCACTTTTGACTCAATTTAACATTTTATGAACATGGAATCACCTACTAGTTTGCTTATTCAGTGAAATTACTTAACTTTGGGCAAGTCACATAAAAATGATCTGTCACTGGTTAATTCTTGGATATGGCTTCTAAGATTTCTGTAACTTATTGGCAGTAGTGAAACCATCAGTAATATCTGCAAACTATGAAATAACTTGAAACTTCACATCAGCCTTTCTTTTGGTATTAGCCATTTGGGGTTTTGTGTGTCTCATTTATAATGCATGGATGGTGTAAATGTCCATGGAAACATCTTAGCCAGCAGTAATGTGAACCGGAAACAAAACAGCAATGAATATCATGTGCTTTCACTCATCTACAGAATCTGTACATAAAATATATACATAAACAGATAAATACACTATATATAGAGATGTAACCATGAGAGTGTTGGGAGGGGGGTGTAGGAGAGCATGAGAAGGAGAATAATGGAGGGAAACTAATAATGGAATACATAGTGTTTATGCATGAATATAGGATATAGACATTTACTGAAAATTATTGCATAATTGGGGGTAGGCATGATGGTGAAAGAGAGTAACAGATGAGGTTAATCCAACTAAATGATAACATGTACCTATAAATTTAAGGAAAAAAGACTGCGCCTTGTGCTGGTGTTGGTGCCTCATGCCTGTAAACCTTGCTACTCATGAGGCTGAGATCTGGAGGACTGTAGTTTAAGGTCAGCCTGAAGTGTATGAGACTCCCTCTCCAAAATAACCAGCAAAAAGCAGGTCTGGAAACAATTGCTCAAGAGTAGAGTACAATCCAACCAAGCAAAGTTGAATAAGCACAAGGCTCTGAGTTCAAACCCTACTAGCTTATATACAAAAAAGACTATCATCAGTTAAGCGCTCTATATTCTTAAACATTCTGAATAGGTCTGTATTTTGTACATAGGTACTAAATAATTTGTATAACAGAACACAAGACTGCTTAGCTTTGGGGGGTAATGATAATGTTGTGTTTTTAACCTTGGTTAGGAGAAGGTTCAGTGGCCAGTGACAATTATGGTCTTAATATAAGCTGAAGAACAGAGCCCATAAGTTACAAACACAAAAATATTTTTCACTACTCCTATTAGCAGTATGAAAAATATTTGAATACATTTCCAGATATTTTCTTAGGAAATAAAGCTCATTTCAAATTCCAGGCAGGGGGGAAATGGAAGATGAAAATATTTAAAACTGATGTGACAATTACTACCATTGAAAGCATCCAAGTCCACATCCAGCTGATTGTTGATCAATTACTTGCAGAAATGGACATCTCTGAGGGGAGTTTACTTGAAGGGAAATACATTTGATTGTTTTACAGATAATCACTATATTTAGAAAGGATGGTAGGGAAGGAGGGTGGGAGGGAAAGTGGGAGGGAGGGAGGGGAAGCAGTGGAAGGAAGGGGAGGAGAGGAAACAAACACAATAAAAGAAAAGTGGATAGAAGCCACACTCTAAAGTTAATTTTCCTCATATTAAGAATATCCTGAGCAAAATAGAGACAGATGATGGAATCCTTCTGGGAAACCTGTCCTCCCCTCATTCAAGTGAAATGAACTCAAATTCTTGTATTTCCAATGATTTAGAGTATGGGGTATTCATGACAAAATGACCTCTCCAGAGGACTGTCTGTGATATATAGATAGCCAAACCTATCTACTTCAGGAAACAAAGAAAATGTAAGCATCTTGAAATTTAACTTACATATTTCACTAAGTATTTCATTCTCCTGTGCCAGGAACAATTATTTAAGTGCAACTCTTTAATCCATTCAGTGATCATGGATGTTTTCCCATGATGCCCAGCTGTAGTAGTCCATCAAGACTTGTACTGAAGAGTTTTTAAGAGTCCCAATTTAACATTCCAAGAAAATTATCCTATAGTCAAGAAAAATTCAGAGACTTTTTTTCTCTACTTTGTACTATTCTTGTCCTTATTTCCTTTTTGCCTTTGACCCATGTTCTTTCATCAGGAACATTATAAATACATAATTTTCCTGTAAGACTGTAAGTGGGTTCTGAATTATAGGCTTATCAATCCTCTTTTATATGTCTCAGGGAAAAAATGGAATTCAGTCTGAAAACATTGCCCTTGATACTTTAGTACAATGATGACCTTGGAGAAAATACAGCCGCTTTCCCTAGAAATGGTATGTGACTGTCACTGATGTCTTATAGATGTTTTATACAAAAAGGAATAGAGGGTCACTTCAAACTTCATAAAGTACATCCTAATAGTCACTTAAATGCAAGACTAGAAGACGACTGGGTTAGTAACACACTTAGGTGGAGTGATAATAGATTTTCAAAGGCTGAAAATGGAGAAAATATCAGGCTAGAAATATTGGACAGCGCCTTCCAGGCAGAAAGAATAATATGACCATGTTAATCTTTATGATAGAGATCCTTTATATTAAAAAGAATATAGGGATTTAATGTAGCTTTTATATTGTGTAAAGGTAAAAGAAAATAAATGTAATCTCATTTCATGTAACTCCCTTGTAAAATTTGGATACCAAGGAAATGGTGTGACAGATTTAATCTATGTTTATGAACATAGGATTCCTTAACCAGCAGAAAGGCAGATTCCAGCATAGCCTAAAGAACTGTATTATTCTTACCCAGTAGAACACAGGGCATAGAATCATAATGGGCCAATTCTGCTAGGATATCTGTTCCTTCACCCACACTATTAAAACAATATGTATTGCTCAGAGAACTGACTAAATTTTTAAACAACAAAGGGAAATTAAGCTTTTTAATATTTTGAGAGGATTTTTAAATTTTCAATCTGTCCAGTTACCTAGCAAATGCTTTCTAATTGTTAATGTAGCTATTTTCTCTCAGGAAATTTTGTCCAATGTGTGCTTGTAATTTAAAGACCTGGAATAAAAAAAATAGAAGCAGATAGGGCTCTTGGTATTTGTGGAAGATTTATATATGTTTTAAATTTTATAACCCTACTTTATACTTTCTTTGGAATTTTATTGTAACAAAAAATTAAGTGTGAGCTGGAGTCTTGGCTTAAGTGGTAGCAAAAAAAAATTAAGAAAGCAGAAGGGAGGAAGGAAGGAAGGGAGGGAGAGGAAAGTAAAAAGGGGAAAGGGGAAAAGGAAAAGGGGAAAAGAGAAAGGAAAAGAAGGAACTAAATGTTATTTAAAATGCAATCCACTTTTTCTAAGTTCTTAAACTTAGCATCTAACTTTTAACTCAAAACTTTTAGCTTCAGACTTTTCATTTTATAACCAAGCTATTACATTTTCTACACGAATATTATTGACAGGTTTCAGAATCATATATTTCATTGCCTTTCCCCATTGTGGAGGGGGAGTACATTTTAGCATTCCATAGTTGCTGTTTTTATCAGAAAAAATAATTTCTTTGTTTACTAAAAATGAAAATATTATTGGAGATAAGAAAAGGTACATAATCACACAGAATCTCTTTCCTACAACATGCTCTTCTCTTGCAGCAATGATACAGATATCTTTACAAACTAAATAAATGGAGCCACTCCCTTTACATGGTTTACTGTAAAGAAACTCTTCTGATACACTAAGACATTATATTTGACAATTCAAGTAGCTTCATATCTTATCATTAAGGTCTATAGTTACACACAACTCTATGGTACAGTGCCATAGACCAGCCAAAGACATCATGAACTATTATATTGGTGCATCTAGTTGTAGGTTCTTTGAGATTCAACCCTTTATGATTTTTCTGAGGCCTACACACCTTAAACTTTAGGTGGCAGAAGGCTGGAAAAGTCAGGTCTAGGTTCAGGCATTCCACTAAAAGGAGAGAGTGCTGATTTGTCTGTTGATGTCTTCCAGATGTTGTGGTTTTTGTGTTTTGCTGACTGATGAGTTAATTGTTTTTATAAAAATTCTTCACTGCCTTGGCTGCAAGCATCCAATCTACCTTCCAGTCAGTGTTGTAAAGATGATAACACCAAGAAATGTATTCCAGAAATATCAAAAACAGTTCATTTCTTGAAAAGAAAAAAAACTTATGTGAAATACAATGTACATAATGCTTGCCAAATCAAGACCTATGGCTTATTGAGTTACTCTAAAGCAAATACCCAGGCTAACAAATTGACTGCCCAAACTTTGCTTTGTATCATATACTCATTTTCCATACTAGTGTCTTTCTCCTCAAAGATAGACATTTTCTGACTTTTCATTGCACACTACCAAAAATGTATGTGTATATATGGATATATACATAATAGAACATCAGTCATCCACCAGGAAAATTAATATACATCATTGTCAATAAAATGGATGGCCCTGAAAAAAATAGTGTTACGTGAAATACAGGCTTGGAAACAAAGAATTCATGTTTTCTCTATGTGGAAATTAGGTCTAACTTATCAATATACATGTAAAATATGCAGTGTCATATGCATAGGTACACATATTAATCAAAGTGTGGTATGTACAGGGAGAATTCCAATGATGTAACTCCTTTCAACAGCTATCAGCTTAACAAAAGGAGTATCAGGAGGCTGGAACTTGTGTCAAGTGGAAGTGAGCTAAATGGCAAGGAGGTAGATAAATGGAGAGAGGAAGAGTGGACAAATACAGTCATAGTACTCAATGTATATAAGATGAAAACAGAGCTAGGAAAATGGAGGGGCTGGATAGAGTTTGGAAGGGTGGGGGAGAGTAATGAAAGGTGACATTGATTAAGATGCATTATATTCACGAACTGACATGTTGAATTGAAACCCCTTTGTACAACTATTTACAGATATTTTTAAAAAAAATTTACAGGAAAGAACTTAAAGTTAACTTTTAAAGAGTAAGTAACCCAGTTTTTAAAAATTCCACCTAGAAAGATATTCAAAAGGAATCATGCTTAAATGAATCAATGTTTTTGGGAAGAATCTCACAGTAGTGGCTTGGCTTTTTCTTTTGCTGATTGCTGATTGCGAGACACTTCCATGTTGTTTGTAGCTGGAGCTCATTCCTTTTCATTCCTACATTGGCTTCTCTTATGCCCAGTATTGTTACATCCACTGTTGATTGGCATGTAGGAGTCCAGTTTGGGGAGATTAGGAATGACATTGCTGTGCATATCCTATGCTTGGCGTAAACTTGTTAATGAATATCTGGCACATCGGTGTCAATGCACCTAGGAGAAAGTGCAAAAACAACTTCAGAACTTTTCCTACATGGCCACGAAAGTTCATTGTGCCAATAATATCATATGGAAGATCATTTTGGCTTCACAGTCTCATCAACTCAGAAGTTTCAGGTTTTTAAATTTCATTGGTACTGGGGAGGGGGTGGGTCTGCTACTTGTAAACTATACTTTGCCCTAATTGTAAGTTGGTATAGTTTTTGACCAGTAGGATCATCATTTCTTTTTCACTATTAGGGATTGGAATTGAATATAGCACTCTACCACTTGAACCATGCCTCAAGACCTTAGATTAGTTAGTATTCAGATAGGGTCTCAGATTGCTCTGGCTAGCTTTGAACTGTGTGATTCAAAGAGACTTGAATGTGAGGAGTTATAAGCATGCATCATAACACACAACTTGAAATGATTTCTTCTAAGCCTTTTGCCAATTTTTTTTGTAAGTTAATACTGTCTTGTTGATTTTTTCTTTTTTCTTTTATTTATTTATTTATTTATTGTGAAAATACCGTATAGGGGGATTATAATTGTATTTGATGTCTTGTTGATTTTTAACAGTTCTGATTGTTCTGGTTAAAAGCTTCAGAGCAGTTCCATGTGTTGTAAACCTTCTTTTCCCTGCCTATGTTTTTCACTGCATTAATGGTAGCATTTGAAAAAAAAAGTTCATGTTGATTATACAGAATTATCATTTTTTTATCCAGTGAATTTGACACCTGCAGTAAATAATTTTGTCACTCTTCTCTCTTATCCTATGAATTATTTTAGTGAATATCAAGTCTCAAACGAACTAATGATTATTAGAAAAAATGATAAAATGCAAAATTTTCAACTTCTGTTTATAATTATGCTAATAAGATATTAAAGTAAGATAAAAAGCAAGAGTATAAGAATATCATTATTCTAAAGGAAAAAAATCTTAGTCGTATAAACAAAATTAAATTATATTATTTTGTGGGGGGGAGGGATTTGTTGTTATTGCTGATATTTTGTTCTGATAAATCAAGGTAGTTTTATGATGGTACTAGTATCTTATTTGTACAAAGTAAAAAGTTTCATTAGGACTGTTTAATACAGGCATGCAATGGACTTAAATTATATTCATCCTTTTGATTGCCTTTTCTTACCTATGACTACTTTATTTCTCCCACTTCCACAAAATGCCTAACAACCACCTTTCTCTTTCATAACCTTTCCCCTCTCCTATAATATCAGGAATAATTTTAAAAGAATATATCTCAAAGTAGTCTGTAAAAATGTCTGCATAGTGATTCCCACTAGTGGATACTTACCAGGAAGTTCCTTTAATGAACACCAACTGCCTATGAGCTATGTCATCATCTGACACTCAGCTGGGAAACCAGAATCTGGAAAATGTACATAAACTGCTGAAGACTGCACAGTTTGTAAGAAACACTACTATTATTAAGACATAGACTATTATTTTTGCATCATGAATCCATGTTCACTTTAGAATCCATGTTCTTTTTAGAAGTGCCTTTTTATGTCAAATGGAAGTACCAAGACCAAAAATAATACGAAAGAAAAAATACTCAAAGGACATTGAAATCCAATGCCAAATAAAACAGTGTAAATGTAAGGATTTCTCAAGGACAAGGCATGATGCACTTAGCATGCAGTGTTCAGATAATCCAGAGGCAAAATCAATTAGAGCTGGACACTGTTTGGCTCATGCCTGCAATCTTAGCTACTCAGGAAGCTGAACTCTGAGGATCATGTTTCAAAACGAGCCAAGGCAGGAGAGTCCTTGAGACTCTTATCTCCATCACCAGCAAAAAGCCAGAAGTGGAGGCAGGGCTCAAAGCTAAAAAGCTAAGGGACAAAAAGACCCAAGCCATGAGTTACAACCTGGATATTGGCACACATGCAAACACATACACACAAATTGGAAAAGGCCAGCAATTAAAGAACCATATGTAGAGATTATTTGGAAAGTGACATAGAGCCTAGTTATCATCAGCTTTATTAATTTCAGAAATAAACTACTTGATCCCAGAACATATACCAGTATTGAAGTGCTTTATAAACTTCAACAGTGCCTGTGAATAAGGAATGTACTGGAGTAGGTATAGTTTAAGAATCTCTGGTCCATGAAATATGACTTTTGTATACATGAAATAGTGATGATTCACATTATAAAAGGATTCTCATGGAGAAAAAGAATTCTGCTGTATTCCTTTAAGATTCAAGCTCTTTTTGATGTTTTTAGAAAATAAATCTATTTATAATAGTTGAATTTGCACATAGTTTCTCAGGAATATGTATGCTGCATAAAGTACCATGAGTCACATACACTTTAAAGGAGAATTGAAGAACAAATAGCTTAGAATGATAAAATCATGTGTAACCATTCTGATGGTTAAGAATAAAGATGAATGTATTTGTTCTAATAAAAATTTATAAGGCTTGGTGTGTAATCGGCAATCTGAAATTATGGTTTTTGACTCATTTTTAACACAAAATTCCACAACAAAGATGGTTTATAGTAAATGTGACCACAGTTGTAAGGAAAATGTGACTCAAAAGAATCAGCTTTTACCAGCATTTTATCACAGCATTATTCACCATAGCTAAGATATGGAACCCACCCAGATACCCCTCAGTAGATGAATGGATCAAGAAAATGTGGTATATATATACACAATGGAATTCTATGCCTCCATCAGAAAGAATGACATTGCCCCATTTGTTAGGAAATGGAAAGACTTGGGAAAAATTATATTAAGTGAAGTAAACCAGACCCAAAGAAATATAGGTCCCATGGTTTCCCTTATCTGCAATAATTAGTATATCTCTAGGACAAGCAGGAGAGGTCTAAAGCTATGTACATATGACCATACAACCTGATGCTAAGCTAAATGAACCCCAAGATAGGGACACAAGAGGTTTTATCTTTGTTACTGTTCTTTTTATTGTACTTATAATGTACTATGTGATTTTTTTGTTTCTTTGTATGTTCTTCCCCCATGGTATAACCCCTGTTTTCACTGTATATACATTTGTATATACAGTATATACATTTTTCTAATTTGGGCAGGGGGGGGGATAACAAAATGTTGAAATAAGGATACAGGATGACCCATTGTAGCAATGAGATGTACAAGACACTATGTTGAAAATGAACTTTACAACTTTGCCCGGGGGTGGGGGGAGAGTAGGGGGATAGCGGCTGGGGGAGTTGGGGATAAAGGAGAGTGTAACAGTGCTCCATAGGAAATGGACTCATTACCTTGCTCATGTAACTTTAACCCCTCTGTACAGTATCTTTACAATAAAATATATACATATATTAAGCCAAAATAAAAAAAAAAGAATCAGCTTTTAAGGACACAGCCTAAACTGAATGTGTTCAGGCTGGATTTTCACTTTAGAATCTCATTGCTTGAACAGTCTGAACACATGAAAATAACTTTAAAAAGAGGGAAAGATGTCTACAATGCTTTAGAACTATGAAGGTGGTGATTCATAGTTTGAGAGCTAAGACATAACCAGGTGCATGAGTTACTTTACTTATTAAATATTCACAATGAGCTTAAATTTACAAAGCCCACAGTGGGTAAGTCAGCACATATGTCTTCACCAAAACAATAGCAACTATGTAAAGGCAAATTATTATACTGCAGTAATAAGGCAATATCAATCATCTAAACAAATAGTTTTCTATCTAAGAAATTCAGTTTATTTTTGTAGAAATTTAAGGAGGTGGTTCATGCTCAGAGATAACTTAATCTCTGGATGTTCTTGCATAGAAGCATTTCTGAATCAAACTCATTAGTCTGTATTTCACACACAAATCCCTTGCTGTGGGAAGAGCTTGCTGCTCTTAGAGTGGACAGTTCCTTGCTGTCCCAAGCTCTTCTCGGTACAGTCATCTGTAATGGAATGTGAAATAGACTTTTGTTCCTATTACTCCCAGCAACAATCTAGCACATCAGAATCTTTCATTGTCTATAGTATATATCATTATCTGGATATATAGTATATATCACTATCTGGAATTATATTTTGATTTACCAACTGAGTTTATTTACCTGAATTTTAGTCTCCAGGCTTCTGAATAGAGGGTTTATCAGAAAAATAAATTGTAACTTTCCTAAAAGTACCAATTCCCCAAAACTGAAGAAGAGTTTTTTAGTACATGGTAGAGACAGTCAATAAATGTGCTGAAAGAATGAATGGAGAAAATGATTTTACTAGCTTGACAGTCTTTGAGATATTAGTAGACTCTGTCCTGAACCCTGTGAAGCTATGAGTCCAAATTAATCTTTCCTCCCAGAAGTTGTTTCTGTCAGACCTTCGGTCACATTGGTCATAGAGTGAATACAGTAGATACTGCCATGTGTTTGGATGTAATTATTATTTAAGTGTATAATATGGCAGATAGAAGGAAATTTCTGCACTGTAATTTCCTTCACTTGGTAAAAAATATTTTTAACAAATAGCAACCAAAATGCCATGCTAACTACACATGTATTGTGTTCCTATTACTACCACTGTACAAATACATTTTGTTCAGTTGTAAAGTTAATCATATTTACAGTAACAGTCACAATAATAGATGTTTTGCTTTCACCAGAAAGGATTTATAAAGAGCTTTTCTTTAAAACCATGAGCTATATTGTGAAAAACCTATTTTTAGAATTTATTTATTTTCTTCCTAAGGTATATGATGACCCTGACATTATTCTGGCATCATTGTCTGCGATGATCCTTTACTCATAAAGCCACCATATTAACCATTATCAATTCAGGTTTCACTATGTTCAGAGAAACTTCAAATGAGCAGAAACATTATTATTTAGAATAACAGGCAATTTGCTTTAGATGAAAAGATGCCTCATAGATTGATATGTAAACATGCCTCTGTAGCTACTTCTGTAATACAGAAGACATTGTTGGCTGTATCTTAGTACATCATAAATATTAACAAATTGTAAGCTGCACATTCATCACCAATTTTCTTCACAAATGAAAATTTGGTATCTAAGCTTTCTTTGAATTTTGTGCTCACTCCAACCAGAATAATTTATTGTAAAATAAAAATGTGTTATAAAATAAAATATGATGGGGACTTCCGGGAAGATGGCACAGGAGAAGCTGGAATCTGAACAAGCTCTCACATAGAAAGCAGTTTTAGAGTTCCAGTGAACAGTCCTAAGCCAGAGAATCACACCAAGTGTGCCATCACAGGACAGAGAGTTAGACAAGAGAGGGGAAGCCAAGACAAGGAGACACATCTGATCGCTTGCCAGCAGCCGCCGCGGCGGCGGCAGGGTCACAGTGGCGACCACAGCCGCGGCCATACCTGAGCGCTCACACAGAGAGTCCGGGACGAAGGAGCCAGACACAGCGGGCGAGAGGATTCTACTCAACACCAACAAGAACCGACAAGGAGCGGACATCTTCATCCTGCAGTTTGCAGACCAGAGACGACCCAGGATCCAAGACTCGGCGTGAGTAGAAGCCCGACG
>NW_012267217.1:5223055-5406403 GCF_000151885.1 Dipodomys ordii
AAGGGGGAGGCTGGGAAGGGATGTGAAGGGTAAACAAAGGAGGAGGCTGCAATGCTTGGTAAGAAATGTATGCATTATCCTGCCCATGTAATTGTAACTCCTCTGTACAGCATGTTCACAAATAAAATAAAATTTAAAAAATAAAAAAATAAAATAAAATAAAATATGATATTGCCTTGTTACTTACAATCAAAATAGGATAGAATAATTCTAACAAGAACTTCCAGCTTCCACTCTATTCCTTCTTGCTATGGAAGTATTATTCACCTTATTTTCCTGCATATGTTAGTCTGCTAAGGCTACATTAAAATGCTGGAGACCAAGTAACTCAAATGCATTTCTCCCCCTTTGGAGCTTGGACGTTTACATTAAGGCACCACCATGTCACATTATGGTGTGGTCTATCTTTCTGATCTATAAATAGTCAGGTTTTTTCACAGAAAGATAAAGTTTGTGTGTGGGGAGACCCTTCTAAGGCAACAGTTTGATTAGCACCTTATACTTTGGATTCATTGAACTTTACCTCTTAAATTCTGTCTCTATATATAGTTAAACTGGGGGTTAAGGCTTGGAAATATGAAGTGACAGAGAAAACAATTCAGTCCATTGAATTCTTTCCCTAAAGTCATCTTTGTCACCTGCAAATGCATTAATTCTATTCTATGTCTCATTTACTTATCAACACTAAAATCTAAAGTCCAAAATCTCTACTAAATTATATAGAATATATATGTAACTTATATAGAATTATATAAAAATATATAGGTGAAGAAGGATAAGGCAAAATTCTCCTTATGCTACAAACAAAAAGATTATGTGCTTGTCAAAACATTACATTAAATAGGAGGAAAGGAGAAAGGGAGGAAAGGAGGATGGAAGGAAGGAAGGAAGGAAGGAAGCTAGGGAGGAAGGAAGGAAGGAGAGAGAAAGATGGGGGAAGAAAAACAGGAGGAAAAAGCATGGGTGGAAAGATGGAAAGGGGAGAGGAGAGGACCACAGTTCTCTAAATTTGGTAAAATAGGTTCCATTTCATCTTTAGACTTGGGAATAGTCCTCTGATTCAATGCTTGCCCCTAGGCTCAATGGAGTGGCAGCATCACTCCTATGGTCCTACTCAGTGACCCCATTGCTTCAGCTCTTTTAAAGTATCGCACCAACTCAGCTTCAAGCACAAACCTATTTCCTCATAATACTGAGTCCAATACTACTCATCCAGAAAGACCCTCACAGACACAACACACCCAGATTGATCTAGCATTTGAAAATCCAATAGTTAACCATTACATTAAACATATTTTGAAAACATGAGGAGGGAAGGGATGGTAGGGGGCAAAACAAAGGAGGAGGTAACAATGCTCGATAGAAAATGTACTTATTTCCTTACTTATGTAACTGTAACCTCTCTGTATAATATCTTTACAATAAAAATATATACAAAAAAGAAAATATTTAAATGTAAATTCCCACTGCTCCAGTACTTGGTGGCCAGACAACTTAATGAATTCACCAGCCTTCACCATGGGCTCAGCCCCAAGTAGCAAATATTTCACAAGCCTAACACATTAAAAAGCTAGTTTTTAATTATTGATTCCTCATATGCAATTGTTTGCTTCCTACAGGATTTTACACATGATTTTTTTTCTATTTGAAATTACCATTTTCCTGCAATTTATTTATTTGTTGTTTTTTGTGCCAGTCCTGGCGCTTGAATTCAGGGCCTGGATACTAGACAATGAGCATCTCTTGCACAAGGCTACGGCTCTGCCACTAGAGCCATAGTGCCACTTCCGGATTTTTCTGAGTAGCTTGTTGGAGATAAGAGTCTCATGGACTTTCCTGCCTGGGCTGGCTTCAAACTGTAATCCTCAGATCTCAGTCTCCTGAGTAGCTAGGATTTGTATTATATTAATTCTGAATATAAATTCTATATGTATATAACAAACCAAAAGTAAAGCTACCAAAAGGCTATCACCTCATGGAAGATCTGTGTGTCATGTTGATGATTTGGGGACTCAGGATTTGCAGACATCTCTAAAGGGCTTTGATAATGGAGATGAGTCACATGGGACATTTGAAAGTACAGTCTACATACCATTTTGAAAAATTGACTGGAGGGTAGCAAAAGTTGACATGTAGACACTGGAAGTCCAAGTAGGTATGTTAGCTTCTCCAGGTATGGTTTAAATGGGGAAGGATATAGGTAGATATAGCAATAGGTATTTAGTATGTGGACTTGAGGATACTTGCATCCTCAGGAGGGAAATGTGGGCTATATATGCAAAGTTATATAAAGGAATCTGGGCTTCTTTGTTGTATAAATTATATAAAGAAGCCAGCTCAGTGGCTCACACCTGTAATTCTAGCTACTCGATCAATCAACCTCAGTTTAATGCCAGCCAAGGTATAAAAGTTCCTAAGACTCTGTCTCCCATAAATCAGCAAAACACTGGATTTCAGGCATGACTTAATAGTAAACAGCCAGCCTTGAGTAAGCAAGGCAAAAAAAAAAAAGAGCTCAAGGCCCAAAGTTTACACCACAGTACCAGCACAGGAGGGGAAAAAATGAGTAGAGAAGATGTCAGCTACAGCGACTATGAAGAGGCAGAAATTCATAATAGGAAAACTGGAAGACTTGCATATTCTGGAGGACAAAAGATTTCAAGACAAGAAGGTTCAAATGGGTAGAAAAAACTGCCAAGAAATCAAGCACACTGGTAGCAGAGAAAGGTAGACCTCAGTCACCTTTAAAAGGGAAATTTTGATGGTATGATGGGATAAAAGTCATATTAGCAAATTTACAATGAATGGAAGAAGGAAAAAGGAAAATTGCATATGGAGAAAGTTTTTTTTTATGTTTGCTATAATGTGGAGATGAAATATAATAACTGGAAAAAGGGAAACTGTGAAAATAATTTATAATGGAAATGTTTACATACAAAGGGGACATTTTCCCACCACTTTCACCAGATGTTTGGTGATTCTAGTTTATATTGCCAATAAGAAGTGATCTTCATGTTCTTTGTTTACATAGTATCATTCATAGATGAATGGTTCTAGAGGACTTTAAGATGAAAGAGAAGCATTACTGATTTCTTGAATTGTAAGTGTGGGGAGTCCAGTTATACTTCTTACTTCACTAGCAGGTGAATGACTCAAAACCAAAGCCTGCCAGCTGCTCTGGTGTGGAGCCAGCTCAGCCTTCAGCTGAGCCATAAGCCATAAGCAATTCTTACATTAGATGCCAATGTGCTCATTGGGTCTGACTCCATTGTCTTGTTTATTCATCTTTTTTTTATCCTGTTTTCTCTAGCTGGGGAAGTTGCAATGTATTTCTGTCTGTAAATATAGCATATCATGTGTGTGGTATGTCTTTAAGTATGACTTCAATGTATGTTGCCTAATGGTTCTAAAAGGATGAAACCGACACCAAATCAGCTATGTTAAATCACATAAATCACCATGAGGCTGAAGAGGGACTGTCATGTTAACTTCTGTTCTAAAAATCAATGCTATCCACTGAAATAGCTGTTTTCAGTTCAGTGAGAATTAGTGTTAGACTTGCAACAGTAAGTGCTTATTGGGGGTTTCAATATCCCAAGTCATTTTCCCTAGCTAGAGAAAATGAATTTGCTTTTAGATTTTATAGTGATTGCCAATATTTTTTAATGACAAAACAGTTAATTACCTTATTTTGCGATGTATTTACTTTTAATTCTTCCTTATTTCCATTTAAAAGGCCAATAGCTGATGCATTTCAATTGTAAAATGAATATATATATGCAGATATACCCACATTGGTATATATGCATACATTTCTTTCATTTTTTCAATCTTTAAAGTCCCTTATAATCCTCATACTAAAGGCCATCCAATATTTCAAAAGATTAACTTGGGCAATCACTTTTATAAATTTAGTAAGAGTGGAGGGCCAGTGTGTTCCTTTGAGTGACTTGCCCTACAGACAGTCTTACTCTACATCTTTACCTCCTTCAGCCCTGCAAATATCTCCAAATTTTTCATTCCTAAATATAAGTCTACTAGAGCAGTCAGTTCAGGTGAACAGTGGATTATAAAGAACACACCAGGGGTCTGTATCTCTAAGGGGATGAGGCCCAGTTGATTCTTCATAAAAGTAGAATAGATTGATAGATCAGAATCTCTCTACAACAGTGATACGTACTAGGCACTATGTTGGAAAGGAACATTACAACATGGGGGGGGATGTTGGGGGGATGGGAAAAATGTACTCATTACCTTACTTACGTAACGGTAACCTCTCTGCACGGCACCTTTACATTAAATTTTTTTAAAAAGAACCTCTCTAATGATCTTACTTCCGTTTTGCCCCAATTTATTTGGCAGGGAACTTATATTGCTTACTTTACAAAGGCATTAATTTTCAGAATATACAGGGGTAAATTCCATAATAAGAGGGAGTGAGATTGTTCATTTTATCCAAGTGAGCTACCAGAATATAACTTTGAAGGCGAGAAGCCTGTTTATCATTACATGTTCAATACCCAAAGGAGCATAAATTTTATTTGCTAAATGAATACATTATCTTTACAATTCTTATTCTATCTGTCTGTCTGTCTACCTGTCTACTACCTATCTATCTACCTATCTACCTACCTATCTATCAAAGCTATGAAGGTTGTCAGGGGGATTTTAGGTTAACATTATTCACCATGGCATAATGCTCCAGTATAATCTGTCCAGTACAATTCTGTCTATAGTAATTTTATCTAAAAAGTTGAGAATAGAAATATGACATTCATAGGATAGTTATCAATACTGAACTGAGAGATGGCCAAATGATAGTTAAACATTTAACTTTGGAGTGGCTGGTTTCTAATCCTGCTTCTAGAAATTAAATTTGCTATGGAAACCTTGAACAAAATTTATAAATTTTTTAAGACCTCAGATTTCTCACCTTTACATTAAGTATAATAACCACTATGCATAGTTGCCCTAAGGTTTTTTTCTGCTAGTACTTGGTGGTTCTTAGTACCACGAGCATGTGTGAAAGGGTGGTACCATCTAGTTAGCACTCAATAAGGCTATTTAACCCTTGCTAATTAATACCATCCCAGGAAGTAAAGACAAAAGGAATTTTTGGGGCTGGGAAGGTGGCTCA
Source organism: Dipodomys ordii (assembly GCF_000151885.1). Classification (NCBI taxonomy): domain Eukaryota; kingdom Metazoa; phylum Chordata; class Mammalia; order Rodentia; family Heteromyidae; genus Dipodomys; species Dipodomys ordii. The sequence goes on from NW_012267217.1 coordinate 5,228,193, forward strand.
GTGGTAAAGTGCTTGCCTAACATGCATTAGGCCCTGGGTTCGATTCCTCAGCACCACATAAACAGAAAAAGACGGAAGTGGCGCTGTGACTCAAGTGGTAGAGCACTAACCTTGAGCTGAAGAGCTGAGGGACAGCACCCAGGCCCAGAGTTCAGACCCCACGATGGACAATAAAAAAAAAAAAAAAGGAATTTTTGAACTTAAGATAATACTTGCAATCCGGGCGCCAGTGGGGCAGGAAAGTGCATGAGACTCTTATCTCCAATAAACCACTAGAAAACCAGAAGTGGCGCTGTGGCTCAAGTGGTAGAGTGCTCGCCTTGAGCTGAAAAGCGCAGGGACAGCGCCCAGGGCCAGAGTACAAGCCCCACGACCGACAAAAAAAAAAAAAAAAGATAATACTTTGGTATATTGGTCAATGACTTCAGAAACAAAGACAATTTCTAAGTATTGTTTAACTTTTACAAGAACCTATGAGTAAGTCTCTAATCATTTACTTTTTACTCTGTAAAATCATAATGTGCCAACTATGGCACATTTGTTTGATATATTATGGAAATCAAGGACAACATGAAGAATTCCAAATCTGGAAAGGTGTTCTCATTTTCTATTGCATTATATTAGAGTATGGGAAACTTCACAGTTTAAACCACCAGTACTTTTTATCACTTTACTATTTTTTTTTTCTGGTGATCAGCCTAGAGAGTAAACATCCATTTATTATCCTGTAGTTCTATATATTAGACGTTTAAACAGGTTTAGATTAGCTTTATTTTTAGAATCTGTCTTGTTCCATTTTCTGCTACTATAGAAAAATAAGGCATAATTTATATTTTTAAATTGAGATTCATCCTTTTATTTTTGTTGTCAGTTCTGGGGCTTGAACTAAGGGCCTGGGCACTGTCCCAGAGCATTTTGGATCAAGGCTAATGCTCTACCACTTGAGCCACAGATCTACTTCTGGGTTTTTAAATAGTTAATTGGAGATAAGAGTCTCATGGACTTTGCTGTCCAGGCTAGCATTGAACCCCAAACCTCAGACCTCAGCCTCCTAAGTAGAGAGGAGTACAGGAGTGAACCACTCGGTGTCCAGTGAAAACCATTCAACTTTACAACGTGCAGGGGAGGGGAGTGAAGGTGGGGAAGGTAGAGAAAATGAAGGAGCAGGTAACACTGTTCATAAAAAAATGAACGCTTCCTAGTTGCCTAGTGGTTAGGATTTGGTGTTCTCACCACCGCGGTCGGGGTTCGATTCCCTTTCTTCTTGTGGGGAGCCGGTGGCTCATGCCTGTAATCCTAGCTACTGAGGAGACTGAGATCTGAGGATCGCTTTATCACCAATAAACCACTAGAAAACCAGTAGTGGCTCTGTGGCTCAAGTGGTAGAGCACTCACCTTGAGCTGAAGAGCTGAAGGCCCAGAGTTCAAGCCCCACAACCAACAAAAAGAAAGAAAGAAAGAAAGAAAGAAAGAAAGAGAAAGAAATAAAGAAAAGAAAGAAGAAAGGAATTCATTGCCTTATTTATATACCCCTCTATACATCACCTTTACAATAAAATTTGAAAAGAAAGAAAAAATATATTTTTAAATTATTAAACAGATTAGAGCTTTAAATTCTGGAAGTTGAGAATCCCAAGATTAAGGGTCCCATATCTGGTTGTGTCATCTCATGGCAGAAGGTACAAAGACAAGAAAGAATGGGTATGAGAGAGGAGAATGAATGCTGTTATCAGGAACCCACTCTCAAGATAACTAACCTACTTGCACAATAATGACATTAATCCATCCACAAAAGCAGATTCTTTATGACCTAATTTCTTCCTAACAGTCCAATCTGGCAATCCTGTTGAGATTATTTCAGTTAACCTATCAGTCACCTCAATTATATCTAGAGCATGCTTTTCTGTCAAGAAATGTAACACAATTAGCTGTGTACAGCCGGGCGCAAAAGTCACAGAACAATTGCAAAATTTCTCCCTGCACCAGAGAAGTAGAAAAGGCCTGGAAGCTGGTACTTGAGACAAATCAAGAGATTTATTTACGCCAGTATAGAATGCACCTGATCATGAAGACACCAACTCTATGAAAAACCAGCAGACTGTTGGCTGACGAGTCTTATGTAACTTTTCCACACACCAGTTCAAGGCACCAGGTGCCCTGATACAAAATGTATTTCATAGTCAGATCTGCCAGTACTAAGAAGGAATTCCAAGATCCCCTCATAGCAGCTGGCTCTGACTGAGTGTTACATACCATTGGCAAGCCATGATTTCATCAGGCTGGAATGGCTAGTCATAAGTGTATTTTTTAATGGAAAAATATGTTGTTGGACACACAAAATTGAGAAAGTCACTGTGAACTGAGAAAAATAAGCCTTAAGATGCGACTTTCAAGATACTGTAAAAACATTACAGCTCTTGAGTGTGATTTTTATAGCAGCATAAGAGGATTACTATCTAAAGCTGTCACAAAGAGCTCCTTGGAAAATAACTGAAGTCAGGATATGACTAATGCATGCCAATAAAACCTCAGGTGTATGTATATGCTCACAGTGAAACCTGGGAAAATCTCTGCATTCATCCTCCCTCCACTTGTCCCTGATTAAGAGCAGGGAAAGAGGGAAAATCTGTATAATTTAAATAAACTTTGTTAATGAAGCATAACTTCCATTGAAAAAATACACAAATAATAAATGTTCAAGTCAGTTAACTATTAGAAAAAGCAAATAAGCAGTTAGCTAACTTCCCCCAATGAACAAGCATTGCCTACTCCCTAGAAGATTCCCAAACCTTTGTCCTCATTCAGAACATACAGTTAGTTGTCTCTCCACTGAGTAACTTTTGTCCTGACTTCAAACTTTCTACACTAGTCTTGCATTGTTTTCAGTACTATCTACTTGGACTCATGGAGTACATATTCATTTGTGGTCTGGCTTTTTGACTCAATATTTTATTGACAAATATGAATGTAGTTCATTCGTGTTGTTGTTTGGTATGAAACTGGATGAATCCACCATAGCTTATTTGTCCATTCTACTCTGGTACATTGTGTTGTTTCCAAAATGTGGTTATTCTGACTAGTGCTATTATAAATATCCAAACACACCCATACACCTTCACACATAAAACTCTGTTTATTGTAAGCCAAGGAGAGGACTTCTGGGCAAAATGAGTGCATATGTTCTACTGTAGGAGATGTTGTCAAGCACTGTTCCAAAGTGGCAAACAATACATACCCACAGCAGCTTGTGATCTGCCTGACACATGATGTTGATGGCTCTGACCTAATGGATAGATTCATCTACTAATTGATAAATCATTTGAGGGTATTATTGGGAGTTTATAGAAACATGGTGAGGAAACTATGTTGGAGGAAATAAGTCACTTGGCACATGGTCATGGGGATTATATCTTGTCCTGGGTTTCTTTCTCTCTGTCTCTGTTTCCTAGCTTCCATGAGGTCAGAATCCCTGCTCTATCATACCTTCCTGCCATGATTTTCTGGCTTGACACTGATCCAAAGTAATGGATTTGGCCAACCTTACGCTGAACCCTCTGAAACTGTGAGCCAAAATAATATTTTTCTCCTTAAACCTTTTTCCTTTGAGTATTGGTTGCAGCAACAAAAAAGGTAGCTCACACAGCATTGGTACCAATATTATGTTAGTTGGTTTTCTGTCAGTATGATGAATGTCTGTGATAAAATACTTCAACTGGTAGTGAAGAGAGGTTCATTTGGACTCAGCTGTCTCGGAGGTTTCAGTCTGTGGTCTTGTCTTGTTGACACAGCACACCACAGTGGGAGGCTATATGGGAGGGACACCTGCTCAGTTTATGGAAGCCAGGAAACAAAAGCAGACAGGAAGGGCAAAAGTTCCAATATTCCCTTTGAAAGCACACTCCCCATGACCCAACTTCCTTCTACTAGACCTCACTTCCTAAAATTTTCTACCGTTTCTCAGTAGCATTACAGGACGGATCCAACCGTTAAACACATGGGCCTTTGGGAGGCATTCCTGACCCAGACTCTAGCAAGGATGCAGGAAGTGATCTACTGGTGTGTGTGATCTACTGCTGCCAGGGGAGAGGCAGCAAGTCCAGTTGCACTCAAGGCAACCAGGTAAATGAGTGAAGCCAGCCTGCCATTTGTAGAATGTTAGCAAAGGCTGAACAAGACCAACAAGGACCTTTCATGGTAGAAGATGTAGTCCAGAGGGGACCTTCATCATGGCACAGAGAGGTACAGAAATTGTTAAAAACTAAACTGGGGTAGGAGCACTAAGATAAGGGCAGTCCACTGTTAGGAAAATTCAAAGACTGAACAATAGAACCAAAACAATCCCAAATTATCTCCAGTACAGAGCAGAGAAGGAGCCAACAAACCTTAATCCATAAGTTCAGCCTGCCAACTTAGATTTATATTTAAGAATATGCCAATTTGTTTTTGCTGTTTTTATGCTCTTTTAACTTTACTTTATCTTTACATATTAAATGTTTTTAATCTAATCTCAGTTTTGGTTTTCTTTTTTTCCCTCAGTCTTTGTGTTTCATCTTACTCTTTATCCAACCCATTCCATCCATGCCTCCTCCTTTTCCTTCATTTGTATGCCTTTTCCTGGGTTGAGTCCAATTTGTTATTGAGTATTCCCCACTTTTGATTTGCCAATTATATATATTTTTCATAATCTTTGTCTGGTAACCCTAGAAATAAGTTCTGAATATTATTTATTTCTTTAACACGCTCTCTTTTTCTCTCTTCCTCTATTCCTCCCTCTCCCCTCCCCCCTCCTTCTGTCTCTTTTTCTCTCCCTCTGTTGATGATACAGAGGATGAAGCTCAAGGTCTGACAATTGCCTTGGCAAGCTTTGGCTATTATCCTCCTATTTGTACCTCTTGGAATTTCTGGGATCAGAGGAATGTGTTACCTTGTTCTATCTCACCACAATTGAGACTGGGTCTCATAAACTTTTTTTTTTGGAGGGAGCAAGCTCATGCTGGCCTTGAACTACAATTTCGAAATCTCTACCTCCCAAGTAGCCAGGATTACAATCTTTAGCAATCACTCCTGGGTAACATTCTCATATACATTTTATCTAATTATATTCCAAAATTTTAAATGCTTCTTATTTCAAATAGCTTTTAAAAAAATTCCCCATACATTTTCTGTTTTGGACGTATTTATTCCTTTCTGCATGTGTTAAGATTACACCTGGACTTATTTTTCTTCTATCCAAATAATATTCTTTTGAATTTTCTTGAGTTCAGGACTGCTAGAAACCTATATTTTCCATTTTTGCTTGTCTGAAATGTCTTGATTTTATCTTGAGGGATATTTCATTACTCAGAATACCAAGTTGGTATTCTTTTTATTTTTGTAAACTACAAAAAAACCCTATAGCTATTTTAGTAAAGTAACAAAATTTAAAATGAACATGCCAAATAAGTAATATATATACATATATTAGCAATAAACATGGATACCAAAAGACATGTAATATTTAAATATAAATCTAATAAATCTAGTTCAGTATTTGTATGTTTGAAAACTAAAAAGTTCTGACAAAGGAAATCAAACATTTAAATAAATAGATATTCATGATCATGGTTTGGAAAACTAAATATAACAAAGATTTCTTTTCTGCAAAACTTACTCATTAAACACAATTCTTATCAAAATTCCTGCAGGCACTTTATAAATATAGACAAAGAGATCTGAAAACTTTTATGGAATGACAAAGGAATTAGAATAAGCATTTTGAAGATAAAAATGGGAAGAATCAGACTATCCCATTTCACAACTTATCATATAGCTTGTGATAATTAGGCAATGTGGTTTGGGCAAATATATGAACACAAAAGATCAAGAATCTATAATATATATATAAGAGAATATATATATATATATATATATATATATATATATATATCCAACTGCCTTTGAGAGAGATGAAAGTGAATTTCAGTGGAGGAAAGAGAGTCTTTTTAACAGCCAACATTGAAGTAACTTGATTTTCATAGGTTTTGAGTCATCAAGATATCTGAAATAATAAATCTCAACTTAAAACTTCCACATAACTTTAAAACAGAAATTGGTAAAGCTTTTAGAAGAAAGAGAAGAGAGACTCTAAGAACTGAGCCAAGAGTTATTCAGCCTTACATCAAGTCCACTAACCACCCCCCCAATTATTTGCTGTATAATACCATTTATAAATTTTTAAAAATTTAAGCAAATTAAAAATGATAACGGTTTAATGGCCACCAGAGATTGAGAAGGAGTTTAGGTAAGGAGAAAGGCATATGTAGTGTAAAAGACCAATAGGAAGAATCTTTGTGATAATAGAAATTATCTGTATTTTCACTGTCAGTATCTGAAGGTGATATTATGAATTGTAACCACTAGAGCAAATTAGGTAAGAATGCACATAATATAACTATACAATTACAAGTGCATGTCATAACCTGTATTATTTATTCCAAGTGCATTTGAACCACAATTATTTCTAAATAAAAATGTTAATTAAAGATGTGAACATGAGCCAAGTGCCACTGGTTCATATCTGTAGTCCTAGTTGAGCTATGAAGATTGAGATTCCAAGCCAGTGTGGGAAGTAAACTCTGTGAGACTCCTATCTCCAATTGATCTCCAAAAAGCCCAATGTGAAGCTATGAATCAAGTGGTAAAGTGCTAGTCTTGATCAAAAGCTCAGGGACAGCACGTAGGCCTTGAGTTCAAGCCCGAGTACTGCTATACATGCACACATATGTGTGTATAAACACACACACACACACACACACACACACACACACACACACACAAAGAAATATATATGGGGAAAGATCAAGGCACTTGCCTTACAAGAATATTTAAAAAACACATTTATTTCCAGTGACATTATAGAACATATGATGAAATGGCTTTGTATTACTCAAAACACTTTTTAAATCCATATAATTCTAGATTTTATCCAATGACTACAATATAGAAGCTAATGGTTTTTAAACTATTTTAAATGATCTGCTTGTGAGTTCTGGGTACTATACTTTGGGAGGAATTTAAAGGAAATCCTAAGCCTACAAGTAAGATGACTATGACTGAATCCATGTCATGAGTGAAATAATCAGAGAAATCAAGTTTATTCCCCTAAGAGAAATGTCATTGCACAGGATCTTTAAGGATGTGAAGAATTATCAAATGGAAGAAATACACTTTTTTTGTTTACAAAATCTGAAGGAGGAGAAAAAAACTGACTAGCCAGAAGGTACAAGAAGAGAGATTTCAGTTTGACACAAAAAAGTGTCAAGAGTGGATGGAAATTCTCCCAGCATGCAGTAGGTTGGTTCTATCACAGCAGTAGTTGTATGACTATGGATTGGTAACATGGATTAGGGCATGGCAAACAGGTCTGTGTTTGTGAGACATGCCCTTCACTTCTCAGACATGTGGGCTATACCTGGGTAGAGTTATTACCACAGTCTTACTTTAGGATGTTCATTAGTCTTGATAAAATATCCAGTGGTTCAGCTCAAGGTCATGTCAATCAAAGTCTAGAATGGCAGAACACCCTTGGTGTGTCTTGTGGAGAGATTCTTTGCTTATAATCACCTCTGTCTCTAAGAAAAGTGAATGTACCACATACATATGACCCTGTAAGTGCATTCATATAAACTCTGCTGGGATCTCACTGGACTTAACACTTGGCCATATATGAAATTGGACTATTTCATAAGTAGGAACCTTTTTTTAAATGTAGGAGTGATCTGTGGGTGTATAATAAGGTTATAGAATTTGGGGACTTGATCTCAAATTCTGGCTCTTATACTTTACACTTCATGTAAGTTATCATCATTATCATTATTATTACTATCACTATTATTACTATTAAGCAGCATGAAGACTTTACCAGCATCCAACCAGATTCTAGTGTCATACTCTAGGTCTTCTAGAAATGTGAAAGAAACTTCTTTTATTTATAAAGCAGCTGGTCTCACATATTCAGTTATAGCAACAGAAAGTAAACTGACACTAATCTTTATTTGCATCCAATCACTTGATTGACAACTCTCTCTCTTTCTCTTTCTCCATATATATATATATATATATATATGAATATATATATATATAGTGATATGAAATAACTTACAATGGTGGGGTTTATGGCATCAGATAATCATAATAATGCAAGAAATATATATTACATATAATATATAACATATGATAGAATATATTCTAATATATAATATATTGTATATTATAATAATATATATTATATATAACATATAATGTGTAACATATATATAACACACATGTATATTATGTATCATGATATATATGTATATATATATATATATATATATATATATTTAAACAAAGCCTAAAATTCCATATCCATGTTAGTAGGTCATGGGCAACTACGTGTAAAAATCCTAGTAATGGATTACATGCTGAAAAGATGATATATTTCAATGATTATTAATAATATATATTTTTAATTTTTATTTTTTATTGTGAAAATACTGTACAGAGGGGTTACAATTACATGGGCAAGATAGTGAGTACATTTCTTATCAAGCATTGTAGCCTCCTCCTTTGTTTACCCTTCCCATCCCTTCCCATCCTCCTTCCTCCTCCACCCAATCCTCACCCCCCAAGTTGTAAAGTTCGTTTTCGACATGACAACTTGTACTTCTCATGTATTTATTCTGATGCATGCATGCTACTATTAGCTCTGGTCTGAGGCAAAGGACAGGTGGACTGGAGTAAGAGTATATAGGTGAGGGAGAGACATTTTAATAGAAGATGTGCAAAAAGTTCTAAGATCTATTTTTCCTGCTACTTATACATGGTAAAGCTTTATTGGCTTGCTTGCCACAAAATGTCCATGTGCTTCCAGACACAAATCTTCTCTATCCTTACCCACAGGATCTATGTACGCTTTAAGAATACAAATTGTATAAGCCTTTGCTTACAAAACAATGCTCAAAATCCTCTCTAACAGGAGGAATAAATGCTTTAAAATATCAACTTTGAATAAATTAAATTTAAATTTTATTTTCCACTGCCTGATATGGCCAGAAGACTGATGTAGAAAGCAGAGGATGAATAGAGTCAGGTACTGTTACTTATTGTCCTCTGGCCATTTGTATACTACTTAACCTTCCTACATCTTAATTTTCTTCTCTGTAAAATGAACAAGTAAGGCTAAGACTATAAATTAAGAATCAGTATTTAAAACACTTGAAAGAAAAACACTCAGAAGAAATATGGTGTGTTGAAAGGTAGGTAAAATGAGAATAAAAAAAAGGCAAAGTTGAATATAAGCTATTTCTTTATTTTAGCCTTTGAGAAATACAATCATAATTTATGTTTATTGATCTTAATATATATTATGGCTAAAGTTCATCATCATTCATTGGCATATATAAGTTAATTTATAACTGGTTGGTTTATTTTACTGATGTTTGGTATTCTCATTAGAAACAATTAACATTCAAAGGTAAGGTTAAGAGAAAAGTCAATAAGCCTTGGGATAAATGAAAGTCAAAGCACAATCTATCATTTACAACCTTCAAATAGCATTTTCCAACTTAAAACATCAGTTAAAATCTTTGTTAACATGAGTTATTGGTTGTTAATATGCTTAAGAACATAATTTTCTTTATTTTCTTTGAACTTTTCCTATAAGAAATAAACAGTAATTTTATAATCAAAATAATTACAAATAAATGAAAATAATTTTTGGGGGGGTCCGGTCGTCGGGCCTGAACTCTGGGCCTGAGCACTGTCCCTCAGCTCTTCAGCTGAAGGCTAGTGCTCTACCACTTGAGCCACAGCACCACTTCCAGCTTTTTTTTTTCGGCTTATGTGGTGCTGAGGAATCAAACCCAGGGCCTCATGCATGCAAGGCAAGTGCTCTACCACTGAGCCACCTTCCCAGCCCTTGAAAATAATTTTATAACCAATAAGTAGAATGGCAAAAAAAAATAATCTAGTATCCTATTATGCTATGATGGATAATAGCCAGCTGGATAGGCCTTCAGTTTTTGCTAGAAGATAGTACATTGAATTTGTAATATGTCATATGAAGAAAATATATGACATTTGAAATTTAAATATACATATAATAATGAGTGATATGATATGCTATATTACAATATAAATGAGAAAATAAGCTGCCAGATAAGTTCAATAATTTATCCAAAATTACCCTATATAAAAGTCCCATCTAGATATGACATTTCTTTATTTCCAAATGTTCACTGTGGTCTAAAACAACTTTAGTCTTTTAAAAGTGAATAAGGTCTCCATAGAGATGGGCATGCTCATAGAGTGTGTCTTGTTTCATAAAAATTATCTTTGGATTGCATATAACCAAGACATATTTCCATCTTATTCATTTTGACATAAATAAAATTGCAAAGGAATTTAGATAAGGTCAACAAAAGGCATACTCTTGCAAAAGCAAACTGAATGAAGAACTTAAAAATCCCTTATGACTTGGAAATAATAATGGCCTGCATAAGAACATAACATTTATTTACTGCATTATTCTCTCAGGAAAAGAGACAACAGGGCCTAGATAATAGAGAAGATAATTTAAATTAGTTAGTACAATGGAATTCTATGGATATAATTGAAATATTTCTTCTCTCTAGCTTGTATGGAGCTTTTGAACAGTGTTTATCCATCCTTCAAATAGCATTTTCCAGCATCAGTTAGAGTCTTTGTTAATATTGGTTATTGTATGGTGCTATGCTTAAGGATCAACTGTCACTTGGGGGCTGTGTGTACTAGTGGAGTGCAAAATATGACTGGGACTCCATCTTCGTTGTGTGATGAGGTCCAGATGTCATGGAAAAAGTCACAAAATAGCTGGGTGTGGATTCTCAGGCACGTTTGGTAATACAGGGAGTTTGGGAATAGGCATTCTATAAAAAGTTCAGGAAGAGCCGGGTGCCGATGGCCCACATCTGTAATCCTAGCTATGCAGGAGGCTGAGATATGAGAATCTGGTTCAAAGCCAGCCTGGGTAGGAAAGTCTGTGAGACTCTTACCTCCAATAAATCACTCAGAAAACTGGAAGTGGCACTGTGGCTCAAGTGGTAGAGTGATAGCCTTGAGCTGAAGAGCTGAGGGACAGCACCCAGGCCCAGAGTTCAAGCTCCAGGACTTCCAAAAAAAAAAAAAAGTTGAGGAAGAATTCCTCACATGGACAGTAGGACTTTGCCTTTGGGCTGAACTCCAGTTTTGACGTAAAAGGGATTCACAGTGGTAAACAGAAGAAGGAAGGGTCTCCATATGAAAGAACTGGTTTGCTGAATAAAAGATCTGAGTAAATAAAATTAAAAAGAAAACCCAAACCCTTAAGTCTGGAATCAGGAGAGCTACATTTTGCACAGTTTGCTTTTTCCTAAGAGTCCTTACATACCAACTCAGATGGCAAGAAAGGGTTATGGCTATGCTTTTTACAATCATAGTCATAATGTCGATGATGTATTAAAATAACTATAAAGCCCTACATATAATACTTTATCGCTCAATGCAGATCATTTTATCCCTTCAACAACCTTCTTAAATTAATACACAGAAAATTTAAAGGTTAAAAACATACATTTCCATATGATATCCTTTGAAGTTTCTGTTATTCTGTATTTACTTGACTTCTAAAGAGATAAGACTTAACATTCTGGCAAATTCCGAGCCACTTGGAATTCATTATAAATGCAAGTTATATGTCAAATCTAAGTATCTTATTGACTCCCCATTGGGTATGTGCAAATCATCATAAAACTCAACATCCACAGAGAAAGTGGAGGACCTGGGTAGGCAGGACCTGACCAGACTAGATCTGTATCATTCGTTCTGTAGCTAGAGCCATTTTTATATCCTAGATGTCTCCATCCTTCATTTATTGACCATTGTATTTTGATTGGGTTGCAATACTTTTCTAAGGAAACACGTTGTATGCTGAGATTGAGATTTTAGCTCTCTTTACTGAACTGCAATTGCCATCTTTCTCATGTCCTCCACAGTATACCTATCTTTTTCCTTTCCTCTAACTGTACTGAGCATTTTCTAACATCCTTAGGATCTTATTACCCTTTATGTCTACGGGGGTAGGGAAAACACATGCTGATGCACAGAGATATACATATGAAAATACCTTGGAAATACCTTGTCCTTTACTGTATACATCTCAACCTTTCGGTTAACTTCAAGTCACACTACAGTTCTTTCCTATGACTATTCATTCCCTATGAATGACAGAGAGTCATCCATCATTCTCTGACTTAAGAACTAAGCACAGTCACATATTCTAATTTTATGCAGATCTATATCTACAATGATTTGTACTTATATTGAAACAAATTATATTAAACATGACTATTTCCACATAGGAACACCTATCACATAGGTACTACAATTAATTTATAGCTAAAAATATTCTGGATATCTGCACATTCTTTCCTAATTTAATACAGAAAATTGCATGCACAGTCTACTTTTGGAATTACTGCTTTTGAAACTGAAATTAATTTAATACAATTTGTAAAAGTTCCTTTATATTCCTTTTGAGTATGGCCATATTGTAGATAAATTGATAGACCATTTTTATAGGCTTTGCCTGCACTTGGGGTGATTTAAGTGGTATATATGTTGCATAATAACAACCTGAGCTTCATTTTAATGCAAGCTGTTGAAGAAAGCTTTTATTGCTTCTCATCAGGTTCTTTATATTATTACTAGTACTGAAAGTTAAAAATGACTATAATTCCCATAACTGTAGCCAAATAGATTTTTTAAATTGATTTATCCACATATAAGTGATTCATAGCCAGCTCCCAGATGAACTATTTTTTTTGCCATCCTCATTATAAGGAATAAAAATAAATCCCCATTTTATGGATTAGTAAGCAGGGCACCTATTAAATTTGTAATGTAAATTTCAAAATAAGCTCTCTTTATTATGAAGTATTATTAATATCTTAAACTTGTGATACTTGTAACTGATTTGACAACCTAACTGTCCATGGGGAGGTAATTCAGTCTATAAATGAAATTATCACAGCATCATCTAAAATGTAGAAGAAATATGATTATGGGAAAAATGGATCACACTTTTTAGTTTTTTGTTTTGGTACTCCATTTTCTACAAACAAGCAACCGGAGTACTTGGGAATCCATTTTGCTACTCTTATTCACCATTTGTATAATAAGGAAACAATTAGACAAACACTGAAAAACAAAAATATATCATAGGAAGTTCCTTGCAAAGCAAGCCCAAAGTCAGCTGCCTACATAGTATAACATTAGGTCATAGGTATAGTCTAAGATAAACAACTAAAGCACACTGGGTATAAAAAGAGAGAATTCAATTTTTGAGCAATTCAAATTTCTGGGAAAATGTACAAAGAGTATTCATTCAGCGCTGATAGTTCATGCTTGTAATCCTTGCTATTCAGGAGGTTGAGATTTGAGGATTACAGTTCAAAGCCAGCCCAACCAGGAAAGTCCATAAGACTCTTGTCTCTAATTAATCACCACAGAAGCCTAATGTAGAGGTATAGCTCAACTGGTAGGGTGCCAACCTGCAGCATAAAAAGCTCAGGGACAGTGCCCAGGCCCAGAGTTCAAGCCCCAGTAACATATCATTACGAAACAAAAGAATATTTACATTAACAAGTCATTGTTGTAGAAGATTTTTCCGAAGAGACTAAATAAGAGATTTTACCAAAGCCTATGGCAATGAATGAATGTATTGCTTCCTTTCCTTTCCTTTCCTTTCCTTTCCTTTCCTTACCTTTCCTTTCCCTCTTTCTTTCTCCTTCCTTCCCTCCCTCCCTCCCTCCCTTACCTCCCTCCCTCCCTCCCTTCCATCCCTCACTAACTTTCTTTCTTTCTTTCTTTCTTTCTTTCTTTCTTTCTTTCTTTCTTTCTTTCTTTCTTTCTTTCTTTCTTTCTTTCTTTCTTTCTTTCTTTCTTTCGCCAGTCCTGGGCCTTGAACTCTGGGCCTGGGCACTGTCTTTGAGCTTCTTTTGTTCAAGGCTAGTACTCTACTACTTAACCTACAGAACCACTTCCAGCTTTTTCTGTGTATGTGATACTGAGAAATCAAAGCCAGCACTTCATGCTTGTGAGGCAAGCACTCTACCACTAAGCTACATTCCCAGCTCAAATGTATTTCTTTTTATACAGTCAAATGCTTTACAGAAAGGGATATTCTTTTGTGACTATTTAAGAGTATAATAGAAATTCTTTATCTGAAATTACAATGGGTATCCTTTCTCAAATTAAAAGAACATACATTTATTGAGCCTGCATTCCAAGCTTGTGGGAGAATGCTGAGTTCAAAATGGCAACGTTGTTTTAGAGATTTGTAACCTAGTTTTATTAAGTCAAATTACTCATGAACTAAAAAAAGGTGGATAATTAAAGTTAAGTTAGCAGATTAAATGTGACTATTCAGAGACAGGAGATGAGTTAGGCTAGATATAGACAAAAACTTAATTATAGGAGTAGGAAGATGTCAGGAATTGAAGTAGTAGGTAGGGAGTGGGGGTACTGCAGATATGGAAATGATGACAGCTGTCCAAATGAACCTAAAGGTAAAAATTACTTAAGTACAGACTATTCATAGAAAAACACTGGAAATAATACCAAAGAATGAAGTTCAGCCACAGTTGTAGAGATATTTGAGTACTAGGATAAAGAGTCAGTGGATAAATGAGTGCCACCCCAGGGTATTCAAAGAACAGTAACTAGGTGAAATCTGTCCCACAGCATCAGGAGAATAACAGGAATGGAGGGAGACAAGCTGGGTGAAAATTTTACAGAAAGTCAAGCTTGATGGGTTGAGGCTCTAAGCAAGACTGACAGCTTAGAGTGGAGAAAGGGGTATAAAGAAGTGAAAGATATTCTTAAAGAGAAAGGAAGGGCCTGATACTGAAAGTAATTACTTTTGCTGGGCTGGTAAACTGCACCTACAATCAGGTAGAAGAGACAGGAGGATCATGAGTTTTTTCTAGCTGGGGATATATAGCATGACTATTTCTAGACACCAAAAACAAATAGAACAAAGGAAAAGATTGGTATAATTGTAAAGTGATAAAAATTGTTTTCCAACATTGAGAAAACTTAAATGAGTGATGGAGAGAAAGAGAAAGAGATGGAAAGAACAGCAAGTCTCAGATCAAATTTCCAAAGGGACAAATACTAAAATTGTTCACAAGATTTTGACATCCTCATTCTCTAAAACAACATGTTATACTTTTATCTTCTAAACACGATTGAGATGAACATTTTCTTAAAAAAATTTTTGGTCATGGGGCTTTTACTCTGGGCCTGGGCGCTTCCCTCAGATTTTCAGCTCAAGGCTAGCAGTCTACCAATTGAGCCACAGTGCACCACTTCCGGTTTTCTGAGTGGTTTATTGGAGATAAACCTGCCCAGGCTGGCTTTGATCCTCAGATCTCAGCCTCCTGAGTAGCTAGGATTACAGGCATGAGCCACCAAAGCCCGGCTAAGAGATGAACATTTTTGATGTTTATTAATTCATAATTAAAATCCTTTCTATAGAGGTCCATTAATGATGCTCTTGGTAAAAGAATTAATTGAAGGACAACTAATTGTCACTTGATGACCTTCTAAAATATTTACCCTATGGCTGGGAAGTTGGCTCAGTGGTAGAGGGCTTTCCTTGCATGCATAAGGCCCTGGGTTCGATTCTTCAGCACCACATAAGCAGAAAAAATCCGGAAGTGGCACTGTGGCTCAAGTGGTAGGGCACTAGCCTTGAGCTGAAGAGCTGAGGGACAGTGCCCAAGCCCAGAGTTCAGCCCCTATGACCGACCAAAAATAATAAATAAAATAAAATAAAATAAAAATAAAGTAGGGATGGCCACAAGGTTCAGGATCATAGTTTTACAAAATCCTTGCCAGAGTTGACTGTCATTTGTAAGATTTGTTTTATCCCCTTTGTAGACAAATAGCAGTTTACATCAAATAATCTCAGTAAACTAACCTACAATTAATTTTACCAGAAAAAGAAAATCAGTAGATTGCTTCCATTAAAGTAGATTTCTTACTGTTCTGGCTAGCAGATTCTAGATGATGGATAAAGAAAATCCCATGCCTTTTGTAACAGCCCCACAAAAAATAAAATACCTAGTAATTAACTAAAGAATTGAAGGACCTCTACAATGAAAACATTAAAAAACTGAAAAAGGAAATTAAAGTAGAACTAAGGAAGTGGAAAAACCTCCCATGCTCCTGGATTGGGAGAATTAGCATTGTGAAAATGGCAATACTGCCAAAACTATCTACAAATTTAATGTAATACCCATCAATGTCCCAACTTCATTCTTCAAGGAAATAGAGGAAACAATCCAAAAACTCATATGGAACAATAAAAGACCCCGAATAGCAAAAACGATCCTTAACAGAAAGAACAGTGCTGGAGGCTCTAGTACAAACCATAGTAATCAAAACAACTTGTTACTGGCACAAGAAGAGACCTCAGGACCAATGGAAGAGGACTGAAGACCCAGAAATGAACCCCCAGACCTATAGCCACTTAATCTTCAATAAGGGAGCTAAAAAAATTGAATGAAAGACAGCTTCTTCAGTAAGTGATACTGGCAAAAGTGGTTAAACACCTTTAGAAAACGAAAGCTAGATCTTTATATATCAACCTGCACCAGAACAAATACCAAATGGATCATAACCTCCAAGTCAAAACAGACATCCTGAAAAAATTACAGGAAGGAACAGAAGAAACCCTAGGTCTCCTTGACACAGGCCGAAAACTTCTTAATAAAGACTCAGAAAAACAACAAATCAAAGAAAAGCTGGACGAATGGGATTGCATGAAATTGTAGAGATTCTGCATGGCAAAGAACATAGCTAGTAAGATCAATAGAAAGCCCATGGACCGGGAAAAGATCTTCACTAGCCATACAACAGACAAGGGCCTCATATCTAAAATATACTTGGAACTCACCATACTAACTCCCCCAACAACAAATCCCCAAAGAAACAACCTCCCGATTAATAGGTGGGCTAAATACTTAAAGAGAGACTTCTCTGAAGTGGAAATAAGAAGGGCCAATAGACACATGAAGAAACGCTCAACTTCTCTGGCCATAAAAGAAATGCAAATCAAAACAACATTGAGATTCCACCTTATTCCAGTTAGAATGGCTATAATCAAAAAATTTAGTAACAACAGATGCTGGAGGGAATGTGGCCAAAAGGGAATCCTTTTGTTGGTGGGAGTGTAAACTTGTTCAGCCACTCAGGAAAGTAGTATGGAGGTTCCTGAAAAGACTCCACATAGAACTTCCCTATGACCCAGCAATCCCACTTCTGGGCATTTACCCAAATGATCACAAACAAAGCCACACTAAAGCTACCAGCACAACTATGTTTATTGCAGCATTATTCACTATAGCTAAGATATGGAACCAACCCAGATGCCCCTCAGTAGATGAATGGATCAAGAAAATGTGATAGATACATATATATATATATATATATATATGATGGAATTCTGTGCTTCCATCAGAAAGAATGATATTGTCCCATTTGTTAGGAAATGGAAAGAAGACTTGGCAAAAATTTCATATTAAGTGAAGTAAGCCAGAACCCAAGAAATAAAGGTCCCATGGTTTCCCTCATTTGCAATAATTAGTATACATCTAGGATAATTTTATCAGATGAGCAAAAAAGGTTAAAAGCTATGTGCATATGACCATATAAGATGATGCTACGGAAATGAACCCCAAGATATGGACATAAGAGGGCTTTCTTTGTTGTTGTTGGTTTTAGTGGACTATGTTGTTTGTTTGTTGTCTTTGTGTGTTCTTCCCACTATGGTATATCCCCTGTTGTCACTGTATTTGATTTTGGTACCCTGCATCTTGTATATACATTTGTCTAATTTGGGGAAGGGAAGGGGAATAATAAAACACTAAAACAAGGACACAGGATGACCCATTGCAAAAGGATACCCACAAGACACTGTTGGAAATGAACTTGCTGGGCAGCTAGGAGTCAGGGAGATGGTGGAGGGAAGAGATAAGGGGAGAACAACAAGGGAGAGGGTAACAATGATTAAAAAGAAATGTACTCATCACCTTACTCATGTAACTGTAACCCCTCTGTACAGCATCTTTGCAATAAAATAAAATTAAAAATAAGAAAAATCCCACACATTGCTACCTTGGAATACTATTTTTTCAATAATTAATGTTTCAGTTACTACCATGGGGCAAGGAATGAGACCTGGTTAGGCTGCCATTTTACCCCTTTATTTAAGGTATAATGGGTTCAAATTAGCTCAGGACAAACTTAAGGGAATTATAGGAAAATAGACAAAAGAGTGCATTCCAAGGGGTGGAAGATAAAAAGTCTTTCTGTTTTGGTAAGGGATCCCAGAATTTCCTCAACTAAAATAAGTCTATACAGGGGTGCTGTCTTTTGGCAGGAATGAATGTACATAATCCTGTGTCCTTAGACACAGGATAAAGCAACACCATTTAACCAGTGGTTTTTGATTGGTATCATTCATACTTGAAGTACATATTCAAATCTTCTACAGCAAGTCAGAGTCCCCACAGCATTCTGTGTTCTCCCAGATCTCAGAGTTGAGAAACATGCCGTAGTGTGCACCAGCAACAGGGAGTCTCCAGGAAGAATGTCTCCCATGTTCCTGGCCCCCCATTCCTTTATTAACCAGTGTTTTGCGAACAGCACTAGAACCATCAGGTGTTAAATGAAAAACATCTTGTACTTTCCATTTAACAGAGTTGAATATGCCCTGAGAATTAACTTAAGTAAATGGTATTATCCAATATAATCTCTGAATTATTCAAAAGGCATATTTCCATAAATTGAAGTTCCAATAGTGATATGAGTATTATCCCTATCGGAAGCATCTCTCTAAAAGCCAGGGGAAATAAACATCCAAGGGTCCAATTTCTCGATTGCATCCTGTTCTCTGAATCTAACAAAAAGTCTAAAGATAGACTTGTGAGGAAAAAGAATGAATAAACAAATGAACAAATTCTCCTTTCTGTAAGACCTGCACAGTGGGAAATCTTGACAATGTTAAACAGATTCACTCAATACTTAGCTCACTCTTGAAGCCGTGTGTTTTCAGTTCTGATACAAGTCACTGTAAAGCAAAAAGAGCAGTGCCCAGCAGGTGTAAATGGCCCAACTAATTACAGTCTTGTCAAGTAATGGCAACAAGGCAACCAATGACTGCCCTGTGGTGAATTTTGAGTGATTCCAACCCACTGGATAAAGAAATAACATATGATAAGAACAGCATCTAAGCCACATAGACAAGACCAAGAGTGCAGTGTTCCTTGGTTTGAGGAGAGAAAGAACAGAGTTTGTTGTTGTTGTTGTTTAGGAAATGGCCTACTAATACAGACATGAAAAGAAGATAGATAGCTTGTTTGACAGCAACATTGAGTTTATTGGCTGGAACTACCAAATTGTACTCGAATGATAAAGGATCCCCCAGATGGACAACACAGCTTTCCTAGATTTGACATCCTCCCCAACAATTGTTTTTATGAAGCTATAACTGTGAAAACACTCTGGATTACAATTGTTTTTTTAAAAAAGAATTTCTCGTGTTCTGAAAACTTCAACAAGCAAATAAAGCCTAACTGTCTAGGTACACAGCAATATTTCAATCTCCTATTCTGGGATTTTCTTTAAAATCTTCACAGAATGCAAGTGGTATCTAAATCCCAAAGGTAACAGAAAATTATTACCAGGATCTGTAAGACTGCTTACTCCCTCTGCCATTCTTTGCCTGGAGGCCAGTTTAGTGTTTTATCAGCAGCCCTGCTCAGTGAAGTGGAGGACACATGTCCAGATGGCGGAGTCACCTGCTTCTAGGCAAAGTGTCGAAGCAATTACTGCTGTTGGGCTTCTATCCAGAACAAAAATAAAGAGTTTAATATTTTAGTCTCAATAACTGTCTTCCAGTTGGTCCTGGAAGTTTAGATAAACCCTAGGATATTTTCAGGGAGGAGTTTTGAACTACCCTTGTGATGAATACTTGCACAAATAATTTACTCCTCTGTCAAGGTCATTTCATTCTTTAAAAAAAATCTCCTAGTAATATTTCAGAATTTGTTTTTCTTTATATCAGCAAAAATGCCAGTAAACAATTTCAGCAGAACATAATAATTATATATATATATATGACAATAAACTGCTACAAATAGGTGTGTTCACACTTGGAAAATGGGTAAGTTCAATGAGAGCCAGTGTTACTTAAGAATAGTTCAGCATCTATTATTCCTATATTACTCATTTAAACAATAAGTGAATTGAAGTGTTCTTCACAGAAAGTAATTTTTTCTATTAGATTCATGACTGTTAGTCTCATTGCTTGTTTCTTTTTCAATAAAGAGAAAAAGTGGCTCCTCTCCTTTGAGCACCTCCAAGGGGGTATATGAAAATATATATGAGGTGTATGAAAATATTTTTAAAAAGTTTAAAAAATAAACTTGAAGAAACTGACCGAGGTTGGGTTTTGGAATGTTGATTCATATTTCCTCCCCCCCCATCTCAGTTCTGAATTTACCCTCTAGTACACAGCATTTTCCCCAAGAAGCAAGTGTACTAAAATGTTTGTATGTTGACCAATCCCAGAAGTCTTTAGAAATGTGCCTAATCAGAAATACATGACTAATCACTATAAACCTTAGCCAACTGCATTCCAATATACTCATTGCAATGAAAGTCTCTTTAGGTTCGATTAATCGAAGTTTAATATCAAAAGACACAAAATACCCTACCACTGATAAAATCTTAGCAAACAAAGTTTCTTTATACTTTCAGTTCATTCCAAGACAGTATTTTAAAGAGTTATAAAAGATAAGGGAAACCATTGGACCTTTGTTTCTTTGGGTCTGGCTTACTTCACTTAATATATTTTTTTCCTAACAAATGGGGTGGTGTCATACTTTCTGATAGAAGCATAGAATTCCATTCTGTGTGTGTGTATTTGTATGTGTGTATAATATTTTATATGTCTAGGACAAACTATATACATATGACCATATAAGATGATGCTAAGCAAAATGAAGCCCAAGATAGGGACACAAGAGATTTTATCTTTCTTGCTGTTCTTTTTAATGTACTTATAATGTACTATGTGATTTTTTTTGTTTCTTTGTATGTTCTTCCCCCTTGGTATAGCCCCTGTTTGTCACTGTATTTGATTCTGGTGCCCTGCATCTTGTACATACATTTTTCTAATTTGGGGAGGGGAAGGGAAATAACAAAATGCTGAAATAAGGATACAGGATGACCCATTGGAACAATGAGATGTACAAAACACTGTGTTGAAAATGAACTTTATAACTTTGTGGGGGAGGAGGAAAGGGATGATAGAGGAACAAGAAATGGGGATAATGATGAGCAATAGGAAATGAACTCATTACATTGTTCTGTACAGTATCTTTACAACAAAAAATCTATATAAAAAGTTATAAAAGATAACTGAAGGTATGTTAGTAAGATCTTTTCTTTTTCTTCTGTAAATTGTAATCTCATAGTGACTAAAACATCTGCTTCAAAAGTCAAGCATATATTTAGTTCTTCCTCAAATGACTAGTGAATGCTTAAGATCTGCCAGACACCATGCTGGGTTCAGCATTTCCTCCTACCATGGGGAAGCAATCAACAGATCAGTAAATGTCTTGTGCTTCCTTCCCATGGACTTCTGTAAAAATGGAGAGAGGAGGCCTGATCATAAGCAATGGGTTATAGCAAAGGAAAATATAGAAAGGAAATGAAGGGAACAAAAAAGGTAGAAATCAACATGTTTGCTTATTTGCCTGGTGCATGGGTTATGTAGAAACAGAGCTATCAAGGTTCATTTACAGCTTTCTAACTTGTGCAATTAGAATGATGGTGCCATTCACTAAATAGAAGCCAGAGGTGCCAAATGTTGTTCTTAGTTGAATGTTACATTTAATCTGCCTTAAAATTTTTATGCAGACTCTGAGTGTAGGATGTAAATTGTACATATATCAAAAGTGAGGTGGATAAGAGGACCAGATTGTGAGTTTTGATGATTAGATCATGTTTAATGTGTGTAAAAGATCGTATATGAGATAAAACATGAAAGGGACAAGAGCAGATCGATTAGGCCATGATTCCAGTCCTGTGGCCTATGAACATTCAAAGGACAGTCAAGTGAAGGGAAGCACATCTAAGAAGTTGAGGATAAAAGATGAGAGCCACGTGTCAGTGGCACAACTGTAATTCTAGCTACTCAGGAAGCTGATATCTGAGGATTATGATTTGAAGGCAGCCTGGGCAGAGATGAAACTCTTTTCTCCAAAAAGAGTTTCTGACTTTTTTCACCAAAAAGTCAGAAGTTGAGGTGGAGTTGTGGTTCAAGTGGTAAAGCTCCAGCCAGAAGTGAAAAAGCCTGGCAAGATCACAAGCCCCAGTACTAGCATGTGCGCATGTGTGCATGCATACATGCATGTGCGTGCTCACGCACGCGCACACACACACACAAACACACACACGACAACAGATCTTCTCTAGCCTAACTTCCACTACAACCAGAACCTAAGACACCAACTTGGTATATACAGGTAGTTTATTTTGGTAAGAGATTTTAAAGAATGTAGATGGTGGGTAGTGGGAAAAGAGGAACTGGGAAGAGGATAGTCAATCTGATATGCCTTGTTAATCTCATTGCCTTTGTGGGTAACAGGAACTCACTCCTGCTTAGAGTGTATGAGAAGAGAGGCATGCAGAATAAATGCAGGGATAAATAGGGGCAGCATTTATCTGTGGGCTCTGTCTTTCTTATCTGTGGGCCCCTGGGATGCTAACCCTCTTACACTTCAAGATCTGTGCTTGTTTAAGAATGATATTGCATATGGTGGGAAGAATGAATCCTGGGGATAGAAATATGGAGCCTTCAATTTACTGTGTGTATGGTACTTAAGTAGGTTTCTCTCACTTGCCTTATTGATAGGCTGATTGTGAGGAGATGGAACTCCAGCTATTTAACCTCACTGTATTATGATTGCCACAATTGCTCATTTATTGTTATCAACTGGCAGGATTTTAGATGACCTTTTGATATCCAATAGAGGTCAACTTGTCACTCAGTGACAAGTTTCAGAATCTGAAAGGATGGAGCCACAACTATATCTTGGCTTTGGATTTTTCTGCTAAAAATTTGGGCCTCAGCAATGTCAATAGCAAGATAAGGCAGTAAAAGAGAGCCCATTCAGTTGGTTCCATTCCCTGTTCTCATGGTATAAGTAATCTAAGTTCAGGGAAAAGAAACCACACTTTAATTTGAACAGAATGGATAATTGATTGGCTAGTAAGAAATAGAGTATTAAAGAGTATAAGGATAGCAGATATAAGGAATAGCCACTATATCTAGGACTGAAACAGAGATCTCAAGAAGCCATTTCTCCGGTCAGATAAGTTGATATTAGGCGAAATGAACTCCAAGATAAGGACTCAAATGTTTTTTTCTTTCTTGTGATTGTTTGTAACATATTTATAAGATGATTTTTTCGTTGCTTTGTGTGCCCCTCCCCCATGGTATAACCCCTGTTTTCACTGTATTTGATGTTGGTGAAATTTGTGGATGGGAAGGGAAAAAACAAATTGTTTAAATAGGGATACAGGTGGACCCATTGCAACAATGATATGTACAGGATGTTATGTCAAAAAAGGAACTTTACAACTTTGGGCTGGGGAGGCGGGAGGAAGGGGATGGGAGGGAAGATGGGAAGGGATGGGAAGGGTAAACAAAGGAGGAGGCTGCAATGCTTGATAAGAAATGTACTCACTACCTTGCCCATGTAATTGTAACCCCTCTGTACGGCATTTTCACAATTAAAAAAAAAAGAAGCTGTTTCCCAACTCTACCGGTTCTGTCCAGCAGACACCATGATGGGGGACAAAAGATGACCTATGAACAACACTCATATTCCCATGAGAGGCAAGGAAGAGTGTAATAGACAAAGAGACAGACCCAATAAACGGCACAGGTTTGCTTGAGGGCAGTTTCAGTGATAAATTAAAGGATACATTCCAAAAGGAGGGTAATAGGTTATCAGGAAGAAGTAAGAAGCAGGCACTCATCCTGTCCCTGTCCAGGGTAAATGTGTAATGTCAAGTGCTCCACATTTAGTGTATACAGGACAAGGCAAACACACCAGCAGTTTTCCACTGCCATCAGATTTTCTCTACACATTCTATCCATTCATAATCCCTGTACCCATGCATGGCTTCCATGGGGCTTGAGAGTCTCTTCACAGCTCCAGAGTAGAAATCAAGACCTTATTAGTGAAGACATTCCTGACTCAGTGTATGATAGTAAAGTTAATGTGACATCATGCTGCCAGAACTTGCTAGAAATTCACCCTGGAGAATTTTTCAGTAATCTGTTCTCTAGGGTTTGGGGGAAGTTCTTCATGAAGAAGTGGACTCTGTAGGCACTGGGCCTACAAGGGTGTTTCTAGCTGCTGGAAAAGCCAGCCAGCTATAATGGAGCAAGTTCATGTATCATGTTATGGAGCAAATTCAGTGTATCAGAGAAGTAGCACCGCTTTCTCTTTCAATGTCTCTCCTATCTCTCTCCAATGTCTCTCTTCTATTCATGATGCTTAATATTGCACCAACGGACAAAGGGAAAGTATTTAAAGGGACCATAACTATTTTCACAAAGGCAAAATAGGATACATTTGGAGCTGAGAGGAAATAGATAACACCATGCCCAGAGGCTGCTTGCAGAAGCACTGGTCTCAAAGGAGAGGAACAAGCTGCCATGTAGTGGCCAAGTCTACCTGCCTATCTGGTACTGAATAGCCTGCTGTGTAAGAAAGTGTCTAATAGATAGTAATATAAAAATATAAACGTTTCTATGTTTGGTGCCATACCCACCTTCATTCCCTTTCTCCAAACTTCCAGTCTTTCAATATCGTTGCCTTCTCTCTCTGGATCACCAGCTAAGCCATTCTCCTCTGACAGGACACTGTATCCATTTGGGTCTTGGGACCTACCAACCTTCACAGGAGACAGAGCTTGCTACCTGGAGTATTTCCATTCAGGACTCTTGTTCAGGTTTCCTCTAAGACAAGTTATCAGGGATGAGCCATCCATGAGTCAGACTCTTCCAGTAGCTTCTCTGTTAGTGGATTAGAGGAACTCCCATCATGCTACAAAGTAAAAGAGAGGGATGTATGAATCGGTAGTCATCATCATAGGACTCTGGGCCACATGTTTCTGGAACTTACCTGTACATCCAGGTATGCTCAGGTGAATCACCTGAGTGAATCACCTCCATCACGTGACAGATTGCCACTATAGTAGTCCAAACATATGAGTTGTTGGAGCTAATCATACTGGTTCAGGAAGGTGTTTCTGCTCTCAGCCACATAGTTACCAATGATGAAGTATTTCTCATTTTTTATTACAGTGGTATGCCAAGAGCTACCTTCAGTGCATGAGTAGGTTTTTTTTTTTTTTTGCTTCAGAACCTAGCGGTATGAACTGGGCTCACAAAAGATGCATCCAGAATGTTTCTCCATTATTAAGGATGCTAGTAACCTAAGACCTCTGTCACACGGTTTGGTGTCACAGCTAGCTACTACAGCAATTTCTGGAGGAAACGTGAGCCAAGAAGAGGTAAGGTGTGACACAAAACTTGTCCAGGACAAAGCAGAAGGGGAAGTAAGGAATGAAATTAGAGAAAAGAAATCAGACAAGAAGTAGCCACTTGTCAAATGTCAAATGATAGTTTAAATTCATATGCTTATTTTACATACTATAATGGTGTATTATATAATCAAAGTATTATATCATCTATTCCCTGCTAGTCAACATAATACATATACATATTTGTTAGATAACACATTATCTTAACTCGTGAGAGAATTTTGACACATAAGGATTGTGATGATAGCAAGAACACAGGTTGTTGAGAGTTGAATTGGGCAGAGTGTCCTTAGTTGAAGCTCAGCAAAAGCAGTTAGCAAGGGGGGGTCAGGGGTGTCAAGGTAACCCCGCATTATTGACTCTCTCAGCACATTGAAGTAACTATACGGGGTCTAGCAAAGCTCGGTCCTCTGGGACAGTTCCTATAGCCATGGACGCCGTTAGCCATTTATCATTTTCCATGTGTGTGGTAACACACAAACAGTGGAGAATCTAAGGAAGGAAAACCCAATAAGGCGCCTGGGAAAAACTTTCTAAAACGCTGCCGATTGCTAGCAAAACTAAGAGCATAAGTTATTTGGAATATTTTGAATATTTACTATGGAGCTATTTCTTTATATGCCAGTGTGTTTAAAAGAGGGAAAAGAAAGAACAAGAAAATAAAAGCTGTTACTAAGGGAGAGATGAAAACTACTCTAATAAAAATATGGCACTGGAGTTTGAGTGAGGATATGGAGTGACTGAAACACACTGCTAGTGCTGATGCAGTAAAACTGATAAGAGAGCTTTGGAAAACTGTCTAGGCAGCATCTATACAAGGTGGATCTACTCTGCCCTCATATCCAACAACTAATTACCCTTCTAGACGTATGATCGGTAGAAAGCATATATATGAGTCATATAGAGACTGTGAGAAACGACTCTAACCCTCAGAATGGATATTAAGATTACGTTAAAGTGAAGGCATTTAAAATATATGGCATGGGGAAGTTTGTGGAAATTATCCATACTACACAGGCATATCATCTTAACATGTAATGAAAGAGTCCAGGAAGATATCAGAACACAGTTTTTGGAATTTGAATTACCCTCTTTATATAATATTTCTGAAAGACTACATAATCCTAATGGTTTCCTAGATATCACTTGACTGAGATTAAACAACATATTCTCAGATACTATTATTATTATTGATTGTTGTTTGCCACAGGGTCACACTATGTTGACCAGGCTGGACTCAAACTCCTAGTCTCAAGCAAGTCTTCTTCAGTCCAACATGTAGCTGAGATTATAGGCATGTACCACTTAAACAACACTTTACCATGGAAAGATTCTGTTTACAATTTATTCTGTAGAATTAATTAGAAGTTCATGGAAATCTAATGTAAGGAATAGGCATCTAGTGCAACATCTTTCTTCATAAAGCCTAAAATATTTCAAGCCCCTTAAATACCTCAGGACTATAAAAAGCCTAAAAACTAGCAGCAATATGTGGAGGAGGCCCAAGATCTCAATCTATTCAGAAAAACTGCTCTGTCTATCCTTA
Organism: Dipodomys ordii; assembly: GCF_000151885.1. Taxonomy (NCBI): domain Eukaryota; kingdom Metazoa; phylum Chordata; class Mammalia; order Rodentia; family Heteromyidae; genus Dipodomys; species Dipodomys ordii. The sequence goes on from NW_012267217.1 coordinate 5,255,467, forward strand.
GCTTTAGCTGCTACTCTATTGTGACTGGTGATCACATATTCATTATGTGAAAATGTGTTTGCTGTTTCTATCATCACATAAGTTTTATTTGGCATGATTTTCTGAATTGATAGATATAATTAGGGACTTACAAGGCCAATTACTGTCATATTAGACATTTTTATTCTCTTTTTACTTTTATTGTGGCTATGTTTGTTTCCAAAGGAGACATTATTCAAAATTTTTTCATTAACTAATAGCTTTATAAACACCTTCAGAAACCTTCTTTGCATTATTTTTGTAGTGCTTTAAAAACTTAATGTATATCTACTTTTATTAACCAGAATAGGTCATTTGTGCATATAATATAAAATTGTAATATATGTTAGTTTCTAATATATTGTGCTAATATTAATTAATATTGAGTAATTAACAAAATTTCATTAGTTAATACATGATCATTTGATAGTAATAGCCAGAGTAGAATATACATATGTATATTTTTATATATTCACATATTATATATATTTAAATACCATATCACACATTATTTTAAATGTTTATGTTTGCATAGGCAGAGCTCACAGTAATTCTAAAGACAGGACAATCTCCCATTTGGCATTTTAGTTAGATTCTGTTCTCATTATCTCTGCTGATAGATTCTATTTTTAATCTCATTGTTGATTTTTTCTATTTTGCACACAGGCATTTCATTTGCATTATGAAAATGTATCTTTTTTGTCTGTTTGTTTGTACAAGTTACACTGTAGAGACCTCAAGAGAATTCCTTACTCTTTGTTAGATTAGATGCACAAAACTCTCTATTCCCCAGGCAGATCAACTATAGGATAATATATACAATGTCCTGGTGAACATGTAAAACGCTGTAAGCAATATGACAAGCATAATGAAGTCCTATTCTAAAAGTAATTTTTTAAGTGAAAGAAAATGTGGTAAATCTAGAAACAGTCATAGGCCTTAGAGGAAGACAGAGTTTCATGGGAGCAGGGGCAACAAAGCAGGGTCATGGTGGGTGTATTGCCACAGTCCAACTCTCAGGGAAGAAATGAGCAGTGTTGAATATCAGGACAGAAAGAAACTTAGGTTTCTTGGTCTGTTTCCTAAGATTCATAGACTACAAGAGTGAGTAAAACAGTTTGGTTGCATTTTTTTAAACATCAAAGAAGCTAATTTTTTAAAAATTCTTGAGAACTATATGTTTTTTGTTATGTAAAATTACTTTAAAGGAGCAATTTCTGTTGCTAAAACATGCTGTTTTAATTTTAATTGCAAATTTTGCAAATTATGGTTGCATATACTTACAGAAACAAAATGCTGCTATGATTTATGAACCCAATGTGGAATAATTACATGAAGCTAATAAACATCTCTATCACCTCAATTACTTATTCCTTTCATGGTGAAGACATTTGAAATAGACTTGTAGAGATTTTTAAGTGTATAGTATGTTTCTGTCTCCTCTGAGATCTACTGCACAGCATAGATCCTACTCATTCTAATTGAAGCATAATACCTTTTATCCATTTTTTCCTATCTTTCCCGCTGCCCCCCAAGAATTTGGCAACCATCTCTCTCCTCTCTCCTGTTACCAGTTCAGTAGTCCTAGATTCCTTACATAAATGAGAATTGTGTTGACTATATGTGCAAGGGTACTCATAGTTTTTGGAACAAAAATTAAAATATACATTCACATATATTTTCACTTTAGGCTAAGCATTTCACAAAAAAAAAATAGTTTCAGGTAGGAAGTTTTAACCATGTCTCTTAGGACCAAAGTTTTTAAATTATATTAATGAGTAGACTCTATATGACATAACTACTGATAATTTATTGATCATAAATGTAAAATACTGGTCTTTAAATTTTATCTGTCATTTAAAATTGTGCCAGCCAAGGTCTGTGTGCTATTAAATTCCTAACATTTAAAAATATTTCCTCATTAGTGACACTGCTGTAATTATGACTTTCACTCAGGATCCTGGTTTTTATTAACAAATGTTATATAAAGTTCAATATCTGTTGTAGCTCATTATTTTTAGGAATGTAGATGTGTGCAAGATGATTTGTTGGAAAATGAGAGCCAGACCACAGTCAGCAAAAGTCTGAGATTTAGTACACTAAAATCAAGGACATGTTTTACAATAAGTTTATGGTATATATAAGGTTCACTTTAACTATGTGGCCATACATATGCCTTATACTATTATTACTAATAAACAAATGAATGGTGAGAACATTATATCTATATACAGTTATCATACACAGGCACCCTAAAAACCCAGCCATCACTGCCCAATGAAGACAAGAGAACCTTTTGAAACAAATAGTTTTCTTCCATAACTTCCCCCTTGTTCCCTAAATTGTTTAGCACAATAGTTTCTACCTAAGATCTTTACTTGAAAATCTTTAAGGTTAAGCCTATTATGTTTTCCATTGTAAAATATAGTCATATTTTTAGTTTCTTTTAGAATAGAAAACCATTTTAACCTTTTTTTCTCCTAACACCCAATAAATACCTCTACATAAAATCAACATACATACGGGACTGCAGTTGTAATAATAATAGAAATACTCTTTTCACTTATGGTAGGGTCTCCTCTTTATTTTCATGTAAAGGCCTCCAATGACTTTAAATTATATTTTCCATACTGTGATTGATTTTTTATTCACTTGTAGATTACATTCCTCAAACTGCTTCTATAATTGTCCAAGTTGACTAAAGTATAAAACATGGCAACTGCATTCTTGTAAATACATTTTGAAGCAAGTAGAAATAAAATGACTTTCATTTACAGAGGCATTCTTGTATCTATCTCTATTTGATCTTGCAGTTCTGCCCCAGAAAAAATTTAGTGTAAATCAAGGGAAATAATGGTCTTCACCATATTCTCTACTGAATGAAAAGTAAGCATTTTTCTGTTTTCCCAATTGAAGTTCTTTTTTTTGTATGTGAATGTTGTTTAATATAAAGCTCTTACATTTATAAAATAAATAACACTTCTAAAGTAATGGTCAGAGATGTCTAAGCGTTTTTCAAGTATTCTAAAACTGCTCCATCTCCCAATATAATAATTGCCAGAGTTTTACAAATCTTTTCTCATAGAATTTCTATCATAAGGATTTTCAGGGTAGTACAGAGATGAAACTTAATGCTCTTCTCACATGGCATGTTAGTATTTTAAGCCCATCAGAAAGGGAATACACTTATTAATTAATACTTTTATGTGAATCAGATACAGTGGTCTATGGCTACATCCCTGATTACTCAAGAAACTGAGACGAGATGACTGCTTAATCCCACAAGTTCAAGACCAGCCTAAGCAATGTAAGACCTTCATAACAAAGAAAAAACAAAGAAGGAAGGAAGGAAGAAAGGGAAAAAGAGAAGGAGGGAGGTAGGGGAAGGGAGCGAGAAAGGAAACAGAAAGAGGGAGGGAAAGAAGGAATAAAGAAGGAAAGAAGGGAAAGAATAGCAGTAACTAAGGGAAGCAAGAGAAGAAGTAAGGGAAGTAAGAAGAAGTAAGGAGGGAGGAGAAAGCGAGGAAGAAATCATGGGTTCTTAAATTAAGTTCCAAAAAATGATGAAATTGTGTTTCCAACCTGGAGGCAAAACTATGACAGTTAAAGAGAAGGTTTAGCCAAGAAGACTGGTGATGGTAGTTCTATGACTTATATTAAACATTCAATAAGCATTATGATAAATTATATTATGAATCAAGCTTCTAAGACAGTACAAAAGAAGTTGATCTTTCTGATGCTGAAATAGACCTTTTGTTATAACCATATAACATAGCCTTTCCCCAAACATCATTGATCATTTAAAATTTAATATAGTAAGTCAAATTTATAGCATTACTTTTGAGGTTTGTACATGGTACTTGTAAATTAATATTTGGAACTGTTTATAGATTACAGCTCATGTGTATTATGTGCTTGGCATAAAAGTAATGCCTTTGAAAATCCAAAGCATATTAGATCATTATGTTTGGAAAGCCTGATTGCTGTATCTTGTATATCTGTATCATGTTCAATATGTTCACTTTGCAACATAACTCTCACAATGTTTCTTGTATGTGACCTAAAATTTGAGGAAAATAACATAATTGTGTGTCTTTAATTCAAGCTACTCATAAAATTAAAAGAACTATAAAGGGGGGTGACTAGCACTTAACTAAAAGTTTGTATTTTTCTGATTGTTTTTATTTTCATACAAAAGTAAAATCTTTTTATTTTCACTTATTGTGTACAAAGTGTTTCGTACGGATACATATTTGCATATCAGTAAACTATATTACAACCTGATGACATTTTGGCTTATGATTGTCAATTGTTAAAATTCATATTATTATACTTCTAAATTCACAAATAATCCCTTTCTGTGCAATGGCCTGGAGAAGTACATAATGTAAAACATAATTATAGTCCTTCGGAAAGATTTAATTATAGGACAAAGCTAAATATCACCTCTGCCATGATTAGAATAGTGATATGATTTCCCCTTATGTCATAGCTAATCAGAGCTATGTAGTGTTGGCTTTTTTGCAAGAAAAGGAAGAATAGGAATGGATTCACATGCCTTCATAGAGAATCAGAGTTAGGTAGGATGTGACAACCCAATTATATGGCTTCAGTTTCTGCTATATATCTCTCAAAAACTAATTTTCCTAAACAAATTGAGGTAGTATGCAATAAAAAAAATAGAAAATAGTATCCTTAAAAAAATAGATCAATAGTGAACTCATGAAGGGATATATTTGGAAATCTAGGCTATAACTACCCCAGCAAACTCACTCCTAAAGCAAAAAGAAATTAATTTTTTTAGAAGATTGACTCAGGAAGCTAATGTTGTAGCTAAAGTGGTAGACCATTGTAGCAAACATAAGGTTGTGAGCTAAAATGCCAATACAGAACACTCACAAGACTGACTTATCAGGAGAAGGCACTTGTTCTCAACATTACAATGCAGAATTAATAGTGTGGAAATGACCATGTATCCAAGAGCCATCTCCAGATCAATTCAATCACCATCCAGATTCAAATAATCTTCTTCCCAAAACTAAGGGAAAAAAATCCTAAAATTCATATGGATGGAAAGAAGAGTCAAATAATTACTTCAAATTACTCTCTATAACCACAGTAAGGAAAACAGCATGGATTTTTACCACAAAAAAGATTCAAAGAACAATACTATAGAATAGAGGACCCAGAAATAACCTCAAATCTATATACAATATAATTTTCCCATAGACACACACCTAAGATAAAGCCTGATTTATAAACTAGTCATAGGAAAACATAACAATGACTACTCATAAAATAATTACAATATTCTGATATTATGACCATCCTGATAATCATGATGCTTCTGAAATGACTTATAGGTGAGCAGCATATACAATAGGCCTATGCTTCATAAAGAAGGATTGAACCCCATTCTGAGTGGCACAGAGTGGGATAGAGAGAGATTTCATCAAAGCTACACAGAATACCATGCAATATAAGATTTTTGAATTGTTTACTTGGGGATGTTACTATTAAGTATTTTCAAACGACAGATGACTCTGGGTATTAACACTGTAGAAAGCAAAACTGAAAAATTACTGGGACTACAGTGTTACCTCCAGAGCAAGTCCCTTCAATGAAGCTTTGGGTAGAAGCAGGAAGCCTAGAGCCTGCTGAAGACCTATCCAAGTTCTCTAATTTGAAAGTTTAGGCGTAGTGACTATACAGTAGCTGTTAGTACTAACAGTTTTAATGCAGATATAAGATTGAAATAAAAAGAAAAAAATCAACCATCTGGCGTGTGGCTTGAGCCAGATCCTATCCACCTTCTACCACCAGCACTACCACATACTTATCCCCAGTACAGACAAAGGATGCTTCTAATTTAATTGCCAACAGCTTTGGTTTGAATTTCAACTCTACCATTTTGAGACTGGGGAACTTCTAATATACCGACTTTCTCTGTATGAAGTACTTCATTTTTAAAATTGAACATACTTTATGCAGATAAGTGGATCAGATAATTTAATGTCTATAAAGAAATTGAAAGCCTGGCCTTCACATAGTAAAGGATGGCTATGGTGGTTCCTTCCATTCATTGATGCTAATTCCATCCTTAGATTTAGCTTCTTAGATAGAACATTAACTGCCTGCATCACACCTAACTCAGCATCACAGGTTTTCAGGGACTTATAGAATGCTGTGGAAGGATTCCATTTCATAAGGTAGATAGGACACGCTCATTTTCTGTGTCTGTCCTGCCATCTCATTATTATATTGAGGGGGTAAAGAAGAATGTATTAAAAGGAATAAAAAATTGAAGAAAAATGTCAACACAGCTTCGAAGGATGTAAAGCAATGAGTCAAAGAGTAGCTATTTGCAGAATAAGTAACACTGAAACATCACTTCCTACAGTGAAAGCCAATTTTCATCACAGGATCCTAGAAAGGTCCAGGAATTGGAATCACTAGTTATCTGTGAGACTGGGAATGAATGGAATTGAAAACAGAATGATTTTCTAAGCTTACATAAACAACAGCTCAAAACCCATGCAGCTGGGCAATCCCAATATTACTGCCAACTACCTAAAACATGAGGGACTCTACAGAAGGAAGCTATGGACACACTTACCAGTCCACACATCAGGCAAGGGAAGGTGAGTTTTCACAATCATGTCCCTATCTATCCAGTTCTCTTAAATCTCTATTTTAGGCTTCACAATCTTTCTCCTCAAAACCATCTAAATCTCTCTCCTCCTTCTCACTTTTCCTTCCCTGTTCCACACCCATCTGGTTGCTAAGTGTTTCTTACTATTATCTTTAAGTATTTATACAAAGAATTTTCAATTCAACATGACAATCAGTGAGTACAGTGCACCTTGAACACTGTCACGCCTTTCATTATTCTTCTCTGTAAGTGTTCTTCCATCTTTACAGTATCTTCAACATTGGTTTTCTCCATTGTTATCACCAAGCATGACTCTCCCTCCAAGTGCAGTGGACTGATCTGGGTACAGTACCATCACGAGATCACTGCTGCCTTTTAGGGTAACATTCATGTACCCCACTCCATGGTATTTAAGATGGTGCCATGAACAAATAGGATTTGAACTGAAGATACTAGAATTTCAGAAAAACAAATACTATAAGAAACCCTGACTGGTTTAAATGGAACTATTTACCCTCTCTATTTTTTCCCCACTCCACACTGCATAAAAGTAAAGAAAATATAGATGTATTTTGGTTTCCTACCTTTGAAACAAACCCCAAGTAGCATCTTACAGCTATCACCTAGTCAAAACAAGTTGAACATGGCTAACATTCAGGCCAACAAAGTTACTACAACTTATCTTCAAAGGGACCACATGGTAGAACTCATAGAGAGGGAAATTAACATTGTGTAATTATTGCCCTAAATCGGAGCTTTATTATAGCCATTACGTCTAGCATGCTCACATCTTGCCCTGACATTCATTTCAAGGAGACTCAAGAGAATTTGTAAGCTGGAAATACTCCACACCCCACATATGATTACTATGACTTTTGTTTAAAGGTGATAAAGGCACACTTTATCTGAATTGATTTTGGTGCAGAAACTTGAACGGGGAAAATATTTGAAATTAATTCTTTCTTGCAAGTGTTTCAACTTAGAAGTTGATAAATCTCACGTTTATTTTTGCCTAGTGATTAGAAATGTACATAACCTTCAGGAACTCAGATATTTGTTCAGTAAGACAGATTTACATATGCATGAGGAGGTCCTAGAACTGAAGCAATATGCTATGTAGACTGTTTTAAAGTTTTCACTGTGGATGTATGATTACTTTAGCCATCCATTAATTATTCATGATGCATTTATTAAGCAATTCTATTGATCCAGAACTTAGACAAATGTTAAAATGTGGTCCCAGTTTACAAAGACTTTCACCAACCTTTAAAGAAGTACTTCAAACATAGAATGTACTTTTCAGCTATTGCCAAAAGAAGATATTACGGAAGTGGATATTTTATACTTCCCACATTCTGATAATATAGTAAAGCATATAATATTAGTAGTAGATGGCTATTCACAACTCAATCCTACAGCGTTGGTTCAAACAAAAGCTGCTGGGATTGGTAGCTAGCTCAGTGGAATAACACTTGTGTGGAACACATGAGGTTCTTGAGTCAATTGTCATTTGCTTAAAGTGTAGGCAGATTTTCTTTCAAAACGTATTAATATTTACTAATTGTTTAAAATAAGGTATTGTGTTGTGTCATTCTCATACATACATATAATATACTTTGACCATCATATTCATCCACATGTATGCTGCCTGCATATTCTCGCTGGTCTGCTTACACTTAATACTCCCCTTTCTACTGTATTATTCCCCAACCCAAGTCTCCAATGAAACTTTTTTCCCCCCAAGGGAAAAAAAATACCATTCTTGTACTTTTGAGTCTTATTTCACTGACCAGGATGATCTCCAGTGCTATTTGGTTTTGAAATGATGTAATTTTATTCTTTTTGTGGCTGAATAACACTCCATTGCATATATGTATCACATATATATATATATATATATATATATATATATATATTACACATTCATCAGTTAATGGGAAACTTCCCTAGTTTGGCTATTATGAATAGCACTGCTATAAATATGGGTTTGCAGGTATTTTTATTGTATGCTGCCTTTTATTCCTTTAGGTATATATCCAAAAAGTGTTCCAGCTGAATAATAGGGCAGATATATATTTTAGTTTTCCAGTGAACCTCTAATATAATAATTGTACATCCATAATAGTTTTACATTCTCACTTACAGTGTATAAAGGTACCATTCCTTCTGTTCTGAATAGCATTTGTTGTTGTTTTCTCGATGACAGCCATTCAATCTGGATTGAGACAAAGTCTTAATGTTATTTTGATTTCAATGGCTAAAGATGTTGAACATCTTTTCATCTATGTATTAGCCATTTCTACTTCTTTTGAGAATTATGTTTTCCTAATTTTTCCATGTACTGTTTAGATTATTCATTGCTTTAGTGGGGTTTTTTTAGTTCTTCTAGGTATCAATCTCCTATAAAATAAACAATTGACAAAGATTTTCCTTTAATATTTGAAGACTATCACTTCACTCTGTTGGTGGTTTCTTTACTGTGCAGTAGCTTTTAGGTTAAAGCAATTGTGCTTGTCAGTTTTTGCTATTATTCTCTTACAATTGGATATCTGTTTTCCCAATATCATTTGTTAAAGAACCTGACTTACCTCCAGGGGATGATTTTGGCACTTTAGTCAAGGATCACATGTGTGTTTATATCTGGATCTTCTATACCATTGGTCTATCTATCTGTTTCTATCCCCCCCCCCACCTCAGTATTGTGCTGTTTCTTTAATTACTATCGTTTTCTACTATACATTGGATTCAAGTACCATGATATCTCCAGCATTTGTCTTTTAATTTGGGATTACTCTGCCTATTTTAGGTATTTGGCTTTCTAAATGAATACTATTTTTTTTGTCTAGTTTTGTGAAGAATGACACTGGAGTTTTGATGAAGATTGAATTGAAGCTGTAGAAAATAGCCATTTTTACAATATTAATATACTCGCCCATAAGCATGGAAAATCTTTCCATCTTCTAGTATCTTCTTCAATTTCTCCAGTGTTTTATAATTTTCATTATGGAAGTCTTTCACATAACTTTTGGGACTCTTTCTAGATATTTCATTTTTTGAGGTTATTGTAAATGGAGTTGTATTCCTCATTTTATTCTCACTGTCAATTTTTTGATGGATATGGTAAAGCTACATATTTCTATACATTGCTACTTTGCTGAAAATGTCAGACCTAAGAGTCACCTAGTAGAGTCTTTATGGTCTATGTGTAGAAACATATCATCTGCAGATAAAGACAATTTGACCCCTTTGTATTGCACTCACATCATTTTTCCTTGTTTATTGTTCTTGCTGTTTTTTCAAGCATTATATTGAATAAGAGTGATGAGAATAGATACTCTAATCTCATATATGATTACAGGTGTCATGCTTTGTTTTTCCCTGTTCCTTACAGCATTACAGATCTGCTTAATATACCATGTTGAGGTTTGATCTTCCTGGTTTTAGTTTCTTCAGAATTTTTAGCACAAAGGTTTACTAAATTTTCTCCAAAAACTTTTTTTGTAACTATTGAGATGATTATGTGATTTTGACTGTGGATTCTATTTATGGGATCTATATGTATTGACTTGCATATATCTAACCTTCTTTGCAGATCACCCTGGGATGAAGCTAACTTAATAATGGGAATGATTTTTCAATGTGATGTTGAATTTTCTTTGAAAGTTTTATATTGATCACTTTTGCATGTAGATTTATCAAGAAAATTGGTATCTAAATTTTCTTTGTGTGTGTGTCTACTCTAGGGCTATTTCCATGCTGATGAGCTCTATGTACGCACCCAGGAGGCAGAAACAGTATGAGCAGTATGAGCCATGTCTGAGTTGCTCTTGATTACTTCAGTGATGCATTCTATCAAAATACCCATGCATATAGGAAAAGCCTAAGGGTACAGCACTAGCATTGTCCTCTAAATGTTTCTGAATCTATGAGTAGAGAAAGCTTGAGCAAATTAGTCTGTACTAGAACCATGGAAGCATGGGTCTATCCCCCACCACATTGCTACTCTCCAGCCTAACCCCTTTGCTGTCCACACCAGTGGAGTGCTCACTCCCATACTCTGAGGTTACAACACCACTTTTACATAGGCACACCTTCTGCTTGTCTGTGTAACACAGACCATGTGTTCTGCCACTTAAACCGTAAGACCACACCGACTGTCAGTGTGGTTGATCGCTGAGCCAATAGATAGGTAACTCTGTTAATATTTGTAGACATAAAAGTACAGGAACTTCAAATACCTCTGACAATAATATTAACCAACAGGGGCTTCTCTGAGGATGACTCTCCATTATGACACCTCTGACTCAGCTAGAAATGACAGGAAACCCCTTCTCTAGTGTCAGCTCATTGCCAAGATTGCAGATGTACTATCTGTGACTATATTTTACAGTGCACCAGATTTAGCATTTCTGGAGTTCATGGAGACTTTTCTTTCCTTATGTCTACAGCCCCACAGACAGCAAGCTCTGCTCCCCACCAATGCACTGCTGAATGCTCACTTTCAGTGCTCTTTGATTCTCTTACAGTTTCAAAGTTTTATATTTCTGAGTTTCACTTAGTTACTGATTATCTATTTTTGATTTCTAGTAGCTTCCCCTAAAATCAGCCACCTGTTTTGCTGCTTCAATCTGGTGGGGACACAGGGACGTGCCAGGTACCTCTACTTTACCTTCTTTGTAGACTCCTATAACCCACAAGCTTTGAGTGAAAGAGGTCAGAAAACCCTGTTTCTATCAATAAATTTTCTGTGATCATTTTTACTTCAGCTCAATTATGAAGTAGCCATCTTGCCTCAGGATTAATGTCCTGTTGGTACAAAATCTACTACAGATTAGCCTGGCATGCTAGATTTCCACTGATGTGACAAAATACCTGAGCAAGCCTATAATCCGAGCTACTCAGGAGGTTGAGATCTGAGAATCACAGTTGGAAGTCTTCCTGGGCAGGAAAGCCAATGAGACTCTTATCTCCAATTAACCACCAGAAAACCAGAAGTAGAGCTGTGGCTCCTTCAAGTCCCATGACCAACCAAAAAGAAAAGAAAAAAAAAGATACCAGATCAAACCTAGTTAAATTTGGGAAGGTTTATTTTGGCTCATGGTTGTATAATGTTCAGTCCATCATTGTGAAAAGAATCTAGTGGACAGAACATTTCACCTCATGGTGGTCAATAAGGAGAAGGAAAGGGAGGAACAGGAGGAAAAAGCGGAGGAAGAGGAGGAGAAGTAGAAAGAGGAGGAAGAGGAGGAGAGAAGAGAGAGAAAGAGATTCTTTTTCTTCAGTATTTATTCTATATGGGACTCCAGCTTATGGGCTAATGTCAGGTCTTTTTCCCATAGCCCCCTCTGGAAATAACCACATAGATACACCCAGAGGTATGCCTTTATAATCCGCTAGGCATTTCTCAATGCAATCATGTTTATGTTAAAGTTTAATTAGCATACCTAGTTGTGTTTAGGCCAGAACCCATGATTACCACATTCTCTGTGTAGGTGGATACTTGGAAGACAAAGAGAAATAGAGACACAGATTTCTGGATCGTCTTCATCTAAATCTGAATGATAGAGCCAGGCACAGGTGGCTCAAGCCTATAATCCTCGCTACTCAGGATGTTGAGAGAAGAGGATCATGGTTTGAACCCAGCACCAAAAGTCCATAAAACTCTTATCTCCAGCTAATCACTAAAAATGCCAGAGCTGTGGCTTTAGTGGTATAGCACTAGCCTTTAGCATAAAAAGCTCAGGGACAGTGCCCAAGACCTCTAGAGTTCAAGAAGAAAAAAACAGCAATAACAAATACAATCTGAATTATAGGCATGGAAATCTTTTGCATAGCTGTCTACATTATGTTTGAGCTTAATTCCCTAAAAGTACAGAACAGTAACAACATACAACTCAAACTCTATGTGGGGAGTAGTTTTCATGAAAATAGACTACACGTAGGAACAGCATGATTTAAAAGTCAAAACTTTAAAATTTGAGTGTAAATTTTCCCAAGAAATTTAATTATAGTGAAGGAGATAAACACAACAGAAATTATTGTAAATGCAGAAAGATGTTTAGTGCTCTAGAAATTACATATATACATATATATGAATATATATGAATATGAATATATATATGATAGTAGTTAGGTGGTTTTTAGGTAGCTATAATTAGGGGAGGTTTTCCCAAGGTGCTGACATTTAAAATGGATTCTAAATAATTGGTGAAACTTCAAGTAGCGAAGGATAATGTTGGAAATGGAAATTAGGAAGGAGGCTAAGTAAAGAGCACAGAGTAGCAAAAACAAAACAGAGCATCTGTCATCTCTCTTCAATTAAAGAAGAGCAGATAAATGAATTGCACCAATCATTTCCACTTGCTTTTCATAAGGAATTTTACTCATTTGCCTGAAACTAAACTGTTATTTTTCTATCTGTGACTAAGAGATCTTTGTTAATGTGCCACCATATATTACATAAAAAATTGGGCTAAATGATTCAGTTGTCAGCTTGTGTAGAATTAATAACATTTTCTCTTTTGGGGTGAAAACAATTTTCTTACTAAAGAGGTACTAATACTCGGTACTAGTAAATGCCACAGTAATGTCCTTGGTCCACCTGGGTTGAGACAGCCTAAGCCTTCCACACTCGTACCAAGTCAAGGATGCAGAATGGAAAGATTTCACAGTCACTGAGCATCTGGACACAGAAACATTTGAACAGAAATGTTGGCATGTGCATGTTCCAGATGTGAGCCTGTTGAATCAATCTGGCTGTTTTCTGACCTGTTTGTAAGATAAGAATTTTCTTAATAGAGCTCATGCATTCGTGACTATATGTTGGTGCTGTAAGCTATCCTGATTATAAAGCTTCATCTTTTTACTTATTTAGAAAATGCAAATGAAGAAGAATATGCATGTTGGGAGAGCACTTGAATGCATGTTAGATTTCTCAGATTAAAACTATGTCAAACCTAAATGTAACTGCATAGATGGCCACGTCTTAGAAATAGCAAGTATGACAAGTTCTTTAAAATATTGCTTTTGAAGGAATTTATATATTTCAAAGTTTTCAGAAAATTATATGCATTATGAAATAATACAACAAAAATACATGAATATGATTACTATCATTTTTTAAGAAATGAAGCAAGAAAATTACATGAAGCATTGGAATGTTTCCCTAAATGCCTGAATTTCTCAAGTAGATATTCAAATCAAGAAATAGGAAAGCTTATTCATGTGGTTTTTAGATAGCTAAAATTAGTAGAGATTTTTCCCCAAGGTGCAAACATTGCAAAATACAAACATAGAAATAATATACGATTGCAGCCCTTTTATGTGGTAATAAATGGTATAGCTGCTACCCCCTCTCCAATACAGAGAAGGAATTGTAGAAATTAGATACCTTGGCTTTTTACTAGGTAAGTCTGCACATTTCTGAAATCCTCTTCTGTGATCTGAATGACCCCAAATTACATATGTTGAAATTTATCCACCAATAATATTAAAAGAGATTCTGTATTTTAGATGATTAACTGATTTAGAGGGTAGAGTTTTCATTAAAGAGGTACAAAGGCAGTCTTTGTCATTTCTGCCTCTTGATGGCACAGAGGGAGATGCTATCTATGAAGCAAGGAACACAGCATTGAACTTGCCTAAGCCTTCATTTCAGACTTTCTAGATGCCTAGCCTGTGAGAAATGACTGCCCGTTATTTATAGTTTACCCAATTTAGGGTATTTTGTAATAGCATCACAAACAAGGAGACAATCCAGGAAGAGTTTACTCTAGCATAGATTTTAATAAGAATCACACAAAATTGTAAATACTGTGCATAGTAGGAATACATTAAATGTTTGGGTTTTTTTTTTCTTCTATAATATAGTAGCAAATGAGGAAGGGTAAGTTGTTTCTATTAAAGAGCAGTTCATTCTACCAGTGGGCAGGGAGCTAGCCACAATTATAGTTCTTTAGATATTTTAAGAAAAACATTGCATGTCTTGTAATCCCAGCTAACTTGAGAGATGGAGATCAGGAGGATTGTTATTCAAGACCAGCCCAGGTAAAAAGTTAGAGTTATCTCAATGAAGAAACTATGTGAAGTTGCTCATTCCTCTAATCTAACTTATGTGGGAGGATCATACTCTAAGGCCTGTATGAGTAAAAAAAATCACCTAGTACCCTCATACTACAAGAAAGAAAGATGTATGAAGTGCCAATGACTGAGTTCTAAGGATCCCTAATTCAAACCCAGCCAGGGCAGACAAACCTGAGATGCTTATCTCCAATTAACCAGCAAAAAGCTAGAAGTAAAGATGAAGCTCAAATGGTAAAGCTAAGAGAGAGCACAAGGCCCTGAGGTCAAGCCTTACCACCCAAACAATGAAAGCAAAGGAAGAAGGAAGGAAGGAAGGGGGGAAGAGGAAGGGAGGGAGGTAGGGAGGAAGATCTTTATTGCAGATCAACTTGTCAACCTTAATAACAAACCCACATACATTTCAAGCAGTTTTTAAATTACAAACCTTGCCTAGTATCCATAAACTTCATATTTGCTGACTCAGTTGTTTGGGTTGTAAAAGGATGTGGGCTAAATTTTCACATCCAAAACACTGTCCCTTCTGGAGGGGGAGGTGGCCTTTCACAACTCCAGTGAAATAAGAGAATAAGCAGCCCATCTTCCCAGAAAATTATCTTGTATTTTTCCTCGAGATCCTTAAATTAGAAATGGTTAAAAGAATCTTGGATTGGTTATTTCTTTTTTATTATTATTATGAACATAGATCTCTTGAACATCTGTTATATCTCATAGAAATTCATCAAGTTAAACACAGCTGGTATTCCATAGGAAAGTGGTAATAAAGCTGAAGGAAGTGAGAAAAGATTTTTTTCTCCCAGAGGGAAAAAGAATTGAGGAATGAAGAAACATATATATATATATATATATATATATATATATATATATATATATATTAGCTTCATTGTCTTAGAATCTTCTTGGATGTTCTGAGAATTATTTCCTAGCAGCTATAATAAATATACATTTAAAATACCATTCAGAAAAAGAAAACATTTCAGGCATCTTTTAAACCAAGGAAAAGTGTACTAAAGTCTATTATCTGTTTCTCAAAGAAATGTTTATGTCTTTATATAATAATGTGCAGTTCCTTTTTCTCCCTAACTGCATAAAAATAGGTCAAATAAGATACCACTTCCTCCAAACCTGGCACATACACATTCTCAATTAAACAGAAATTGGGAGCTTCAGGCCACAGACCCAGAGATCACAGTAGATAACTGTGAAGCCATTCACAGCCACTGAAATGAGCGATTCTCAGCCTCTTTCTCCTATTTATGCTGTACACACACACACACACACACACACACACACACACACACACACACACACACACACACACACACACACACACACTGGTCTACTTAGAAAATTCAAGCACATCTTAAAAGCCATTCTCTTTCTGGAACAAGTATCTTAAAGTCATCTTCAAAAGTCAACAAAAACTTAACATTCCAATTTTACCATCTTCCAAAATGAGATCACTGGAAACAGTCTGATTTCTATCTTTCTGTCCACCTTCCTTCCCTGGGCTTATTTTAGAAAAGCAAAGCCAAAGCAGCATCTTGCTTTTCGGTTTCTGTTATTTTGAAGCATAATGAATGAATGCAAGGTCAGAGACATCCATCTCCCAGCCAAGAGTGGCTCAGTGTTGAGTGCCCCGTGGACTGTAGCAATGAACTCAGTCCCAACATTTATCATGATTGCATGGAAAAACTGGATGCAGAACACAAAGGGGATAAAATGGTCTAAATCTAATTAGGAAACACTTCAGAAAGTGAATAAAATCTTACTTGAGAGGAGACTCTTTTCTACACGGTTTAGGATCTACTGCAGGTGGAGCTGTACTTGAAGATACTGAAATATCAATCTTAAGTTAGTTATAGAGATAATTTTTTGATAGAACTGGGGTTTGAATTCAGAGCTTCATGCTTGCTAGACAGGTGTTTATCTTCAGAGCCATACCTCTAGACTTCTTTATACTGATTATTTTTGAGATAGGGTCCTGACTCCTGCCTAGGGGGAAGCCTGAACTATAATTTACCTATTTTTATGTTTCACACTATAGCTAGATGACAGGTAGATGCCACCACACCCAGCTCTGGGTTGTGAAAGGGATCCTGAAAACTTATCTCCACCCACTGACCTTCTAAGTAACAAAGAATTTCAGCTATGAATTTTTGGCAACCAACTTGAAAGTTCTTGGTAGAATGTGAAAAACAGCAGCAGGAGAAATTGTGTAGTCAAACAATCTAGCTTTCCTTCTATTTTATTGCCAACCTGTTTACTTTGTGTTAATGCCCATGCATATGAACTGCTGACAAATGAGATTCTCACACATTTTTTTAAATAATGCAGGCACACCTGTTCAGATTTCTAAGCAGACAGAACAATTCTGAAAAGGTAGGTGGGGAAAATAAATGGATATGTTCACCTGTACTACTAAAGACTTCCTAACTCTATGACACAGTTTTCTGATACTCTTGGGTACACCTGCCTTTCATTCCATTTCCCTAATCTCACTGGGATTATTAGGAGACTCCCTGAATAATCAGACAGGCAATGACTATATCTCGACAAGAGCTGGTCAATGTGCCATTAGCACAATCTGTACTTAAGTAGCACAGGGGTTTTATGCCTGCAGAAGGTAAGAATATACAAGTGAGATCAAGTTAAAAGCTTTGCAAGAATCCTTCTATGCATATGCCTATGGAAGGACTAGGTCTGGTTAATGTTTAGGCAACAATATTAATGCAGCTGCTTCAGAAGATCCATGGGGAAAATCTGATAAATATCTGATTAAATTAGTCTCCAACATAATTACATTAAAGTCAAATTTGTTTAACTTTGTCTATGCTTGGTTATCTCTGCAGAGCCACAGAGATGTTAATTGGCAACCTAGCTTCTAATATATTTATACTTCTGGTGGTTCATTAAGCTGAAGTTTTGTAATGCAAATGAACCTGGGGCTTGTTTTTAAGTTAACGTTTTTTTAAGTTAACAATTCAACTTTGAGGGTATTGTTTTTTAAATAGAATTTATGGAGTCTTAACATTGATTCTTAAAAGATGAGTCTTGTAAAGAATGTCCATTTTAATGTGTACAAAGGAATATTATTCATACTTCTAGACATTAGAAAATAGAACTTTATAAATATGAGGGAGACCCTATCCTCCCTTTCCAGAGAGGACCTGTCTTTTTTAAATTTATGTTTTATTTTTATTATCAAGAAGTTGCCATTCAAAAGCAGTGTATGAATGCAACACATTTGTTCAATGTTGACCCTTTCAACATTCTCATCCATCCTCAGAACCTGTCTTGGAGATTATATCACAGGGAAAATTTATCACCCTTAAATTATCTTTTCCCACTTTTTTCATTGGTTATATCTCTTGAAGAAGCTATAATTTAGCCAAGAATGTAAGAGATGAAAAATAAAAAGAATGTAATGCTTTTACCGAAGTGAATTAAACTACTATCTATATAAAGGACAAATTTGCTATCTGTAATCCCATTTAAGTGAGAATTTTGATGGGTTGCTATTGAAAGATTAAAAATTAGAGTTACATTTTACAGTTGCTAACTGCTGATTTTGCTTTTGTAAACTTGCTCGTGCTAGCACTAACCGCCCCCCTTTCTGGAAATAAGGAATTGAGTAAAAAAAAGTCTTGGAGTCCAGATGCTGGCCCAGGACAAGGTTTGTGGTCATAGATAAAGAACAAACAAGTAAATTCCCCAAGTGGCCAAATGGGACCCAAGATAAGGACCACCTGGCAAGTCCAGCAAACTAGGCCAAATGTTAATCAATCACAAGCCTGTAACTATGTAAACTAGGGTGACCACTCCCCCTAGACTTGCCCCAAGCCAACTGTTTTACAAAGAATGTTATAAACTTCCCCGTGTAGTAAAAATGATTGCTGGAGTGTATAGTGACTTTTAAATGGGCCAATCCTGGGACACCTGGTGTTATATGCTAATCTTGTGGTTTTTGTCTTTAAGAATGCCTGTAACCGCTGCCCGGGGCTCTCTGAGTCCATTTGCACAAACGCTGAATAAACTCCTCTTGCTTGTTGCATCTACTGGTCTCCAGTCTTGGTTTCTGGGGCGCCCTCCCGTAGACGAAAGTATCTCAGTGAGTCTGGGGTCTTTCAGCTACATAATATTGAAACATGATGTTAAAATAGGAGATACCTTCCTTTCTTAGTTTAGGTGAGTCTCTATGATTAGGACAAAGTGTTGATTCCATGCCCACACATATAGAAGAACTGAAATACCTGGGCACAGCTTACAAAGGGTTGCTATCAATCCAGTCCAGCATACAACAGGCTGTTGCCACTGACTCCAGGACATGTAGAAAAGACATAACAGGTGAAGCGATACAGGTAAAAGTATCTTTAGATTCTCTTACATCTCTCACCTAAACTCTGGGATATAGTGACATTGGTTAACTGTTAGCTGGCTAGAGACACCTGCAGCTGTAAACCTTAGAGACAGTCTGCACTAGAAAAAAACAAAGTTTATGTTCCCTGTGAGCTAGATCTGAACTCAGTAAAAGGTGTGATTTGAGTATCCAGCTCTCCTAGAAGACATGAGTGTCAGATTACCACTGGAAATTCAAGGTGTCTTCAAACGTTGCCACCTCATATCTCAGAGGAGTAAATAAGAGGTAGGGAGAAGAGCAAGACAGACAGACTGTAGAATCGTATTACAAGACTCACCCATTGTGTTTTAATATTTGATCTGATAAGGCATGAATAAACAAAATGCAATGTATTTGGTAAAATATGAAGTAACGTAGAGTTTGATATGTATTTCTATATTGGTGGAGTTTCTCTTTGAACAGTTTAAAATATTTCACTTGACTCTTTCTGTGCTTGCAAGGTTGTGATGTAATTCTTAATCCTGTTTCTCAACATTTTTCCCCCTTCTGGCCTTCTTCAAGATTTTATCCTTGCCTTGGATTTCCTGAAGTTGGAATGTGATATGCATACATATAGGTTTTATTTGTGGGTGGAGAGTATTTCTCTATCTAGTTGATCTGTGAGTTTGATAAGATTTGATTACTATTTTTGGAAAATTCTCAGCCATTATTACTGCAAACATTTTTCAGGTTTTCTTTTCCTTACTTTTGGTTGTTCTCCTTATGAATATATTGAACATTTTATAAACTGTTGCAAACACTTAAATGTTCTTTTATATATTTTTATTATCTTTTCTCTTTGTATTCCAATTTTTGAACTTCCTGTTGGTATAACTTTGATTTCACAGCATCTTTAGTCATGTCCAGTGTCTATATCAACATCTACCAGTGAGCACATCTGGATATTCTTTGTTTCTATTATAGTAGTAGTGCTTTTTTTAAATTCATGCACCTCCTTTTGTTCTTAGATTTTTCATCTTTCTGTTTATATTACCTATCTGATCCTCCATGTTGTCCTTTTATTTCTATTAGAACATTTTATATATGAAACATAGATACTTTAAATTCCTAGCATATATGGACTTGGATCATATTTTGTGTTTGTCTTCTTGGGATGTATTTGTTTCCTTACAGGTGCCTTGCAATTTGTTACTGAAAAACACAATACACCAAGTAAAAGAAACACAGGGATATTGGTCACTGGTATGATGTTCTGTATTTCTACTAGCTAGGAGAAAAACTGTTTCCTGTTTGATTTATCTTTGATTTCAGAAGCTAAAATTGCCTCTAGTGTGCTGGTATAGTCTCCACTGTTGTCTTTGGTTTTCCTGCATGCTTCTAAATAAGAGTCTGAAGTTTGTAGTTCTTTTAACTCAAATCCTACATTATTATAGAGCTTGATAGAATAGCTACCAATGAGGGAAAACGTTTGTCAAGATAACAGAGCATTCTTCATCTATTTCCGAATGGCTAAATTTCCATTTCTCTGACTGGAAGAAGGAGGTTTTTCTCAGATCTTCACAGTAAGAACCTGGTAGAGCTCTTGGGATTTAAAACTCTCAAAAGCATGGGAGACCCTTGTGAGTGGAACCCCTGGTAGATTTTTAATTTTCAAGCTAGTGTATATGGAGCCTTCATCATTTTATAATTTATTGTTTACAGTATCCCCACTGATACAGGTTTGGGCTGAGGGTTTCTGCTCCCAGGTTTCCATGGAGAGCTTGTCCAGTGTTAGTACAGTGGTTTGCCCTGTGACCTCAAATCTCTGAGGGAGCAAAGAAGACCTGATGATTTGTTTTTTATCACAAGAATGACAAGTTCAACACTGATTACATGTTTAGAAACCTAAGATTCTGTTTTTTCTTTCCTTCCTTCCTTCCTTCCTTCCTTCCTTCCTTCCTTCCTTCCTTCCTGTCTGCCTGCCTGCCTGCCTGCCTGCCTTTCTTTTTTTGTGTGCCTGTCTTGGGTCTTGAACACAAGGCCTGAGCTCTGCCCCTGAGTTTTTATGTTTGAAGCTAGTGCTCTATCACTTAAGCCACAGCTCCACTTCCAAGTTTTCAGTGGTTAATTGGAGCTAAGAGTCTCATAGATTTTCCTGCCCAATCTTGCTTTGAACTTCAATCCACAGATCTCAGCCTACTGAGTAGTTACATTGCAGGCATGACCCCACCACTCCCACAGAAAGTTCTGTTCTTTTTTTTATTTTTCATAAATATAGAGAAATTTCACTATACACTAGAATCATTTGTAGTAGCTGATGATAAAAGACAAACAGGATGTACTCACATTCTTCAGGAATACAGTGTGAAGTTCCTAAGGTAGTTATTCTATAGCTTTCTTTATTTTTGCCACGTTTATGTTAGCTTTACTTCCTGTAATCATTTAAGACTTTCCCATCATCTTTGTTTAGCGACCCAGACTTCTACTATCTACTTAATACTTGTGCATTCATTTCTGTGTGTGTGTGTGTGTGAGAGAGAGAGAAAGAGAGAGAGAGAGAGAGAGAGAGAGGAGAGAGATCCATGTCTGTGTCAGTGCAGGAGCTTGAATTCAGGGCCTCACTCTTTCATCTGGATTCTTCACTAAGAGCTGGCATTCCACTATTTGAGTCACATCTCCATTTTGGGCTTTTTGCTGGTTAATTGAAGAAAAGACTTTTCTGTTCTGGCAGGCTTTGAACCTCTATCCTCAGACCTCAGCCCCCTGAGTAGCTAGGATTATAGGCATGAGCCACCAGTGCTTAGATCATTCTTATTCTTATCTTGGTTGAGGACCTGGTTTGTACATACTGTAGCTTAATGATGCCTTAATGATGTCTCCTCATTAGTGCTTTTCTTTAGCTGGCACTGAAACATGCAGGCAATATATAACTTACTGATCATCTTAGAGATATCAGAATAAAAAAGGTTGTGTTTGGATATGGCCCCATTCCTCAGAGCTGAGCAATAAGTCACTCATAGATGCCAAAGAACTGATCAAACTTAAGACACATTGTCTTGTGTCACCTCTTCACAACTTAAACTCTGTATGATGTAGATGCTTCCTGGTGAGTAGAACAGAAAGAAGAGGAATCTGGTATAAAATAAAAATGATGGTGCCAGGCCCTGAATACAGTAACATAAGAGAGAAGATTGGCAGAATAATGGTTTGGAGTTGTGTGATTATTAATCAGCATTACATCAGTTATTAGCTTAAACTGACAGGAAAGCCTGTGGAAGTTGGAAGAGTTTTCATGTACAGGGTTAAGGAGTAAAGGTGTGGTGTGAAATTTGGGAGAGTAGATTTGTCAAAGAAAACCTCGAGTAACTTCTTGCTTGCCCTCATATGGAGTTCAAAGATTAGACAGGAATACCTGGGCAGAGTTTGATTATGGTTATACAGAGCCCCAAAGAATTCAAGGATATTTTATACCTAATGTATGAAATAAAGCCACAGTACTTCTGTGTCTTCTGTGCTTTGCTGAGACCAGTTTTGGCACAAGAAATAAGTGGCCCGGTTATGGGATGAGACTGCCAAGCCCTTTTTAAACAGATGGCTGTTATTTCATTATTCAGCATGCCTTCCCTTGTCACTTCTCTGCCTGCCAATTATTGCTGCAGATATAGTCTTTTATTTTGGAGAAATTACTGAAATAATTTTTGAGCAACGGTATCTCGAGTTGTGAGTTATTTTCATTGCTTTTATCTACCTACCCACTTACGAATCTGTACCTTGAAATTAGATTGGAGTCTGATTGTAATTATTGATAAATCACAAAGAATTCCATAAGCCATTGCTATGATGGGTCGTGGAGAATTAATACTAGCACTGACTTTTTCAAATTATCTTTGAAATAATGGGGTAGGGATAGCTACTGGAGATGACAACAAATTGGCTGCATACACAGATGATGCAGTGAAAAATGTAAATTTTCACAATTGAAAGAAATAGCTGAAGTTATTTATCTATCACTTAATGAAGAATTTAAAGTCAAGACTCTTGTATGTGAGAGATATCTTACAAGAAAAATCGAATAAGAAAAAGCTGGCACCAGAACATTTTACATACTCTTGAGTTTTGCTTCTTCCAAGATAGTCTTTTGCTTGGATAACGATTCCCTACCCAACAGCCAATAGGGGTGTGTACAATTCTGGTTTTATATTACCCTGAGGCAAGACATCTGTGTTAGTCATCTCTGTCACTGTGAAAACATCTGAACTCAACATATCTATCTTGGCTCTTGGTTTCAGAAGTTGCAGTTCCTGCTTGGCCCAGTGACTTTTAGGCCTGGGATGAAGTGATATATCATGGTAGATGAGGAGGATACTTACATCATGGTGGCTTGGAAGGAAAAAAAAAAAGAGAAAGGAAAGTGAAGAGGTCAAGATCTTAATATCTTTTTCAAAATATCAATGTCCAGTAACTTCCAATAGGCCCAACTTTTCTAAGTTTACAGTAAATTCTAGTAGTGCCATTAGCTGAGAACCAAGCTTTTGGCAGCTGAGCCTTAGGGGGAAGTGAAGATCTAATCCATAATCATATCCAAGAGAAAAGTGCTATTGGCTATAACATACAAGGGAGTGCAGATATTTCTTTGGCATACTGATTCTGTTTCTTCTGGATGCATACCCACTAGTGGCATTGGGGTTGTGTGGGGGTTCTCATATTTTTAAGTTTGCAAGAAACCTCTATCTTGCTTTCCATAATACAAATTTACATTTCCAACAAGAGTGTAAATCACCAGCTCAATGTTATCTTTTGTCTTTTTGATAAAAGCAATTCTAACTAGAGTGAAGTGATAGATATCACAGGTTTTTTACTTTTTAATTTTCATTTCCTTGATAACTAGTGATGTTGAACTTGTTTCAATAAATCTATGGGTCATTTTGTGCCTTCACTTGAAAAATTTCTATTAAGGTCTTCTAAACATTTTTTAATCAAGTTGTTTGATTTTAAAGATTATTCAGTCAGTGAAATGACAAGCAGTTGTTGACTGGTTAAAGTGGTTCTAATCTGTGTTGTAATTCATTTTGAATGTAATTAAATTGGTGACTACTTTATAATGTGATAAATAAACATTAATCCACTAAATATATATCAGTTGAAAGCTGCAAGAAAAGTGACTTGAAGAGCAGATAAGCTTTTGGTAGCCATACTTTAGACTAAAGTGAACAATTTTAGGAATGGAGAGCTTAGGCCCTATTGAACAGTATTGAAGAACAGTATTCAGCTTTTGGGAAACTCACATAGCTGCAATATCAGAGATATGGTTGATTTAAATAGTAATGTTTAGAACACAGAGAGATTCAACAGCAAGTGGCAAGAAACTGGTATTAATCCCCAAACAGTGAGAGACCTCCAGAACACAACACATACTGGGACCCATAAAAGTGTAACAGGTGAATTTTTATCAAGATTGAAATACATAGAGGGATACTCAAGCCACAATATTGTTTAAAATTCATTTTAACCACTGGAAAAGAAGCACCAATGCATCTTTGGGAGAGGACTGAAGTTCTAGAAAATAGTACCAACCATATGATGAAAACAATGCTTTTTCCTTTTCTCTTCTAATTTTGAATGTACTTACTGTTTAGAGCACTAGCTCTAAGCAGTTGATTAGTTTAAATATTTTGAACTAAAAGTTCAGAGTTTTTAAACTGGTCTATGACCTCAGGCCAAAAGCCAAACAGTACTGTAGTATCAAGATGTTAGAAAATCAAGTTTGCTATGGTTAAGTCCTGATTTGCAGTAATTTTTTATTAAAAATATTGCACATACACATACATCTATGCATGAATATATGCATAAATATCTATGTGTGTGTGAGTGTATAGAGAAGAGATTAGAATAAAATATATATTTTAAGAAATCTACATATGTACATGATATTTTAATGATCACAAATTACCTGTTCCAAGTATATTTTGTATTCAAAATATTGTTTTTGCTAAACAAAAGGAGGAGGCTGCAATGCTTGGTAAGAAATGTACGCATTATCCTGCCCATGTAATTGTAACCCCTCTGTACAGTATCTTCACAAATAAAATAAAATAAAAATAAATAAATAAAGGTGATAGCTGTACAAAAAAATATTGTTTTTGCATGTTCAAAATGTACAGTGTTGTAAATTCTCAATCATCGTAAATGAGCTAAATATTACAAGGGTCTTACTCGTGCTATAAAGAGGAACATTTTGGATGTTTTCTCTGAGACACTGAAATGACTTTTTATATTTTTATCATGTCAAGTTGTCTCAAATTGATACCAAGTACTTTATGGTCACTATTGAAAAAGCAGCAGGAATCTCAGTTTGGTGCCAAATTGTGGCCATTTACTCATTTGCCATTTGGCAAAGGAATTCATCCATTATGATTGTCCCTTAGCAACTATTACTGATTACTTTTCAATATCCTAATTCTGAACACCTAGGAAACCTGTGTTACCATAGAAATTACTTTTCTGCTTATGTACAATTTAACACTCCAAGGTTATTTTTTGCTAAGCAAATTTGATCATTCTTAAGCCACAACTATGATATTTCTACAAAGAATACACATTGTTGCTGGGCACTGGTGGCTCAACCTGTAATCCTAGCTACTCAAGAGGCTGAGATCTAAAGATCACAGTTCAAAGACAGCCGGGACAAGTAAGTCCATAAGACTCTTATCTCCAATTAACCTCCAGAAAACTGGAAGTGGCACTGGGGCTCAAAGTGGCAGAGCACTAGTCTTGTGTGATAAAGCTAGAGGACAGTGTCTTGGCCTTGAGATCAAGTCCCACGAATGACAAAAAACTAAAATTAAAACAAAGAATGCACATTGTGAGTGTCCTCTCAGTGAAGTCACAATTTCTATGACAATATTTTTCAAAGGTACATTTGCAAAGGCCAGTCCTAGAGGCCTTCTCAGGCTTTCATGTGCATACATTCTACCTAGACGCTGTACATAGAAATTCTGATTCACTTGACCAAAAACGAAGCCTGGGAATCTGCATTTCAAGTAAGTACTCAGATAATTGTTATTTTCCCTGGTTTGTCCTTATAGTGTGTTTTGAGGAGCAAGGAGATGAAAAACCTATCTTATTGTTCTTTAGAAATTTAAAATACTTTATTTTCTTATCCTATCTAATATTTAGAAATTTGCCACATTTTATACTTTCTTCACTTGACAGAGAAATAAGGTGGTTGAACAAATATGCTTACAATTATATCAATGCAGAAAATGAGTAGAACATAGCAAGTTAAGTAAAAAAGGAAAAAAAACATCAATGACATCTTTGTCTTAGAATTTTAAGGACAACATTCATCATAGGTACAAATGCGGTGCCATTCATCACAAACTTCTGTTTGATAGTTTCTTCAATGGAATAATGAAAGAATCATCTCTATTGATTTAGCTAAAAATGTAAGATTCCTTTAGATTTATTTTGTTTTGCAAAATTTAAATGCATAGTACTGTCTTTCTTGTAACGTTGGTATCTGATTCTAAAAGTCTTTTCTTTCTGGTGCTAAACTAGTAAGTTTTATTTCCACAAAACTAAAAAGATTTTAATGACTTCCCGTTATAAAAGGAGAGATAGCTCAGGTTTTTGGAGATTATTATATAGGAAACAGTTTGAATCAAACCAATGTGAAACACTGAAATTGCCCAACACGGTTTGATGATGGCCAAGTCACTGGTTACAATGCTGAGGCTCTAGCATTTAGCTAACTGCTTTCAATTCTCATTCCTTGTAAATAAGCCTGTAGTGGCTCAAATTGTAAGCAAGATGAGCAAAACAAACAGCTTAACCATTGCAAGTTACAGGTAAAGGAACACTAATAATTTCAGATACAGCTCATGCAATAGTTTAATACCAATAATCTTGTGTCCCATGTGAATTAATGTTCCTATGGAGTAGATCCTCTAAAGTACATAAAGGCACAGTGCTGCAGACTTCAGTGTACATATCACAAAGTGTCCCCTTAGGAATCCAGGAGCGAAAGGCAGACAAGCCACTCTAAGAGAATGTTTGCTACATGTTCACTTTGCATTGGGTGTTGTGTTTGTTATAAACTGTTATCACACTCCAGAACATTCAAAATAATCTTCAATGATCCTAATAACAAGAAAGAAGGAAGAAAAGAAAAAAAAAACCTTTACTTAGCTGTGTCTGAATCATGCAATCAATTTTAAAAGGTTCCATGTCATGCTGAGCGCTGGTGACTCATGCCTGTAATCCTAGCTAACCCAGAGGCTGAGATCTGAGGATCAGAGTTCAAAACCAGCCCGCACAGTAAAGTCTGTGAAACTCTTACCTCCATGTAGTCACCAGAAAACAAGAAGTGGAGCTGTGGCTCAAACTGATAGAGCACTTGCCTTGATGAAAGAGCTCTGTGACAGTGCCCAGGCTCTGAGTTCAAGCCCCACCGACATTGACCAAAAAAAATGGTTCCATTTCTTGATGAAAGCACTGTTTATCCATTTCCAACTGATGGACTTCATTTCCAAATTTCCCATCATTCTTCAATCTCATACTTGATCTTCTAAAGTGATCTCTTAATTTCTTGTTTGCACTTGTCTTTTCTGTTCATTCTTTTTAAAAAGTTTTTAATGTTTTTTATTGTAAAGATACTGTACAGAGGGGTTACAGTTACATGAGTAAGGTAATGAGTACATTTCCTATCAAACATTGTTACCTCCTCCTTTGTTTTTCCCCTTCCATCCCTTGCCTCACCACCTCTCCTTTCCCCCCCTCCTCCACCCCAAGTTGTAAAGTTTATTTTCTACATAGTGTCTTGTGTATCTCATTGTTACAATGGGTCATCCTGTATCCTTGCTTCAGCATTTTGTCATTTCCCTTCCCTTCCTCAAATTAGATGTATATACAAGATGCAGGACACCGATATCAAATACAGTGGAAACAGAGGTTATACCATGGGGGAAGAACTTACAAGAGAAACAAAAAAAAATCACATAATACATTTTAGATACATTAAAAATGATAGCAAGAAAGAAAAAACCACTTGTGTCCCTGTCTTGGGGTTCATTTCACTTAACATCATCTTATATGGTAATACATACATAGCTTTTGACCTTTTTTCCTTGTCCTCGACTTATACTAGTTATTGAAAATAAGAGAAACCATGGGACCTATGTTATTTGGGCCTGGCTTACTTCATATAATTTTTTCCAAGTCTTTACATTTCCTAACAAATGGGACAATGTCATTCTTTCTGATGGAGGCATAGAATCCGATTGTGTGTGTGTGTGTGTGTGTGTGTGTGTGTGTGTGTGTGTGTATCACATTTTCTTGATCCATTCATTTACTGAGGGGCATCTGGGTTGGTTCCATATCTTAGCTATGGTAAATAATGCTGCGATAAACATAGTTGTGCTGGTAGTCTTAGTATGGCCTTGTTTGTGATCATTTGGGTAAATGCCCCAAAGTAGGATTGCTGGGTCATACGGGAGCTCTATATGGAGTCTGAGGAACCTCCATACTACTTTCCAAAGTGGTTGAACAAGTTTAGACTCTCACCAACAATGCAGTAGGGTTCCCTTTTGGCCACATCCCCCCCAGCATCTGTTGGTATTATTAGATTTCTTGATTATAGCCATTCTAACTGGGCTGAGTCAAATCTCAATGTTGTTTTGATTTGCATTTCTTTTATGGCTAGAGAGGTTGAGCATTTCTTTGTGTATCTATTGGCCATTCTTATTTTCTCTTCAGAGAAGTTTCTCTTTAATTCTTTAGCCCACTTACTTATTGGGCAGTTGTTTCTTTGAAGATTTGTTGTTGGGGGATTTAGTTTTTTGAGTTCTAAGTATCTTTTAGATATGAGACCCTTGTCCAATGTATGACTGGTGAAGATCTTCTCCCAGTTTGTTGGTTTTCTATTGATCTTGCTAGCTATGTCTTTTACCATACAGAAGCTCTGCAGGCAATCCCATTTGTCCAACCTTTCTTTGATTTGTTGTGTTTCTGGGTCTCTATTAAGAAAATTTCGGCCCATGCCAAGGAGTTCTAGAGTTTCTCCTATTCCTTCCTGTAATGTTTTCAGGGTGTCTGCTTTGACTTCGAGGTCTTTGATCCATTTGGAGTTGATTCTTGTGCAGGATGATCTAGCTTTCATTTTCTACAGGTGGTTAGCCAATTTTGCCAGCACCATTTACTGAAGAGTCTGTCTTTTTTCCATTCTATTTTCTTTTAGCTCCCTATTGAAGATTAGGTGGCTATAGGTCTCTGGGTTCATTTCTGGATTTTCAATTCTCTTCCATTGGTCCTCAGGTCGGTTCTTGTGCCAGTACCAAGCTGTTTTGATTACTATGGCTTTGTAGTAGAGTTTGAAATTTGGTATTGATATTCCTCCAGCACTGTTCTTTCTGTTAAGGATTGTTTGCTGTTTGGGGTCTTTTATTGTTCCATATGAATTTTTGGATTGCTTCTTCTATTTCATTGAAGAATGAGCTTGGCATATTGATAGGTATTGCATTAAACTTGTAGATAGCCTTGGGCAGTATTGACATTTTTACGATGTTAATTCTCTCAATCCAGGAGCATGGGAGGCTTTTCCACTTCTAAATTCTGCCTTAATTTCCTTTTTTAGGCTTTTAACATTTTCATCATAGAGGTCCTTCATGTCTTTAGTTAACTCCTAGGTATTTTTTTTGTGGGTCTATTACAAAAGGAGTTGCTTTTCTCATTGTTTACATACAAAAAAGCCATTGATTTTTGAGGGTTAATTTTATATCCTGCTACTTTGCCAAAGTTTCAAATCAGCTTGAGTAATTTGGGAGTGGAGTCTGTGGGATTCTTTAAATACAACATCATGTCATCTGCAAAGAGTGAGAATTGTTCTTCATCTTTCCCTATTTGGATCCCCTTTATGTTTACATCTTTTCTTATTGCTGTAGCTAGGCATTCTAATACTAAATTGAAGAGAAATTGAGAGAGTGGACATCCTTGTCTTATTCCTGAGTTTAGAAATGCCTTTTCTGTTCTTTTGCATCTAAAGGACAAAGGACACATGACTACCTTGGTAAGGCTTGTTGGAAATCTTTGGTGGGTATCCCCCACTTAGCTAGAGCACAAATAGAATGGCACTTTAAAAATCTGGCATGCATATTTAGTCACCAGCTACTTCTTCAACTTCAGTGACTCTCCTTCTCACCACCTCTTTTTACCTACAGCCAATGTGCAATATGAGAGATAAAGTCTTTAAAAGGGGAGTAAGTTGTAAAGAGTCCTCATTAATGGGATTAAGACTCATAAAAGTAGCTTTCTGCATCATTTGGCTCATTTATCCTTCCACCTTCCAACATGTGAGAAAACAATGATCTTTCCTAGAGAATACAACAATATGGTTCCATTTTGACTCAGAATCTAACAGCCATCACCAAGCAAATCTGCTGGTACCTTGATCTTCAATTTCATAGGTGATAGAGATGCAAGGAAATACTTCCTATTGTTTAAAAATTACTTAGACTAGGCTAGTTACCAGTGACTCATGCCTGTAATCTTAGCTACTCAGGAAACTGAGATCTGAGGGTCATGGTTCAAAGCCAGCCCAGACAGCAAAGTCTGTGAGACTCTTATCTTCAATAAACTACTCAAAAAATCTGGAAGTTGTGCTGTGGCTCAAGTAGAAAAGTGGTTGTCTTGAGAACAAAAAGGCTCAGAAACACTGCTCAGACCCAGAGTTCAAATCCCAGGACTGGCAAAAAAAAAGAAAAAAAATACTGAGACTGAAGTATTTTGCTATATCAGCACACGAAACTAGTCCAACAAGGCACCAGTGGCTCACCCCTGTTAATCCTAGCTACTTAGAAGTCTGAGTTCTGAGCATCACAGTTCAAAGTTAGCCCCGGCAGGAAAGCCCAAGAGATGCTTATCTCCAATTAATCACCAGAAAACCAGAAGTGTTTCTGTGGCTCAAGTGGTAGAGCACTTGCCTTGAGCTGAAAAGCTCAGGGACAGCGCCCAGGCCCAAAGTACAAGCCCCATGACTGACAAAAAAACAAAACAAACAAACAAACAAAAAAACCTAGGCCAGTCACTTAAAAGATATTTTTACCTTTACCACAAAGCAGCATGAAAATAAGACACACTTCCATAGACATCATGACTTCTTTTCCTTCAAATTCTTCATTCTTAGAAAACCAGGTCAAAACTTTAAAACTTTAAAAATATTTCTTCAGGGGCTGGGAAGGTGGCTCAGTGGTAGAGCACTTGCCTTGCATGCATGAGGCCCTGGGTTCGATTCCTCAGCACCACATAAGCAAAAAGAAAAAAGCCAGAAGTGGCGTTGTGGCTCAAGTGGTAGAGTGCTAGCCTTGAGCTCAAGAGCTGAGGGACAGCACCCAGGCCCAGAGTTCAGGCCCCACGACCGGACCCAAAAAAATACATATATTTCTTCATCTTAATGACTTTTGGAGAACTATAATGCTTAAATATTGTTGGGGCTTTGAAGAGTAGATTTTTGTTTTTCTTTTAAATCATCTCAACGCTCCTACCAATTCATTTACATCTTTTTCTCTCCTCAAGACCTTTTTTGTAAATCAATTTTATCTTATTTATTGCAAAAATAACTAACCCTAGATACAGTAAAGGTTGTTATTTTTAAGTTTAATGAATTAATTATATGTATGATTCTCTTTGTAGATTTTGTGTAGATGAGTGTAAGAGGAGTCATTGTAAGTATGTCACTAAATATGCATCACTCTAAAATATGTTGTCTTGAAATATAGTAGGTATTCGAAGCATTAAGGATTTTTTAAACTATGGAATATTTAATATACAAACAAATATATGAACTGAATTCATATCGTTTAAGGAAATTCTTGAAAACTAACAAATTATTAGCCAAAAATCCTCATTAAGAAAACATTAAGCATTTGTAGCTCATGCCTATACTCAAAAGGCTGAAATCTGAGAATCATGATTCAAAGCCACGTGGGCAGAAAAGTCCATGTGACTCTTATCTCTAATTAATGACACAAATCCAGAATAGGGCTGTGGCTCTGGTGGTAGAGCACCAGTATTGAGTTAAAAAAGTAAAAGGCAATGCTCAGGCCCTGTTTTCAAACCCAGTACCAACACGCACACACGCATACACACACACATACACACACACACACACACACACACACAAACAAATATTACTAGTGACCTAGATATCTGTTATTGTATGTCTTTCCTTTACTGTCCCTAGTAATCCTGTCTTCACTGGTCTGAGAATAATGATAATGCTTTCCTTATAATTCCCATATATTATGTATGTGCTCATAACACCATATTCTTTGTGTTTGCTTTTGAAATATACATATAAATTGAATCATGTCATATGAGTTTTTGAGTCCTGTATATTTTACTCACTATTATTGTTTACAAAATTCATCTCTGGTAATGCTTATAGCAATAGTCCATTCATTTTCATTGCTCGGTTTTTCTGGGGAATGGTGATATTTTCTGCTTTAGATATTAAATCCACTCTATTAAGATCTCTGCAGCTGTGAACTATCTGGAATACATCTCCTAGCATGCATAAATAAGAGTTTATTGAAACCTCATGATAGAAGTCAAGGAACATGGGTGTTTCCTATTCAGTTATAGTCAGACCAGTTTCCAAAGAGTATTCCGAGTTATGATCCACTCCGTCACATATGAAAATACCTTGATTAACATCTTTTCCAATACTGGATAATATTTAGACAAGATGTTAGCTAGTGTGGTAAGCATGACATAAGGATCATGTTCTATTTGTTATTTGGATCTTGTAATTATTGAATCTGAGTATTTTCCCACAAGCTTGTTGTGAATTTACTTCTTCTTTGCCCAGTTTTCTCATTTTCTTCTGAATTTTAGTCTTTTCTATACAGATGCAATGGAACTATAGGCTCAGAGTTTATGGCTTAGCTTTTCACTTCCTTTAAGATGATTTGCTTGAGCACAATTATTGTCTTTTTAATAGAACTATATTTATGGTGTGTAAGGTCCGCTCCTGGATGGCTAGCAGACTCCACCCTCGCAGCAAAGTCTCCACCCAGTACCTGCATTACCTAGGCAACTGGCACACCTGGAAGAGCTCACATCTGCATCCCCTGAGGTCACATCTGAATTTGATGTGGCCACACCTTTCTCTGCCCATACCCTAGATAAGGCCTAGCCCAGGCCCAGACGCCCTCTCTGCTCTTTTCTAGCTCTTTCTCAGCTCTTTCCTTCTCTTCTCTTTCCCAGCTCTCTTTTTCCTAGCTATCTCTTTCCCACCTTTCCCAGATGCTCTTTTTTTTCTAGCTCTTTTCTCTCTTTTCTAGGTCTTTTCTCTCTCTTTCTCAGCTCTATCTCTTTCCCAGCTCCTCTCTCTTTCCCAGCTCTCCCAGCTCTCTTTCCCAGGCCTTTCCCCACCACGTGGAGGACCAAGGTGGCCTGGTGCCAGCTAGAACAATGAATAAATCTACCCCTTACCTGAATACCACGTGGGTGGTGCTGTTCTTACTCGGCTACCTCTTTTTAAAAACCTAACATGGTGCACATCTTATTTTTCAAAACTATTTTTTTATTTTTCCACAACTTATTTTTTTGTTTTAATGAAAGCTTAAAATATAACCTTTCTTTCCTTTTTTCTTCTCCTTTACTAAGTATTAGCATTTCATCAATCTCCCAGTTCATTTTCAGTAACAAGTTTTTCAAGTAACAAATTTATGCGTCTGTATCTGTGTGTTTATGTCTATGTATGTGTGTCTATGTCTGTGTGTCTGTCTGTGTGTCTGTGTCTGTTTCTAGACTGAACTAGTTTTATTGTTCTGCTAAGTGATAATTTAGTTAGACAAGAGAAAAATAGCACAAAGAAACAAAGAAAAAAACCCACACATACTTTAAAATTACTATTATAGTTGATGGTGAAATAAATTTGGGGACCATTTTCTTTCTTTTTTTAATTTAATTTTATTTTATTTGTAAACATACTGTACAGAGGGGTTACAATTACATGGGCAGGATAATGCATATATTTCTTACCAAGCATTGCAGCCTCCTCCTTTGTTTACCCTTCACATCCCTTCAACCATTATCTTTCTTACCACCAGAAGCATCACTCCATTAACTAACAGAATAAACTGCAGAACCAGTTACATAATTTGTAGAGTCCAGTGAAAAATGAAAAATTTGGATCGTTATTTAGAAATCATTGAGAATTTATGACAATAGAGCTTTAATCCACACTAGGGCCCTTTTGAATATGCAAGTTGCAGTTTACACAACCTTACCCTGGCTCTGATGAGCTAGTGTCCTTTCTATGTGAAGACTTCAGAAGAATGCAGCAATAAATCTCAGCTTCTTATAAAAACCAGTTTTCAATCAGAAAAAAAGAACTTATGTGAAAGAAGCTGAGCACCTTACATGTAATTGGGTATAAAGTTTAAGATTAAATTGCATTCAGTACTAGTAAATATTCCTGTAATGACTTGGACTCCTCCAGTACTAACAAGAAGAGATGTTAGTCTTTAATAGGTGAACTTTTATTTTCTATTCTGTAGTGCAAATTTGAGGCTCTGACCTTTATGTATTTTCCTGCTTTCTCTTGACTGCAGGGCCATGCTCTATGAGTCTTTCAAGAATCAGTGCTAAAATATGCCAACCTGAATATGCTCTTTACACTGTTGCTGCTGCATTTACTTTATGATGTTTTAAATAAGTGTTGAATTTATAGCCCCTTAATACTAGTTCATATGCCACAAGTACTTAACTGAATGACTATTTGAATGAGCGCCTATGGATATATCTTCCTTTAACCTCTTACTCAATGTTTATTTTCTTATTTACCCAAAGAATCTATTTTTGTATTATTAAAATTTGGCTCAGTTTTCCATGGACTATATTAAATAATGCCTCTATTATTCAGCATTACCAGGGATTCTACTAGTCTGTGGAACTGAATTTTAAAGAATACCAAAAATTATAATTTTGTAATTGAAATGCCACATTTTAACCATAGTCTTTTTCTTTTTCTTTTTATTATTATTGTTATTGTGGAGGTGATATACAGAGGGTGTACAGTAACGTAAGTCAGGTAATGAGTACAATTCTTTTGGAATCATGTCTCCCCTTTCCCTCGCTTTCTTCCTGTTTTTCCCTCCCATCCCAACCCACAGTTCATTTTCCACACAGTGTCTAGTGAGTACCACTGCTATATTTATTCACTTCTTTTTCCACTTTTTCTGTTTCCTCCCCTTACCATCCCAAACATAAACAAACAAAAAGGACAAAAGGAAAAGAAAATCAGTAACAGCAGCAACTAAAAGAATCACTTCTTTCCTTTTCTTGGAGTTCATTTCATATTATTTTGTATGATCATCTACACATAGTTAATTGAGCCTTTGTCATCCACTACTATACATAACCCCTTTTGGCTAAACATAGAGCGATCCTATGATGCAGCAATCCTACTCCTGAACATTTTTCCACTAGAACACAAAAAACACATCCAAATGATCAGCATAACCATGTTCATTGCAGCATGTGTACCATAGCCAAGATATTGAATCAACCCAGATGCCCCTCAGTGGAAAAATGGATCGATAAATGTGGTATATATATATTCCACTCATCCATCAGAAAGATGATATTGTATCATTCGTAAAGAAATGGTAAGATGGAAAAATATATTAAGAGAGCTAAGATGAGCAAAAGAAATATAGGTTGCATGGTTTCCCTCATTTATTAGGATGGCCTATACATCTACAAGTAAACACACTAAGTGATTAACCATAGTCTTTTTCTATGTTTTAAAGATAACTGTCAATTTTATGAGGCACTGCCTTACTAAAGTATTTCAAAATGATTCCCTTTTTATTAATTATTTGTAGCCATTATTTTAGACACTAATTACTGGACTAGATTGTATTAAGACCACTGTATTGTCAACAGATGTGTTTACTATGGGTATAATTGTATCTTTTTCACTTGATTCTTCTGTGTCTTGACTCTTGGATATTGTCAGCTACTACTTGAATCTTTCCCTGTGCCTTAAGGTTGTACTTCTGCTAGTAATTTGCTCTCCTCTGAGAAGCCACTTACTAGTTGATCAGAACTTAGTGTTGAATGAGAATTAGAAGCTTCAAAGAGGAATGGAATCTAGAGATTTTGTAGTAGATTTTTATCTGCTCTTGGCTGTCTAGCCTTTTATTCTTAGGTTTAGCTTCACAGCTCTGTTGAACCTGTGCCTAAGAAAGAGCCCTGTTGATGAATGTGGCATTGTAATGCATAGTTAGTTCTCAGCATTTGACTTATTCTCAGTGTGCAGGCTTTTATTTCCCTGTTCTTTATTATATTTCCTCTTGCTAAATTATTGCAATTCGAGTGCCCAAATGAGTATCCAGTAATTCAAGTTAATTTGTTCATATGTATGTATAATTATGAGAAAAACAACAGTTATTATATATCTACTATATAACCAGGAAGAAGCTGATTATTCATTTGCATAACAAACATAAAAATAAGAAAAATTATTAGCATCTTGCAGATCATAAAACCAGAGCTCAGAAAGTTATAGAAATCATATATGTTCATAAAACCAGCAAAAATCTTACAATGAAGGTACCAATAAGAGATGTTCAGTTAGTGCTCCTTTAATAAATTAATTTTATTTTATTCAGTCTTGCTTCAAGACCAAATATTTTCATAACATAGTGGACAGAGATGGTGATTTAGTTGAATTTAGTTGATTTAGTTGAGATTATCCTTGTTTTTTTTATTAAAATGTACAAGACTTTCTATTTCTGAGACAACACAAATGTCTGGTAAATACTAAATTCTTTTAAACAGATTTAAAATCAATGTCAAAATATAATCCACAATATGCACTTGTAAATTTGGTTAATATAAACAAATACATATTTTGCTATTAATAACATCAGAGCCTACTAGATTCAGAATGTCAGTTTTCCAATGTTCGAAATGATTGAATAAGATTATGTGCTTCCTATTAAGATTAACTGCTGCTTAGGATAGAAATATTTCGGGAGCAAGAATTCACAACTTTTGGCTTGATTATTGATATGGTCATATGAAGAAAGGCAGCCCAAGGTGAGACTGTGACTGTTTCTCTCATACTCGTTCAAGCTTTTCTTCTGCAAATATCAGTCAAATATTCTTCTACTCTGCATGCCACTGATTCCTGCACTGGGTTCAACTCAACACCAGTCTTTTCTTTGGAACAAGTAAAATCTCGATGGTAGTTACTAAGCTTTAATTCTGTAAAGGAATTCTACTTATATTTTCCTGATTTCCAAACTTATTTCTCTCTGGTTTCAGAAAAATCAGAAACACTTCCAGAAAATGACAGAAAAGAATTCCTACCTGGAAACACTACTTTGTATTTATATATGATTTTTGGTATTTGGAGTGACTTTAATTTTTTGTAGCTTGCAGAATTCCATTAAGTTATAGGCTCCTCTTAACTAGGTTTCAACTGTTGCTATTTCTCCCAAGTTTGTTATTTTCCTTGTCCGTCTCATCTCTCCAAAATTAAAATACCTTATGTGCTACTTTTCTCTCTGGTTCTTATTCTATGGGCTAATTTTTATAACACAAGGAGATTAGAGCAAGTAGAACTGAAATAAATAAGGGGGGTGAATTTATCATTTTACTTATGCCCCCCCCACCATTGGTAGTTAACTTGCCTATCTGCATCTGGTTAAAGAAAATCATATAAGCAGACAAATGAGCAAGAGAAATCTTTGGGAAATGATAGGTACACATCTATAACTTTGATGGTTTGGTGATGGTTTAATGGGTATGTGCTTGTCATCATACTAATTAAGTGATACATGTTGCATGTTTGTGCAACCTTTTATATATGAACTATACTTCAAAAAAGTGGTTTAAAATGGAATGAAAGAGAAAAACTAGTCTGTATTTATCATATAAC
The DNA here is from genome assembly GCF_000151885.1 of Dipodomys ordii. Classification (NCBI taxonomy): domain Eukaryota; kingdom Metazoa; phylum Chordata; class Mammalia; order Rodentia; family Heteromyidae; genus Dipodomys; species Dipodomys ordii. Next base: position 5,293,504 of record NW_012267217.1, read on the forward strand.
TCAATCTCATCCCATCAGGCACAATTTAGAGGAAAAATTATAGGGCTTAGACACAAATTGTGTCAATTAATTGCATTCTTTACTTCATAATGTACCAGCTTTGTAGAAAGTACTAGGTTTATAAAATGAGTGACTAATAATTTTTTGTTGTTGTTGTTGGCCATGGGGCTTAAACTCTGGGCTTGGGCCTTGTCTTTCAGCTCTTCAGCTCAAGGCAAACACTCTACCACTTAATCCACAGTGCCACTTCCAAGTTTTCTGAGTGGTTTATTGGAGGTAAGAGTCTCACAGACTTTCCTGCCGGGGCTGGCTTTGAACTATGATCCTCAGATCTCAGCCTCCCAAGTAGCTAGGATTATAGGCGTGAGCCACCCACCGCCAGCAATTCATAATCTTTGTCAACCAAGAATCAAAGTTTAGTCTGGAAGAGACAACAAATCAAGGAATAATTAGTCCATCATATTTAACAAGGAGTATCACCACAAGGTTATAATTCAGAGAAAGAAGGGTTTATCTGCCAAAAATCAGGACTGCTTCACAAACAACCAGAACATTAAGCATCAATGGGTAAATTGGAGGCAGACACTCCAAATACAATGTATTCAACTTAACAAAGGGAGCTAATCTCTTATCCTAGAGATGAATAAGAAAAGGTCATGTTCTGGTTGAGCAAGAAAGGTCACAAGACTAGAGAATGAAAAGTAGAGAAGTGCCGAATATAAAAAAAAATGATAGAAGGAGTGACACTGACTGAGAAGCACTCATTGATTAAGTTGTACTCATTGTGCAACTACTTGAAGATAATTTTAAGATTTTAAAAAATATATATATTGTAAAGAAGTTTGGTAATTGTCCTGAAAGCATAGGGAAATTTTAGATAAAATAATGGTATAGTTATAGTTCCATTTTTCTAAGAGGAAACCAGTGTTGCAGGATTTTTGACAGGCTGCAAGTAGAACATTGTAAGCAAGCTCATATGTTAGTTGAAAAGATAATGAAACCAGCTTCAATGTCGTAGGCTTTCTATTGTTATTAGTGGGAAATCTGAAAAGTAAGTGAAGATGTCGTATCTCTGAATTGGCCTTTAGGACCACCCCACAAGTCTGGGCCTGTATTTTGTTTCATAACATTCTCACAATAATAGCCCACTTGATCCAAATTCCACATTTAGCTTTTAAATACCTTGAAGGCAATGAGGATCTAGATATATTTAGGCCTAGGTATATATTTAGGCCTAGTGAGACTGTTTGGGCATCCGGTTAGCATTTGCTGAACAAATGCTTCTGTCTGAGACTCTCCAGGATTCATATACCTTTCCAGCAGCTAAGAGATGTGAAATTGACCTAGGACCATCCACAGCACATCACAGCAGAGGACCTAAGAGCGGTGACCAGACCATCATAGGAGTCACTCCAGATCTATACAATCCAGACTTCTGAGATGGAAAGCCCAACAGTTGGTGTTTTAACAAGCTCTGAGGTTATCAGGAAGCTAAAATTTGAAGACTACTGATATAAGACATTCCAAAAATAACTGCCTTTGTTATGGGACTGTGGGTCCTAAGTCCTTGAACAGTCTTTCCAATCATACATTGATACAGCCCACATTTGTAAAGTAACTTGGACTGCTATAAAGAACCATAGAGAGATATTTACATCTCATAGTTCTGGAGGTTGAATGTGCAAGATCCTGGTGCCAGCATGGTAGAGCTTTAGTGAGGTTTTTTTTTTTTTTTTTTTCTGGGCATCAGAGTACCAACTTTATCTAACCCTCCCTCATGAAGGGAAAGGAGTAAGAGAGCTATCTAATAATACCCTAATAATGATATTCATTTGGGATTAATTATCTCTCAAAGTCCTTACTTCCTAATACCTTATGTCATACTGGAGGGTCAGGATTTCAACATACAAATACAAAAATCTGTATTTGTGTTTTAACATACCACATACCAATTTTGAGAAGGTACAAACATTTAGTCCATTGAAGCAGCTTCCATAGAATGAGAATGACATGAAATGAGGACTTTTGTTATTGTTCTGAGTAGAAAATTCAATAATCAATAGTTACCTAGTTACAAAAGATCTACATGTTTATTAACTTTATTTTATGAACAAGTCCTTATTTAATGGGATAAACTCAATGATTCTCTTGGGAAATACAATTGACCCAAACCACTCCTTGAGGGTGTAGTCCTGACTTGCACTGAATAGGAAATGTAGAAACATCAGACTAGATTGCTACATTATCATTCACTAGGCTTCTTTGGTTCAATTCTCTAATAATAATAAAAGTGTAGTGTTCACTGTGTTGAAATCAGTTATATTTCATGGATATGTATCCTTGATTGATTTTATTTTCATTTCGTCTGATAGCTATCAGAATTCCTTCTCAAGTCCAGCATTTGGCACTTTCTTTGTCAGTTAGGCCAGTAATGTGCTCTGTTTTCTGAGTTGAGTCCTTCATAAGAGTATTACTACAATGGATGCAAGATTTTTGATTAACTCAAATAAAAATAATGTCAGTAAATGGCATGTTATTCTCACCTAAGTAAAAAGTGATGGATTTTTAAGTTATTCTAAGAGTTTAAACATATTCTTTCTCTCTCTCTCTCTCACATACACACACACACACACATACACATACACACACACACACACAAACACAATTTTTAATTTTTTTTTTATATTTTTGGGTCCAGTCGTGGGGCCTGAACTCTGGGCCTGGGCACTGTCCTTCAGCTCTTCAGCTCAAGGCTAATGCTCTACCACTTGAGCCACAACGCCACTTCTGGCTTTTTTCGTTTTGCTTATGTGGTGCTGAGGAATCGAACCCAGGGCCTCATGCATGCAAGGAAAGTGCTCTATCACTGAGCCACCTTCCCAGCCCCACAATTTTTAAATTTTATTGTAAGGGTGGTATACAGAGGGGTTACAGTTAAATAAGTAAGGTAATGAATACATTTCTTTTTTATTTTTTTTATTGTGAAAATACTGTAAAGGAGTTACAATTACATGAGCAAGGTAATGAGTGCATTTCTTATCAAGCATTGTTGCCTCCTCCTTTGTTTCCCCTTACCGTCCCTTCCCATCTCCCCCACCACCACACCCACCACCACCCCCCCAGCGCCAAAGTTTTCAAGTTCACTTTTCAAGATAACGTCTTGTACATCTCATTGTTGCAATGGGTCAACTTGTATCCCTATTTAAACAATTTGTTTTTTCCCTTCCCCTCCACAAATTATACCAACATCAAATACAGTGAGAACAGGAGTTATACCATGAGGGAGGGACATAAAAGCAATAAAGTACATTTCTTTTTGAGCAGACATACACAATTTCTTTATAAATAAAGAAGTACATTTCTTATTGAACAGACATACACAATTTCTTTGCCCACTTTTTTTGTTCCTTAGTATTGTAATCATTTCTTGTTCTACTCCACTTTCACAGTGAATGTACATTATATAGCTCAAGCACGCTGATTTTCACTTCATGAATCTATAAACCCTATAATTCTTACCCCAAACCTGGCAGTTTCACCTGCCTTTGAAGGCATGATTTAATAACAGAGACTTGTAAAATGTCAGTGTATTTACAAAATAAACTACAGGGCACTTGCTAATATACTACAAAGTGCCGTCATGAATCATTTGGCCTAGGCTACATTTTTTAAATATTAATAAATTAATTTTAAAAATTAATAAAATTGAAATAGTCTAGTATTTCTATTTTTTTCTTATTCTTTCTAATCTGAAGTATTTTGAGTGTTCTCAATTACTGTCCCTCCATATCTTTTTCTCTTTACCACTTTACCTAGTATTAACCTGAAAATAGCCTACTGTCAATTTTTATATAAAATAATTGGATGCATGGGGAATTGAGCAGGTAAAGAAAAGTTGAAATGAAAAATATTCATTGAAATGAATAATAACTATGCTAACAATGGTAACAGTTACATTTAAAATTTTTTTGTTAAGTCATTGTCCAAAGGTTTTGTAATTCAATGTATCAGTTTAAGAGTATGAGACATCTTGAGCAATGTCACCCCTTCATGGTTCTTCCCCATCACACATCTGTTTATATACTCTGCCTAATAGGGGCAGTGGACTGCACAGATAGTAGGTAGTCAGAGAAGAATCATAAGGAAAGCATTGTGATTTCCCTTTTGTAGGACAAAAAAAAAAAAAACTAAGACAGTAGAGCTTACTGGTGACCAGGATTGGTTGAACTCTGTTTTGTTTGATTCTAAAGTTATGTGCATGCCACTATGCTCTACAGAGTCTTGTGCACACCTTGAGTACAAAACAGTGACTTTTCTCTTCCCTGTTGAAGGAATGGAGGAATGATGAAATGCCCCCTGATTCCTAAGCAAGGAGAGATCCTTCTAGCCTAGTTGCTGAGTAGAATTATGTAACTCTGGGATCCATAAGCTTAGTAGAAGCAGAAAGATTATTATTAATAGAGATCAGAATTCTAACTACTGATTTGTGCCTCCCCTCCCCCCCCCACTAAAAAATATCTGTTACCACCCTATCCTTCAGTATTATTGTGATTTGAGTAAGAAAGTCATGAGGGTTAATTGAGGTCAAAGGATGGAGCCCTGATAGGATTTGTAGTCTTAACGTGAGTTATCACAGAGACCTCACTAGCTCACTCTTTACCTTTCAAGACATAGGGCCAAAGGGGTTATTTACAAGGCAAGAAAAGACATCTGTGGGTTGGTACCTTTTTCTGGACTTTTACACTTTCAAACACAAGGAACTCTTCAATGAACTGTTAATGCAGCTTAAGCTGACCACGATGTTTAGGGTATTTAAGAAGTGCTTCTAGGAAATTCCATAATGAAACTCAAATGAAGCTTTAAAAAATGTATACTTGTGCATTCTTATATATACAGGCTCTGCTCAGATCTCACCCAAGTATCTGTGATGGACATCACTCACAAGTGATCGTGTATGGCCACCAAAGATGGTGTTCAGTCCATGCCACATATATTGGCAAGTGTTGATAGCAGAAAGAATAACTCTCACGTATATGTTGTTTTGTGCAAGATTCCCAGAAAAGCAGAGGCTTGTCTTGTTCTTTCCCTTGCAAATAAATGATCAGTTCAATAATGTTCAAAACTACTTCTCCAATCAAAGCAGTAGAAATCTGTAAGGGGTTGCATCCTATTTGATAGACGGCTTTGTGACTGCTACTTCCTCAGTGGAGTGAAACTGCACTTTTAGCTCATATGCAATTAATTAATAAATTCATGTCCAGAAGCTTGTAGATTTCAGAATCTAAATGGAACAATTAAGCTGTTCAACACTGAAAGGATTAATCTGCTTTTCATGTTAATCATTTTCACTAATAATACTCCAGAACTATTCATAAAAAACCTAAATTAGCAAAATTAAACCCAAATAATACTCTTTTCTATATATTTTAAAGTTACAGAATAATTTAAGCATACAAAAAGTTCAAAAGTCAATATATCACTAATACAACTATTGATCTTAAAAATTCACATTAAATTTTATTGTATTGCCAGCCACCGACATCTCATACCTATAATCCTAGCTACTCAGAAGGCTGACATGTAAGAGTTGCCACTCTGCCTAGTCAGGAAAGTCCATGAGATTCTTATCTTCTAAAAGCCACCAAAAAGCTGAAAGTGGAGCTGTGGCTCAAGTGGTAGAGTGTTCACTTTGAGCAGAAAAGCTCAGTAATAGCATCTAGGTCTTGAGTTCAAGCCCCAGGACTGGCACACATGCATACACACACACACACACACACACACACACACACACACACGCACACAATTACCATATGTACTTAAAATATTTAATGGCTTTTATTAATGTACAATTTTATAATCAAATTAATCCATGCTAAGTATGAATTTAGATGAGTTTTGACAAATATTTATTATTATATAAAGGCGATGACAATCATGATACAAGATATTTTTGTCAATGTCAACAGTATTTTCCTTCTTTGCCATAATTCCTTCCCACTTCCTCAGCTCCTGTCAACCACTGAGCTGGTTTAAATTAAAAGACAAGGCATAAATTGAAAAAAATTTCACAAAATACATATCAGATTTATACCTAAAGTATGTAAAGAATTATTCCAATCAAATAAAAAGAAATAACCCTTGGGGAAAAATAGCTACATTTTAAATGAATTAAGACTGCTTATAAGATAATAGAAAACTGAAAAACATAGAATTGATACTAGTTGAAAAACTTTAATACGGAACTAGTAGGACAAACATCATAAATAACAGTTACTATGAAATAATAGAATTTTTATAAGGAACTTCTATTAATGAAAAATGACACTAAAATAACCTCAGGGTGTCTGTTACATTGCATATTTAACACATCTATATGTAGATTAGAAAACAGGCCAGAAAAATTAGCTAGAATTCAATATATAAATAAAAAAAATTGGGGCATATGGCATAGCAAAAGTCCTTCAAGATAGAAGGAAAAAAAATGGAGTTCTGAAAATCCAAAGATAGTATTCTTTTTTTCTTTATTGTAAAGGTGACGTACAGAGGGGTTACAGTTATATAAGTAAGGAAATGACTATAATTCTTATTCTAAAGACAGTATTCTAATTTATTATGTAATGGCAAGTTTTGTAGGAGTAAAGAAAAACATGAATCATCATACTGATTGTCTTCTTTATTCCAAGGATGATAAATTAAGACTAGTTGATACCTAGACTCAAAAAACCTTTAAATAACAACAACAAAAAGGCAAATAAAATATTTTAAGCATTGTCTGTATCCCTTACTTTTATCTAAAAGTAGTCATTATCAAAAAAAGAAAAAGTATGGGTTAATCTTGTTTATGATCATAGATACAATATAATAACATATCAGCATAAACTACACTTACCCAATGACAGGGATAAATTAAGTTCATTCTACTAATATAATTAATATTAGAGATATTCACTGAGTAAAAGAAACCGATGATAAAAATGTAGAAATACCTTCATAGGCCTTATAAAAAGCTTCATGTATTTATTAATCTATGAAGAAGGACATCATACTTAATGGGAAGTGATTAGAAGCTCTCTCTTTAAGATCAAGGCTAAGGAAAGGATACCTGATTTCCTTCAACATTTTATAGGAAGGTATGGGCAGTGTAGAAAGAGAAGAAAATAAAAGGAAGGAAGGAGGAGGAAGGGAGTGAGAATAGAAAGGAAAAGAATGGGAAGAGAAAGAAGGGAAAGGGAAGGAAAAGAAAAAATTAGAATAAAAGGGACATATAACCATGACAAAAGGACAGACTGAGGATATATGTATAGCTCAATGGTAGAGTGCTTACCTAGCATGCTGAGTTCAATCTCGCTAGCACTGCAAATAAAATAAGCAAAATTTACACTGTTTCAGATGATATAGTATGTAAGTAAAATTAGCATAATAACATATTTTAATCAGTATTAAGATAATGTTCATAAAGTATACTGGATTGTGTCCCAAAGAAGAAATGTTGGCACATGACATACCTATCTACCAGAAGCAATCAATTAGAGCCAGTAATGATTTCATCCTCATGATTTACTACCTAAGGTACTAAAATATCACATGGGAATTTTTATGGAAGAAGTATTCAACTTAAGAAGTAAATGTAGAACATATTTTCTATGATATATACACATGCATGCATGTATACATGTATATATATATATAGATACATATATATACCCACCAACAAATATGAATATATAGAAATTCACAGCATAAATGCAAGAAAAGGAAGAGTCAATAATTTGGACAAATCAGTTCTCCTAGATTTAATCTAAAAATTTAATGAACTTCCAGTAAATACACTTCAGTTCAATGGGAATTTCTAAAGAAAATTTAACCAACATATTCCAAAATATGCATAGAAAAAGGAATAGCTCAAAGCAATCAAAATTGCTAAGAAAAATTGATACAGCCAGGAGGATTCATTCTCTGATATTAGTGTAGTATCAAGTGTAACAGTAGAAATAAATATAGAATGTAGAAACAAAATAATTCACAAGAGAAACTTATTAAATGATGAACATGGCATTTAAATTCCATGTGAAAAATGTCCAAGCAACTGGCTATCCATTTGGAAGATAATAACACTATATCAATATACTGCAAACAAAAATAAACACCAGATGCATAAAATGTGTAGGAGGATTTTTTTTAATTTAGAAAATGCAGGGGAATCAGTTAAAGATAAGAAGCATGGAAAGATTTCCTTAAAAAGCAAATGTAAAAAATAATTCTATGAAAACATAAATGTTGATAAATTTCACTTATCAAAAAAATTCTATACCACAATAAGTATGATAATAATTTTTAAAGCCACAAACCAGGAATATATTTGCAACAGCTGTACTTCACACCATCTTTTTTTAAGAACATATACAAATTCAATTAAAAAGAGATAAACCATTCAATAAAATATAACCATGATGATGAACAGAAAGTTCTCTGAGGACAAAATCTAAGTAACCAGTATAAATGTGAAAAGATATTCTATTTTGGCTATCCAGGATTTTCAAATCAAGATAATGATGAATTTTCATTTCACATTCATCACTTGTTAAAATGAACACATCTGCTAATATTAAGTATTGGTATGGCAGCAACAGAAATCTTTATGAGTTGACATGTAAATTTGACAACCCCATGCAAGTCAATGTCCAACAGAAAACCAGATGGCACATTCAAAAAATTAATTGGAGAGAGTCTAGTGGGCTATCTACAAAACTAAGAGAAAGGCTGAGAAGGTGGCTCAGTGGTAGAGCACTTGCCTTGCATGCATGAGGCCCTGGGTTCGATTCCTCAGCATCACATAAGCAGGAAAAAAAAAGCCAGAAGTGGTGCTATGGCTCAAGTGGTAGAGCGCTAGCCTTGAGCTGAAGAGCTGAGGGACAGCGCCCAGGCCCAGAGTTCAGGCCCCACGAACAGACCCCAAAAAAAAAAAAAAAAAACTAAGAGAAAGAGTTAAGAGATAATGACAAAGGACATGGTGGCATTATGGGATTAGAAAGAACAGGAAGTTCTTACTACATTGGGTCGGAACGATGACCACAGGAACAGTGGACATGACATGACCACCCAGCTGAAAGAGTGACCCTTCCAGTGGAATTTAGAGACTGACAAACCCCATCTCAATATCTGCCCCCCACAAGTTTCTAATTCTTTCAGCACCCCACAAATTTCATGTCCTTCTTGGTCCAGAGGAAAACTCTGGAGTAGGTTGACCTTGCAAATTCCTGACCCTCCATAAGGATATTATTCCCCACCTACTCACCCATGTTTGTTGTCATGCCTTTGACCCTCTATGGGCAATGTTTAGGCATTGGCATTTAAATCCGGCATGACACTGTTATCTCTGGAGTTGTCCAGAGACAACTTACTTCTCAAGTTTTACATGTCCTCTTTGCTTCAGTCGAAGAGGAATGTTTCCACTATTCACTCTATTTCTTCATATGGCAAGACTAGATGAAGAGAATAAGTATGAAACAGCATGTATACAACATGTTGGGGTCGTTAACTTTATTCCATCTTGCTATAGTTCTGGGCCCAGAAATGCTGAACTGTGTTCCAGTGTCTTTCCTGGCTCTTTCTGAAGCAAGGTAAATAGACCATTAAACAACTACCAAAAAGACCAAACTCTGACATTAAAACCAGGTAGCAAACTCAAGACAGACAATTAAGCTTTCCTCACCCACCAAACCTCCTTTTACATAAGAGATATAGATTATCCTTATCTGACTTTTCTTTTTTTTTTTTTTTGTCAGTCATGGGACTTGAACTCAAGGCCAGGGCACTGTCCCTGAGCCTCTTTATGCTCAAGGCTAGTGCTCCACCACTTGAGACACAGCACCACTTCTGGTTTTTGAGTGGTTAACTGAAGACTCTCACAGGAACTTTTCTGCACAAGCTGGCTTTGAATCACATCGTTAGATCTCAGCCTCCTAAGTAGCTAGGATTTCTGATGTGAACTACTGGCACCCAGCTGACTTTTTCTTTTAAATGACAAAGAACTTTTAGCTCTCCATGAGTCAAACAAGCACATCTTGAAAAAGAAGGCCCTGGACTGGAAAGGTGGTTTAGTGGTAGAGTGCTTGCCTATTATGCATGAAGCCCTGGGTTCAATTCCTTAGTACCACATAAGCAGAAAAAGCTGGAAATGATGCTGTGGCTCAAGTGGTAGAAGGCTAGCTTTTAGCAAAAAAAGCACAGGGACAGCATTCAGGCCCTGTGTTCAAGCCCAGGACGGGAGAGAGAGAAAGAAAGAGAGAGAGAGCCCTAAAACTAACATATTGTCCATATTTTGAGTAAGGCTAGATACATATCCATATTTTAGCATAAGAAGCAACAGCGTCTTGGGCCCTTTAAAACCACTGTCTAATTGTTGGAGGTCACAACAAAATATGATTATATGTATTTACCCAGCACAGAAACTATAAAACTACAGAAGAAGCTGCCATTTTGAGTCTATAATCCCCATTTCATGTACCAAGTATGAGAAATGTTTCTTTCATTTCTCCATCTCTCCCTACTTTATCCTATTATATTAAGATAAATCCTTGCTAAAACTTTCACCTTGCAAAACTCTCCCTTTTATAAGATACCCTGAAATTCTTTTCCTAAGCAGCGTCAAGGACCTGGGTGTCTCATGGAAACTAGGAAGCTCAGGGAAGTCCTCATCTATCATCTGGTGACATTTTCAGCCCTGACATCAGAGGAAACCAAGCATGTTTATCATTCCATAACCAATATAGTTTATGTCCCAGCTAATGACAGGGACTATTAAAAAAAAGTAGCTTGCATCTATTTTACAGTTTGGGCATGAGACTAAGTCACAACAGAAACTAACTTCCCTCCTACTGTGCCCTTGACCCATACCAGCCATCTCTATTGCAGTGAGCAACTCTACAAGTCAAATTGCTTTGCCTCTGTCTAAAAATGCAACCCGGAAGCAGGAAATCACACAGTACTCTTAGAAATACTCTGTAAAATTGTCAGCTGCATTTTAAATATGTATAGAATTAAGGTTGTTTGGCTGGGCTTCAAAACGTAATTCTGATTTTTAAATAGGCTTTTCTAAGAAAATAAACACAGTTCTGTTATAGTTCAAGTATTGATTTATTTTTATCAAGTACACTCCATTCATCGTAAGCATGCTCTGTTTCCACTAATTTGTATTAGGAACCCAGCACAGCATAGACTGGCTTCACTTCAGATGTCTTTGTTTGTCAGTGAGAAAACAGTCATCAAGATATTCAAAGGGCATCAAAATTTTCAGAAGCACCAAAAGGGACCATTGTGGTGATTCTAATTTTTCCATAGATTTCCCCTCAATGGTTATAAATATCCTTGACAAGCCCTGTGAATTGTATCACAGTAGTTCAGGAGGAATGTTTGCTTATTTCTCAGCTGAGATATTTCTGTAAACAATAGATTCCCCATGAGAAGGCCAGATTCCCAATGTGGCTGATAATAGTACGCTCTCTTTGCCAAATTGGAGAGTTTGGCAATGTCCTCTTTCTCTCTGACAGGAACTATTTCTTCCTTCCAAGGGAATGAAATTATTTCAACACTGTTTATAAAATCAATGGGATGCCCACTTGGGGCCTCGCAGTTTAAGAGATTTGAGGGATCCTATGTCTTTAGCATGCCTCCAGGTCCTGTATTTAACACCCACGGAATCAAAGGTCTACAATTACAGTTAGTCTGGTATGAAAGAATGGAAGACAAAAATAGGAAGGAATTAGCATTCTACTTTGAACACTCTGCTTTTACTTAATGTTGTTGATTTTTCTGGGCTTCAGTGAAATGTGACTCTTTGCATATATCCTCCTGAGGGACGGATAAGCATATTTAATTTGGAATCATACAGGATGGTATTTACTAAAAGTGCTTTTCAGAGCAAGACTCTGGTTTAGGCACTATCCCGAGTAGTGTCATTATATCTGAACATATTCCTTTTCATGGGGTGCAAAGGAAACATCAATCCAACCTGTTACTTTTTATGGCCAATTCCATTATCTCTTCTCCTATAATTTTTATGTCGGTTCTTCTTTGTCTCCCATCCCCTGGTGCTAAAGTCTTCATTCATACCTTGCTTGGAACACACTCATCAAGTGGCTTTGACACTCAGGTGCAATTACCAATGATGCATTTGCCTGGATGCAAATGTCAGGATGTTACAGCAGAAAGGTTACCTCCCCACACTGTGGGATAATCACTCTGCCAAGTGCCAACACTCCTGCTCCTGTTCATGCTGCTTCCTTTCCTGATCCAGTGGGGGAGGGAAGGGTGTTCTGAGCATTAGTCACAGAAACTGATCCCTAAATCTGCATCTCCAGGGACAGTCACACTAATTGGCAATCCCAGATTTTGTTTTCTACAAAGGCTCTGGGGAAAATTTAAAAATAAATAAATAAAAATAAAAAGGATTCATCTCTAGAAACATAGGTGAGTTTGACTCTGTTCTTGCAGAAATGGCTTCCAGGCGAGTTAAGTGCATCAGTCTCAGGATGGTCAGATGTCTAGGTAAAAGTCCAGGGAGCATTGCCAGCTGGATTAATTATGAGTATCTGGAAACTCTACCTCATCAGAGGTCTCACTAAGGAGAAAAACAAGTGAAGCAAGAGGCACTTCCTGGGAATCAGGAGACAAGGAGAAGAAGCTGGCAGTCCAGAGAGACCCCAGGGGGAACCGGTGCATTTTGGGTGAACTAGTGCATTATGGGTAAAAAGTGCACTTTGGGTGAGTTAGTGCATTTTGGGTAAATGTGTGCATTTTGGCTTTCCTATTTGCTGCTATTTTGCTGGGCTCACTGTGGGAGGAGGGCCGGGGACACACATGCTGGCTTTCTCTCCAACACAGCTGAGACCTTCAGGAAATCACTGCAGAGGCAGGAGGCGGCAAGGCACTATTTTTATCTCCAAAATTGATTCAGCTGCAGTTTCTGCTGTGCCTTTGACTCCATTGCTTCCCAGCCCTCCCTGTCACTATCCCCCACTGGCAACTTCATCCCAATTTGGAGACTTATCTTCAGCTTCCTGGGCTGCCCCTTCCCCCTCCCAGCTTTGGCTGGGCTGGGCTGGGCACTGGCAGGCTCCTGCAGGATACTGATAGTGACAAGAGCTGATAGTGCCCCAGGCTCTGACATCCCACAGAGGCACGCTGCCAAGCCAGCAGAGCAGCCAGCCTCTCTGCACTCAGCCAGCAACTGATTGTTCGCCCTCCAATTTCCCCTGCCCTTGGGAACAGGGTTGCACAAAGAAAGTTCATCAATTGAAATGCTGCCTGCCTGAACATTTGCCAAATGTGTCCCATTTGACTAAAGTCTGCGATTTCAGATGTGGCCAGGAAGAAAGGACGTAGGTACACGTTGGGCTTTTTATCTTCTTCTTAGGTAGAGGGTGGCTTTGCACAGATGATCCTAGAAAAGGATATTTTGCCTCAGAGGACTGGGAGAGGTTTCTTGGTTAGGGGAGACAAAGGAAGAGGATAAGGTAGCTGTGACATGTGATGTTTGGAGTTGCCGCTCCCTCTCCCTGAAGGCTGTAAGCACAGTCTCCCAAAGCCAGGTAGTGTTCTGTTCATTTGCTCTTCAGGTCTCTGCCTAATACAGGGGATGGATCTGAGAATGGCTCGTGACCATGACATCACTGAATACATAATTAGAAAAAGAGAAAAGGGTGTTCCTAGACCAAGAATCAGGCTGCCTGTCCTCACAACTCCTTGGTTAATTGTTCAATTCCGTCTTAATCTGCATCGTGTGCAGAGAATAGAGCCTGGCAAAACTCTGTGAAGGCAATAAGATGGTCAAATCGGTGCAGGAATAACTGGCACTCTAGACGAATGGTGACAGTCTCTCAGCACAGGGGTTTGAATAGAGTGGTTGGTGTTCTGGAGATGCTAAACAAAATCAGATCCTGCTGACTGTGATCTGAGGGTCCCCCCAATTCCATTGGCTGAAACTTAACTTCCCTTGTGATAGTACCAAGAGGTGACGCTTTAATAAGTGATGAAGTCATGAGGACAGAGCCCTTGTAAATGAAATCAAGAATCTTTCTGTGTGTGTGTGTGTGTGTATGTGTGTCTGTGTGTCTGTGTGTGCGCATGCACATGCATGCACCAGTCCTTTGGCTTGAACTCAGGGCCTGGGCACTGTCCCTAAGCTTTTTGCTCAAGGTTAGTACTCTACTATTTAAGCCACAGCTCCACTTCTGGATTTTGGGGTTATTAATTGGTGATAAGAGTATCATTAACTTTCCTGCCTTGGCTGGCTTCAAAAGTTGATTCTCAGATCCCAACTGCCTGAGTTGCTAGGGTTACAAGCATAATAAAAGACTCAAAGATGTTTACTTCTTCCCTCCCTTCTGCAATATGAGGACATTTGTCCTCTGGAGATGGTAGAACCAGGCACCATGACAGAAATAGCCAGACATTAAACCTACCTGTGCCTTGCTATAGGACATGGCAATCTCCAGAATAGTGAGAAATACATTTCTGTTGTTTATAAATTATTCAATTTGAGCTGGATGCGGGTGGTTCGCACTTGTAATCCTATCTACTCAGGAGGCCAAGACTGAGGATCCAAGTTCTAAGCCAGCTTGGGCAGGAAAGTCCATGAGACTCTTATCTCCAATTGGCCAGCAAAAAGCTGAAATTAGAACTGTGATAGAGTGATAGAGTACTAGCCCTCAGCAAAATGCTAAGGGACAGTACCTAAGCCCTGAGATCAAGCCCCAATATCAGCATAGACGCGTGCACGCACGCGCACGCATGTGCAAGCACACACACACACACACACAAATTACCCTATCAGTGGCATTACCTAGTAGAGCAAGTAAAAAAATGTAACTTACAAAATAAAATCTTACATAGAAGGTGATTTTAGGGACCATCCATCATTATGCACTTAATAAGGACAAATTTTCTGTTAGATGTAGAATGATGAAGAAAGTCTAGACTATTTACGTCCTAGCCACATTTAGACATTTACGTGTACATTCAAACCAATTAGACTCAAATCAATTAAAATGAAATGAACAATTCACTTCCTCAGTTCCACTTTCTAGTATTCTCAATAGCCACTTTCAGCTAGTGGCTACCATATCGGACGGTGCTTTTATGTTTATCATTGCAGAATATTATTCTGTTGGACACTCTTGCTTTACAGTTAGAAACATAAAGTCATGATAGAAATGGTGCCATGGCATGAATGATAAAGCATCAACCTTGAGCAAAAACACCTAAGGGATAGCTCCCAGGTTCTGAATTCAAGGCCTAGTACCTACACACACACACACACACACACACACACACACACACATACACGCACACGCACACACACACATCAAACCGCAATAAGAAACAAACAAACAAAAATAAAAACAAGGAAGTCACTAAGCTCAAACAACTCAGGATAAGTAGAAGGACCACTTGGTAGATTGGAGTGACTTGAGGAGAGAATAGATAAAAAGAAGCAGCTGTAGGCAGGCGCTGGTGGCTCATGCCTGTAATCCTAGCTACTCAGGAGGCTGAGATCTGAAAATTATGGTTCAAAGCCAGCCCGGGCAGGAAAGTCCACATGAGACTCTTATCTCCAATAAACCACTAGAAAACCAGAAGTGGCGCTGTGTCTCAAGCGGTAGAGTGCTTGCCTTGAGCTGAAGAGCACAAAGACAGTGCCCAAGCCCAGAATTCAAGACCCACGACCGACAAAAGAAAGGAACCAGCTGTAAACGGCATTAGAGGATGCAGAGACCTAATGCTAGTCTCACATACATAAATTGTTTTGCAGGTAATCGATTATCCTTGAAGGTCTTAAAGCAAGGTCCTATCATAGTGAATGAAGCCCATGTTAAACATCCTGTTTAACAAAATTTAAAGCATTTTTTAAGTTTTTGGAATCCTTACATACCTATTGTCTTGTTTTATCTCAAAACAAGACTGGGCAGGAAAAGCAAGTATAATAGCAATGATGATGATGATGATGATGATGATGATGATGATGAAGCTATCCAGGGGCTTAGATGACTTGGTCAATGACACTAGGAAATGGAAGAACCATGAAAAGAGCTACAAGTAAAATAATTCTCTCTAAAAACTCTGTCTCCTTCCTTCAACATGCAGTCCTATGGGTGAAAGTTCTTCTCTTATAGCAGGAGTTATAGAGCTGTTACATTTCCTTCCAAAAGTTGAATTACAGTATTATATACTGATAACCCTTAAGAGAAGGCTTAAGACCCATGTGACAGAGTGGTTTCAAATTTGACATAGGGAAGACAAAAATCTGAACGACAAGTTGGAGAAATATATATATATTTTTTTGGGGTCCGGTCATGGGGCCTGAACTCTGGGCCTGGGCACTGTCCCTCAGCTCTTCAGCTCAAAGCTAGCGCTCTACCACTTGAGCCACAGCGCCACTTCCGGCTTTTTTCTTTTTGCTTATGTGGTGCTGAGGAATCGAACCCAGGGCCTTGAGCATGCAAGGTAAGTGCTCTACCACTGAGCCACCTTCCCAGCCCCCGAGAAATATATTTTTAAAGAAACATGTTGAATTGTAACTTAAGCGGGCAAATTGTATAATATAGCAACTCTATCTCAATAAAGGCAGTTAAGCAATCCAAAAAGCCTGGGGAAGATTCACCATCACTACCAGACCTGCCTTAGGCTGTCTATAAGTATGGTGCCTCCTGGAGTCTATCATACTCCCAAAAGCAGGTGCCACCTCTGTGTAAAAAGATAAAATGGAGAGTGGTTCTAAGGATGACAGAGCATTCTACACCTGCCCAAGGACACCGCTAAACATGGAGCATAATGTGGACGTTCCTGAAGAGCAAAACTTCCTGTAGTCCTTAAAACCAGACTTCCTGGGTAACTTTATTTTTTCCATTCCATCCATCAGTCAATATTTATTAAACCTTCTATATGCACCAAAGCATTGAAAATCAGGTATCTATCTGATTTAGTATTAGCCAACAAAAGCTGCTAGATTAAGGTATACACAACTGGCTATACAGCCATTTGTATTATTTGGCATTTGAAAGTGTTTATTCAAGCTGGGCACTAGTAACTCACACCTGTAATCCTAGCTACTTAGGAGGCTGAGTTCTAAGGATCTCAGTTCAAAGCAGGAGAGTCCATGAGATTCTTATCTCCAATAAATACTCGGAAAAGTTGAAAGTGACACTGTGGCTCAAGTGGTAGACCACCTGCCAGGTAGAGCACCTGGGTAATTTTAAACTCAGGGTTTGGGAAGAAGACCATTTGATTAGGCATCAGGGTAAATTGGGGATTGCCTTCTATTCTTTTTATTCTAGGTGTTGTCCAGGACAAGCTCATTAACTGCTCTGACTATTTTCTTGTCTATAAATCTGTGTGAAGTGTAATAAATATTCATCAGGAGCGTTTAGAAGATTTCGTGAGACATATAAGGCATGTGGTGGATTTCCAGTATATATGGTTAGATTAATGCATTCCTAAGACAACAGTAAAGCACTCATTCCTGGCCACCAAGAATTATTATCCCATCTTGGACAAGAAAACAAATCCAGTTCCCTACTCAGGGAGGGTAAGTTCACAAACAGAACATGGTTTGTTTCTCTGGTCTAATCACAGATTTAAAATACAAGCTGAGTTGGGCTTCTGAGAGGCTGATGTGGAGTTAGCTAAGTACAAATCTCAGGGCAAGAGAGAGTTGCTTTCAGTGATACAAATGCATTGCTTCAGAACTCAGCTCCCAGTGTCCTCCTGCTTTTAATCCTAGCTTCTTCTCTAGAGCCTAATAAACGAGCAAATATAATGGCCAGCTTATTCCCAGCATGTTATTGCCTCCTTTGTCTAGCTTCACCATATGCTTTGCATTTATGAGCTGTACATGTTTATAGGACAGTTTTCTTTTCCACCAAACATGTAACAGGTTCAATATGGAAAGAAAAGAAGTCTTCACTATGTTCTTGATTCATTTTATCTCTTGATTTCTTCTATTTGCTGATAAGGTTTTCATCTACTATTTACTGAGATTGCTACTTCTCCCAATCTTTTGAATAACAAAGTAAATGAGAAAAAAAAGAAACTTCTCATGCAAATCAAATCATGACTGCTGATTCAAAAGGTTAAAAAATAAATAAAGTAGAGAACACTTGAAGCAAGAGAAACAAATGAAGCCTTCAATGCTTCAACGACATCTTCCCCCCCACCCCCCAATCCTTCTACGAATCTTGCTACCTGAATAGCTTGCTGGCCCACAATAGCTTTAAAGTAAGAAAACTGGTGTTTGCAACTTCTCCTTGAAACAAGCAGAGAGCTTTGGATGCATTTTCCCCCCTGTCATCCTGTTTCTGGTATACAGCCCTAGTCTGTCTAGGTACATTCAGGTTGCTGGCCCTCGCAGATATTTTTTTTTTAATAGAAGTTGAGTGATCACAGGGGCAAATGCCTTTTGAGCCTGGATTCTACTTGAATGATACAAGTGCTTTCTTGATATATTCTGCTGTGTTTTGAGGGGTGGATAACAGGCCTTCAGTCTTAAATATAACCTTGTGGCACTGAAGGTAAGAAGACAAGTCAGAGAGAGAGAGAGAGAGGAGAGAGAGAGAGATACAAAGAGAGGGAGGAAGAGGAGGGCTAAGCTTTCTATATTTATGCTTTTTGCATTTTCCTGCTGTTTTTCAATGCAGTTCTCTCTTCTCTCAGGAGCAACTCAGTCTGAAGGGTACTGAGGAAGGGAAGCCACCTTGCCTGGGGCAAGAGAAGTCTGGTTGCACTGAGCTGAAAGATTGGGAGCGGTGATTCATCACTTCATGGATCTTTCTGCTTCTCTCACATTTCCTGCAGAGAATGCTGGGTAGACTTACATTCCATCACTTTTAATGACAGGGTTCCTCAACATCCCCTGATGATGGCTGAGTATGACTGGGAAAAGGATTGCTTACTTTTGACCAGAAGAATTGTTTAACAAATGCTTGACATCTGTGAGAATGACCTGAGGGAGTAAAAAACACAAAACAAAAACAACAATAAAGGAGTGTTCGCTTAGCTAGTTGAGTCTTTGAGATACATCAGTGTGAACATTTCCAAGGGCTTGATTGTAAGAAGTTCTTTTTTGTGTTTTGTGTTTTTTGTTTTGTTTTTGACAGTTGTGGGGCTTGAACTCTGGGCCTGGGCGCTGTCCCTCAGCTCTTCAGCTCAAGGCTAGCACTCTACCACTTGATCCATAGTGCCACTTCCAGTTTTCTGAGTGGCTAATTGGAGATAAGAGTCTCACGAACTTTCCTACCCAGGCTGACTTTGAAGCATGATCCTCAGATCTCAGCCTCCAGAGTAGCTAGGATTACATTCGTGAGCCACCAGCGCCTGGCAAGTAGTTCTTTAAATATAAATAAATTGATTTTGGGAGAGTACCTAGTTTGACCAAATAATGAGAATACAGAATGAATCATCAAGCTGTTCTCTTGACTTCTACTTCTCTATAGTGTACAGGAAAGAAAATTTTAAAACAGTAAAATTAGTAATGACTTTGCCTTCCTTCCTACAATGGAGCCTCATCCTTTCCAGGCTCAGCTGAGCTTGTGTCTGGCAGCTCCTACATGGTTAAGAATGAGCACTCGGACAATATTATCCACAACCCAAGTTCACTGTCAAAATTGATATAGTCAAGGTACATCCACACATTGTAACCTTCTAGTGGACTCCTTGCATAAACGACGTTTATATTACTGGCATACATTAGTTTTCCAGAGAGGGGTATCAGAATGATGCATGTCAATTCCATAATTACTTGGGGGCTTTCTGTAAGTATATTTTCTAAGTATTAGCCATCAAAGTTGCAACAGCAACTTAAACATGGAGTGTTTAAGGATATTGAACCTTCATTTCCCCATCTGTAGTAAATAGCCCTTACATGACATTTCCCACCATCTATCCAGATAAGTAAATTAGATTAAATGATACAATGCATGGGAAAATCTCTACCAGTAGCAAGCAAAGCATAGGTGCTTGATAAATAAGTTTGTGCTTCCTTTCAAGCAAGTTGCACCTAGTTCAGCCTGACTACTGAAACCATCTTGTATGCAGAATAAATATTTCCATAGAGAAGGGCTTTGGATACCAGAAAAGAATCTCCTATGTAGCAGTTCAGCCTTTGGGTATATCCTAACTTGAGAAAACCAAGCAATTTCTTCTTTTGTAACAAGGATAAAATAATGTCCATTAGCCTAGTGGCTATTAAAAAACAGGAGAATGTGCAAGGGAAATTAGGAATTGAAAGAGCAAGATCTATATAATTGGTGGCTTTCTAATTGAAGTGGAACAACTGAACTTTGAAACTGGCACAGTTCCCAACTACTGGCAGAGTTTGCAATGGTGTTAGTGTATTAGCATTAATATCAAAAACGGGTACCACCCATGTGGCAAACAGCACTATGAAGTAAAGGATGATTGCTTAAAGATGCCACACTAAAACACACATTTGACTCTGCCTCCCTCTGCCATGGGTGATAAGGGACATCTTGATGTGAGGACCTATGATTTAAGAGAGTTTACATGTCTCTTGTTATCCTCACCACTTCACCTGGTAACTATTTCCAGCATTATTTTGAAAATGAAGAACTCTAGTTTACTAAGATGTGAAAAATACTATCTCTGATGTAGCTACATAAGAAACAGGACCTGAGTATGTTCATCTCCAAAGTTTGATCTCCCTACACCCTTCCCTATTTTATAGTGTGCTAGCTTTATTTTCTCCCTAACACACCTAACATAACTGCAAGTGAAATTCTACAAAACATGAGTATGTCTATGGCCTTGTAAGAATCACACATAAAACAATATTATCATCAGATATTTCTAAAAATTTTATCTCAATTGGTCTCTGTTTGTGGTGTCCAAGTTCAAAGAATGGACTTGGAGATAAGAAGTAGAGCAAAACTTTCATGGCAGTCTTGCTAGATTGAGTACCTGATGGGCAGACACCCCAGAGAACTTTACAGCAAGCAATTTATTCCCTCCTGTGTACAAGTCATCCCTATTCCTGCTTCCTCTTTGATTGACTACTATCGTCTGCACAGTCTTCTTGGATGTCACCTGTGTTTCATTCTTTTCTAGTGGACAATTTTAACCCATGCATCACATTGGTAGATTGTAGAAATGAGCTTTGGTAGCTTTCACATACACACACACACACACACACACACACACACACACACACACACACACACACTACCCTTTGCTCTCTTGTGGCAGGAACTTTTCTAGGTATGCGCTTTCTGGCATGTCTACAGTTGTTATAAGCTACTGGGAACTTTCCACTTGGGGTCAGATGCTTTGTTTGAAAATGAGCCTCCACTGTGTAGGGTTTATTTCATAAGTTGCTGGGGTGAGGGAGTAAGTTGAGGTAAGTGACATTCCAGAATAGTTTCTGCCAAATGCTAGCTCTTTCGCCATTATCATTTTTCACTGTATCATCATTTCTTTTTTTCTTCAGTTCATTTTGTATCATCTTTCCTTGGATAATTTTCATGCCTTTAAATATCACATGTGAAATTTTCCAAACATGTCTTTTACTCTGAGATGAAATCTTCATTTAGCCAACTACTATTAATTATAGATGTAAGACAGAAATCTAAACCAAAATTTACATAACCTGAACTCACTGCTAACATCATTATACATATCTTCCAGTTTCCCAGAAGCAACTCTGCTGCTCAGAACCCTCCTAATGACATAATAATCTAAATTTTTTCTACTCCTTTAATTTCTCCTACCTCAGAGAGTTAAGAAACTTCAATTCATGTGTCTATGAATTTTCTCAGATTGAATGATCTTAAATGAAAAAATTACAAATCGTATAATAAATTAAGAGCTTAGTACTTCTCCCAAATAAATTCTCCATTACATTTATTCCAATAAGAGAAAATAGGTCTTCATGGGCTACTTGATCTGAAGATTTATGCCAGTACTAGTAATGTAGAGTAGTTTCTTAGCATTCATGAGCCCCAGGTTTGATCAAAAAGAAAGAGAAGGGCTGGGAAGGTGGCTCAGTGGTAGAGCGCTTGCCTTGCATGCATGAGGCCCTGGATTCGATTCCTCAGCACCACATAAGCAAAAAGAAAAAAAAAAGCTGGAAGTGGCGCTGTGGCTCAAGTGGTAGAGCGCTAGCTTTGAGCTGAAGAGCTGAGGGACAGCACCCAGGCCCAGAGTTCAGGTCCCACGACCGGACCCAAAAAAAAAAAGAAAGAGAAAGAGGAGGGAGAAAGGAGAGGGGGAGAAAGAAAGGAGAGAGAAAGAAAGGGAAAACAAGGGAGCGAAGGAAGGAAGGAAGGAAGGAAGGAAGGAAGGAAGGAAGGAAGGAAGGAAGGAAGGAAGGAAGGAAGGATATCACAAGCAATTTGAGCATGTCAACTATTGTGTATCTTGTAAATACCAGTCTAGTCAAGTAAAAAAAAATCCTTTCTTAAAAAACCAAATTCACACACAGTGAGACCAAAGAGGATATTCTTAAAGGAGGAACACAAAGGCATAATGCCTAGGTACCTCTGATCATATAATATTTATTGAAATGAACTCCAAGAAATGGGAACAAGGGTTTATTTTTCTTCTTTATTTAGATTTGTTGAACTATTTTTTCTTTTTTAAATAACATTATTGTAAAGGTGATATACAGAGGGATTATAGTTTCATAAATAAGGCAATGGCTGGGAAGGTGGCTCAGTGGTAGGGTGCTTGCCTTGCATGCATGAGGCCCTGGGTTCGATTCCTCAGCACCATATAAGTGAAAAAAGCTGGAAGTGGCACTGTGGCTCAAGTGGTAGAGCACTAGCCTTGAGCTGAAGAGCTGAGGGATAGCACCCAGGCCAGAGTTCAGGCCCCACGACTGACAAAAATAAATTTTAAAAAAATTTTAAATTAAAAAAATTAATAAGGTAATGTGTACATTCTTATTGAACAGTGTTATCCCTTCCCTCATTTTCTCCCATTTCCTCCCCCAGACTGCCCAACACCCCCAAGTTGTATCTAGTGAGTTATTGTTTTTGTTTTCTTTTCTTTTTGTCTTGTTTGTTTATCTGTCTTTGGGAGGATAAGGGGGCACAGAAATAGAGGGACATAGGGTGAAGAAATGCAGCACTGGTACTCACTAGACACTAAGTTGAAAGTAAACTATACAGCTTGAGGGTGGAAATGGGAGGTGAACACTCGGAGAAAGCAAGAAAAGAAAGGAAAAGTACTCATTACCTGGTTTAAGTAACTGTAACCCCTCCATACATCACCTTTATAATAACAATAATTGTTTTTAAGAAAACCACATGATAGTTTCTTAGGAATGGAATTTTGCAAGCAAATTTGGTACACAACTTTATGGCAAGTTCTAAAATAAAAAGTTTTCTACAAAGCAAAAACAGGGCAGATTCAGTGACTCTTCAACATCTAACACACAAATATTTTTAATTTGGGCAAATTACAAAGATCTGGATGATAATCAAAAGAAGGTTTTTGTTTTATATTTCCAATCATTCCTAGTTTTTCCACCAGGGCAATTGCTCACAGTTCACTGCTTGGTATCAAGTGTTTGTTCTCCTGAAGTTTGAATTCTTCTTACCCACTAAGTAGGCATAGTTGAACACCAGTTAAAAATCTCTCCCTCTGAGCTTGAGCTCTTTTTGAGTATGCATTGTTATGTTCTGTCTAATTAACTAAGCGGTTAATTAGAAGTCCTCCTTCCCTAAATGTACTCACCACGTGCCTTTAAGAATGACTCTAGAGTCAGATATAGTTTAAATCATCACATGGCAAAAATAGCCCCTGTGTTTTTCAGATTAAAACCAGTCATTACATTTAATTTTTTCTTCCTGCAAACAGTACATTTTACAAGCATTCTAAAGTAACTCTTTTGTCCCCCAAACCCACTAGACTATATACAATCCAAGGTAATTTAGTGGGTGGTTAGTTCTTAATAAGAACCAGGTGGTTCATTTTGTCTGAACATTCCTCTAGCTTTCTTACTGTTTTCATAAGGCTCTTGCTACTCATAATATGTTTCTTTTGCATAATGGAAAAAGGAGTTAGACATATCATCATATCCCATGTTGTAGACACATCATATTGCCTGTGCCTTAGGTTTTAATCCTTGGAGGCAAAATTAAACTACACTATAAATTCTCTTACTGTCCGGCAACAGGTCTTGTTCTTTGGTGCCTGGACATCTTAGGTCCTATTAACTTAAATGTTTTCTTCCACAGGCATGGTAGCTTGACATGACCATCTTATTCTCATGTAATCCTATGGTCTTCATTCAAACTTTGTAATCTCTTAATATACAAAAATAAAAATCTTTTTGGGTTCCTACTCTGTTGGGTTACCAAACCAGATGTTATAATCACTATAGAATGAACACTGAGCTGCTATAAAACAACAGGTGGGTTTTAGTGTCATTTCCCTCTGCACTCACGGAAGAATTCTTCTGCCTTTAGAAAGAAAAGGAGAAACGGTATCCTCTTCCCTCCCATCTTTCAATTCAAATCAAATTCACAGGTCCTACTCCTACTCTGCAGATAAAGAAGATGGAGTCTCACTCTGCAGGAGACCTGCAGTAAGCAGTCATGGCTGCATTCACTTCCTACCTCCGAAGAGGCAGTAGTAAGGCTGGACAGCCAGGCCACTCCAAGAACTACACACAAGACCAACTCCCCGTCTTATGTTTAACAACACCAATCACAGAAAGAGCTCTGTTTCATTGAGAATGGGATCGGTTCCAAAGACAATTTCAAAGCTCACATTATTCCTTATCCATTACAAAATACTCACTCTCAAATCAACTTTTGCCCCAACATGTTGCTACTTGTAACCATTTCTAGTTGTCAGGTGCTGAATTGCAGCATAACTACAAGCAAGACCTTTTATCATAGAGGGTTAATATTTTTCAAAAAGAATAATTCTGGGACATTTCCCAGATTCGCATCTGGCTTTCTCATAGTTCCCTGAGGAAAGGACTTGCAAAAGAAAGCAGTGGAATAATTAAATGTATTAAGTTTTTTTAATATGTGATTTTTTTTGCACAGCTGTATACAACCCACTCTTTACCAGGTACCAACTGGCTATGTTTTCTTTTATTTGTCTCTGAGTATCTGACTTGAATGATGATGTCTTGCAAAGCGCCCTACCCACCCACACATGCATGAACACTTCAGTGATGATTCAATAAGATTCAGCTCTACAATGCGTATCTGTAGTCTGTTGGGTGGAACACATTTTTCCAATACATAAATTCTTGTTTCGTAATGGAATTCTTTTCAAGAAGTGTCACTAGTCACACTCATTTCAGATGGAGGAACAATTAAATGGATAGAAGATGAGAAAGAGATAAACAGCTCAGACATGAAATAGAAATAAGACAGGGAACAGCAGCTCTCTAACCCCACGGAAGCAGCAAAAGAAGACATGTATGATCTTGATGTTGATCATAAAATTTTAGAAATGTGTTGTTTTTCTAGGGAGAAGATCTATAAAATGCTTTATATTCTCAATGAAGTTCACTGCACTTTCTTTTTTATCATTCATTACTGAATTTCAGATAACATAGTGAACATATTGAGTTACTTAATACCATAAGATGTACTATTTGTTTCAGTTGATGATTACTAATTTACTAGTTACATTTAATGAAAATAAAGTCAAGTCCCCTTTGGAGAAAATGTAACCCAACAATGAAGACTCATGTGGACATAGACAAATTTATTTCTAGGGGCTGGGCAGCTGGCTCAGTGTTAGAGTGCTTGCCTTGCATGC
Source organism: Dipodomys ordii (assembly GCF_000151885.1). Lineage (NCBI taxonomy): Eukaryota > Metazoa > Chordata > Mammalia > Rodentia > Heteromyidae > Dipodomys > Dipodomys ordii. The sequence continues at coordinate 5,319,298 of NW_012267217.1, forward strand.
ATGAGGCCCTGGGTTCGATTCCACATAAGCAGAAGGAGATAGAAGAGGTGCTGTGGCTCAAGTGGTAAGGTACTAGTCTTGAACTGAAGAGCTGAGGGACAGCGCCCAGGCCCAGAGTTCAGGCTCCATGACTGACAAAAAAAAATTATTTCAAGGTATAATGTTACAATGACTAAAGTGTGGTATGGATCAATTCCCAGAATTCCAAGAAGGAAGTGCTAGATTGAAACCAGAATAGGAAAAAAATGAGGAAGACAGTATACAATCAGAATTTTGAGTGGTGTTTAGAATATTAGTTGGTAAAAATCATGACAAAATGAATCCCACTTAGCAAACCCAATTAAAAAAGACAGAAGGACCCTTTGATATCTGAGCAACCAGATGTATAAAACAGAGATGAGCCATTTAACAGCAAGGGATTATATTTAACTTGTAAATTATAGCTGATGATCTATAGAAATAACAACTCCTATTATTGGGAAATGACATTGTTTTACTATATGTTCTAGTGGTTTTACAGATATAAGTGTCAAAATGTGAGCTAGGAGAGAAATAATTATTCTTGTAGAAAACAGTTTCCATTTTTAAAAAAAGATTCAGAGGAATGAGACTATGTTTAAAAGGAGAGTTAAGCTGGTCACCAGTGGCTTACGCCTGTAATCCTAGCTACTCAGGAGGCTGAGTCTGAGGATCGCAGTTCAAGCCAGCCCAGGCAGGAAAGTCTGTGAGATTCTTATCTCCAATAAACCACCAGAAAACCATAAGTGGCACTGTGGCTCAAATGGTAGAGCCCTAGCCTTGAGCTGAAGAGCTGAGGGACAGCGCCCAGGCCCAGAGCTTAAGCCATATGACTCAAGAAGGAGAGAGAGACAGAGAGAGACAGAGAGAGTAAGAGAGGAAGAAACAGAGACAGACAGAGACAGAGAGAGTAAAAGAGAAAGAAACAGAGACAGACAGAGAGAGAGAGGAGAGAAAGAGAGAGAGAGAGAGAGAGAGAGAGAGATGAAACTGGGCAATGATGCTTACATTTGTAATTCTAGCTACTAAGGAGACAGAGCTAGAGATCTATAGTTTGAAGGCAGCCTGGAGAGAAAAGTCCATCAGACTCTTTGTTCAAATTAACCACCAAAAGGCTGGACGTGGAATTTTGGATCAAGCATTAAAGTACTATACTAGCCTTGGACAAAAAAGCCCAGAGTCAGTGACCAGGCCCTGAGTTCAAGCCAAAGTACTGGCACACACACACACACACACACACACACACACACACACACACACACACACACACACACACACAGTGTTGAAGATAGGAAGATGGTAAAAAAAAAAAGAGAGAGAGAGGCTTAAAGATTTTTTTAAATGAATGAGACATCTAGCGATATTTTTAATTTTTTTTCTGATGGCCTGAGATATTAGGTCCTTTTTCTGGCATCCCTATATTCTATAGTCAATATTTGTTGTCAGTACCACCAGAGGCCAAGCCCTTTACATGAGTCCTGGAAGTTGGGACCTGTAGGGACTGATGATTTTTTTCTTACACTGTAGAAAATTGGAGTCTGGACTCTATTATGCAGATGTAGAGAAGTTGTTGAACTTTGGAGTCTTTTTGTTTGCTTATTTTAGGCAATCTATGCATTAGAAATATACCTCTGACAGAAATATAGGGACAATCTTGGAAGGAAAAGCTGGGATGGGTAGTGACTGATAGGAGACTTTAAAAAATCCAATGCAAAAGAATTGATAAACCTAATTAGGGCAGTGACACTAGGTATGGAAATGAAGAGACGGTGTTGACAGGCATTCACAAAGTAAAAAGAAATCGCCACACCACTGATTTGAGTGATGTTGAAACTAAGGGTCTCAAAGAGGACTCCTGGCAATGAGAAAGCAAGCTACTTTCAATAGTCCTGTTTATAGGAATAGCATAAATTTAAAGCTATATTATAAATAATTTTATTGATCTAATGAAAAATGAATTCAGCATACATGACAATCAGTACATTCAGCTGAAGAAATTAGGAAAGTCATGTAGTCTTAAATTTGATCTTAAATATCACTATTGATACATATATTGTCTTTCATCATAAATATATGCATATTTTTCAATGTCCTCTAAAAATACCTAGAAGTAACAACAATAAGTAATGACAAACACTCCAAGTCTCTCTCAATACCATCATTACAGGAAAGAGGACCCAAAATGATTTCTACTGGCCCATGATGGGAAATTTGGCAACAGGCAACCAAATTCAAACAATAGAATATATAATGGGACAAATAACACATTTTCTCTAAGATATCAGAGGAACTGTAAAAGAATCAGGGTGCTTATTGTACAATAAGAAATACCTGAAGAAACATAATCATCAAATACAACCTATGGTCCTTCTTTAGATCTAATTAAAACAATCCAATTGGTTAAATTCATATTTGATATAATTATGAATGCATTGCATGATACTAAGAACAATGCTTCCTTCTATTACTACCATTAAGTAGGAAAGTCATTTAAGGTCCAAACCACACTCTACTTCATCCACGAACTATATGCGAAGCCATAAATCAAATGTGATCTTCTCTTCTAAATCCCATCACTGGCACATCTTACAATGCTCAGAAAAGACGATGTTATTTTGTACAATTGTATTGAACATTGGATTTTATTCCATAATTTATCATTTTAATAATAGCCACACCAAGGAACTGTAGGAGCAAGAATGTTTCAAGCCTATTCCGCTTCTTCAGACCTGGGTGTCAAGGGGAGGAAATAAGAGAAAGCATCTGCAGTAGGTAAATGCTCTGGAAAAAGGATAACTCTACATTAAATCACAGTGTGGGGAAAATATTATCTTGACTGCCGATACTGTCAAAGTTCCTAGTAATAGAAAAGGGCCCAAAACAATTTTTAAAACAAAAATGAAACAAAATGTGCAGTGAAGCTGAAAATAACAATGAGAAAAAAAATCTATGGGCAGAAAGTCTCAGTATTTGAAATTTTTTCACAGCATCATTGCTGGCAAATGCATTGATGGTGATTAGGCCTAGCATTCAAGTTAGGTAGGAAAACCAGACCCTCTCATCCCCAACTGGGTCCAGTTTCTATTTCTGTCATTTGCATGACCCCCAAACTGGCTCAAAGGGGAACAAGTGAGGATGTATCACAGAAACCATAGGAACACTGCAATTTGACAAGTCTTTGTACTTTAGGACAAACCAAGTTCAAGTACATCATCCCACAGCTGAAAAATGGGGCTCTGAGAAAGGTTGACTTCTGAATTTACCTACTGAGTTGCAGCAAAGCCAGTCTGATTTATTTATCTATTTTATTTTATTTTATTTAGCCAGTGCTGGGGCTTGAACTCAGGGCCTGGGTATTATCACTGAACCTCTCTTTGTTCAAGGCTTGTGCTCTACCACTTGAGCACACAGCACACAGCAACACTTCTGGCTTTTTCTGAGCAGCTGATTGGAGATAAAAGTCTTACAAGACTTTCCTGCTCCAGCTGGCTTCAAACCGCAATCCTCCAATCTCAGCCTCTTGAGTATGTAGGATTACAGACATGAGCCACCAGCAACAGGCAGCAAAACCAGTCTTTGATTCAACTATACTTATCCCAGTTCAAAGTACCTTCTACTCTAAGACGTATATATATATGTGTGTGTATATACTATTCTTTTCCTTCCTATTTTAACTAACTTGGCTCATTCACAGAAGTACTTAGAGGTTTTCTTGAAAAGTTTATTTGTGATTATTTCTCTTTGAATAGCAGAGGAAGTGTGAACCTCAACTTTATTTATCTGCTTTTTTTTAAGGCGATGCAAGTTTTACTTATTGAAATTTGCTATAATTGCTAAGCAGTGTAATTTTTATACAACATTTTTCCAATAAAGTAATGAACATTCAGATGAAAATCCCAGATTTGATAGAGGTATAGGCATATGTCTATCATAAAGCCAAAAGCTACTGCCTGGGCTATGACAGGTACATTTGCTTCCCTTGGGAAAAGACCCAAGATCTGATTCAGTGTCTAGCTTTCCTGTGGACACATTAAAAAGAAGTCTAGTTCAGTCAAACAATGTGAGGCAGAAAAGATATAAATTTGTTTCATTTTAGTTATGTACTGATTTCTTAGAACTGCCATTGCAAAACACCATAAACAAATTGGCTTATAAGACAAATGTATTTCTCATAGCCCTAGAGCTGTGAAAGTCCAAGGTCAAGATTTATTAAATTTGTCTTATTGACTTGTCAATTGCTACCTTCTTGTCAGTCTCTTTACCTGAGGGGTGGGGGAACAAGACAGAGACCAAAACCAGGGCAGAGAGGATATGCCCTGATTTCTCTTGTTGTGAAGACACTAATAGTATCACATTAAGGCTCTATCTTGATGATCTTATCCAAATACTTACCTCCTGATAGGCCCCATCTCTACTTGGAGAGTCACAGTGAGAGTGAGAACTTCAACAGATGAATTCTTAGCATGCATAACAATCCTGATCTGTGCCTCAAATTCAAATGGCAAGCACCATGACATATCTACTGATGTATTCAAATACTCTGCTGGTTTCAGAGTCCAGTCATAATACAGAAGGCTCCACTGTAAACTTAAGTAATTATGCCTGTGAATGACTCAGTGTCAAAATAAGGTATAGAAGGATGAAGATCTCCATATTTGCTGGGAAGGAAGTAGAATGCTTGACTAGTACATGTAAGGTCATGGGTTCAGTCCTCAGCACTGCTGGAAAAAAATATTTCAATACTTAAATTTTTAAGAGCATACAATTCAATGCATACCAGGAATGTACCCTTTGCTGGGGTTGAGACACCCAACAATCTAGATGCTGTCTTCCATTTCATTCCTCTGTCAATAGATCCTGAGTCAAGACTCATAAGTAGTTATTTGAAAGTACCCGGACTATAACTGCAGTGTAAGGGGAAGGGTCATAGAAAAGGGTACATGATTAAGTCAGTACCACAGTGGTGGCCAGGAAAATCACAGTGATCTCAAGAGGAAAATATGTTCATTATTCCTCCAGAGAAGTAAAAGAAGGGGACTATTTAGCCATCAATATCCCTGACTGTTATTGGTTGGTAACTGCTGTATGTCCACCCCCACATCCTCAGCCTCTATGTCTTTATTATTTGTTTTATCATGGACCATTTTTCTCTGAGGACAGTATGAATTCCTGAGCAACTAATCCTTATGTCTCCTTTCCATTCCTGCTCCTCTATGTACTAATCTGGTTACTATTATATTCATTTTTCACATCAAGATCACACTTAACAAGCATTCATATTAAGCTTCTCTCCCAAGTCTCACATTTGACATCACAAAATTCTTCCTAAGTCGGAATCTTACACTGAGAACTAAACCCAGAATTTATCTACAATCTCAACCCAGCATGAAGGCATAAAAACAAGCATAACATTTGTGGGGGGTGGGGTGGGAGAGGAAATGTAGCATTCCTTTTCTTACAGTACTTGGCGATCTCTGTATTTTTATCTTATCAGTGAACTCTGATCATAGAGATTCCATTTTTGCTTAAGATTTTTTTCTGACTGTGGCTTTTTGTGCCTCCTCTAAATATCTTCCTAGAGCATTTGGCCATGCTCATGCTGTGATAAAACTAAAAAAAAAATCAACCTCAAACTCTCAATTGAACATTGAAAAGGCACACTCAGAAAGCACAGACTGGAACTTAGTATCTACTTGCAAATATCATTCTCCAGTTGTTTCAACCTGTCATGGCAACTGATAATGGGTAAGATTTACAAATGCCTGGGACAGGAAAGGGTCGATAGCAAGAAATGGCAAATTGTTGACTCCTGCAAGTTTGGGTAAAATGAAAACAGAGAATTAGCTAGAGTGTTTGGCAAAATACAAGCTATTAGAGCCCTCAATGGGAGGTATTTTAGTTGAGTGGTGAAAAGATAAAACTTGATTAAAGTCAATTAGGCAGAAAGAGGAAAGTGGGAAAGTAGAAAAACGAGTCTTGACAGCCTTTTGAGGATAGTAACTTTCAGGGGGAGCAAAGAAGCAATATTTAGAAAGAGATATACAGATATGAACTTAAGGGGAAATACACAAACACACATTTAAATTTTTCAAGACAGATAATAACAAGGCAAGACAAGTTTTTAGGCAATGTAAATGATCTGGTCAATATTAGCACTAGTATGAACTAGAGAGGAGCATATATTCAAGTAAGACAGAATAGTTACACAAATGCCTCTGATAAGAAAAGACAACCCACACTATGTATGTTGAAAAGCAAACTTTACAATTTAGGCAGGGGTGGGGGGGGATAGTTGTAGAGATAGGAAGGGAAGGGATGGGAAGGGGAAGAACAAAGGAGGAGGCAACAATGCTTGATAGAAAATGTACTCATTACCTTGCTCACGTAACTGTAACCCCTCTGTACAGTATTTTTACAATAGAAAAAAAAACGTATTTAAGAAGAAAGATGACCCTAAGAGAAGAGAAATATATGCAAATGTACATGGGTTCAGGGGCTTGATGGAAAGATAAGATTGTTCCATGTGATTGCATCTCTTAAGAAAATTCAAGGTAAGATCATCTATGAGGTTGGGGGGAGCAGGCAAAAGAAGAGAAACTCGTTTTTTGTTTTTTTTTAGGAGAAAGATTGTGTGAGTGCAGTCATTTCCTATTGCCATAACACAGAGTCACAAGCTGAACACTTAAAAACAACAAGTGAAGTAAACCAAGCCCAAAGAAACATAGGTCCCATGATTTCCCTTATTTGCAATATCTAGTATATGTATGAGTCAAGCACAAAAGGCCAGATAAGGTGATGTTAGGAAAATGAACCCTAAGATATGTTCATGCATTTGTTTCTAACGCAATTATAAGATTATTTCTTTGTTGCTTTGTATGTCCCTCCCCCACAGTATAACCCATGCTTTCACTGTATTTGATGTCGGTATAATTTGTGGAGGGGAAGGGGAAAAACAAGTCGTTTAAATAAGGATACAGGTGGACCTGTTGCAACAAACTTTACAACTTTGGGGGGGGGGAGGATTTGGTGGGGGGAGGGAAGATAGGAAGGGATGGGAAGGGTAAACAAAGGAGGAGGCTACAATGCTTGATAAGAAATGTACTCACTATCTTGTCCATGTAATTGTAACCCTTCTGTACAGTATTTTCACAAAAACGAGAAAAAAGAAAAAAAAAACAGAGTTGTTGCTGGTCTCAGTACCGGTGGCTAGAAATCCAAAATTGGAATGTTGGTAAGGCACACTTCCTTAGAAAACGTTGGAGGAGAATCCTAACAGGTTTCCTCCAGTCTTTGGAGCTCAAGGCCTCCCTTGATTTGTGGCAAAATAACCCTGATCTGCCCTACTCTTCACAGTGTTCTTCCCTGAGGCTCCATGTTTCAGATTTCCTCTCCTGTCTCTTATGAGCACATCCATCTCTGGATACTGGGTCTACCCTAAATCCAGGATCACCTCATCTCAAGAGCCTGAATGTAATTATACCTGCAAAGGACCTTATTTGGAAGAAAGATCACAATCACAGGCACCTGAGTCTAAAACTGGATATATCTTCTGGATGGATACCATTCAAGCTTTTTTATATCCTTCAATGACACACCCACAATAACATAACATCTCTTTTAGTCCCAACCTCTTAAAGTTTCCACCACATGCCAATAGCCCAGCCAAGTGGCAATCAATAATAATCAATAATGTGGTATAGACCACATTGTTGTTGGAGGATACCTAAGATCCAAACCATAATTGGAAGTGCAGTCTAAAGTGTCAAAGATGAATCTTTATTAATAAGTCAAAACAAGAATAGTCCACAAAACCGGGTGCTGGTGGCGCACGACGATAATCCTAGCTACTTAGGAGGCTGAGATTTGAGAATCGAGGTTCAAAGCCAGCCCAGGCAGGAAAAATCTGTGAGACTCTTACCTCCAATAAAACACCAGAAAACTGGAAGTGGCGCTGTAGCTCAAGTGGTAGAGCACTAGTCTTGAGCTGAAGAGCTGAGGGACAACACCCAGGTCCAGAGTTCAAGCCCCATGACTGACCAAAAAAAAAAAGAATAGTACACAAAGTTATGTTATTTCCCTTAGCAATGTTTTACTGTTTGAGTGCCAATGTGAGGTAGGTGGCTAATTAACTTAGCTCAAATTAGTTTTTTTTTTTCCTAGCAGGTAGGAAAAAGAGAGTAACATCGATAAGCCTTAGAAGTAGCTAAGCTGTAGAAGTAGCTAAGCAGTGCAGAACTATAGTGTAGTGCATAAAGGCCCTGGGTTTGATTCCTCAGCACCACATAAGCAAAAAGAAAAAAGCCGGAAGTGGCACTGTGGCTCAAGTGGTAAAGCGCTAGCCTTGAGCTGAAGAGCTGAGGGACAGCGCCCAGGCCCAGAGTTCAGGCCCCATGGCTGGACCCAAAAAAAAAAAAAGATGCATAGTGTCAATGCACTAGAGATCAGTATGTGGTTAAAAAGTCAGAGAAATGAAGGGTGTTTGAGGATGAATAGAAAGTATGAGTAGTGTATGGAAATGCTTAAGTTTAATTTTTTTGAGGTCAAGATTTGTGAACTTTAGTTTTCCATCAAAATCACCAGAGATTCGGAACTGTTTGTCAGAGAAAGGGCCGTGAAATTGGTCTTATGTCAGGACAAGAATCAGTTGCTTAGGACACATATGATCTTGTGTCCACAAAAATGCATGGAAGTTCAGTGAAAATAAATAAAAATTGATAGACATGAGGGGCCGGCAATGTGGCTTAGTGGTTGAGTGTTTGCCTCGCATGCATGAAGTCCTGGGTTCGATTCCTCAGTACCACATACACAGAAAAAGCCAGAACTGGCACTGTGGCTCAAGTGGTAGAGTGCTAGCTAGCCTTGAGCAAAAGAAGCCCTGAGTCCAGCCCTAGGACTGGCAAAAAGATGATAATAAATAACTATCAAAAAGCTGGCTAGAAGCATGATTGGTAGAGCACCAATCAAGCAAGCAAACTAAGTGGATTCAAGGCCCTGAGAATCCTGCTTCATGACAAAAAAAAAAAATAAGAAAGAAAGAAAGACATGAGAGATCAGAGTAGTAGAGAGAAATGTGAAAATCTCATGGTAGTGGTTTGATGGCAAAGCAAGGTGAAAAATCATCATGTCAGAAGTCTATAAGGATGGTAGTAGCCAGGAGATGTCCAAATAAATATTAATATAAAACACCTCTTTATAATTTTCCTTAAACTTCTTTCACCCAAGAGATCAGCTTCCTGAGAGTATTAGATCTAAAAAAAAGCCACATTTCATATCATTGTTAACTATCCTCATATACATATACAATGGTTATTTTCTAGGAGATAATTTAGAAGAAAATAACCTGATTTCCCCCTCAAAATTATGACAGGAATTACTAGCCGATTGTAGAAAAAATGCCTTGATGTTCCCTCCCCCAAATTACTTAAAATCTAGGACCATTTCCAACACCTCCCTCTTTCCTCCAAGAACACAGGACTAGACTCTCATGCTTGATTATTTGTCTTTGCCTCCCTCTCCAATATCAAATAATTCCAAGAACCATGAGTTTATGGGAGTACATACTTTGAACCTCAACTCCTAAGCTGCTCTAGCTACAGTGCCTCCTCCTACTCCTTAATATGTCACTAGTTTCTAAGAGGTATCCTATAGTAGCTTCCAAAATAGTCCCCGAAGTCTCTGATATTGATACCCTTACCATGGCAGGGCTGGACTTAGTGAATTATTTCTGAATACTAAAAGGAAGAAAGATACAGTTATTATCAAGGAACCAGAAGCTACTAGAAGGCTGAAATCTAAGGATCACAGTCTGGAGCCAATCTGGGCAGGAAAGTCCATGAAACTCTTATCTCCAATAAACCACCAGAAGTGGAGTTCTGGCTTCAGTGTTCAAGTGGTAGAGTGCTAGCCTTGAAAAAACAAAACAAAACAACTCAAATGCCCAAGTCCTGAGTTCAAGGAGACACACACACACACACACACACACACACACACACACACACACAGAATGATAGGATTACAAAAAGACATCAAGTGACCAAGTGACACATTGATTCATACTGATCATCCTATTTTGGCCTGCAAGGTTTTCTTGTTAATTTAAATACAGAATGCAGGTGTTTTTTTTATAATTAAAACCCACCTGCTGCTAATCTGAGCTAGCAGGGTTTGACTTGAATAGGTTAAAATCACCATGAGTGTGTGTGTGTGTGTCCCTTTTGTCTCACTACAATACAACTTACCTTAATATTAGTTTTATTTCTCCTAACAAGATTTCCTCACAAGTCTCCCATAGGCTACTCAAGGTCTATATCTATATTTTTCTTTAAATTTTTGTTTTCCTTAGAATGGATGCTCATAGATAAGCAAGTAATAACTATTCTTGTCCTTGGTTTACTACTGAACTCTTTGAGTATTTCTGATAACACATGCTAATATGTTATTTGTCTTAAATATCTTTTGAAAATACAGTTCAGTAAACTATTCAGATGAAATACCCCAAACAACACTTTTTCCCTTCCAATAATGTTGTGTATTGTCTTATATATCACCACAACCATGTGTGAATGAATAAAGCAGAACCCAAAGCATATGTAATAAGCATGCATCTCAATTTATTGTTTATGGCTGGAAGAAGTATTTAGTTCGGTCTTGAGATTCCTTCAAGCAGTCAGAAATCCACTGACTTTTTTTAAGGACTGAAAGCATGGACTGGGTTGTCTTAAAGTCCAACTATTTTATCTTAAAGGGAGCACATGTGGTCATAAATTGATCAGGATCATTAATTGGATAAATTTGTATTTAGTTTTGTATCATCCTGGATGTTTCCCAAATATCTTTTTATCTCCTTTATTTTTGACCTTCTCAACAAATTGTGAGTTAAGTATATTACAGCTTTTTTTTTCCATTTCTATTTTTCAAATGAAGAAACAGCAACTTAGTGAAGCTAAATGATGTGTCCAAATCCCACATCTCCTAAGTTATGGCACCAAAATTTGAACAAGGATTTCTGAGGCCAAGATGTGACTGATTGATATTCAATCAGCAGCAGGAAGGAGCAGCCTTTCACACAGGAGCAAATACAGGTCTAATCGTTTTTGTTACATATTCTCCAACCTTCTAAGAGTCAGTTTTGGTGCTTTGTTTTATGTGATGTTGTTGTTTTTTAAACCTCTTCCATGTGGAACAATCTGTCTTTTATCATACTCATTTGTGTTTCACATGACTGAGTTTGCTGAGTGGGAAATCATCAGAGTATTATTCTAAATGGAAAAAAATCAGATAAAACCCCGTGTTCCTGGCTGCAGGCTGTGTGATTATGAACACAATACTGTACTTACAGTAGGTTGCCAGAATGAATAGACAACTGCTGCTGCCTTTGAAAGGATGAGCATTCGTTCTGACCTAATAACTATCTAACGCTGGGTACAATTATCTTCCTCCAAGTGGCGCATTATTATTTGACACATTAATTGTTGTGTCATTTCTATCTGAAAGGCTTCTTGAGTATGGAATACAAACCAGAGGCCTCATGAATTTTCTGTGTCAGGATGCTGCAGCTCCGGTTTACCTTTCTAAACTAAAATCCAACCAATCACCTCGCCTATTTACAATGACCATTGGCAGACCTGTGCTACTGGTGACCTCCAGTGCTTTCTTCCTGCGCCTTGGTGTAGCTGATAAACGTTCCCAGCTGTGCACTTACTCCCCACAGCTGTGAAGCATTTCTTCTTTGTAGGCAGACCTCAGAAACAGAGCTTTGCAGCATGGAACATTTGTCATGACACGGAGTGACAGAGTAGTCTCCTTTCTCTACACAGATTCCACTTTGTTTCTACTTCATTCTTTTCTAGGAAGTGTGTGGGAGGGGAGGGTCTCTGTATAGGAGGCAGTTTCTGAGAAACAAAGACTCCTTAGGCTCAGCAAGATCCCAGGGTTCAAGTCTAGATGATGCCTTTCCATTGTTGCAGCTGCATTTCGGCAGCCTGTACAGGCTGATGGGTTGGCGGCCCTGGGTTTGCCTCTGGGCCTGTCATCTGTTGTGTTGTTAGACCACTGATGGGCTGTCTCTGCTCGCCTGTTAAGCCTTCACTTCCCTTTTGTCCAACTTTGCCTGCCACTGGCCAATGAAACCAAACAGTCACACAGCCCTTCATCCGGTTCCAGATCACAGGAGAAAACAGAATCTCTTCATTGTCTTCCAGAGTACCTGGACTAGGCATGTGCCCCAGCAAAGTGCTGTTTAAAAGGAAAAAAAAATAATAATCCACATTAGAATGCATTGGATACTTCATGCTTTTTTGCTAGTTAATGCTGTGCCACCCTGAAGACTCCTCTCCCCTTTGAGTTTTAATTGGGTTCTTTTCTGTCGTTTTCATTTCAAAATGCTCCTGACTCTGACATATACTGCTGCTGATTACCAAGTGAGTCGTTCCGTGAGCTAGAGGTATGATAAATTAAATATGATATGTACCACAGAATCTATCTTTGGCTGCTTCCTGGCACATGATAATTTGGGAAAGGACTATTAAAATAAAATATTAAAGAATAAGCAGAAAGAGCCCACTGTTGCCATGTCCAATGGCAAGAGAAAATTACAGGTTTCATTGTCTATGCGGCACCATCTGCCTGTTTGCTGGGGCTGAGCCTTCGGCTCTCCCAGGGGAAATAGCTGTGGATAAGTTATTCAATTAGAACAGCATTATTGGCCAGCTACCTTGGAGAATTGGGTTGATGATGTTGTGATTATCCTGCTCTACATTCCTTCATGTCTTGGGCAGACTACAGCACGTGGCAACTTCCTTAAATGTTTACTGAGCCCTACAGTAGAAGTAAAACAATTGAAATGAAGAATATCAAGGATTCCTGAAAGAAAATCAATTTTGAATGAACTTTGCTTTTTTAGCCACAGCTCTAATATTCTGAGTCATACTGTATTTTTGTCGACTTTCATTGAATTAAGTGACGGAAATGGCAGGAGGGAGGGGCAGGAGTTTCACAATACGCGTTTAACCTGTGGCACTACACAAAATCATTCTTCATGTACGATTACAAGGTTAAAAAAAAAGGCTCAGGCCTACTCACGTATGATATTAATCTTAGGGATGGGGAAATCACATAAAGTCATAATGCTTTTTTAATTGAGAATTTGGCTGCTCTTCAAACACTACTATTATCACAAAAGGTAATCATTATTTTATGTTACTCTTCAGAAAGGGAAAAATCCCTTTACCGGTCTCAGCATTCAACCAACCATTTCCTAACATTCATTGTTATCTTTAGGTTGATATACTCTTCTTGAAGACAATTGAACATACAGAGAAATATTAAAAAATTAACTTTTCAAACCTCTCATATATAGGTTTATGTATGTGCACAAACATATGTTCATATAACAAGGATTTTGGGAGGGTATTTATTTACAATTTAAGATAACTTCTGGTGATGTGCTATGGTCATTAATTGAGCAAAGAACTCATACTCTCATCACTGATTTGGATGCTGATTACTCTGAAAAGTAGCTATGGGTAATTTTAATTGTTGATTTCATGAACAATTACCTGTGTACATGATGATGGTATTTCATGTAATTCATTTTAGGAACATCTTAAGAATTAAGGTATTAATTATTTATTACAAAAAAGTAAACCCCCAAGATATCATTAATTTTTCAGTCAACCTATGCTATTTTTTAGATTCAAAATGTTATTTACAGGCAGTCTGATCTTCCTTTTTCTCCTGTTACTTTTCACTGCTATTTTTTCTGTTATTTTTCACTGTTTTTAAAGTCATTCTTTATTGAGATATTAAATTCTTCATATGTTTTCTTGTTTTAAAAGTTGGGATTTATTTTCTCTTACCTATTTAACTCATCACACATGTACATTGTTCTTTGGTATTTCTTGGAGATTTTTTTCCTCAGACCCCATATGGATATCCAAATCCTTAGACCTTCAAGACCCTTGTATAAAATGGCATAGCATTAGCAAATAATCTATGCACATCCTCCTTTATATTTTAAATTATATGTAGATTACTTGCAATACCTTATACAATGTAAATATCATGTTCATTGCCGAATCAGTCACAAGAGAAATGACTATGCATATTCAGTACAAATACAATCACCCTTCCCCCAATATCTTGAATCCACGATTGTGTGAAATCATAACTGGGGAACCAAAAGACACACAGCCATCGTATCTATGTACATGCACATGTATACATTTTCAACAGAGTGCCCAAAAGCATATGTATCTTGTAAGGGCAGGCTATATTGTGAAAGACGTTAACATCCCAGTAACTAAACACCCTGTTGACTAGCTTCAGGAAATTTGACAAGAATCCCAGAACCTCTCAGTCAGTTGTCCTCTGCATGGTAAGATCAGTTTTCCAGCATGCTTCAATGTCAAGTCACCTCCACCTCTTACAACGCTCCCAGGAGATGAGATCACGTGAAAACATGTGCCAGTCTCTACATGCTTTGGGCCTGGAAATCACAATTCTCCTAAAAGACACAACTCATTATTTAACTCCTACCCACTGAAGAGAGAAGGAAAGAAAGAAAAAAACCACAAATGTTGGTTTGATAGGTATAGTATGAGTGTTTTGTCTAGCAGTCTTCCAAATATTGAAGGTTTGTGCCTCAATGACTCATACTCAAAAGATGAGAATTTCAAATAGCCTGACATTTCTTTCCAGGAAGATAGAACTGGTGTGGTTATGAAACAGTCTGCAAATGAAAACTCAAGAGATTTAGACCTTAAACATAACACTACTACAATCCAAGATTCTTCTTCAACTTTACTTGTTTCAAGTGAAAGTGTACACTCTTCATTGTCCTGTCTCATTATCTGGATCTTTTTGTGAATCATTAATTGATAGTAAAACACTTTTTATCTCAGAATGAACCTAAAGGTCATAAAGAAGATGCAATGACTATGCATGAAGATTTATAGATTACTCTTTTACATGGTGGACCCTTTAGAGAGACTGATCTGTTGAAAAGGAAAAATATAAAACCATATTTATTTACCGAGTAAATGGAAAGAGGAGTGAAGAAAATCTAAAACCATGTTTCTTCAGCCAGTGACTGGAAAGAGGGGTGACAGAGAAGTGGATGTGAGCAGATGGTAAACAGAGTTCAATATTGTTGTTTTAACCACCATCTACCCTTTGGATCCTGCAAAGATTCACTTGATTTTCCCTTAGCCACAGAGAGTAAAATGTACCACTTACTGTGAAAGTTTTCCCTCAAGTTATGTATTGTAAATTTGACCTAAAGAATTCTCCATACATTACTTTATTGCAATCAAACCTGACTGTAAACACATTTGTCTTTAGTCTTGTCATAACAGCCAAGTTTTAGCTAACCAGAGAGACATGTTATTCAAATTAGGTACAAATAAGTCAAATTTCAAAATCTAGCAGTCCAGCCGTGCTTATACCTCACGTCCATTTTTCATATACAATTTCTGTGTGTCTATTTATAAATGTTAGCTAGCTATGTGATGGTTCCACAGTTATTCTAAATCTATTCTGATTCTGAGATCCATTCAATTAATGAATCTTTTCTAAATCAATTAAGCTCTGTTGAATTTAATGTGTCTGAGGGTTTTTTTTTTCATTTAGCACTCCTTTCTAAGAGTATTACACTCAAAGTCTTCTTCAGTAATGGTATAAGCATAAAGCCAAAATCTATGGGTTATAGACATAGTCTCAGTGTCAAATCCATAGGTTGCTCCTCTAGCTCTGAAAATCCAATCAATGCTCAGGTCTAGAGTTCAAGCCCCATGACCACAAAAAAAATAATCCTATCAATGGAAATAACAAAGCTATATGACATTCACACATCCACCATCTGAAAAGAGAAAAAGCAGTTCCTAGGATCCTGAGAAATCTTTCAGGCATTTGTGAACCTGCGGCTTAGTTAGGCACGGACTGCTGTCTTGGAGACTCTGACTTGGTTTTGGCTTGGTGTGAGTTCTGGAATCACACACAGGGAGACTGTTTTCCTTTCATTCATTGTACGTTATTGGACTCATTAAAAATGGATGGCTCCTAGGAAATATGCAGCTCTCTTGCTCGACTTCATGTGGAGGGCTCAAGTGTTCTTTCATGACCCTAATATTCAAACACTTTTTTATTTACAGTTTCTTTAACAAGTCAGCTCTCAAAACTTTGAGGGGATTATTGCCTCCTTGATTTTTTTAATCAAGTTTGTATACCAGTAATTATCGTTACTGTTCTTTACAGTACTTATTAAACTCTTACTCGATCCATTCTTCAAGCTTGATGTTCAATCAGCTCTCACATCAATTCCTTTCGCATCAACTCCAGCATCCCTATCTCCTTATGCTGGAACGCATTTGAACATAAAGACATGCAGTTGATCTGAGAACTATGTTAAGCAAAGACTTCTTAGTCCCTTCATTTTATCTTTGCCCCAAACCATTATATTCTAGTAAAGACTTTGAACAAGTAAAAATCCAATGGGGTATGATGAAGACTTGTAAGGCCAGTGCTCAGTAGTCAGGAGGCTGAAACAGGATGATCAAAAGTTCCAGTCCCAGACTGGACCATATAGTGAGATGCTGCTCTAACAAGACAAACTCCAAAGAAGCATATCTTTTTGGTATTGTTTGTTTGTAGCTGCCTCAATTTTCAAGCATTTTTTTTTTTACCATTTTTTTTCTTACTATTAAGAAGTAACTATTGGGGCTGCGAAGGTGGCTCAGTGGTAGAGTTCTTGCCTCGCATGCATGAGGCCCTGAGTTTGATTCCTCTAGCACCACATAAGCAGAAAAAGCCGGAAGTGGTGCTGTGGCTCAAGTGGTAGAGCGCTAGCCTTGAGCTGAAGAGCTGAGGGACAGTGCCCAGACCCACGACCGACAAAAATTTTAAAAAAGAAAAGAAAAGAAGTAACTATTGTCTCACCAAACTCAAGGCAGGCCCCAAATAGCTTTCATTCCTGTCTTTTCAGAGCTGTATTTCTTAAACCTCCTTATCAAGTACAGCTCATTGCAACCAGTGCACATTTCTAAGTTTCTCTTTTTTAAATTCTTATTTTATACATACATACATACACACACACATATATATATATATATATATATATATATATATATATATATCAAGTACATGTTCTGTCTCCTATGTTATCAAGAGTGACATCTTACTAAAGGTAATCTCACTGAAAAATTTGGCTTCTTTGTTTTCTAAACAGAGAGGTGTTTAACATAAGAAAGAGCATGGAAAACCATTCATTTGCTCCTACTTGATTTACAGAAACTTGCTGGTCAGAAATATGTATGAGGCCTTGCAGAATGATGAATTCTTTCTTGTCCACACTCAGTAAGAATGCTCAAGTATTGCTGATATTAGCCATCTCTATACCAATACAACTCAGTGGTTTCCCCCCATTGCACCAATCTTTTCAAAGAAGTTGCTTAATCATTTATCTTTCTCCTATTGATCCTTTTTCAGTTGAAACGTGCAGACATACTCAGAACTGCAAAGAGTAAGTCAACAAATATTTGCAGATACATCCTTTCTGAAACAGAAATAAAACCCACAAGCTAATCTCACTGCATCTACTTCCCTTCCTAACTCCCCTGAGCATCAATCAAAATTTTGTTTTTAATCATTCCCCTGTATTTTAAACTTTTACTACCAACACAAATATTTTAGCATTTTTAAAGATTTATGTTAAACATTTCAAACAAATGTCAATACAAAAAAGAAACATCAGGGCTGGGAAGGTGGCTCAGTGGTAGAGCTCTTGCCTTGCATGCATGAGGCCCTGGGTTCGATTCTTCAGCACCACATAAGCAAAAAGAAAAATTCCGGAAGTGGCACTGTGGCTCAAGTGGTAGAGTGCTAGCCTTGAGCTGAAGAGCTGAGGGACAACGCCCAGGCCCAGAGTTCAGGCCCCACAACCGGACCCAAAAAAAAAAAAAAGAAAGAAAGAAACATCAGCTTCAAAATATTCACCAGCTTCAAAAATATCAGTGTTTGTTTATTTAGTTTTCACTAATCCTTCATATACTTTTTGGAGGGTGAATTCTGTTTTGTATAATTATCAAGCATTATTCAATTAATATTATACTTATACCTTTCTCTGCAATATTGTGTTTTTGTTCAGTGTTTGTAAGGTTTGTTTTTGTGGTTATGAGTTCAGCTATGTAACACACTTTACTATTGTATAGACTCCATTGTATACATATAACTGTTTCCTATTTGTTAGTAATTAAGGGCTTTCAATTTCATGCACTGCAAACAGTACTAAAATGAACACTTTGAACATTTTCTTGTGTTCCTATATGAGAATTTCTTTATCCCATCAGCCAATATGTGAAGTCACTGTTATAAATTATTGATATCTTCAACTTTTCAAAATACTGAGGGTTTGTTTAAAAAATAGTTGGCCCAACTTGTACTGACCCCTCTCGCTCTAAGAGGTCTCATTTCTTCACATCCTTTTAATTTTAGTTTTAAACAGCTAAATTATTTTATGATTTCATGTGTGTGATATTATGTTTTCCAGGACTTTTATTACATGTTCATGACCATTGGTGATCTTTTATATATTTACTAGGTGATAGGGTATCTATTATAACTTGTTATAAAAAATAGCCCATTTAAGCCAGGAATTGGTAGCTCAAGGTTACAAATCTAGCTACTCAGGAGGCAAAGATCAGAGTATCAGAGTTCAAAGCTCAACCCTGGCAGGAAAGTGCATGAGACTCTTATCTCCAATTAACCGCCAAATGAATATCAAAAAAGAAAGCCAGAAAGTAGATCTGTGGCCCAAATGGTGAATGTTATCCTTGAACACAAATGCTTAGGGACAGTGCCCAAGCCCTATGTTCAAGCCCCAAGACCAGCACGGAAGCACACACACACACACACACACATGCAAACACACGCACTATGTATATACGTATATGTGTATATATCCTATTTATTTAATTTTTTCCATTTATTTAATTTTTAACACTCTTATTGGTGTATAAAAGCTTGTTAAGGAGCCACTCCTTTGTCGGTTACACAAATTAAAAATCTTTTTTTCAAATCTATTCTTTGTTTTGTTTTGTTATATTTAAGACTAGGTCTTGCTATGTAGTGCAGGCCTCAAACTAAAGATCCTTTCCCAGCTTGCTGAATATCTACAACTACAGACCTGTACCACGACATATGTTTTAATACACAAACATTTTATTTTCATGAGACTAGGTAGGTTTTGTGGTTTGTGGGGGTGTTTTGTGTGTATAATTTTTTCCTTATTTTCCTTTGGTCATAAAGATATTATGAAAACTTTTTCAGCTAATGATTTCAAAAAGGCTCTGTATACAACATTTTTCTGCATAATATTGATTTTTGAGTGCATGTCTAGTAATTAGGGATGAGAATCCCCTTTCTCTTTTAAGTATTCCTGATCCACTTGTAAATTGTCCCTGCTTACCTCACTCCTTTGCAATGTATTATGTCATATGAAAATGTCCTTACTCTGTAGTCAGTGCCTGACTTTCTGTTCTGGATCCATGGCCATTTTGTCTTTTCTGTGCTAATGCCACATGTGTGTCTTTACTACTGCTTTAGCATAAATAGAGTGAATCTCCCCAAATGGTTATCTGAAATGTTAATGATTTGCCATGGGCAGTTAGAAATGAATAATTTCTAAATTTTATATGACATTCTAAGTTCTTAGTTACTAGTTTAGTCTATGTCACATATCTCTACTAATTTTCATTGTCAATTATTTTTTGGTGCTTGTGGGAATTTATTATTAGCCATCTGAGTTCCGGGAAAGCACTCTACTTCTAAGCTGAGCCCTCTGGCCTTAGCCAAATTAATTCTTATATGAATACCAAACTATTTTGTTTATTAAAGTCCTAGAGATGCTATAATATCAGATGGGATCTGCAGCTCTTCTCTCCACTTAGGAAGTAATTTTGTCTTTATCTATTTTTCTTCTACTATAAGAAATTTAAAATTGTAACCAAGTCAAAAGAGTTCCAGGAAATTCATTTGGTTGTCCAAAAATATATACATTAAGTTAAAGTAGCATATTTCAGCTCTCCAGGCTTTTTATGTCCTGGTACAATATATGCATACTTTCTAAATTGTCATATTTCATTATAAAATATTATCTTTTTCATCATATTGGGCTCATGGATTTTTAGATATAGATAACACTAGTATTTTATGTAATTTTAAATTTTATTGATTATTTTTATATTTTTACCACACTTTCTAGTTTCTAATTTATAAGACATAAGTAAATAAATCACTCATTCCTAACTCTATATAGAATACTCTTAACAATCATAAGTGAGTTTTCCAGTTTTCTGAATTTAATGTATATACTACTCTTTTATTTAAAAAAATGTTGATGGTAATGGGGCTTGAACTCAGAGCTTTATGCTTACTTGGCTACACTCTACCAGTTTAGACATGCCTTCAACCTGGTTTTTCATGGTTATTTTTGGAGATGGAGTCTCACAGACTTTTTTCACTGAGTTGACCTTGAACTAATATTCTCCATATTTTAGACTTCCAAGTAGCTAAGATTATAGACATGAACCACCACCTCCTGGTTGCTGTCTTAATAACAATTGTTACATTTTCCTTTCTGTTAGTATTCAGTTAATTTCTATCACTTGGTCCAGTGTATTCTTCAAACTGTTAATAACTATGTAAAAATCATAATTTCATTAAAGAACCTCACTGACTTGTTAAAAAAATAAAATATTATAAGTAGCTACAATGTCAATTTAAAAATCATCATCTTTTCACACTATCTATACCTAGTTTTAAAATAAAAATGAATCAAAAAGAGATGTTGAATTTTATTGAAAATCTCACATCTCTTAGTAGATATTCACATGTGTTGTGGCTTGCTGTTTGAATTTTACTCATGAGCAATCATGTGTCAAGGACAGCCAGTAGTAGCTGTCTGCCCTGAGAACAGGCAACTGTTTAGGATTTAGAACAACAAACATGTTTTGTCTAGGGGTAATATTTTACCACTGACATTATTTAGAATTGCTAACTCCCTGGTTATAATAAAAAGCAGACAGACTTAAAAAAATATTTATTATTGATTTACATTCTCTCTAACAATGTACACTTGTGTATTTGTAGCCTCCATTGATGGCTATAACAATGATACTTTGTGTGAGCCACTGTCTGTCATACCTACAACATTATAGATTTGCCCAAAGAGCCATCTTCACATTCTTGTTTCAGAAACTTTAGAATTTAGCCTAGTGCCAGTGGCTCACACCTGTAATCCTAGCTACTCAGAGGCTGAGATCTGTGGATCTCAGTTCAAAGCCAGCCCCGGCAAGAAAGTCTGTGAGACTCTTATCTCCAACTAACTACCAGGAAACTAGAAGTGGTGCTGTGGCTCAAGTGGTAGAGCACTCATCTTGAGCTGAAGAGCTGAGGGACAGCGCTCAGACCCAGAGTTCAAGTCCCACAACTGACAAAAAAAAAGAAAGAAAGAAAGAAACTGTAGAATTTAACTTGAAGGTCTTTTATTCTGGGTTATTGCTTTTATATATTAAGAACTGGTATATAATTAATATCACTCTTAGAGATAGCCATATAAAATAATTATCTTTTGTTGTTTTTCTAGTATTCAATTTAAAAGTATAAACCTAGTCTAAATTGTATTAATTTTGAAAGTGAACATAGAATAGGAATTATTTTTCCCTTGAAAACTTGAAAGAACTTATCTATAGTCGACTGAGCATTTTTAATTTTCTAACAAAGAATATAAACATTTAACTGATTTTTTCAAATAGTGACTTTTTGAAACATTTCATTTATTGTTTATTTCTTTTTTATTTTGTACTGGGTATGTCTGGCTGAGTTCTCAGGCTGTAAGATTATATTTTTGGAATTTTTTGTAGTTATTAAACTATTGGAATTTATTGTTTATACTTTCTTATATTATCTTAACTGATTCCTACTTTGTTTTTTAAAAAAACTTTCCTTCCGGGCTGGGAAGTTGGCTCAGTGGTAGAGTGCTTGCCTTGCATGCATGAGGCCCTGGGTTCAATTCCTCAGCACCACATAAGCAGAAAAAGCCGGAAGTGGGGCTGAGGCTCAAGTGGTAGAGTGCTAGCCTTGAGCTGAAGAGCTGATGGACAGCGCCCAGGCCCAGAGTTCAGGCCTCACGACCGGAAAAAAAAAAAAAAAAAAAAAAACTTTCCTTCCTTAAATATTATTTTCCCTCCTCAATATATTTTTAATCTTCTGGTTAAGAAACATTAGGACATTAATTGTACAGTTACTGAGTAGTGTTATTATTTTCTTTGCATTCCATATCATTTAGAATTATTTTACATAATCCTTCTGTGCTACAATAGTTATTTAGAGCTCTCAGTCTTGGTATTTTCCCTGTTATTTCTAAAATTTTATTATTCTAGTTGTATTGTGGATGTTGAATGGAATCTGTTCAATTTAGTTTGGGGGTAAGGTTCTTCACATGACTAAGTTGTGTTCTTCCTCTCCCCCCCCCCGTTTTAATCTTAAAAATCATATCACTTTTTATATTTGTACCAAATATGAAAAGACCTTGATATAAAACCAAGTTCTAGTGTTTAAGCACTAGCTTATGACCCTAGACAAGTCATTTAAATTCTGACCTCTTACTGTCCTGGTCAGTAAAATTAGGACAATAATAAAATCTACATCAAAGAGTCTAGTGAGAATCCAATGATTCAAGTACCATTTCTGCAAATAATATCACTAAACAAGTGTTGCTTCTCCCTGGTTTCATTACTTTTTGGAAAGGATTCTTCCTTTACATGTTTGTGAGCCTCTGGTGAGTGTTTGTTCCTTCTGTCTTGAAAATACTTTTTGTCTTGCTCTATAGCTCTCACCTCTATTGTCTCTTCCTGATTAGCAGTGGAGGGGATTTTACAGCTTCACAGCTTTTGACAGGAAGAATAACTTTATATTTTATTGTCAAAGTGACGTACAGAGGGATTACAGTTACATAAGTAAGGTAATAAGTTCATTTCTTGTCAAACTTGTTACCTGCTCCCTAACTGCGGTTCATATAGTAGTTATAAACTGAAATTAAATCCCTCAGTTCTTTAAAGGGGATTCTCCCATGCTTCCCAAGCAAACATATAGGAACAGCAGTCAAGATTTTTTTCTGGTCATTTCACAACTCGTTGTGATCCCAACAGGTGACCCCAGGATATATTTCTAAAACATTATATTTGTAGATAAAAATAATCATCATGTTTTCTGTCACAATTTTTCAGTTTCAAAAAGCACACGAAAACATTGAATTATTGCTAAACCTGATTAACTTCTGTTTTGACTTGCTGGGCATTAAATAAGTAAATAACAACAAAGCCATTATGCAGTATGTGAACTGACTACTTGAAAAGGGCTGTACATATTACAGCCCACATATTAATGTGTATTAATTACTTAGTAATACTTCCAATTTATTTGTTGTTGCTTTTACTGGCACTTGGGGTTTCACTTTTCTGCTAGACTGTTTTGGTCACAGCTGGCACTCTACCATTTGAGCCATGTCTCTAAATCAATACTTCTTGATTTATTGATTTTAATTTGTAAAAGAAACAAATCTAATCTATGGTTTTTAGAAGAATACAAAAATAATCATATTCTTTATATTTTTGCTTAGACATAAGTAGAAAATCAATATTACATTACTGTTTTTTGCCATCATACTTGCAGTACAATTGCCTTTGAAAGCCCAAATCATTTTCTATATTAAGAATGTATCCATATATCCATTAACAAGCTCTGTAGATTGCTCATTGCTATTTATGGTTTGCAGAGAAAATCCTGTTAACATCACGATGTAAACTTATCAGTGAGCATAAAATATCAATATTTGATGGTAGAACTTTATCAAAGAATATAAGATAAATCTGAAAGGAAGTTATGTAGAAGCAGTTAAAGTAATCTTAGTGAGATTACAAAAATATGAATAAAATTGATAAGCTAGTAAAAAGAAAACAGATGATTAGAGATACTGTAACTTGAACTCAGTTAACTATCTGGTAAACTGTCAGAAAATAGTTATTCTGATGTAGTGTGGATTGCCAGTTATCATATGACACATAATAATCATCATTTCATTAATTCTGTGGGAAAGAAATTAAAGTTAAGGTGTAAAATTGTCAAATTGTCAGATGTGAAAGCCATAGAAAGAATGTTGTGATTATTTTCACAGAGATAGACAGTTTTATGGAGATAGTTTTTATGAGAGAGGTTTAAACTGAGATTGTTTTCCTAATTTCTTTCTCAGTTTATTGTTAGTAACAGAAAAACTTCTGGTTACTGTGTGTATATATATATATATATATATATATATATGTATATATATGTGTGTGTATGTATGTATGTACATATATATGTATATATCTATAGCTATATCTATAGATAGATAGATCTATATCTATCTATATCTATGTATATATCTATATCTACATCTATCTATCTATATATATACATGGAGAGTGAAAGTGAGATTTTGTTTCTGTTATTTTGCCAAAAGTGTTTATCAGATTTAAGAATTTTTGGTGGACACTTCAGAATCCTTTAGGTGCAGCATTGTATCACCTGTTAATAAGAATAACTTTACTTTTTCCATTTCTATTTTTATACATTTTGTTTCTTTGCAGTTAAGAATTCAAGCATTGTTTTGAATAAGACTTGAGAGATAGACATATTGATCTCCTTCCTGTTGTTCTCTATTCAACATGTTGGCTATATGTTTATTATACATAGTTGGGGGCTTTTTGTTTTGTTTTGTTTTTCTGTTTTTGGTGCCAGTTCTGAGTCTTGAACTTAGGGCCTGGGCACTGTCCCTGAGTGATTTTTGCACAAGGCTAGCTCTCTACCACTTTGACCCACAACTCCATTTCTGGTCTTTTTGGTATTTTAGTGAAGTTAAGAGTCTTACAGACTTTCCTGTCAGGCTGGCTTCAAACTGTAGTCCTCAGATCTCAGCTTCCTAAATAGCTAAGATTACAGACATGAGCCACTGGCACTGGACTATACATAGATTTTACTCTATTGAAGTAGGTTCTTCCTTTTAGTTTCTTCAGGGTTTTTATCATAAAGGGATATTGAATTCTGCAAAAAAAAAAGTTTTCATCTATTTGAGGTTATCATATGTTTTATAGTCCTTGATTTTGTTACATATTGTATTACCTTTGTTAATTTGCATATATTTAACCTCTGGAATTAAATCAAGTTGAATGCAGTATTTTTAATTTAGTTTGTGAATATTTGAAAGTTATTGTAGCCATATTCATTAAGAAAATGCTCTATAATTTCCTCTTTCATTTTGACTTGTGTTTTGTTTTGTTTTTCCATCCCATTGCTATCTATTTTATGGAATCAGTTGTTAGTTATTCAAAGGTCTGGTAGATTTTCACAGTGAATCCATCCTGAGCTTTTCTTCTCTAGGAGGTTCTTCATTACTGCTGGAGCATCTGTGCACATTGCACATAGATCCATGTAAGCAGTTTGCATCTTTTCCATTCAGAGTTGGGAGGTGAGATGTATCTTAAAATTTATCTATTTTTCTAGGTTTTCAAATGTATTGTAATATCCCTTTCTCATTTCTAACTTTGTGAAATGGGCTTTTTCTCCCTGTTTCTATTGATTATTTGGCCAGTGATTTGTTTTATCAATCTAATTTATGTTTTCAAAGAACCAACTTTGTTTCATTAACCTTTTTGTATCTTTTCATATCTATTTCATTCATTTCTATTCCAATCTTTTAATATTTTGTCCACCTAGTGATTTTAGGATTGGCCTTTTTTTCTCTTCTAATAGCTTAGGGTATATTCATTAGGTATTTATTTCAAATCTCTGACTTTTTCAATTTATGTATTCACAACTAAAGACTTCCCTTTTAGACTTCCTATGTCCCAAAAGTCCTATTATATTTTATTTTCATTTAATTCATGGACTGTTTGCTGCTCATTTATTCAATAAAGCATTGATTATTCAAAGGCGTTCAGTCTCCACATGTTGTAGGGTATTTTTTATGGTTTCTGTTGTTGATTTATAGTTTTATTCCATACTGATCTGAAAAATACTGTTCTTTCAATTTTCTTATATTTCTTAACATTTTCCTTTATGCTTTAAAATAGAACCTATTTTGGGAAAATTATATAGGCTGCCAATAAGAACGCGCATTCTGTGGCCATTGTATCAAATAAGTTGTAGATATTTGTTAAGTTCATTCGACCTATTATGTTAACTCTGAATTTCTTTGCTGATGATTTTTTCAAATTGGATAACCTATTTTCTGTTGAGACTAGGTATATTTAAGTCATCTAATATTATTTTGTTGGCGAGTCTGTCCGAATTTTTATGTCCAATAGTGTTTGCTTTATGAAAGTAGGTGGGGAAATATTTGAGTTTATAATTGTTATCTTCCCTGGATGAATTAGTCCTTTTATTAAGGTGAAGTGACTATCTTGGTTCTATTCTGGTATAAGATTTTTGGCTTTGTAAAAGCCTCCTGAACCTGAAAAGAAACATCTTTTCCCCTCAGATCTGAAAAGTTTCTGCAAACATTTCATTGAATGTATTTTGTGTGTATTTAGTTTATATCTCTATTTTCTATGTCTATAATTTGTCTATAATCAGCTTTTTAGTGATTTTCCAGAGATCTTCTATATTCTGCAAACATTGTTTGGGGTGTATGTGAAATACTTTGGAAGGACTAATGTTATTATATCACCCATTCAGGAAATTGACATAAAGACTTCTTTGGGGGGGGTTTCTAAAAAATTTCTATCTGAATGTCATATCTTCCTTATCTTCAAGTGCTGACATTTCTTTTCATCTTGATTTAGTCTATTGGAAAGACTTTCAATTGAGTTTTTTTTTGTGTGTGTGTGTGTTTTTTTTTTTTTTGGTCCGGTTGTAGGGCCTGAACTCTGGGCCTGGGCGCTGTCCCTCAGCTCTTCAGCTCAAGGCTAGCGCTCTACCACTTGAGCCACAGCGCCACTTCCGGCTTTTTTCTTTTTGCTTATGTGGTGCTGAGGAATCGAACCCAGGGCCTCATGCATGCAAGGCAAGTGCTCTGCCACTGAGCCAACTTCCCAGCCCCTCAATTGAGTTTTTAAATTGACTTGCTGAACTTTTTTATTTCCAGAATTGCAACTTGAATTTTTAAAGATTTCTATATCTTTATTGAATTCCCTTTCTATCCTTACTAATCTACTTTATTTCATTCAGCTATGTATTTGTAGTCATCTATTTATTAGCACTTATTTGCTACTCTTTCAGATGTTTATCCTGGTTCTTTTTAATTTTAGTAACTCTTGTAATAAATCTTTTGAATTCTTTTGGATTTCATTTATTTCACTATTGTCAGTGTCACTTTGGAATTCATGACTTTTGAATGAGCCATGTTTCACATTTCCTCTGTTTCTGCATTTGTGGTATACATCTCAGGCCAAGTCTTTTAATTACCAATTAAATTACCAATTACCAATTTTAATTACCAAGTGTTTTAATTACCAATATCCTTTCCATTGATGTCTTCATTATGTTCAAACATGTCTGTTTAGTCGCCAGGTTGACATGAACTTTCTTCAGTGCACAGAGGGTACAGCTCAGAAGAGGTCAGATACCTCTTTTACTAACCTTCAACAGAGAAAGTATAATACAATAACAAAAGCAACCATTTAAATCTAAATCAGATATTTAGATGTGCATAATACCATTGGAAACAACAAACATATCCCCCATATGTTCAAAGAAAGGATCATTAGTGTCTTATGGATCAAACTAGTAATTTTAAAAATATTAAAGGTATAGATATTAAAAAATAAGTTGTAAAGAGAATGAGGAGAACAGGAAAGAATAAAGCAAAAGCAAAATGGAGGAAGCAAGAGAAAAGTACATGCAATTAAAGTAAAAGAAGTAATAATGTGTCTGATCCAATGGTTCATCCCAGTTATTCTAGCTACTCAGGAGACAGAAATCACCAGTACTGTAGTTTCACGTCATCTGTGACAAAAAGTTACCAAGATACCATCTCAACTGATAAGCTGAGTGTGGTGATGCATGCACTTTATCCCACCTATGTAGAGACAATTTTTAAAAAAGGATCAAAGTACAGTGTAACCCCAGGCAAAAATGCGAGACCATACCTAAAAAAATAAGTAGAGGAAGAAAAGGACTAGCTCTAGTAATAGAGTAGAATTGGGAGGGGGAGGGGGGGAGGAGGAGGAGGAGGAGGAGGAGGAGGAGGAGGAGGAGGAGGAAAAAGAAAAAGAGAAGGAAGGAAGGAAGGAAGGAAGGAAGGAAGGAAGGAAGGAAGGAAGGAAGGAAGGAAATAGAAATGAAACTAAACAAAACGAGTTCTAAGTCAGTATTTTTCATTGCCTAGAACTAGTAGCTGTGGTTGCTCAAGCCAGTAGTGTTTTGCTCCAAGATGTAGTTCTTCATTGTACCCTTGGCTTTCCTTCTATTTCCTCCTAGCTGTTCTCTGGGAACAGCAGGCATCCTGTAATTTCCTTCTGGTTACAGCTTAGGTATAATTGGTGGTGGTCATTTAAGGATCTAGTTCTGAGACAAGAGCTGGTAAGGATGGGATAGGTCCTATAGCCAGCAGCCCCTAGGGATATGGAACATCCATCCTCAGTTTGTTAGCTCAACGACAGCTCTGGGGTGCAGTAGCTCTGGCCAGAAGCAGCAGTTGTGAAGGTGGAGCGCCTGCCTGATGATAGGGCACTGTCTCCCACCATAGAATGGATCTTTGTGTGACCAACCAAGTTTGCATACTCCACTGGATTACCCTATGTAGAAGGCAGGATAGCTCCTGCATGTCCCTAGCTTGGTTTATCTGTTCCACACAAGTCTGTAGGACCCAAACTTTGGTTGACAAGCACTTTCATTTAGTAAGTGATATCTGTTGTGCTGGTAGCTCTCTCCCTGCACTGTTTGGAGAACCAGGGCTGCAGCAGCAGGAACAAGTGATTTCAGAGGGCACACCAAAGTTTGCACCCTCTGGTGAATTATGTGAGGCAAGGTGCACAGGGTGTGGAGCACACCAGCCCTAGTGTGATCTATTTATCTTCTCCCTCTCCGTCTTCCTTTCCCTCTCCCTCTTCCTCTCCCACTCCTGCTCTCTCTGTCTCTCTCTCTGTTTCTGTCTCTCTGTGTCTGTCTCTCTGTGTCTGTCTCTTTCTGTCTCTGTCTGTCTCTGTCTCTCTGTCTGTCTCTGTCTCTCTCTCTCCATGTCTGTCTGTCTCTCTCTCTGTCTCTCTGTATCTGTCTCTTTCTGTCTCTGTCTCTGTCTGTCTGTCTCTGTCTCTTTCTCTCTCGTGTCTGTCTGTCTGTCTCTGTCTGCCTCTCTCTCTCTCTCTCTCTCTCTCTCTCTCTCTCTCCTTTCATCAGTCATGGGTTTTGAACTCAGGGTGTGGACACTGCCCCGGGGCTCTTCTGTCCAAGGCTAGCACTATACCACTTGAGCCACAGCACCACTACCAATTTTCTGCTGGTTAATTGAAGATAAGAAGACTTTTCTGCCTGGGCTTATTTCACTCGGAGATCCTTATATCTCAGTGTCCTGAGTAGCTAGGATTACAGGTGTGAGCCACCAGTGCCCAGCTCTTTGTATTTCTTTTGTAGATCTAATGATTACTATTTCTGATTTCCCTCCACTCCCTAACTCTCTTCTGCATTTCAAATCCACCTTTTGTTTTTTACATATTTGAGGTTGTGTTTCAGATGCCTGAAAATATAGGAATGTGATGAGTATATCTATAATCACCAGAATTCCATAAAAATTTTGAAAACACTTGACACAGAAAAACACTATAATTAGAAAAATATTTGTAAGTTATAACACTTACAAAATTGCCAATACACAGAAAAAAGTACAAATGGACCTTAACTATATTAATAAGATTCTCAACTATGCTTACCAAAAGTATGGAAAAGCTACTTTGATCTACCACCTTCCATCTATTACATTGAGAAATATCCAAAATTGAGATGATATATTTACTTGGAAGGGCTTCAGGAAAACTGACACTTCAAATGTTACTGGTAAAAGTCCAAAGATATGCAAACCACATGGAATGAAATTTGGTAGCATTTATAAAATTATGTTTGTATTCATCTTGGACCTCTAAAAAGGTTACTGTTAGGAATTTGTTTCAAAACTGCAGTTTTTGTATGTATACACACACAAGATATCACAGACAATTTATATACACAGAACATATATATATATATATATATATATAACATAAACATGGGATTTTTGTTAAAGCAAAAAACTTAAAATAAATGTCCATCAATAGATGAATGCTTGAACCAATTCATAGACATCTATGCAAAAGGAGAAAAACAAAAGAGGGGGTAACAATGCTCAATAGGAAACGGACTCATTACCTTGCTCAGGTAACTGTAACCCCTTTGTACAGTATCTTTACAATAAAATATATATTTAAAATTAAAAATTAGTTCAGTTTGTATGTTTCTATAAAGTTTTAATGAGATCATATTAAGTAAAACCCAAAGTAAGGAAAATATGATGGCAGTTAACTACTTTTACAACAAAGAAAGGGATAGGCGGGCTGGGAAGGTGGCTCAGTGGTAGAGCGCTTGCCTTGCATGCATGAGGCCCTGGGTTCGATTCCTCAGCACCACATAAGCAAAAAGAAAAAAAGCCGGAAGTGGCACTGTGGCTCAAGTGGTAGAGTGCTAGCCTTGAGCTGAAGAGCTGAGGGACAGCGCCCAGGCCCAGAGTTCAAGCCCCACGACCGGACCCCCCCACAAAAAAAGCGATAGATATAGATATAGACAGAGGAAAGGAAAAAGGAAGATATAGATATGT
This sequence comes from Dipodomys ordii, assembly GCF_000151885.1. Taxonomy (NCBI): domain Eukaryota; kingdom Metazoa; phylum Chordata; class Mammalia; order Rodentia; family Heteromyidae; genus Dipodomys; species Dipodomys ordii. The sequence continues at coordinate 5,350,187 of NW_012267217.1, forward strand.
ATAAACATGCACACATATATCTACCTGTATATAGAGTTTTATTAACACAGTCATAAAAGTGAGGAGGAAATGAGGAAAAGTTAGATTTCTGGAAATATTCTTTATATTTGCCTTTGCTGGAACAGTCATATGTAAACTCAATCTAAATCTATTATAGATGTTTTAATGCCTTGACAATGAAAACTCTTTACATTCATTGACCTGCAACATTCAGCTCAATCAATTCTCTTTATGTGGAAACATGAACAGAATAGCCATTGAAAGGTATACTTATATAAGGATTATCTGTAATGATTTGGGGATGAACACTGAAAACTCATTTATAGAATGTGAATATGGTCTTAGGTCATTGGGAAATGGCACAAAAACATCAGGAAAGAAACAGAAGTTTTAAGGACTTTTAGAACTATGTATATATATGTATATATACATATGTATATATATATGTATATATATAGTTCCAAAACAAAACACTACATCAAACTTTAAAGGAAAAGACAATTGAAGAATTCCAAGATTATGAATAAAAGGAAAATATATTTATACTAAATATTGATATAGTTGTTACAGCACATTAAATTGGCTCTAACCTCTTATAAAATCAAAGCCAATTTTACAAGTGCTACAAAGTATATCCTGTTGCTGTTTTCAGGAAGAACTACATTTAAAAATTGAAAACAAACAGTGAGTTTATTAGTTAGAAATGCTCTATTTAACTGAGCACTAAAAATTTTCAAAATAAAATACATTGAAAAACTAAGTAGTGATTTTAGTATTTAGGATCTCTTTAACTTCAAATAATGGGAAATCAATACAATAAGGCTTTAATAATCAGGCTAACCATGGAGCAAAAAGAGGAAGACCAAGCCTCATAAACATGGCTTTTCATGTCTTTGTCTAAATATGTATTCTTTTTTCCTTAGAAATGGTAGAATGATCAGTTATCCCACTATTTGTGCACTCCTTGGGTTAGGGATAAATACCATAATGAAAAATAAATGGATATAGGCTCACATAGGCTAACAACTATGACCATTAGAATCATTTAATGGGAAATGTCTTCATCATCCAAACACCAACATGAGTATTGGTGACCACTTCATCTTAGTTAACCGTCAGAGACTCAGAGGAAAGGACATCTCAGATAAGGTTCAGAAGATTTAAATAAGTTGGTTATTCAGCTTTCTCCAAGTAAGGTTGAATTGAGAACTCATAAATGAATAAACTGAAAGCATTTCTCTTGGCTAGAGTTTTGTAGTGCTAATTCAACTTCAGACCCATAAACTTGGAATTCTGTAATAAAAAAAACCCAAGAAGTTAGGAAGTAAAGGAGCCACTATTCTGTGAGACCTTCCCACAAGGAAAGCCAGGAAGCAGACAGATTTCCATGTAACACTAAATAATCCTGCCTAAATAGCACCTGCTAATTGGACCGATAAACACTTCAGGACTAATTTGCAAACTATTTTACTTTACTTTTAAAAATAAAAACCTATAATATCCACATCCTATGAAGCTTTGATCAATAAGCTTGAGTAATAGGCAAAAGATACAGTGGCTTTTAACTGATGAAAAATTTTCTCTTGAATAGGTAACCTATTTCTCCCCTTGAGGAGACTAAAATTCTTATGGAGAATTCTTATCAAAAAATACCTTTTTGAATAGGCACTTAAACAAAACACTGACAAAGATTATGACAGGACATCAGATGCTGTCACATCCATGTTTAATGAAGAAACCAGAAAGATTCCATAAGAATTTGTGCCAATTTAGTGTGTGTGTGTGTGTGTGTGTGTGTGTGTGTGACAATCAGACTTAAGAACTGTTACCAGAAACTCCTGTTTTTCTCATAAACACCTGTATCTTAAATACTATATTGACTACCAAAGGACAACATAGCCTCTTTTAGCTTCAAAGGAATCTAAAAAAAAGTATATTAAAAGGATACCATATCCCTCTAAAAACAGAGTTCTATTAATAAGTAAGGAGGAGAACTAGCATCATGGCTCATGCATGTAATCCCAGAAATTAGGAAGGTTGTAGTTCAAAGTCAACAAATTGGGCAAACTAGTCGGTTGTGGTTGCCCAGGTCTAGGCAGCAGAAGTCAGAGGATCCTGGGCAAAAATCGAAGGCTTATTACATTCATAAACTGCTTTGTTAAATGGCAACTCCTTCGTACAACTACTTAAAGATAACAATAAACACTTGTTTATATTGTAGTGAACAAGAACAAAAATATCAAGCTAAAACAAAAAGATCTGGGGAAATGACCCAAGACCAAACTCTAGATTCAAATCCTACTTCTACCAAAAAAAAATCTGTTTTTCTTTGTTAGCCATGGGGGCATGAACTCAGGGGCCTGTCCTTGAAATTTTTCACTCAAGGGTAGTGCTCTACCACCTTGACCCATAGCACTACTTCAGTTTTTTAGTAGTTAATTGGAGATAAGAGCCTCATGGACTTTTCTTCCTTGGCTGGCTTCAAACTGAGATCCTCACATCTCAGCCTCCTGAGTAGCTAGGATTACAAGTGTGAGTCACAGGGCTCAAAAAAACCTGAGTTATGCTTAGAAAATTGCTCTATAATATTAAAAAGAGAATAATGGTATACTCTAGAAAAGAAAGTTAGACCTATGTGTCCTCACATCTTACAGTGCATTAACATAGTATTTATTCATTCAAGAATCATTATTTTATGCAAATTCTGACCCCAGTACTACTTTAAATGTTAAGGCCACAAACAGGACACAGAGGACAAAGTTGTCCTAAAGAAACTTATAATCTTGAAGGTGAAAGAGATTTTTAACATAAATAAATAAATAAAATAGGCAAAGAGGATTCTGTACATTAACCCACCACAACCACTGAAAAAGTGGGTGAATTATACCTGAGGAGATTGAACACAGAAGTAGTGGGAGGGACTTCATGCCAAAGTTAATCACAGCAGTATCTAGAGAGGAAGTAACCAACCGGGAGGCTATAGTGGAAAGGGGCTATTTCCATCCATTTTGGCAAAAGAGATTCTAAGAGCTTCACAGTTTCCTATACAAAAGGACTCCACCAAACGATGGTCTTTTGTTGTGCAGTTATTAGGGAATATAAAACTCTTAAGTAGAAAGGCAGCGCTTCTACAATATAGTCAGTTATCAATAATGAACGCCACACAGAATCCTATCAATTCTCTTTTTTGCTTAGAATGGAAATCTCATCAAATCTTAGCTTGAATTCTCTTGAGAGTTTAAATACAAATCACAGCATCATTTTTTTCTATTACACCAAGGAAGTAGGACTTACTGCATTAACATGTGGTGGGGAGTTCCCATGACTGCTTCCCTAGGGGTAAAGTCTGTAATTCCATAGTTCATCTCTCCCGGCTATATTGCTAAATCCATCACTACCTCTGGTTTAAAGGGCAGGAGTGTCTCTAGGGAGTATCTTGCAGTGTCTCCATTACTCAACATTTCTATTTGCTTAGTCTCAGGGTGCTTCAGTGACTGACTGAATGACAGCCCCAAGTTTTTCTGAGAACATCTGTGCAATATGGATATTATTGCTGATAGATGAATCCTCTTGTTGTCTCTGCACTGCCACAATACTTCTTGTTTGGACTGTCATCATAGCATTCATGTACCATTGTCAAAATATCCTGCCTTCATCATCCCTCTCTCTGGAAAACAGTCTATTCATCTATTGAGTTCCCCTTCCCCTGTTCTTTTCTTAAATTATTTAGGGTCCTGGTAGGAAAAAGACTTAATCCTTCCAGTTTCCAATAAAAATTGCTTACTTTCTGAAAAAGAGTGAACAGGATTAAAAGAACCCAAGGGTGGATGAAGTCTGTAGAAACTAGTAGCAGTGAAAAACCACAGGCACACCCCCAGCTGAAAGGAAAAGGGAAAAGAATGCCATTTCCTGTCTGCCAAGAGGATTAGAAAGCAGAGGAGAACCCAGGGTAGGAGCTATGGGTGTAGAAGGACCAGGCACCAAAGAATAGAAAGGTGGAGGTTCAAGAAATGCTTTGACTTTCTTCTCTTCCCATTTCTTCTGTTGGAAAAGAAAGAAGACAGGCACAGAGCAGGGAAAGGAGCAGAATTTGACTGTTAGAACAAGAATAACCATGGAATTACTTTTTGCACTCTTGTTTTTTGGGCCTTGCAATTACTTTGACTCCACATTTTTATTAGTGTGCATTAACTGTACAATGTGAGGAGTTTTCTTGTGATATTGCTATGCATTGATATGCATTCTTGCACACACATTTTAATGCATATATGTCACATTTCTGCTAGGGCTAGGAGTGAGATGGCTGGGCTTTAACACATTTCTATGTGACATTATTTTTTTTCCTATTCTTAAACTTTTAACCTATTTTTTTTTTTTGTCGGTCATGGGGCTTGAACTCTGGGCCTGGGCGCTGTCCCTCAGCTCTTCAGCTCAAGGCTAGCGCTCTACCACTTGAGCTACAGCGCCACTTCCTTAACCTAATTTTTTAACAGAAACAGAAACCCCTTGCTTCCATTTCCTCTAATTCATTTTGGTAAACATTATTTTCAATGTTCCCAGGCACAGAGGCTTTTGGCTTCTCTCCTAAGAGTATCCTCTTTAACCCATAGTTTTTATTATCTCTAAGTAGTTGCACAAAAGAGTCAATTCAACATTGATCATGATGTCTTGTACTTTCCATCCTTTTTACGTCGATCATATTGTTTTCTCACATTGCAAAAGTGCTCCCAGTACCAGATGGTAAATTATCTTTTGTTTTGGGATAGGCTCAGATCTGATGGAGATTTTGCATCAAAATGATAAGAAACAGCCAGTAACATTTTCTAAAGTAATTTTAAAAACTCATTTTTTTGAGGCTGGACACATTATTATATAACTATAAAGAGCTTTCTCATTTAACAAATGAGATAAATTCATAAAATTATCAGGAAAAAAATAATAAGATAACATATATTCAGCAATCACAGTCACCTGTTCACTGTAAATGATCATTTGTAAATGTTATTACTGTGAGAAGTTATAAACTTGGCTATGCAGCTCTGGTTACAGCAATAATATCCACATCATAAATTGTGAAAATTAAATGAATAAATATATGTGAAGCACTTAGAAAAGGGACCAAAAGCTTCTTGTTGCTGTGATTATTTATGTAACATTATGCTTTAAGAATGTGTTCACTGAATTAAAAAAAATCACAATATGTTATTATGCCTTAAAAATAAGTAGGTACAAGAACATCTACAATATGGCCTCATTTTTATTAAAAAACACTTTATGTACTGTGATACCCAAAGAACTTCCAAAAAATATTAACAAAATAACTCCTTGGAAAAGTTGCTGCAATGGACTACCAGTATGAAACATGACCCTGTTTTGGAAAGGACATCGGAACGGCCTTTTAATTTTACTCATTATAGAAAATGACCCTCATCATTGACTAGTCTACAGATCTTGAGATGCTTCCCTTAGGGGCTTCTCTGTGATGGACTGCGTTACTGACTTTAGGAGCAATAATGTCTGATGCCCATTTAATTATCCACTTTGGCATCATAATTCTCTTATGATATAAAGTCTGTCTTAAGCTTTAGGCAGTGGGGAAAAAGGCAAGGTAGATGGAAGATGGGTGGGATCAGAATGAGAGCAGGGATGGGAAACACATGAGTATGAGAACTACAAGCAGCTCAGCAGTTAAAAAAAAAACAAAACCTGAAATGGGGGGGGGGAATCAATCCTTCACTTGCTTAAACATTTATGTCCTGTGCCTGAATGCAAACATTAAATTGGAAAAAATTGTGGATTCAATGTAAATAATTTACCATCAGGTTGATGTGATATATAAAGATTTTAGGCAGATCAAGATTGACAGGCAGACAATAATGGAAGAACATCTAGATTAAACCCCCAGCATTCTGAAATGCTGAAGACACTGATTTAATTTTGAAGAACAAAATGCAGTTGGTCTAAAGCAATCATGTAGGATGATGTAAATGAACGTTTTATGCTAGAAGCTGTATTCGTCGATTGTATTTGAAACTCTGCCCTTTTTTTTGCTGTCTCCACAGTCATTGCCCAACCTCAGATATTATCTTGGCTACCCAGACCTACTAAAGTTTTCCAATGGCTTCCAGTTAGGTCCTGACATTTAAACTAACCAGATGTGCACCTCCGTAGCTCAAAAACTTGCTTTCGAATCTACTCACTGACAAGGTACCAACTACCCTTGATTAAGGAAACATTTCTCCCTCCCTCAGTTGAACTTTGCACATCTCCTTCAGCCTGGAATACTTTCCCTCAAGATCTTGACATGCTGGCTGCTTCTTTCATCTAACCTTGGTTCAGATGCCTCTCAGAGCATTTCTAAAGTCCTTTAATAGTTTCCTTTCTCTGAAGCTCACATTGTTTTATACAAATGCATATCCTTTCTGCTTTGCTGGCTGAGGCTCCTCACTGGGGTGAGAAGTATGAGGTGGGCAGCTGAAAAGCTCTGCACCGTGGGATGCACTGTTGATCAGAACTCCCCAGCTGTCACCCACCTGTAGTCCAGCTATAGTGCAACACATACAAAGGCACCACCTTTCTCTGAGAGGCTAATTTTTCCCATGATTAAGTAATTAACAAGAAAAACCATTAAATCAAGTGGTTGGTGGTGCATAGGGTTCTCCATTCTAGAGTTCATCCCCAAACCCTTCTTAAACACACAAGGAAAATAAAGATACTTAAGAGAGAAGAAATGATGGCTAAAATGTATGTATAGATATGTACATAATGTAATGCAGAAAAAAGTTATTTTTAAAGAAACCAAGTGGTGATATTAAATATAGAATTCAAAAAGAAAAACTACCCAAATGCAATGGACAGAATAAAGAATAGAAGATAGAACAAATTACTGGAAGAGCCTATTGAGAAATTCTTTCTGATCAGCAGAAAAGGACAAAAACATAAAAAAATGAAAAGATATGGGGGGATGTAAAAATACAATTACTAAGTCTAGGAAATAGGTATCCCAAAGAAGAGAAAAAATAGGCAGAATAATAAATACTTAAAGATATTCACAGATTCAAGGAGATACAAGCTCAGATTGAAAGTGCTTATCAATTAGCAAAATCCCACATTTGGATACAATAGAGGGAGGCTGATGATATATGCCTGTAATCCCAGCGCTTGGAAGGCTGCGGCAGGATGACTATAAATTTCACATACCCTGGATTCCCATATCAAGACTATAACTCAAGAAAAGAATAATTAATTAATTAATTAATAAGGGAAATCTAAACTCAAAACAGAAAGAGTATATTATCTGAAAAGAATAGAAAGTCATACTCACATTGCAGATTACAGGTAATTTCAACACTAACTATAGATTTAAAGGTCAAATGATCTGAAATTGGGACTTGATATACAATGAAACTATTATTGAAATGAAGTCTATTTTGGTAAATGTCTTCAAAGTTTCTTACACAAGAAGCAGCGCTCAAAATAAAACAAGAAACTCAGATTGTTTTATTTGTTTAACCACAATGGATATACTTCAGATGGTAAAATCAAAATATTTTTTTTTTTTTTTGCTGGTTGTGGGGCCTGAACTCTGGGCCTGGGTACTGTCTCTCAGCTCTTCAGCTCAAGGCTAGCACTCTACCACTTGAGCCACAGCGCGACTTGTGGCTTTTTCTGCATATGTGGTGCTGAGGAATCGAACCCAGGGCTTCATGCATGCAAGGCAAGCACTCTACCACTGAGCCACCTTCCCAGCCCTCAAAATAATTTCTTGAAGCATGGAAAATTTGTAATTAAATGGAATTTCTCTGAAGTTATATAACAAAAACTGTATATATATATATACTTACATATTTGTATATGACCATTATTATGTGTATAATCATTTATATAGTCATATAAATATATGTCATATATTATGTATATAATCATATATGTAGATACACACACACACACACTCACACACACACACACACATAAACACACCCCTAATCAAGAAACCATTAGAAATAGAAAATTCTCAGCCAAATAATTGAACACAAGGTCAACTAATGAAAACCAATAAAAATTTAGAGATGCCAGAAATAAACTACAGAATAGGTTTTAAAATGCATGATTCATAACAACAAAAACTACAACCCTCAAATGATGCCATAAAATGCACAAAAATCTGGGAAATTAAATTAGTGTACTGATAAATCACATCAGTGCATGCCTTGTGATCTAACAATCCCATTACTAGGGAATTTATCTTTAGCATGTCCTCATTCATGGTAAGCTCTTCCAGCACATCCCACATTATATTTATGACAGCACACCTTGTGTTGACAGGAAGATGGAGTCAACTAAAGTATATTTTGATGTTGTTAAGGTGCCACTAATAGAATACAAAACAGCACAATTTGAAACCAGTGAGGGGACACATAGCCCTGGGGAACGATCTTAAAAGCAGAAGACTGAGTGAGTAAGAAAAAGAATAAGATCTTTACTACACTGTCATGCGAGCTAACTTAAATTTAACATGCACAATGACACCTTTTTTAGAACACATAAACAGAAAGTAATGCACTATCATGTTAAAATGATTGCCCATTATGTTCTGAAGTGAATAGGAAATGAGTATGAGGAATGAAGATGAAAGAAAATAAACAAAAATGTAAATAGAATGTTACCAAGAAAGGATTACAGTGTGGTCAAATAAAGGTAGTGTGTCATAAACTCAAGATGGTCACCAGTCTGACCGGTGGTACTTGATGTCCAGAAAAATAAGAATAACCTCTGTCTCCTTAAACAACTGTATTTGGAACTTGTGGCACAGCAGCAGCAAATGAGGAATTGAAATAGTTAAGGCAGCTTGTGCACTGTGAACAGATCTGCAAGATAAATGAGCTGAGGAGACAGCACTATTGGTTCTGTGCTCTGTCCATCTTTCTCCCAGCACAGCAAACAAGACAGCAACACATTGATTTACAGTAAAAGGGCCTATCTTTGCAACCAGAAGGGTTAGAAACTTTATTTTTTTTTCCAATGAGAGCAAATCACTCTTTTAAGAAAGTCATTGAACATCTAAAGAGAGGCTTTGAAAAATAAGTTGATAAAATAGGTAGGTTCTTCATGTGTCTCTTCAAAGAGTATCATAAGTTTGAGCTTCAGAATGGCTATTTTTCCTACCTTACCTGGTCCAAGTGCATTTTGGGAAGATTCGACTTTGCTCAATCTTCAAATGGGAGTCGGGGAGCTGACCACAGTCTGTGTTCCTAGGCTGAGGGTCCTGAAGGCAGCATGAATAATATATTACATCATTACTACAGCCTAGAAAAAACAGGAGGGTAGAGCTTTCTCAGAGATGAATGTGGGACTTTGGAATGAATCCCAAAGGTAACCAGCATCTAGGGAAATGAAGGATACTATTTCCTGCAAATTATTCTTGTTTACTAACAAATTGCCAAATTAGAATTTATATAACACAATAACTATTTTGTTACTTGAACTCTAAAAGGAAGTGATCTGTCTATCCAGGATTTTATTTCCTCAATTGCTTTCAGACAGTATGTTTTGCCCAGCTTTCTGAATTTCATGTCATTCATACCATCTATCTGGAGAAAAGGTTACTTGCTTTTAGCTTCTCTAGCAAGAGCCCAGTTTTGTTGTTGTGTTTTTGTTTTGTTTTAGCTCAATGAGGAATAAAAGAAAGCACCATAGATTTTGGTTAAGTTTCATAAGTTGTTTCATTGTAAATCTGAAATGACAATATTAAGCTTACTGATAAGGGTATTGTATTTATTCCATTAGGGGAAAAATGAATATTTTTTATTTATCTAAGAACCTGCTGGGAATGGAAAGCTTAACTCTGAGGAATACAAAATATGCCAGCAACATGGTCTCCAGGGCATAGTTTCAATGTAGTAGGGATAATAAAATGTAACGATTTGACTTATTCTTTCTCTAACATTTATGTTTAATCCAGCTCAAAGCCATTGAGGATCAACATTTCTAGATACTTTGTATGATATTCTCTGTGTGATACAAAATGTCACACATATCTTGATATAAACATGCCCAGACTCCTCTCTTCAAGGAATTTAAATATCAAAAATCACAGAAGACATAGATACACTACAAATGTAATGAAACACACAGGAAGAAAAATAAAGTAGAAATCGAGAGGAAGTAACATGGACAGAACAGAAGAGGAAGAAATTCATTTCTGATAAGGAATCTGGAAATAATCCATAAAGAAAGTGACATGTGAGTGACATTTGATTATGTACAGAGTTATAGCTGACCTTGACAGAAGCAGACTACAGTCATTCCTGATAGCATTACCTACATGTCAGGGTAAGACATGTGTGTACACCTATGGACTAGTGAATGCTCTTTTGCTAAAAGTGTAAAGCAAGTGGATTTCTCAAGCTAGGAGATTCTGAGGCTTGAGGCCTGATTGTAAAAGCTTGACCTTGAGGCAAAGGATCCTGGTTTGCTCTGTACATTAATTCAAAGTGTTCAGGCTTCCAAATCTTATTGATGAAGTAACCACAGATGACTATTACTTCCAGAGGAGTTTAAACAGTAGCAGAGGGTGACGCATGCCTGTAATCCCACATCTTGAAGAAGTAGAGGCAAAGAAGGATCATGAATTCTAAGATAGCCCAGGCAAAAGTATCAAGGAGATCCTATCACCAAGACCCTGTGTTCAATTCTGAGTACCCGGTAGAAAACAAACAAAAAGAAAGGAGTAAATGTAAAGGATGTATTTGAAGGAGAATAGATCCATGCTAACCAGTTGGACATTTCCCAGAATTTTAAAGAAGAGTTAAGGGAATAGAAAGAAGATTGGCCTGTAAGAGCCATTGTGGACACATTTGTATAGTGTGAAATAAATTATTTGGTGGGCTGAGAAGTTGGCTCAGTGGTAGAGTACTTTGTCTTACATGCATGAGGCCCTGGGTTCAATTCCTCAGCACCATATAAGCAGAAAAAGCTGGAAGTGGCACTGTGGCTCAAGTGGTAGAGCACTAACCTTGAGCTGAAGAGCTGTGAGACAGCGCCCAGGCCCAGCGTTCAGGCCCCACGAATGGCAAAAACAAACAAACAAAAAAACTATTCAGTTATCTATTTATATTAATTTGCTATTTGTATTAATTATTTGGTTACTAATTTGGTTTGTAATAATAAGATAGAATATGCAAATAAAGAGGCACAGAAATGATAAGGTAGGGAAACACTGAATGGAAACAAACAATGGAAACCATTCAAAGCTAATTTTGACAATATTTTTTACCAGTCCTGGGGCTTGAACTCAGGGCCTGGGCACTGTCCCTGAGCTTCTTTTGCTCAAGACCAGCAATTTACCACCTGAGCCACAGCACTACTTCTGGCTTTTTCTGTTTGTAGTACTGAAGAATTGAACCCAGGGCTTCGTGCATGGTAGGCAAGCACTCTACCACTAAGCCACTTTCCCAGCCCCTTGACAAAATTATTAAAAGTACAGGTAGAGCATAAAAGACAAATGAGAAAAATAGCCACAGAAATAAATATTTAGGATGTAGTTGTAGAAGGGAGGTTTTAAGCTGGAAATAATATTAAAGACTAAGTTGGGGAGGGAGACACTGAATGAGCAGGGTAAGAGCATGAGAGGAAAAGTATTATAGGGCAAAAATGCACTGAGCAAGAGGCTATGGCCAATTGGTGCAAATGAAAAGGTTGATTGTGCAAAGAACTAGAAAAGGCCTCAGCAAGGGGCCACAAGCAGTCACTATTGTATTATCTGATATTCTTTAAACCTCAAAAAGCCAGGTGCTATTTGAGTTGATATTCTTGAAATAACACTAACACACGACATTAAAAATACTTTATCTAAACAGCTCTGCCCTCTACTTTCCTATCCAAAGAATCACATAAGATGTGAGTCTTGTTCTTCAGCTGACTTATGAACATGTTAAAAAATAAATAAATTAACACTTTCAAGTAAGTATTGCTCTACTGACCCAAATTATGGTCTCGAGACCTGTCCTAGTTAGCAAAACTTCCCAAGTGCTTAATTAATGGACAGTGAATATATTTGCCATGGGATGTTTCCTGTGCCATAAGCTTCTCTCTGGCAATAAGTTTTGTACAAATGTATCAATTAGTGACCTGAAGCCACTAAATGGATTTCTCTTTCCAGCTTTCACCACTGACCCTTTAATCTACAATTGCTATAATCAGTCCCTATGCTATGTGCGTAGTACTTACAGCTGTCTTTGTACAATATTTGTAATTTGCTTGTATGTTAACATTATGTGTCGCAATTCAGAATTTCTAATTGCAAATTTCAGGAAGTATTTCTTGACCCTTTATTATAAAGCAGAGCAAGCAGATCAAGAGTGAAACAAAAACCAACAAAGTAAGTACTTGCAAGATACATTTAGGCTTGTAGCATCAGATTAAAAGGCATGGATTGTTCTAGGTCTAATATGAACATAAAAACATTAAACCCAAATATGATTATGTTATCAGGGAACAAGAAAGCTGTTTAGTTAATTAGCATCTTGTTTTTAATGATTACTCGGTTGACTGTGAAAATGTATGTGGGTGATGCATCTTAGGATGAGATTCCTAAACATTTACAGAACAACTAAACTGCTTACAGAAGTCTTAGATTGATAAAGAAGCCTAAGAAATGGCTACTGAAGGCTTTGTTATTGTTGTGTTCATTTCAAAGAAGCCAATACTGAGAGAGGGTATGGCTGATAAGAAATGACAAAACCAGCCAAGCATGAAAACAAATTATTAGGCAGCAAATAATCACATTTATGTGTCTGGTTGTGGCTTTAATTATGGAATCCTAATGATTAAAAAGAAAAATGATAGTGAGAAAGAAAGAAAAGAGCAGAAGAAAAAAGAGGCGGTTGTTCATGGAGCTCTTACTTTTTTCTATTATTCAAGAGGTTTGTTTTGTCATCTTCATTCATTTTCACCATGATGCTCTACAACAAATATTGTACTTTTCCATTCTCATAGATACTATGGTTTTCACTGTTGTACCCTTCAGGAATATCAAGTCCAAAAGATTAAGCAAATTTTCTCAAGTTGTGAGGATTTCTTCTTGTGGTTTCTGCATTCCTCATGATCTTCATGCAGCCTCTGGCTTTGGGCACTGAAAAAGCTGTATGGGGAAAATGATTTAAATAAAGCAACAGCACATGGCTTCTCTCTCTCTCTCTCTCCCACTCCAAATTCAGGACACAACTTTATTATTATTCCCTTTGTTCACTTGTAGGTCACATTTAGATCTTAGAACAAATCATGTTGCAGAACCTACTTTTAAACAAACATTAGAAAGCTTGCCATAAATATCATGTGTTCTCACGTGTGGAAGGTAACAATCTAATTGTACATCAGCCAAGAGTAGAGTATGATCAGTGGAGACTATGGAAGGGAGAGGTGGGAGAAGTATTGGAGTATACTTAGAGAGGAAGAGTAAGATTGAGTGTTTTATACCACAGTAGGATCCCTGTAGCTTACAGTTTAGTATATATTTCATAGAAAACTAGAAGAGAAGTTTGAAAGATCCCTACGTTAAAAAAAATGTTCTTTCCCTTATGGTATATCCCATGTGGTCACTTTATTTGGTTTTGGTACCCTGGTATTGTGTATATGTTTATTTGAATTAGGGAAGGGAAGGGGAACAACAGAATGGTGAGACAAAGTACAAGGGTGTGTGGGAACCAATGTAACAGTAATAGACACAAGACAATATGTTCAAATATTCTGTACAACTTAAGGAGACTGGGGGGTTGGGGTGAGGGAAAGTAGGAGAAAAATGAGGGAAGGGGTAACAAGTTTGACAAGAAATGTACCTGTTACCTTACCTATGTAACTGTAACCCCTCTGTACATCACCGAGACAATTAAAAAAAAAAGACACATATTCAAGGAGATGGAAAAGCTACATATTTTGATTTGATTGTTATACAATGTAAAATGTTTCAATATAATAGATATTTACAATTATTATTTCTCAATTAAAATATAAAGTGAATTCTAGTTCAGCTGTTGAATTCTTTCAGATTATTACCCTTAGCCATTGATTTTCTTCCTAAATGACATGACTACAAGTGAGAAATACGCTACAAAGCACTTTTTTTGTTGATGTTGGTTGTGGGGCCTGAATTCTGGGCCTGGATGCTGTCCCTCAGCTCTTCAGCTCAAGGCTAGCGCTCTTCCACTTGAGCCACAGCACCACACTTCCAGTTTTTCTGTTTATGTGGTGCTGAGGAATTGAACCCAGGGCCTCATGCATGCAAGGCAAGCACTTTACCACTGAGCCACCTTCCTAGCCCTACAAAGCATTTTTTAAAATACATAATATAGGCCATGTCTTTCATGAATTACAAATTGTTTTTGATCATTCTTATATACAATGCAGATAACCTATAGCTATAATAACTATTGAAGATATCATAGCACTGTACTTTCCAAACAATCTTACTGGTTTTCTCCAGACAGGAGGGTTTCAGAGTTATAAGAATACCAATTCTTATTCTCCGGGGGGATGGTGTGTGTGTGTGGGGGGGGGAGAATACCAATTTTACATGCCCTATCTGTTGGACCTAGTACTCAAACAAGATAATAGTTCCAAAGTTATTTTTCAAGTCATAACACATCATGAACAAGTTCTATGAATTATCATAACTTGGTTGAAAGAATCTCTTATAGCATATATCCTCAGTTACAGGAATAATAGTTTCATTTGAGGTACCATGAAGCTATTGCTCTCAAAAGAAACAGATGTAAAAATTACAGGCTGCTCTATGGCCCACTGGTGCATGGTCCCAGGGTTCACACATCACTCTTGAAAGCTGCAGACTCCCTCCCGATCCTCCTCGACTTCCTTGCCTTTCCCTTATTCCTTCTCTGCCAGTAACTGATTGATTGTTAAAGGTCCAGTGACTTTAATTAGACTCTCAATCTAGCATAGTCTCCAGCTCCAAACTCTAGGGGAGTAGTTAGGCACTTATTTATATTATTATTATTTCCATAAACAACTTAGGGTCTCTAAGAATTAAATTATTTGTAAGTGTATGTTTCATTATTCTAATTATATGCATAACACAGAGTTCCAGAAGGCATCATTGCTCTGGGATAAACTCCTGAATTAAATCAATTCAGTTGCTGTATTCCCTGGGCACAGAATCACTGAGGTTATAAAAAGAAGGTACTACCACTTATGTGTCATACATCCTGGGATATTTGGTTTTTTTGTTTTTAAAAACACTATTCACTACTGTATGAAATTTTATCCCTATTTTCTAGATGAGAAACAGAGACACAATAAAAACTAAGGTGTATTTTACCAACTCATACACCTGGTAATGAATAAGGACAAGTTACTTCATTCTGATTGATATCTTAACCATGACATCACAATTCACCTGTTTGTTGGGGGAAAACATTCACTAAATTGAGACACTGATTTGTTTATGAGTATAAAGTGCTATTATAATACTCTAACACTACATGGAAGACCATTTGGTCTGTTTTCTCTACCATCTCCTAAGGGGTAATAGATTTCACTTTTCTTCCCAAGGTTTTATTTAAGTTGTACTGTATTAATTCACATAACTTGTTGAACTCCATACTTCCTCCGCATTCACTCTATGTATGGGTTCCTCTCAGACTCTTCCTCCATTTCTCCTCCACCCTTCCTGCCTCTCAGAAGGAGCTCACCCACATCCACCAGGGAACCATCTAGAGATTTGCTCTTACTCACTGTTAAAAGAATTTTTCTACCACTTTCAATGTTCCCATTCCTTTCCATGAATCCTCTTTTAGTTTTTGTTCATTGGACTTGCCTTAGTTTTTATAGACTTAGAAATTCTCCTTCC
The DNA here is from genome assembly GCF_000151885.1 of Dipodomys ordii. Lineage (NCBI taxonomy): Eukaryota > Metazoa > Chordata > Mammalia > Rodentia > Heteromyidae > Dipodomys > Dipodomys ordii. The sequence goes on from NW_012267217.1 coordinate 5,366,049, forward strand.
TCATAAACTGTTTGCTAATTCTTGAAACTTGTCTTACCTTCTGTATTACTCTCTTTAGAATGATATAACAAAATCCTATTTAAAGGGGAAAAAAAGGTAGCTCGTGCTGGGCAGCAGTGGCTCATACCTCTAATCCTAGCTACTCAGGAGGCTGAGATCTGTGAGTCTGAGACAGTTATCTCCAATTAATCACAGAAAAAGCTGGAAGTGGTACTGTAACCCAAGTTGTAACATGCCAATCTTGAGCAAAATTTGCTTAGGGACAGTATCCAGGCCCAGAGTTCAAGGCCTCAGACTGGGAGAAAGAAAGGAAGGAAAGGAAGGAAAGAAGAACGAAGGAAAGGAAGGAAGGAAGGAAGGAAGGAAGGAAGGAAGGAAGGAAAGGAAAGAGAAAAGAAAAGAGTAGCTGTGAACAATAGAGATTTACTTCTTACAATCATAGAAAGCCCAAGATCAGATTGTCGGCAGTCAGTGTCTAGTGAGGGCCTGCTCCTCATAGAAAGGTATCTCAGGTTTTCTCTCTAACCTCCTCAATGAGGACACTGATGTCATTCATAATGTCTCTCACCTCATAACTTAATCCCCTCAGAGAACCTCCTGGCATCATTGCTTTGCAGGGTACAGACTTCAGTGTATGAATGTTGGGGATAGAGAAACATTCTGACACAGCACCCACTTTGCATTCTGTTACAACATTCCTTCAGCACTTTCAAGAGCAATGTAAGTAGGTAAGTAGTTGGTAGTTCAATGGCTACACAATCTTTTCTGTCCTTTAATCTCTTTCAGTTTTCCTGACAACTGGGAAATTTCCAAATAGCAATTGCTATTGTTTCTTCAACTTTTTGCAATTTCCAAAATATTTCTTTGCCCTTACCTAGTGTCCATGCTGATGATGACACTAGAGACATTTATAGTATCAAGCAAAGTTTTATTCATTTTTTGCATGTTTATGGAGATAGGATCTTACTATGTAGTCCAGGATGACCTGTGCAACCTTCTTTGGTCTCAAATTTATGATCCTGTGCTTCAGACTCCTGAGTACTAAGATTATAGGCATGTGCAGCTCCACCATATGCAGCTCCATAAGTTTCATTTCTGATTCAAACATCATTCCAATTAAAAGGAATGTATATATAGAGAGATTTCACCAACTCTCAATAACATATAGGGAAAAATATATAAACGACAAGGTCTATTTTTTTTAACTTAGGAGCTTTCTATGTGAGGATAATATCCTATAGAAGGAACATAAGCATTGGTCACTTGATCAATTACCAAACAAGATAAATTTCTTGATATCTGTATTTCCCTTTATTATTTTCACCATTTTGGTGTTATAAATCTTACTTGATAAAATTTGACCTGATTTTCCAGATGTTATAATAAATGCAGCCCAGAGTTAATTTTATTTTGCCTTTTATCTAGGCAAAGTGCTGAGTCTGCTTTTCCATTTTATAATTATGTAGCTCAGTTGTGAGGTAGAGCCAATTTTTAGAGAGTTGAGTCATAGCCAGTTCTCAAAGCAACCTTGGAGTTGTAGAAAGGATATGAATCGCTATATGTGAAACTATCTAAGCCTAAATGGTTATTTGGTCATTTGCCAAAAAGAAAATTGGTTGACAAAAAAATGTACAAAATTCCCAAACCTAGACATACCTTCCTACAATTCTCTGTTCTCCACATTAAAGGTCACTGGAAGAGAAAAACCACTGATTTATCCACCTATATCTGGGCATTGACCCAAAGCCACAACTTTTGGGTTTCTTACACAAATTTTCTCTTTTTTTATCTGCTTCTTTCTCAAGCAATTTTAATTCACTATAGCTAGCTGTGGCTTTATCAAGTGTCTGTTCATGTTACACAAGTCAGAGAAGTGAATCAAAAGAATCAGCTCTGCCACTCCAGCCTTTCTCTTCCTGAGCTTATCCTTGAAGGGACACAATGATAAAAGGTAGTTGTTGGTGGAGGGTAGTTAGAATAAAGATTATTTGGGCAAATCCTATGGTAAATTTAAACATACAAGTAAGAAAACAATAAATATTTTTTAATCTGTAAAAATTGGTAACCTGGTGACCAAATTAGTTCCCCTTTCTTCGTTGTTATACATGCAAACTGAGTTTCACATTTTTTCCTTAACATCAAATTTTACCACAATACTGAGAGATTTAAGCATAGGAATGTAATCAGAAACAATGCTCACCACTTTCAGGTGTCTTCTACTTATTTCACTTAGGCATGACCACACTAGATGGCTGGATGGATATGGCCTTCTAGGGCACATGGCCAATATGGTACATACATATGAATGAAAAAGCCTAGGACCCTGATTTATCATTAAAATGGAAGCTACTTGGAGGCTGGGAGTGTTTGCCTTGCATGCATGAGGCCCTGGGTTCGATTCCTCAGCACCACATAAGCAGAAAAAGCTGGAAGTAGCGCTGTGGCTCAAGTGGTAGAGTGCTAGCCTTGAGTTGAAATGCTGAGAGACAGTGCCCAGAGTTCAGGCCCCATGACTAACAAAAAAAAAGGAAGCTACTGAACAGGAATATCTATGTAGGACTGTTGCAAGAGGAAAAAGAAATCTTTTAAATTGTGTTCACCTACTAACTAAAGGAATTTGTCTATCAACTGCTGAGGTTATCATAAAATATAAAAGTGTGCCCAGAAGTGAAATGCTGCCACAACTATAAATATATCATATCATATCATATCATATCATATCATATCATATCGGACATTCAACTAAGTGCTAAGATGTTAACCAGAAACTTATATGAAGTGTTTAGAAACTCATATAAGACATTTGGAGACTCATGTCTTACATAAAGAGGCAAAGCATTTAGTGAAGGCATTTCTGATTCTGGAACAGCCAAACTAGACCAATTCCTGAGTCAGATAACAATGAAAATGCAAAAAGAAATCAATCACCCCTCAGATGCACTGGAGAATAACAAAAGCATGAAGATTTGGGGGAGAAGTCCAGATCTGGAAGAAAACAATGAATGGCTCCTAGAACTTTCCCATGATTGTGTCTTTTAATGCAAAATCAGGTTTAAACTTGTCACTGTACAGAGTGGTTAAGACAAATAGAAACTCTCCTATCTTTCCAGCACCAAGGCCAATGGCTAAATCTTAGACGATTACACTACTACAAAGTGAGGAGTCATGGAAATATTGATCCAGAGAAGAGAACATCCAACTCTGTATATAAATTCTCCCCAGATTTGCAGCTAAACCTGGGCCATAATATATGGAGAAGACTCCAAAACCTTTAACTAATAACTGAAGAAGTAAACGTTATTTAACTCCCACCCAAGACATGAAGTTAATTTGGGTATAACTAAATAACTCCAACAATATGAAGCTCAGAAAACCTGACAAAGCAATATGCCAACAACCAGAATCTCTATACAAAATATCAAAAAATATCTACAGTATAATTCAAAAGTATCCCAAATATAAAGCAACCAGGACATCTAAATCATTCTTAAGGGAAAAGGGAATCTAAGCTCAAAAAATATACCTGTAATCAGCAAATTATAGAAAAACCTCAAGGGAGAGAAGTAAATACTACAGAAAAGAACTCTAGCAATTCCAGAACAAGGTTATTTTAAAATTAACAAGCGTCACTCAATGGCCTTAAGAATAAGATGATAGGGAAGTCCTAAAAGTAGCGCAGCAAAATGTATAATCCAACACACACACACACACACACACACACACACACACACACACACACAGAGTAGGAAAACGATTTAAGAGGAAATAAAAATGTTCCCATTGACTTGTATAGTAATACCAAAATCTAGAACATAAATATAATTATAGTCCCAGAAGAGAGAAATAAATTTCAGATTGCCAGTTAATTGATTGACTAAAAATGAAGAGAAACTTCTGAAAGTAGCCAGCAGAAACAGTGACATATTGTATACAGGGATACTCAAAATCAAATGACCTTGAAAGGGGCAGGCGGACATGAGCTTTGTCGACCTGGAATCCATTGAAACCTTTCAAAAAGAAGGCAAGATAAACACATCTTCCACTCAACGTTAAGCTCATAAATGTCTGTAAAACTCTTGTGAGTTCCTCAGTGTAGAACACGTGCGTTTTCTATGTGCATTTTCTTATCATTTTGGGGCATCCTGCTGCCTTGCAGTCTTGGGCACAATAAAGACCCTGGAGTGGTAGACAGGAGAGTTAGAGGGCCTCTAAGAGGGGAATTCCATTTGTGGACCAAACTTGAAAAAAATGGAGCCAACAGAGACTTTCTTCATAGATTCCATCACTGCTGAGTGACTGAATTCAAAAGCTTCCCAAATTTCTGTCAAAAAGCTAATGTTATCTACTGAAGAATGTGTTTGTGAACTAGATGAGTCAGTCCTGTTTTTAAAACTATTACGCCATTAGCATATTAAAATCTACACAGAAAGTTTTTTCCAGTTTCACTGAAATCATTGAGATTAGAAATCACACCAGTTCATATATTCTAATGAACTGCTCAAATTCAGATTTAAATTCATATTTTCTTTTTAAAATACTTTTTATTATCTTTAAGTAGCTGTATAAAGGAGTTGCCATTCACTGAGCCCGTTGATCAATGCCCAGCCCTCCCAATTTTATATTTTCCTGTATAAAAGTCTGCTCCATTACCACTGTTCTTTTCTTTTTCCAATGAGTTTAAGCAGACCAGATTGTTCTGAACTGCATGTCAGTTCTTTATACAGAAACGTCAGTGTCAGTCTTAGGGCAAGAAATAGGAGCAAGAGCCAGGTGCTTTTAGCACATGCCTATAATCCTAGCTACTCAAAATATTTAGCATCATGGTTTGAAGCCAGCAGGATAGTCTGTGAGACTTTTATTTCCAATTAACCAAAAAAGCCAGAAGTAGAGCTGTAATTCAAGGGTAGATTGCTAACCTTGAGCGAATATATTAAGGGAAAGCTCCTGAGTTCAAACCCCAGATACACACACACACACACACACACACACACACACACACACACACACGAGCAAAAGGTAAGTTTTACTATGTAAACACTTTACTAAGCCTTCGCACCTTTGCTCTACTTGTGTTTACTAGTGTCTCGTTGTCCACAGCAAATCATCACATAGATTACAAGGATCTTGAGTCTAGTGGGAAGCCATTTTCAAAACCAATTGGTAGAAGATTTGAAAGCACTGGTAGACATTTTTTTACCCCCTTCCAGCATTCTGAGTTATCCCCTCTCCTTGGAACTTGTGGCACAAAACCAATTTATAAATCTTCTCACAGTTTAACATATGACTTATGTAATAAGTTGGACATGGATATGTCTCTTTTTTCCAATCCTACTTCCATTCTCCATGAAGCCATATTATCCTTAGTTTGCAATATTTGTGATATTTGTGTGTGCCCGCCTATAAACCCATAATTAATTTCTCTTTGAAATGAAAATGGTGCATTAATAATTTTCTACATAGTTAGAAATGTAGATAAATACATAATGTCTGAGTCTATGTTATGTCACACTGATAAGACATAAAGTATTTGTCTAACATCTGCTGCCTCTGACAATGTCACAGACCCCATTACTCCGTGTTGTTGCACAGTAGACAGCAATTTTGTTCAGACTAAGTCACCCTGCCCTTCACTGTCTCACACCAGCACATTCACCTAGTTCTTCACGTCACTACTCTGATGCTGCATTGCTTCAGGCTGTATTTAGAAAATATTTCAAATACATCCACAGAGCAAATGTTCAACCAAGTCCTATAGTTTAATCAAAACTACTGTTCAGTGTTCTTCTTCTTCTATCATTCATAATCTTTAAAGTGTCTGAATTTATCAAGAGTGAATTTTTAATGTTTGGAAACCTGCCTCCTGAAAGTTCTGACAACCAAATGTGACAAGGAATAATTTGTGAGCGGTTATACTAGAACATACCCACATAACTACCCAGGGCATTTGTAAATTTCCCCGTCACACATATAAGAGTGGACAATTCTATATCACCCATTAGAAAGTATCAAGATCTAGACTAAAATCAACTATACCTGTCTCCAGAAATGCAGTAACATGAATTTCAGGGGCAATTATAAAAATAAGATTACTAGCTTTCTGGGATAGAAATTGCTTTCTACATAGCTCAGTAGTAAATATGATCCTAAGTGAAAAACTGGCTTCTTTCTAGAAGATAGTTGCATTATTTATAGTCTCTGAAACTGTGATCATTTTCCTTTTCATGATGGTTTATTCTATCTAAATTGTGAAGCACTTTACTCTGAGCACGGCCCAACTTTTCACTGTAATATGAGTTGATTTGATTCCTGTTTCATGCTTTTGCAACTAATGCTTGCTCTGCAAATCCAAACACTGCTTTGAATCATAAGAGGTCAATTAAGAAAGACTTGTCACACTGGCAGAAAAAAAAAGTCATCTTGAGTGTGTATACCTGTCAGGAAATTATCAGGCCAAGCCAAGTGTTCTTGCAGTAGCCACAAAGAATGAATTCCCACCACCTTATCACCTGTCTTACCTGCTGTGCCTGGCCTGCCATTGGTGGAAGAAATCTGTCTTTGCCTTCACTGTGGATGTGTCAGGTACTCTTACCATCCATGTTCTTTCTACCAACAAGATGGATGTATCACAAACTCCTAAAGCACATTCATTTGGATGATACCCATGCAGGCTAGTTTTGTTCTATGGATTGTATATAAATAGCCCCTTCCAGGCTTTACCTCTGTCCTGGGTACAAATGCCACCAACTCTTTCAAAATCATCAATATCATGATCATATTTTCATTTCATACAAGTATACAAATAATATCAATACTTAGGTGAGATTAACACCCCATATATGTTTGATCAACAACTGACTGGCCTAACAAACGAATGAATCAATATTCTAAGGAATCTACTCTATCTCCAAGATAACAGGACTGTTACTGCTGAGAATGGCTGGCCCTCACTTCTAAGCATTATTAGGCAGATTGACTTGCTATGTCTTGAGATATATGAATATTTCATATGTGTATCTTTTTCCTGTATTTTTTATATTTTTTCCTGTCTCATCTTTTTCCTATCATCCCATGTTTCTTTTCCCCTATTCCTTACTTCCCTCTGCTATTTAACAGTATATGCAAAGACATCTGTACAGTCTGTTCTCAATGTGTCTGTGTGTGTCTGTTAGGAGAGACAGAGAATATGTGAGTAGGCAGAAGGGTGTGATAGAAATGAACACAGTAGCCAGTTGAGGCCGAATTCTGCTTCTTATTGTCACAAATGGAGTATTTGAATACTCTTGCCTACAATAACCCAATGGATCTATGTTAGCAGCTAATAATGAAGAGGAATCCCTTATACCATTTCAGCTGTAACCTAGAATCTTTAAACATTTAATGCAATGCTTATGTGTCCCTCTTAGGTTCTTACATACAGAATACTTTAGATTATGTAAAATGCATACTTCACTCAATGATTACTTAATGATTTCTGTTATGTTATCATGCTCTCTTTTTCCATTTTCTCTTTATTTGGGCACAATGTTACCTGCCTGACAGGACATGTACATTTTCAGTGAGGCTCCCTGAGGTTGTGAGACTAGTGAATAAGGAAATCTGCACGTTTAAACTTCACTGTCCTCACTGATTGAATGAGAGCCTCCCAGTGGTATTACATCAAGCCTAACATTTTGAAAGGTTTTGATTTTTAGACATTAAAACTAATTACCATGTTGTTCTTGGCACGACAATGAACTAGCCAGGGTAAAACTGGTCAACATTCTGTTTATCCAAGGCAGAGGAATTACGTGGACCCCAGATATTCTATTAGTTTTTTCAAAGACTCCATTTTCCTTTTGCTGAAATATATATATATATATATATATATATATATATATATATATATATATATATATATATCCCTGTTAACTTTCAATAGAAATGGAACACATCTACCCTTTGATTTTTTTTTTTCATTTCATTCAAACTAGACTTGGTAGAACTCAGCAGGGCTAAGGACATTCTCCAATTTTCTCGTCCGCTTCTACAGAAACTTATTAAGCTTTCCAAAACATCAATCAGGAGACAAAGAATTGATTTTTTGGCTTTTCTACTTCCTGTTTTTATCCTCTTCCCTACTACCTACTGTTCTGTTCCTTCTCTCCATCTCCCATCGGATTCTACAATCACCAGATATACATTGCTTACTGCCACTATTTTTTCTCATGCCAAAATGTCATGTTGAGATCTCTATGGCTGTTTGACCATTCAGTCATTTGTTAAGCTAGTCATTGTTGATCAAACATGTATGTTAATCTCACCTAAGTATTGATATTATTTGTATATTTTTATGAAATGAAAATATACCTACTTTATGATGTTGTAAGCATATAGTAACATCACTGGAAAACCATTCTGTATCATGAGAAACTTGACAGATAGGGTAAGGGCCAAAGCTAGAAGTTAGGGAAAATACAGAGGTGTCTGAGAGACAAAAGAGTATGACTATTGTTTGCTGATATCAGTTGTCTTTTTTCTTCTGAAAATTGGTCTGCAAGTTCCCATCAAAGAAACTCAGTGGGTCCAAAACTTCTGGATTTGTTTTCATTTCTGGTGGGCTTCCTTTAGTTAGGGTCCCAGCTGATGTAGGAGGGAGAGTGCACTGTGAGAAGTCTAAGTAGTCAGCTAAACCAACAAATCAAAAAGTAAACAAAAACAAAAACAAGAATGGGTGCTAGTGTCTCACTTCTGTAATACTAGCCACTCAGGAGGCTGTGATCTGAGGATTGCAGTTCAAAGCCAAAGCCAGCCCCGGCAGGAAAGTCTGTGAGACTCTTTCCTCCAATTAACCACCAGGAACCAGGAAGAGGAGCTGTGGATCAAAGGGCTAGAGCACTAGCCTTCAGTGCAAAAAAGCTCAGGGACAGCACCCAGGCCTGAATTCAAGCCCCATGACAGAGATGGGAAAAAAAGAACAGAAGGAGAAAAAAAGATGCAACTTTAATCAATAACTGGATGGTTCAAGCAAGAGTCTAAAATCAGAATAAATGTAACTCTTCCTGTTCCACTTTCCTACAGGAATCAGCATAGGCATTCAAGATGAGGATATCAGTACACAATGTGGGGGAAGAACTAAAGTTCCAGGAAAATTTATGGGAGGAGGGAAAAGGGTTGTTAAGTGGAAAAGTCATGAGTGAAAGTTCTTCAATAGCTCCCATTCTTCCTTTAAGAAGGCATCAACAGAAGACACTGAAGAGCTCTCCCCAAGGCTTCAAATAAAGAGATGTAGGGACCAATGGGCTGGTGCCAGGAATATAAAGATAATTATGTAGAAGATCAGAACCAGCCAGGGGGAACAAGAGTCCTTCAGGAATATCTTTAGCATGTGATGGGCTGGTTGTGCGCTGTGAGAGGCGGGGCTTTTCCTGAGCTTTTCCCCAAACTAGGTCAAGATTAGTCACTGCTTCTGGCCAAGCCTAAATATTATCACATGGGTTTTCAACCAGGATCTGAACTCTTCATCCTTTATTTTCCATCTGCAGACTAGAGAATAGAGGAGAGCCAGAAGGAAGGAAGGGAAAGAGAGAGAGGAAGGAAGGAAGGAAGGAAGGAAGGAAGGAAGGAAGGAAGGAAGGAAGGAAGGAAGGAAGGAGAGAGAAAGGAGGGAAGGAAGGAGGGAGGGAAGGAGAAAGAAGGGAGGGAGGAATGTAGTCAGAGCGAAATCATACAACTGATAGACAAAGGATTTCGATCTTGGTTAGAATCCCTGCCTCTTTCCGGCACCAGTGCCTCCTGGCAGATTCTGACATTTTGCAATGTCTCCCATTCTAACTGATCTGTTTGAGTCTACCTTCTCAAAGATGCAGATGATACAGATAGATGGAAATGTGTAGAAGTGTGAGAGAGCATTGATTTTTGTAGTTTAGATTGTAATCTTGGACACGTTACTGAATCTCCGAGTCTTGAATTCCTCACCAGTATAAAGATAATATTAATACTGAACTCATCTTTCTCCTGGTGGCTTTTAGTTGTAGGCTAAGTCAGTTCTCCCATCTTTCTGGTTTTGTAGTTTTTCAGATATAACCATAGAACGAACATGCTGGCATTGCCCTATCCTGACCTGAGGAGGAACTGCCCAAAACAGTTCCTGTCCCTTCTAGGGAATGTCAAACCTGAGACAGCCTAGACTTGGTCTTCCCTTCCATAATCACAATGTCATTCAAAGATTTGTCCAGTGCTAGTGTAGCCCTTACCTATGGCACAGTTGGAAAACTTGTCCCTAAAATTCTATCTGCCCTAGGCACCTTTTAGGTGGCTTAGAAGCTTTCCTTACCAATGGATGCTAGACTTTACTTTGCCCCGGGAATTCTATCTATGTGTAAAATGCCTGCTTTATATACCCTGCTGCCTATGAGCATGTTCTATTCTGCCAGCTGGACAAGAGGTGCATCCAGTGTGATGTGAGCTTGTTTTGTAATACTTACCTTGTGGTAGAGAGCAGGTCATGGCCCATGTACCTTCTACATTGTACTTGATTATTCAATGGTAGGTTTGCCCTTCCTCTGAATGGTAAAATTTTAGTTTTCAAGGTACCACTGTGTGAAAAATTTCTGGCCATAGTTTATTAGTGTAGGTGACAAGAAAGAGGAGAAGAGAATGTAAAGTAAATTTTAATCCAAACTTAAAGATTATTTTCTAGAATGTAGGTTGTACAAGCTCTCTGATGATCTTGAGACTATTGTTAGAGACTACATTTGCTGGAAATTTCTGAGGATGTCATTAGTGACCTGGCTTTAGAAGCTCTAAGTATAGGATATACCAAGGCCCCATTTGAAACCTGATTTAGAAAACATTAACCTGCCAGGCACCAGTGGTTCATGCCTATAATCCTAGCTACTCAGGAGGCTGACATGTGATGATCAAGATTCAAAATCAGCCCAGGCAGAAAAGTCCCCATGAGACATCTCCAATTAACCACTCAAAAATCAGATGTGGCACTGTGGCTCAAAGTGGTAGAGTGCTAGCCTTGAGCAAAAGAGCTCAGGGACAGCACCCAGACCCTGAGTGCAAGCCCTGCAACCTAAAATAAAAATTAAATAAATAAATTAAATAAAATAAAATAAAAAGGCATTAACCTGCAGAATGAATGTGTTGACATCCAAAGGTATTTTCTTAATAGTGACTACTTCCAGTTTTTTGAGAGAAAACTATCCAAATACTGAAATGGGAGTGGGGTTCTCATTTAGCAACCATAGTGCCACAAACATAAATATCCCTTTGCATTGACTCCATGGTGAATTCCTGCCACGTTACTAATTGTTTGGCATGCTTACAGGTATAAAAATGTAGAGTATGGTCTTGCATACACAGCTCATTTCCATAGTGTTTTTACTGTAGGCCAGAAACACGAGCTATATGATTATAAATTCCAAGCTTATAGAGTCATTTTCCCCATAAAATAACATGAAGAGAATAATTCATGATGTGTGCCACTATTCAACAATCCAGTCTGTATATGTCCACACTTTAACCTTCAGATTAAATCCAATATTTACCAGTAAGCCTCTGGCAATAGAAGGGTTTGTATTTCAGTTCTTCCACTGGTGTTAATATTTTTTTCAAGTGAATAGAGTTGGTGTGAGAAGACACTGGCAATCAGTCCTTTTGCTGGTGGATATTAGTTTTTACAGGATTTGTGCTGAAAAAAATTCATTTTTCAACTTCTGCATCAGGGACTGTTTATTAGTTTCATTTTGATAGATGGCAAGAAGATGAACAAATCACAAGATTTATTTTTCAAGGCATATTTGATAGAATCAAAGACCTTTTACCCTTCCATATACTGCCTGGAAAAGTCAAATCAGACCTCTATAATATAATTTGGTTTTCTCAGACTTTGTTAAAGAAGCTTGGTTTGAGAGATAAAACTGTATCAAGCTAGGTTTTTTTTTCTTTTATGAAACCAAGTCTAAGACAAATTCATAGATCAAAGGCTACATGAAATATGACATATCTGCTTTTCTTTCATAACAGGTTTGTTATGGTATAGATAATATATACAGTCAGCATGAAAAACATAAAACCTTGACAAGTTAATGCAACCAACAGAATTCTCAAAAGATTTATTCAGTTTCCAGAATTTACTCAGGAGGAATAACTATCACACTGTTAAGAACTGAAAAACAAACTAAAATTAGCAAAAACAAGAGGTGACAAAGACATATTTGGGAAACACGTCCCAAAGCCACCTCTTTGCATTTCCTGAGTTCCAAGATCAGAAAGCTGGAAATAAAGAAATGTGAATTTCTCTTGGTGTTCTAATAACAGCTTCTTACAAGAAAACCTGGTAAGTTGCAGTTACAAGAGTAGATGAGAAGTGAATGGTTAGAAAAAGGAATATGTAGAAATCTTTGTTCCTGTCTGCTTATATCTTTAGAACTTAGACATATATAAATATATTAAATAATCAATAATGAATAGGTAACTTAACTGCATGAAATAAAAAACCAACTGAAATGTATTTCATGTTATTCAGCAGAGCATAGAACATTGTGTGCATGACATAGACTCTCCTAGACCTTCTAGTTTCTTCCATACTTGCAGTCCTTCTGGCTGAGGCCTTCTCCAGAGGGCAATTCCAGATGAGAGCCCGGGATGAGCCTGTAGCCCCATTTGGAACATTTTGGTGATCTCTGCATTGCCACGCCATCTCTTCATTCTCATTCCTCTTCCTTCTCCTCCTCGTCCTTCTCCCTTCCATGTATTGTGATACTCATCCATCATACTTATTGAATGCTTGACTGGTGCCAGACACTGTTCTAAATTCTTTGGATTAAATAATTTAAATCTTAATAACTAACGGTAACACTCCAGTAAATCAGAGTCATGCTTCAGAATCTTTGGAAGATTGGTTGCAGGACTCCTATGGTTACCAAATCCTCAGATGTTCAAGTCTCATATAGATAGGATGGTATCTGCCTATGACCCACCCCACCTTTCATCTCTTCAAACTATCTACTTAGAATTCCTAACCCAACATGCATACAACATAGGTAGTTATTACATTACATTTTTTTAAGGAGGGCATAATGACAGGAAAAAAGTGTATGTATGTTTAGTGAAGATGAAATCTTTTTATAAATATTACTGATTCGTGTTTGTTGAAACCTTGATGCTATGATACCTATTGCTGCTTAATCTTATCAACTGGTTCTTTCTAGAACATACATATACACACATATAATATGTGTTGTCTTATTATATATTTTATTACATATATGTGGGGGGTATTCACTCACACACACACACACACACACACACACACACACACACACACACACCACATACTACTCTTAGGAAAATAGTAAGCAGGTATCTTTTATAATTTTTGTCAACAAAATATCTAAAATACATTTCAGAATAATTGATGCACGTTTCCTCCAACTGCTAAAGACAGAGCAGAAAAGTGTGAAAGAAAAGAGCTAATGCAAAGAGGTAAGATAAAGGTCAGGAGGAGGAGGAGTTGGAAGAATCAGTGATCTTATTTCTTCATGTGTTTTGGCCCATTAGAGAGAGAGTTAGAAAAGTAGATTTCAAATCAATAAGGAAAACTAACTGCTAGACTCAAAATTGTGCTGTGTGGTCAGGAAGTGAGACCTTATTTCAGAATAACCACCATACCTAAGAGCAGGAGGCATGTCCATTGACAGAGTAGATGCCTAGCAAGTATGAGACTCAAGATTTCAAACAACAGTACTGCAAAACAAAATGGAATGAAAACAAAACAAAAGACCTGTGTTGAATTAAGGAACAGAGGAATGTAAGGAAGGGTTAGCAGAGATGTCATCAAGACAGCTTAAATCATAAATATTGGGAGAACTGTTTCTGGGAGTGATTCTACTTCTAGAGTTCCTGTAACGTAATTTCTCATGTAAGCAGTAGTCTTGCACTGGTGCAAGGCTTCTGTATCTTTACTAAGCTGAGTTATTAGTTATTACAATAATCCTCATCCATTCTAATCCTCAAAATACCCTTGAGTGGTTGTCTATTGTCCTCATACTTATTAATACAGTCTAGCTAGATTAGATTATCCTTGAGCTTCAAACAGATGTTTCTTCACCATTGCAAAACAGCTTCTCACTGCATGGCTACCAGACACTTCACTTCTGAAAGTCAGGTTTAAAAGAATAAGTAATAATCGATAATCAGATGAAACTAGGAGAGAAATATTAGCTGTTAACTTCGAAGGCAGCATTTTAACCTGTATTGAGTTTTTTAAATGTATTAGCTACAATTACAAAATTCCATTATAAGTCCTTACTTGCTTTTGAAAGGAATGAAAACTTTTAAAACTTATCAATTGGTCATGACTATTTCTTAAATTAAGGTTTTGATATAGGTTTTGTGGGTTTTTTTGTTTTTTGGGTCCGGTCGTGGGGCCTAAACTCTGGGCCTGGACACTGTCCCTCAGCTCTTCAGCTCAAGGCTAACACTTTACCACTTGAGCCGCAGCGCCACTTCCTGCTTTTTTTTTTTCTGCTTATGTGGTGCTGAGGAATGGAACTCAGGGCCTCATGCATGCAAGGCAAGTGCTCTACCACTGAGCCACATTCCCGGCCCCAGTTTTGATGTAGTAAATTTTCTCTTTTATTTCATCCTTAAACTACAGAAAATTTATTCCCTTTCCATAAGAAACAAGATTGTTCATACTTACAGAATACTTTTTTAGATCTTTTGGTTTTAGACTGTTTGGGGTTTTGTTGTTGTTGTTTGTGGTTTGGCACTACCAAATATTTGTTTGTTTTCATATAATCAAAATGATAACTATACCTAAAAATGTTACTATATAAATTAATGGAAATTAATGCAAATTACAGTGTAAATGAATGAATTGGTGAACTGTTAATCAGTTTACAGAATTCCTTTACAGTAAAAATCCTTTATAGATCAAAACCCTCTGTGTCCCTTAAAGTAGAATTCTAGCTACTTTCCATTTATATCTTGCTTTTCCAGGGCTCACTATTCTATAAGATGGATGAAGGGTATTAGTAGCTTTCACGGTTAAGATTTATAGTACCAGGAGCAATGGCTCCTGCCTGCAATCCTATCCCTTAAGAGACTAAGGCAGGAAGATCTCAAGTTCAAGACCAGCATGAGCTACATAATGAGACAGTTTCAAAAAAAAACAGGTTTTATAAATCTTTTAACTTTTTTCCTTATTCTTATGTGCATTTTATATCAGAACAGATTCCATACAGTAAAATATTAATTTTTGAAATTTCTGCCCAAGCTTTTCAGCTTATGTTCAATCTACTTCCCACAGTACAATGATGTAAAGGCAGATTGGTTAACAGCTAGCCTCTCATTTCTCAGGTTTCTATAAATTTCTATGACCTTCATACCTGTGCCTCTTTCATTCTATCATTTACTAATTATTCTAAGAAACATTTCTTTCTTCTTTTTTCCAATACTGGAGTTTGAACTTGATTTGAATTTGCTTTGTTTGCTTGCTCAGCTGGTGACTGACCACTTGTGTCATGCCTCCAGCTAGGCTTTTTCTGGTTATATTAGAAATCTCTTGAAATTTCTGCAGAGGATAGCTTTAAACCATGATCCTTCAGACCCTACCCTTCTGGGTAGCTAGGATTCTAAGAGAGAATCACCAAGCCCTGACTGGGCACACAAGAATTGGTCATCTACTTTGTGCTCAGCACGATGTACAAAATATGTTCATCTGGATCTAACACTAGTTGTGTACTGGGGTGATAAAATGCAAGTAGACTTATTCAAGTTTTGTGTTTCAAGTCCTATCCCTACTTTCATTTCTCCAGGCTAGTTTCCATAATGATGAAAAGAATTAAATCTTCGATCTCATACCAAAGACTAAATGATTACCTCTGGTTTATCCTGTGTTCTTTCCAAGATCATGGTTATGTATTAGCATCTAACAAAAGGGAAAGGATGAGTGGAATAACTGTTCTTGGGTACTGGTGAAAGCTCATTTCCACTTTCAGAAACAATCCTGGCTTCTCCAAAACAATCTCTCCTTTTCCCAACAACTGGCAAGCAGCTGAGTCTAACAGCCTATGCAGTAGTGAAACTGCCTGACTTTTGATTGCTATTTCCTTTTAATAATTCCCTAGCAACAACAACAACAAAAATAGCAGCAGTTTCTCACTGCAAACTTTGTCTCAGAGAAAGCAATCTTCTTCTCTCCAAAGAACAGAATATTCCTTTTGGTGTTAAATGGTTTAATTGTGAAGGAAATCCATATATCTATATACTAGGATATATATAACCTAGTCAGCTAAGGGATGCAGAAAAATAATCAGAAATTATTTTTAAATTAAAAGGTCAGAATTAAAAGCTTTCAGCTGGGCACCCATGGCTCACACCTATAATCCAAGCTACTCAGGAGGCTGAGATCTGACGATTACCCTTCAAAGCCAGCCAGGGCAGGAAAGTACGGTGAAACCAGCTGGAAGCAGTACTGTGGCTCTAGTGGTAGAGTGCTATCCTGGAGACAAAGGAGCTCAGGGACAGTGTCCAGGCCCAGAGTTCAAGCCCCAGAAATAATAATTGATTAATTAATTAATTAAGTTTGCAACGAGTATAAAAATAAGAAACAAAGATAACTTAGAGAACTTGTAAGAGAAAAGAATATTAAAAATATAAGTAAAGATGCATTTTGGGGGCTCAGAAAATTACAGTAAAAAGCAGTGCTATTGTGGGTAAAGATTAAATATCTTTAATGAGGATGAGAACAGACTGAAAATCAAATTGAATGCTGACAGCCCAGATAACCATTTTCTTGTGTCGTAGTCTCTTGTTTCGGTTCATTCATGTCATTTTAAAAACAAAATTATTAGCCTTCTAAAATTATCTACTGGCCTCACTTCCTTTTTCCCCAGGAAAAAGGTTTTAAAGTTCAAACACTTTGCTTTTCTATGAGTTCCCTATTTTGTATGCCTCCTGTTCATTGGTACACAATAAATGCATTTGTTTGCTTTTCCTCCTGTCATTCTATTATCCATTCATCTCAGCAGTGTCAAGTATACTGTTTGAAAGTTTGAACTTCCTGACTGTGCATAAGAAAGTCTAGAAATGGCCATTGAAAAACAAACCCTAAAACAATATTTGTCTGCTGGAGTTTTCTGGAAGCCTCCATAATACCATTGTAATTTTTCTGCTGTTGTCTCTAACTTTCTTTCAAACTATGTTTTCGTTAATAGTGGCACCATCATTTTACACTCTTCCACTTCTTTGTATACACTCAAAAGAATCAAGATCAATTACTATAGAGATAACTTCATGACCAAGTTTATGACAGCACTGTTCACCAATAGCCAAGTTGCTCATCAATAGAGGGAGAGAAAACACAAGTGAGATATATATACAAAATGGAGAAATATTTTGGCATAAAGAATAAAACCATGTCATTTGCAGGAATGTAAGTAGAACTGGAGATCATCAGGTTCAGCAAAAGATGTCAAGATCAGAAAGACAGTATCATGTTTTCTTTCATGTGTGGAACTTAAGAAAAAAACAGGACACAGAAGTAAAAGGTAGAATATAAGGAATGGAGCAGGGGAGAGAATTTTTATAACAAGGACAATATAGAAGAATATATGATTAAATAATGTATTCTAGTATAGTATATGTACATATGACAGTGTCATAAAGAAACCATTATTTGTAAGGTTAGTATACACTAATAAAAATGGCATAAAGATAGGCTACACAAAATGTAGAGGATAAGGTAGAAATCATTGCTGCTTTGTTGTTGTTGCTTTTATTCAAACTTATCAACAGGCCAGATAAATCAAACAAAGCAACAAAATAAAATAAAACTGGCAATGGGAAGGCTTGGCTGATTCACAAATTGGCAGGGATGTTTAGTTTGTTTTTATTCAGGATTTTCTAAAATGACTCCCATCTCAACAGCCTCTGGCTATTAGCATAGGGAAAGAAAAAGAAGAATAGGCAGTACTGTGGAAATCTATTAGAATTATAAAAATGCACTCATTGCAAAGCCTCTGGGCATATGTTCAAAATAAACATGTAATCCTACTCCTGAGAAACTGTTTTATGAATGCTTCAGCTCATTTGAATCTCTCAAGTGGTCTGGATGAGACTTGTTAAGAGGAGCATTATGGCTGTGAGACTGCGTAAAGGTGATTTAAAAAAAAACTGGGATAGTATAAGAAGATAATATCAAAGCTTCTGATGCGCCACAGAAGAGATTCAACTTCTGTCTTGAGAAATAGATCTCTGTAACATAATGAGATATATTTATTTGATCTTTTCTCCCAATTTCTAACACAGAGCTATGAAACCCCTAAAACTTCTAAAGTGATAGGAAATCTATTTGATGGTTTTGATGGTTTGATTATCACTAGAAGCATCTTTTTGTTCTAATATCTGGTCTTTGATTCTAATTTCTGACACAGGAGCTTCTAAGACCTTTGCACACTCCGGAGTGATGAATGTCTATTTTATATTCTAATGAGATGAATGGCTGCTGAGGGTCCTTAGATAGCTTTACAAATAAGGACCTGATCACCAAAAAGTACCAAGGCAGATTGAAAAGTTCAGCCCCATGCCAAAATCTCCGATTCTGATACCACATGTGTGTGTGATTTCCACACTGAACAATTCTTTAGTTCTTATGGATATCTTTCAACTTAATTCAGTGCTGACACCAACAACCACAGTCGTCCCAAACTCCACATGACACTCAGATGTCACCAGGCTACCCTTGTTTCTCTCTGATTTAACTACAATTTGTATGTTGCAACCATCCCTTCTTCATGTTATATTATTTTCTGTTTGTGCCTTTAGGTCCAGTAATTTTTTCTGTATATATTTGTCTTCTAATATTATGTTCATAGATATTTACAGTTGTTTCATGCTATTGCAAAATGAATCATTTATTCTTATATTAAGAGTATCTTTGTCCTTTTTTGCCTATTTTGATTTAAAGTCTGTTTTATTTGTTGTAAGTACAGCTACTCTTGCTTGCTTTTAGTTTCAATTTGTATAAATATCTTTTCCCAACTCTACTTTCAATCTATGTGTGTCTTTACTGATATAGTAAGGTTTTCTCTTTTTAGGCAGCATATAGTTGAGTCTTTTTTCTTTATTCACTTAGAAAGTCTGTGTAATTTAATTGAGGATTCAATACTTTTACATTTAAGGTTATGATATGTAAAAACTGCTGCAACTTTAATAATTGGTTTGGTTTTGAAAGGTCTTAATATTCTTTGTTTCTTTTGCTCTCTTGCTGGTTTTTGTACTTTTGTTAATATTGAAAAGGTTTGAAGTTTGATTCCTTTCTCTTTTTTATTTGTGTTTCTGTTTAATTGGTAACTTTTCCTTTTTGTGTTTCATTATGTTAATTAGCATCCTTTTTTTCACCAAGTATAAAGCTCCTTCAAGAATTGTTTTATAAAATTATTCTAATGTTGATTATTTTCCTTAATTTTCCCTTGTCTTAGAAAGCTTTATATTATAAAGTATAATTTTTAAAAATTTTTTTGACGGTCATGGGGCCTGAACTCTGGGCCTAGGCACTGTCCCTCAGCTTTTCAGCTCAAGGCTAGTGCTGTCTACTGCTTGAGCCACAGTGCCACTTTCAGCTTTTTCTGCTTATGTGGTGCTGAGGAATCGAACCCAGGGCCTCATGCTTGCAAAGTGAGCACTCTATCACTGAGCCACCTTCCCAGCCCTACAAAGTATAATTTTGTGGTTATAGTAATCTTGGTGGAAACATTTTTTTATTTTGTTTTGTTTCAAGGCTTTGAATGTATTATATCATTACACTGAGAAATCTACTATTAGTCAATGGACAGTGATCCCTTTTATGTGGTATGATACTGTTTGGGGAGTCTTTGTATTTGGCTTTTGATGGTTTGACTATAATATATAGTAGATTTAATTATGCTTTATAGGTTGTCTTTTTAGGTTGCGTCTACTTGGGGTCCTTTAAATGTTCTAAGACCTGGGAAGATTTTAGCTATAATTTTGATCAGTGGGTTTCCAAGGTTTCTTCCATTTTCTTTTACTTCTGGAAAACCCATACTTTAAATAGTTGTTTGGCTAATAATAGACCTTAAGTCTTGTTGGCTTTTTTCTTTTTTATTTTTTCATCTCTTTCCAACTTTTCCTTTTCTTTGGGGGAGATAACCTAGACCTATGCAGCTTAGGCTGATATTAAACTCATGATCCTCAGGCTTCCAAATGCCATGATTACAGTTGTGCAGTACCCTCGCCCTATATTTTCCCATGACTGTATTATTTCAAAAGACTTATCTTCAAGCTCAGAAATTGAGTTCTTTTTCATTTCTATTTATTTGATAAATTTCTTGTTCATATCATGAATTTGTCTCTCATTTTACTGAATCATTTGTTCAATTATCTATTCCTTCAAAGACATCCTGCTTCCTGCCTTTTCGTGTTTATTGTGTCCCTATGTTGTGGGCACAGCTAGCATCACAATTGCCTCTTTTAATTTTAGAGTCACTTTCATAGAAAAACGTTTTTAAAAAACATTTTTATTGTCTCCAAGTAGCTGTACGAAGAAGTTGCCATTCAACAAGGCAGGCCATGAGCACAATGTGTCTTGATCAATATTACCCTTTCAACATCCTAAACCATCCCTTCCAACCCACCCCTTCCCTTACTTCTCTTAATTTTGTAGGATATGCCTTGAATTTTGACTACATTCTCTCTAACTTCTTCTCTTCGTTTGTCTATCCCCAACCCCCTTTCAAGTACTTGTTTCCATGAGAAAGACTTTTTATAGGATGTTGGTTAAATATGTGCTTTGACACTGATTATGAATTATGATTCATATGCATTATGAATTATGATCATGTGAGTCCCCTTTTAACCATGAACACCTGTATGTGATGGCATAGCATTGTGCTTTTAATTTCAACTTCTCTCATGAATTTCTAGCCAAGTCCAGCATTTTCTGAAATATTCATTCTCAC
The DNA here is from genome assembly GCF_000151885.1 of Dipodomys ordii. NCBI lineage: Eukaryota > Metazoa > Chordata > Mammalia > Rodentia > Heteromyidae > Dipodomys > Dipodomys ordii. The sequence goes on from NW_012267217.1 coordinate 5,387,021, forward strand.
TTCATATATTTATTCAATATTTGATATTCTCTTTTTGTGATGTACCTTTAAGAATTTTGGCTGTTTTTCTGACAGATTGTGTTCATGGTTAATCTTGCTTTTTCAGCTTGACTGGATTAAGAAAGGCCTAGAAGATTAGTAAAACACAGAGACACAGGAGTAACTAAAATAGACAATTAGATTAGAGCTCTGACCTAAGCAACAGATTCATCCCTGGATGAAATATAATATGATGGCATTATTGGGAGGTGGTGAAAAGTAAAATTTGAGCCCTAGAAGAAGAAAATAGGTTGCTGCAGGGGGAGTGGGGGGGGGCGTTGTTGTTTGGCTATACCTTATCCTTGTAGACAATGGTCTTCTCTTTGCTCCGCCACCATGCCTCTCCCCACAGTGGTAGACTGACTCCTGTAGAACTCGGAGCCAAAATACATTTTCCTCCTTTAGGTGGTTTAAGGCAGCTATTTTTGTCATCAAAATGAGAAAAGTACTATAAAAAACACTTGGTATGGTAAAAGTGTGGGCGGGGGGGGGGGGGGGGGGCGGGTCATTGCTGTGATTTTCACCTAACCACATGGCTCAGAAGATTTTAGAGCTGGTTTATAGGAGGAATTTGGAAAATTTTAGAGCTGTGGGCTACAGAAACCCTGGAATGCTATAAGAAGAACTTCATAGGCATTTCTGGTAAAAGTTGAGATAGCAGAGTGCCAACAGGAATGCCAACAGTGAAGGCCAGACTTGTGATGTTTCAGACAGAAAGGAGGGCACCATGGGCAAATGGCCAAATTGTTATTCATGTTATATTCTGGCACAGAATTCTCATTTTCCTACAAAAATCTATGGAAAATGTAATTGATAGTGTGCTGAATCTACAGAACAGCTGTGATTGGCTGCCAGTGGCTCATTCCTATCATTCTAGTTACTCAGAAAGCTGAGATCTGAGGATCATGTTTCAATGCTAATCCAGGCAGAAAATTATGAGATTCATTTTTCTCCAATTTACCACCAAAAAGCCCAAAGTCAAGCAATGGTTCATGTGGTAGAGCATTAGCTTTGAGCAAAAGAAAACTCAGACAGGGACCAGCCCTGAGTTTAAACCCCAGGACTGACCAAAAAAAAAGAAAAGAAAAAGAAAAATCCAACAAAATTCTACATACCTTTCAAGTCATGTATGTTTATTTCAGTTCTTCTTAAGAACTTCAATAATATTTTTCCTTTTTTATTCTTTATTTTTCTTTTTTGCTTGGCTGTGGGGCTTGAAATCAGGGCCTGAGTTTTTGTGCTCAAGACTAGTGCTCTTCCACTTTGAACCACAGCACTATTTCCAGTTTTCTAGTGGTTCATTGGAGACAAAGAGTCTTATGGACTTTCCTGCCCAGGCTGGCTTTGTGCCATGTCCTCAGATCTCAGTTTCCTGAGTAGCTAGGATTATAGGAACCCAGGTTCAATAAATTTTTTACTGTAGCACTCAGGACTATCTTTTTTAGATTTATGCCAATGTAAACCACTTTTTAATTGTATTTTATATTTGTGACTATACAAAACACAATTTAATTTTATACTGACTTTGTGATCGCAGGACTTGAATTTAGGACCTTACACTCATTATTTGTTTACTTGGTATTCTACCGCTTACGTCACTCTGCCAGTCCACTTTTTTGTGGGTTAATTGAAGATGAGCTCTCAGAATCTTTCTCCTAGAATGTCTTCAAACCACTATCTTTTCGATCTCACACTCCTGAGATTTTAGGTCTGAGCCACTGGCAGCTGGCTGTACTGACATTTTACTCATTGGAATTGCAAAACTCTGAAAATCACATAAATTATGATATCTATCAGAAAAAAAGGCAGCAATCTTTTCATGCAATTTCTCAATTATATTGAAAATAATTGGTGAGCATTTCTTATTTCCTCTGTGACCTCTGACAGACATTGTTTCTTGTCTTCAGGATCCATTTCCTCCTCTATCTCCTTTATTATAAGAAGCAGACCTCTCCCCTTTTTTTTAACCATGTTCAGCAAAGAGCTTATGATTGCTCAGGAAGAGTTTATATTTTAACACCTATTTTGAAGCCAACTGTAACTATATGATTAATCTCTGACCAGTGATATTTGACAAGAAATAATACTTTTCACTACCTTACTTATGTAACTGTAACCCCTCTGTACATCACCTTGACAATATAATTTTTTTAAAAAAGAAATAATACTTTGATCTTCTGAATCACATCCTTCAAAAAGGTAGCTGTTCACCTTGGTTCTCCTTCTTCCTTTGGCTAGAAAATGGTGACAATGAAAAAGTTAACTTGGACCACAAAGTGCTTGCTACAATGTTCCTGTGGCATCTTGCCAGAGACTGTGTGAGGGCAGACCAAATTGAACTTTTTTTGTTGCTATTTTATCAAAACCACATATTTGAGTTTTCTTTGTCACAGAAAGTTACTGTGTATTCTATATTATGCTATCCTCTTCAGTGTTCAAATCTGTTCCTTTTCCTCTGTCCCACACTGGTTAAGTCATAGACAGTTCCTTGATAGTATGAAAATGTTGCCAATATCAGAAGGTTATGATTTAAGAGTAACACTAAAGATCTAGTAAATCAATACTTAGAACCACTCCACAGAGAATCTTACATAGACTATTAGACAATTTCCATGTAATAATATCCAAGTTATGCTTGGTATTATGGTTTGAATTGTGAACACACCAAAAGATTATATTATGAGGTTTTTATCCCCTGGTGCCTGTAAATTTGATATTTTTTTTGAAACTGGGTCTTTGTAGATGAAATCCAAGTTAAGCTAATTAGTATGGAGTTTAGTCAAATATGACTAATATCCTTATGAGAACAGATAAGACACAAGGAGAATTCTATGTGACAACAGAGAGAAAGAGAGTATGGGATCAATGAAGCCAGAAGTTATCTGTTGATGGCGACCACCAAAGAGTACAAAGATCGAGAGTACAAAAAGTTGTTTGCACAGATAGTATAGCTCAACCAACACTTGATTTTATATCTGCAGCATCAGAGCTATAATATAATATGATGTCTTTCATTTTAAGCTACCTAGCTTGAGATCTTTACTATGATAATCCTAAAAATCGGTATAAGCTTACTACAAAAAGTTTCCAGCTGGCCAATTATTTTCTTCCTACCATCCCCCAGGCTCCTCCTAAGATGTCTCTCTTCAAGCATTTGCTTTTCCCCTAATACACCAACATTCTTATATCATAACCGAAAAACATATTGAGAATGTTGGGGCTGGGAAGGTAGTTCAGTAGTAGAGTGCTTGCCTTGTATGCATGAGGCCCTGGGTTCTGTTCCTCAACACCATATAAGCAGAAAAACTGGAAGTGGCATTGTGGCTCAAGTGGTAGAGCTCTAGCCTTGAGCTGAAGAGCTGTGGGACAGCACACAGGCCCAGAGTTCAATTCCAACAAACTAACAAAAAACAATACTGAGAATATCATTTCAGTTTGTATAATTCTGAGAAAAATTCCTTGTTTCATTCCTGTATAAAGTTGACAGCATTGATTGTAGCATAACGATAATTGAGAAAACATTTAATTTCTCTAAAATATCCCCAAGCCTACATTTGACTCATACACTTCTTTACTGGTGGCATTCCTGCAATAATATATCTTGCCAAGTTTCCTTTGTTAAAATGCAATGTATTTTCAGACTGTAATGATTTAGTACATATGTATTTCATACTTAGACAAAACTGTTATTTTCAAAATCCAGTATCTTGTATGACTTCTGGTTTTCTAGACATTTTTCTTGAACTGAATCAAGCTTAATTGGACTGATTGGAAACAAATTGAATTGAATTAAAAAATTTGGAATTACACATTAATTATTTAGTTCATATTCACTTTGGAATAAAATAAGGATATAACTTTAAAATATTATGATTTTAATCATACACACACTGCTATTATGAAATAACCACATCATTGTTGTCATGTCAGTTTGTCTTTTTCATCATATCACAATGGCAAGAGATATATCTATAATTTTATTTTCTGATAATCCCTGATGTGATGATATCAAAATGATGTCCATTATACTGTCTGTTTATTAAAATGGAGACTGAAAGTCAGTGTTCTTATATGTTTTTCTAATGTTTATTTTGTGCTGATGAACTGGTTACACAGAATCCCAGGGCTTTAAGTGCTGATCCTGTCAAAGTTTTACAATCTTTAAATGAGTAGACCAAAGAATAGCCACATGTTGGGGCTGGGAAGGTAACTCAGTGGTAGAACACTTGCCTTGCATGCATGAGGCCCTGGGTTTGATTCCTCAGCACCACATAAGCAAAAAGAAAAAAGCCAGAAGTGGCACTGTGGCTCAAGTGGTAGAGCGCTAGCCTTGAGCTGAAGAGCTGAAGGCCCTACGACCGGACCCAAAAAAAAAAAAAGAATAGCCACATGTGGCATAAAGATAGATAGTTATGCAAAACACCAATGAATGGTTTGGGTTTGTATCTCAATATTAATGATACAGCTGGAAGACAACTTACTTCACTAGTTCAGTATGATTTGAATGGGTATTTAATAGTAGATCTTGTTTGTAAATGTGTACATGTATAAACTTAAGTATTGTTACAATTCTTATTTTCATCTTCCTGTCTCTAATCATTAATATTTTTCTTCTCAAAGTCATCCATGGGTATAATTACTCAGAGTGAAAGGTCCTAGTTCCCTCTTCAGTGTTCTCTTTACATTGGTCTCATCACTTACCCATGTATTCATGCTACGTATCCCTGCCAATCTAACTCTATAGCTGTCCGTTCATGTCTTCCTCAGCCCTTCTCACTCCTTTTCTTTGTTTTGTTTTTACATTATTATTTACTTTATTATTATTATTATTATTAAGGCAATTACAGAGGAATTACAATTGCCTGAGTCAGGTAATGAGTACATTTCTTTTCGTATTGTGTCCTCTGTTCCCTCATTCTCTCCCAGTCCCTCTCTCCTGTCTCCACCCACAAGTTGTATAGTTCACTTTTATCAGTGTCCAGTGAGCTCTACTGCTGCACTTTTTCACCCTTTTTCCGTCAAGTTCTGTACCCTTATCACTCCTTTTACCCCACAGTAAGTTATTTATTCTCTGTACCACTTCTTTAAGTCTTTAATATTTTATCTTTACAAAATTTTAAGAACTACCTCTGTCTTATTTATTTCCATATGTCCTGGGAATGCTGATACTTTTCCAGTTTGACTTCCTGATCACGTCATCAGAATAATTTTAACAGAGATTATTAATGACCTCTGTTGCCAAGAAGAAAGCTCACTTCTCTTCCTTTCAACAATCACTTCTCTTGGCTTGATACAGCAATCACAATCACAATCATGCTTCTCAACAATTACACCTTTTAGGCAGTGTGAAAGTATTTCACATGTTTCTTTCCAATGATCAGAAACCAATAACTAATCAAAGCATGATGATGCATGCCTGAAATCTCAGCAGCTTAGAGGCGAAGATTGAAAGGACAGCAGTTCAAGACCAGCCAAAGCAAAAACTTCACAGAAGTTGGGTCCTAAAGTAAAAAAGGACTTGGGAGTATGGCTCAAGTGGCAGAGTACCTGTCTGCTAAGCATAAGGACCTGAGTTCAAATCTCAGAGCACACACACATGCACACATACACACACAGAATCAATTACAGGCTAAAGATATAGTTAAATAAATGTCTGTTACAACATCATGTTTAACTCAAAGGAGATGGAGATTGAATTCTTATACTTCTAAAAAGACTGCCCTGATTGAAGTGCTTTGGAGTTTTCCTCATTGTTCTTTTCTGTGATCACCCCCTATTTCTGTCTTTTGTTGCATTTAAAATGATACACTTTTATAATGATATCCAGAGAGTTAAATCTAAAATCAAAGGTGGGGATTAAGGTGTTGACACTTTGATAAATAAAGATGAAAAGTCTAAAAACTGGAAGAGAATCCAAAGTGAGTAAAAATAGGGAGATAGAGGAAAAGTAGGAAACATATTTGACAGAGAAGGAACAAGAGCAATGACGTAGGGCTTTATATTGCCTTTCTCCTTTCTTCGGCTGATTTACTCTCTTGACCATGAATGAGCTCTGAAAGGAGATGATTATACATGAATCAAATAGTGGATCAGGTGAGCACTGAAGCAAGATAAGGACTTAAACAACGATGATCGTGATTACAGATTCCATAAGAAAGGGGGGGAAAGGAACCAAACCACGTGTGGCGGCAAAACCTAATTTTAAAAGTGTTATGTCTGCCTAGATAACTGAGTATGTGTGAGAAACCATTGTTTGTTAGAGAAATGCTAGCAGTTGAAATGAATGACACAATGACTCTATGCACAAGAGAAATTTGTTTCTCGCGTAAATACCAAAACAAATATACTTGATTGTACATGGACAAACTCACAATTTCAGATTCATTCTTTATATTTTTGACTTTTCCATCTTCAAAATATGGCTTTCATAGTCATTATGTTCATGTGCATCAAGACAACAGAAGATCTAACAGCATGGAAGAGCATTCATGGAAAACTTCATGAGCCAGGTCTAGAGGAGAGATCAATTTTGAGGTAAGGTGATAACACAGCATTTGAGTACTTGCCTAGAATATGCAATGCCCTGGGTTTGAACTTCACACTGAAGAAAATTAAAAGAGTTACATAGACTTACTTACCACAAGAGAGATGAATATGATTACTTGTTTGTCCAATGGAATAGAAAACAGAAGGGCAAGATTAAGGGCTTATTAAGTCTCTGGTACACATTGTATGTTGAGTGTGATGTATGCATCTGCAGGCAGTGGTGGCTTTGCGAGGGTATTTTAAATTGAAGGGGAGTAGGATTCTGCAGTGGAAACGAACCTACTGAACGCATTTCTATTTTCTTGAATACTGAGGCACTCATGGTTTTTGTTTTTAGTCTTGGTGTAGAACAGCATGTTAAGAAATACGACGTCTCTTTCATCCAACACACAGTGCCCTTCTAAGTACAAGAACCTGATCGTGTGATGTTCTATCTTTTTCCAATGGGAAAAAAAGGACAGGAAAGGAAGTGGGAAAAAAAGAAATGGAAAGGAGAAAGGGTATAAAAGAGGACAAGAATAATAGAAGAGAAGAGAATAGAACAAAAGAGAAGAGAAAAAAAGAGCAAAGAATTAGGAAGAAAAAAGGCTCTTGAACTTTTAAAATAAATAGCTCTCGATCCTCTAGGTTTTTAGAACCTGAAAGCCACATCTATCAAAGGATTAACGGTGAAACCAAGAAAGCACCAGATATTCATTAGCTCGAGGAAATTACCCTGCCACTTCAGCAGAGCTATCCTTCTCCTGGGGTGATAGAAGATCATTTGAAACCAGTTTCTTACTAACTGAAATGACAATGAAAACAAGTTAGCTCCGCTAACTAATTCTCTCCTTGCTGTGTAGATCTGGCCAAAAAGGTTTTAGGTTCTTCCCGAAAACATGACTTTCTCATCATTTAGAAAATATATACGTTAAAAGCATACAGCTCTAGAGGGGGACTTATTGCAAGTGACATACATGTGTTTTTAGATGAGCAACAAACAGAGTGTTGAAAACAATGATGTAGAAGTCACTGAGTACGTTAAAATTTGGAGTATCCTAGTGTAATACATAGCATATGATTTTAAGGCTTGTTTTCCATCTCTAAATGGATTCCCATGCAAAGGTCCCTGCTCTCTCTCTCTCTTTCTCTCTCTCTGTCTCTGTCTCTCTCTGTCTCTCACTCTGTACATATATATATATATATATATATATATACATATATATATAAACTATTTACTAAAATAAGTTTGATCTTCCTTAATAACAACATAGGAATAATTAAATAAATTTTGAACACAAAGAAGTCAATGGCAATTAAAATATACACATTCCACAAAAGGAATCCTTGACTTATAATTATTCATTAGCTCCTTTATCCAGTAAATCTTTTGGGATCATATAGGGCCTTGTTAATCACAGTATTGTCTGCAAAACAGAAACATGGCACTGCTTAGCCTGTTAAAAATGCACCATGCTAGAATGGAAACTCAGATTTTCTGAATCAGAACAGGTTTTTAACAAGATCCCCCCAGAGACTTGCCTGCTTATTAGAGCCCAAAAAGCACCACATCCACAGCCCTCTATATGCAAGCTAGACAGTTTTCTTACCACCAGTCATTGGTCAGGGAGCACTGAGCAATTAGATGAGAACCCAAAGGGAGCCCTGGCTCTCACTAACAGGTCATCTGTTAATGTTTTGGATGTCTTCATGTCTCGGATGATTACTAACTAAGGGGACACTGTAACTATCTGATGGGTAGAGACCAAGGAGGCTGTTAAAAAATCTCCACTATGCACAGGAAAACCCCTACACACAAAAAAGTTACTTTCCCCATGTATCAATCGTATATTCACTGGTAAGAACCAAGTAGTTTTCATGAGTGGAGATGGGAGAGAATGAGGGGAACAGATGATACTATGAGAAAGGAAATGTACTTAATACCTGACAAATACCTGAAGATAACCCCGATGAATATCACCTCTAAAACAGCAATAATGTAAATAAGGGAGGAAAAAAAAAGAAATTTTAGGTTGTATCACAAAGATCTAGAGGCCTTAGACACATTGTCCGACTCAGATCCAGAGATTCTGACTACAGGTTGGATTTGGCATTTGAGAGTTTGTTTCTATGAAGATTTCTAGACATTCATAAGTGTGTGGCCAGACTGGAGTCCACGTTTTGAGAAATATTGTCATACAGTGCCAGAAGATTCTATTTGGTTTATTTGGAGGTCTTCTGTTGGACTTTCTTAATGTTTCAAGTTAAGTAGAACCCACAGTACATTGAGACTTAGGGGTTGACAGGAAGCTGTGTGGTGAACTCTTAGCCAGGGATGGTTGCTAGGAGTAGGGCTGGAGGTGCAGGCAGAGCTGAGTCAACGGAGAAGATCCAGGACTATTGTCATTTACAGCTGATACCAGATGGCAGCTAAATTCAGAGTCCAGACTGCCGGAGGGGCTCACTAATTACAAGAGGCTTCAGCTGCAGGAAGCACCCTAATCACCCCAATGGCAGCTGGACAGCCCCAGGGAAAACCCCATTGCCAGGAGAAACGTTTGTGTGTTCAAAGTAGAACTTGAAGGGTAAAAATGACAGGTTCAATTTGGACTGTATTTAACAGAGAGGGAGAACCAGAGGAAGAGAAGAAGAGAAAGAGTAAAAGAGATAGAGGTAGACAGACAGACAGAAGTGACATGGAACCACCAATATAAAGTGGATTGGAAGGGAATCAGAGCCCAGGAAATGGACTAATGGATCTCAGACAAGGCCTTCACTACCCCCACTAATCCAGGGACCCTTGCAAGGACAATTGAAAACTTGAACATGGAATGTGTGGGTTTTATATAATACCTTCAGTATGTCCTTTACTATTCCTTTCAACAAAACAAGAGAAGAAAAAAAAAAAGCATTGATTTCACACCTTGAGGAAGTAAGACCTGGCTTTGTTGAATCAGGAACTGCCTTTCTTTCTTTGGTAACTATCACTGAGCTCACTTTGTTCTATGGGGTAGCATTTAGCAGAACCTCAGGACTGTGAATGAGGGTAAAACAGAAAGATGAGGAACAGCTATCCCCAGCAACTGTTTTTGGTCATATCCCAAGTTTTAAGGTTCAGACCAAGTTTATAATATGCAACTCTATTGGAAATTTTAACAAGATTTCCTATTAGCTGGAAGTAAATTGGAGAAAGCATTTAAAACCATATTTTTTATTAATTTACAGTGGTATATGGAACCCTTAAATGGATTTTCTTCTTTCGAGATTTGATTTTACAAGAAAACAAGTTGTAAGTTTAAAAGCCACTTCAGATCATTTTATGCCCCAGTTTTATGTTCTGTGATTTCTCAAATGGCATATAAGTACAATTCATTCCCAAAGAGCAAACAGTTGCCAATAGTCAATTTCAAACATACCTTTTGTTATTTTCCCACACATCCTAAATAATACATATGGAAATGCCTTTCTATCTGCTTTAACACTCTTTTTTTTCTCTTTCTCTCTGCAAGTTCAACAAGATTCCAGCCATGCCTTGGGCAAGTGAAGAGCATTTGTTATTTCAGGAGGAGGGAAGTGACATGCCAATATAGTACAGAGCCTTTACAAATTTGATTCCCAGTGACACTCACCTTCCCCTTGGTTACCTAAATCAGTGAATTTATAGTTCATCCTGAGCCTAAAGTCCTCCCTTCCTCCAATCCTGAAGTGTCATTTCTAGCCAGCAGAAAGAAGATTCGAAGTCACCAAACAACTAAAATGCTGAATAAACTGAATAGGTAACAACTCTCTGAGATGCGTAAGAAGTGAAGTCACAGAGCAAAGCACCATCCTCCCAAACTGGCTAGGCCAAGTAGTGAGTATTGAACATGGCAAAGAACAGACATCGGTGATCTGAAACTTCCCCAAGAACCAGACCTGGGGTGAGAAAACCTAAACTGCTGGGAAGAAGAGATACAATAGAAGAGAAGAGACAGAAACACCATCCTCCAGCCTTACTTTAGAACACAGCCGTTCCCTACTTCTTGCTTCTCTTCCCCTAGTATAGATACACTGAGCATTTTACTATGGCCAGTAAAACATTGAATTTGTAATCTGTGGATGAATATGAAGGCATTATGTATTATATGAAAATGATTCTTGAGCTAGTTTTAACTTATGTAAGTCATTCCAAATATATAGCTAGTTCTTTTATGGGTAAACACTTTTCTCCTCTTAAAGGTCAGAACTGAAAAACAGTTTCTAGAAAAACAGTTTCAAGCCCTCCCACCTAGTTCTTTCTATAAAACTCTATGATCTCTATTCAGTCACGGAACCCCATGTTCTTGCATTAATCCTTTTATAGGCCACACCATGCTTACAAATAAAGGTGTTTACCTTGTTTGTATGTATGTGCACATTGTGGGCATGTCAAAAGGACTTGAAAACAGCTTGTACTACTGTGCACTACAAAGAAATAAACTCTACCTACAACAGACCCATAACATTCTATGCCCTGCTAACATATTAGCCATCCTACCTTGAGTAAGTATACTCTATTTGTACAATGACAGAATCAACTGAGGTCAAATTCTTGGAATTTGTTTTCATTATTAAGTGATGCATGATTACTAAATTTCTGCTGCTATCTAACTCAGGTTACTTTGGGAACGTTAATATTTTGTTAGCAAAACCACAGAGCTCAAAATTATCCATGGGTGCTTAGTTATAAATACATTACACACACATCAACATAATAACCTCAGTACTTGAATTTCATCTTTTACTTGTAGACAGTGAAATGTTCACAATTAAGGAGATGAAGGCTGACTTTCATGAGTTTGCCACGCATTATATGACATTAAAGTCTTGGGCTACAATGCAACCAATAAAGCTGAAAATGTTATGCTATCTGCATTCTTCAGTTAAGTAATCTGAGGGACAATCTTGCCCTATCTCCAAGGTATGGATACACTTTAAATTCTTCCTTCCTTTTGCTCCTCATTTTCACTTACCTAGGCAAGTTGAGTGAGTTCTGCCTTTAGAAGTAACAGAGAAAATTATATGCAGTGAATCCACTGCTATATTTTTCCCTTGTCTCACTACTAACTACTCCATTAAGTTTCCTCTGATGAAGAGAAGAGTGTGACAAGATTTGCTTCATTTAAAACATGAATTAAAAATTTGAGATGACTCTGGAGAGACAAGGAAGTCATTAATGGTGCCAGCCTCATATACAGTACTGTTGGCATTTAACAAAGCGGTTTATGAATACAATATATCTTAAAGAAAATAAAACATACAAAACATCTTATAGTGACTCAAAAAGTTTATTTCTGTCACTTTCTTAAAGTAGGAAACACTGTTTTGGAAGTACTAAGGATTGAACTCAGGGATTTAGACTTGCTAAGCAAATCCTCTACCACTTGAACCATACCTGAGTCCTTTGGTTCCTAATTTTTCAGATAGGGTCTCTTGCTTTTTCTCAGTTTGGCTTATACTATAATCCTCCTGTGTCTATCTCCCCATTAGTGCTGGGATTATAGACCTATGTTGCCATGCCTTGTTACAAAAAAGAAACATTTTACCAGCCTAATCTGTATAACATTTGTGTGAAAGAGAAATTTGTTTTAGCAGCTGTAAAGGAAGAAAAACAAGAAGTACTAATGTCTCAATTTTAACCACTAACCTTTTAAAAGTACTTAAGAAGTGTTCAAGGAATGTTTCAGAAGTATTTTAGAAGTATTTAAGAAGAACCTAAGCTGTAGCATGCTAAATAACAGAAATGGGAAATACACCATCAAAAAGTATAATGGGATAAAATAGTGACTCACTATGCCAATTTACTTGTTCTTGTCAACTCAAATCTTGGTTGTCTCCCATATCCCTGAGTTTGTTTAGTGTTTAACTCTTTATTCCTAAGAATAATTGACCTTAAAATGAATGATTGTGATGCTATTTGTGCATGCATGTGTATGTGTCACACACAATCCCCCTGCTTTTATAGCAGATAAAAGAGAACTGTTATATAAACTTCTTATATTGTCCATTAAAATGTCAAAGGAGGAAAAGAATGAGGAAATACATTTTAAATATATGCAGTAGTGATTTGAACAGTTGTCTTTCCTTCTAAGTCTTCCTCTTGCCTTCCTGACCTCCCAATGAACTGTCAACCTCATTGCTGCTTCATCTCATTTGTTTTTATTTTAAATTGCTTCTTGCACTTACCCTTTGCCTAAAGCTGATGATGTAATTTGCACTAAAAAGCACAGAAACATCACCAAAAGAAGAGCACATAGAAAAGGGTAATTTCAATCAATCCCTGAAGCCAGGTGCTTCTCAGGAAGATGCTGGCCACAAAGTTCGTCAATGATGTCTGAGCACCAACAATGTGCCATATACTCTTCTAGATGCTTTTGAATCCACTCACTTAGTATGCAAGAATCCCATGAAAATGAGTGCCTTGTTTTTCCCCTGCTACAGATGAGGAAACTGAACCCGGAGAGGTTAAACAATGCTTATTAACTGAGCATGAAGGCATGCCAGTGATTCTTTTTTTATTTTGGGGGTGGGGGTCCAGTCGTGGGGCCTGAACTCTGGGCCTGGGCACTGTCCCTCAGCTCTTCAGCTCAAGGCTAGCACTCTACCACTTGAGCCACAGTGCCACTTCCAGCTTTTTTCTTTCTTTCTTTTTTTTTTTTGCTTATGTGGTGCTGAGGAATCGAACCCAGGGCCTCATGCATGCAAGGCAAGCACTCTACCACTGAGCCACCTTCCCAGCCCATGCCAGTGATTCTTGAAGCTGAATTCTGATCATGTTTTTATTTCATTTCAGTTGGACAAAGATGAAAACGAGATTGGGTATATAGGACCATAAATGACTAAAAGGAAAAAAAATAGCAAACTAAAGCCTCCCCACCTTTTAAACTATGACAAGAGGTTTTCCAAACTCCGTGTAAGAACTTTTGCCAAATAAAAACAAGTGATTTTTATCAGCACTCATTTTTCTTCAGGATGTAGTTCAAATAAACCAATTACTTAGTTCCTGAAGAGCTATGGGGTCACTTAACTGGGGTCAGTTGCCACATCTATAAAATGAACATAATAATAAATAATTCCTGCCTGGTCTGCCTATTAAGAATTGCTGAAAAATCTAAGGAGGTAAAATGCGGAAAGCACTATAATCACAGACGATGTAGCAAAAGCCTGTTTATGTTATTTAATATATCTTTACAGGAAGTTCTAGATTCTGCATTGGTGCAGATCATTGCTTGGGTAAAATTCCTTAACTCTTGTTGCTATAGTGCTAGCAATCAACTGCTGAATACCTACTATGTGCCAGATGCATAATAATAACTTTAGTACAGTGATCACACATTTCCCGTTTCCCTTGTCTCTAGAAATTATTAAGAACATTCTCTTTTTCCCCGAGGCAGGAGAGAATATGAGGATTGTAAATTATATTTTCTATTCTACTGTTACATGAGAGGTAAAGGTTGTAATTTCAGGAACAGGAGGACCTTGGAAATGGTGTGGAGTTTTGGGATGATCTGCTATGGAAAGAACATCAGCTAAACCTGCCTTTGCCTAGAGAGGAAAAGATAAAAGAAGCTAAGACAAGCCAAGTTCATCTGGCACACAGAAACAGGAAAGCAGCTGAGGGAGACCAGAGTATAAATGTACAGAAGCAAATCCATGAGACAGACACATAAATCTTTGGTAGCATGTAAGTCTTTACTGATTGTTTTTCAAAGTGGCCACATATAATGATTTAAATTCCTGCTGTAGTCCAACAATCAGTTAATATCTATGAGGAAAGATTAACCTCTCTGCCTGTTGTGAATCCAGTTCTCATCAGCAAAGGCTTGGCAATTTTGTTCCTAAAGACTTCACCATTGGGCAAACAGTAGTATTTCCTACCCTTCCAAGAGTACATTGGTGTCATGTGGGGGGGGGGGAGGGGGTACATGCACAAATGCCTGTGTGTGCATGTGGGCATGTTTCCCCAAGCTACAAACAAGAATGACTCTGGCTCAGGGACACAAATCATTCATGTTTGGAGAGTTTCAGAAAACTACAAATTCAAAAGTTAGGTGAGGATTGAGGCTGTGAAAAATGAAAGGAAGAAGAAAGTTTCCATTGTCTTATTAGCACAAATTAATAACTGTATCTTTAGGGCTCCACGGTTGGGATAAACACACTCCAAATGTCTTTGTTCTGTTCTGTTTCTCTAATGTAGCCTCATTTACCCAAGTTCCTATTCCCAGTAGAAGGTAGAGACAGCTTCAGGTGAATGGTGATGTTCCCTTGTCTGTCAAGGGAAGGCCAGGCCCTGGATCAATGAGGGTTTCCATTGCTCTGACTTGAAGAATCCACTTAGGGATGGAAAGAAGGGTAGGAAAGAAAAAAAGGAGGAAGGGAGGGAGGGAGGAAGAGGAGAGAGAGAAAGAGAAAGAAAGAAAGAAAGAAGAAAGAAAGAAAGAAAGAAAGAAAGAAAGAAAGAAAGAAAGAAAGAAAGAAAGAAAGAGAAAGAAGGAGAAAGAAAGAGAGAGAAGGGAGGGAGGAAGGAAGGAAGGAAGGAAGGAAGGAAGGAAGGAAGGAAGGAAGGAAGAAAGGATGGAAGGGACGGAAGGAGAGAGACTGGGAGGGAGGGAGGAAAGGAAGGAGAGAGAGAAGCAATTCTGAACAGTTATTCTGTCCACTCTATTCTGAAGAAAGAACTACCACTCAGTTGATAGCCTGGCTTTGTCCTCCCATGCACGGCTTCTTTTTGCATTTCTCAGCAGGGTTGTTCACCTACTTCTCCGTTGTATCTGGCTGTTCCTGCTGAAATATTCTTCACTTCACTGTTGGTCACAAGATGCTTGCTTGTTCACAGTATCTCTGTTAGGATCCATCCCGGGCACCCCAGGGAAACATGCAGAGGCAGGCAAGCACAGGAGAGCACTCAGTCAGGAGAAAGTTACCTTGGTAGTCATCTGCCAATGGCAATGAAAGACTGCGGCTTAGGTCCCCCAGGCAGCGCGTCGGCACTCTAGCCCCTCCGCCCCCTCCCACCCCCACCAAAGCACGGGGGAGCGAATCCACCAGGGAACATAACCCAGGTTTCTGCACCAATGTTAGGATTCATCCAGGCCATTCCATGTGGAGATAGGCAGGCTCAGGAGAAAGATTATTACAGGGTTTATTAGAGGGACCATAGCTCCCCAGGGAGAGGGAGCAATATGGCGTCTGCCCCTATTCAGGTGGTCGCTCTGGGGCCAGTGGGCTAGGTACTCTGCCATGCAGGTAGGTATGGGCGCAGAGTGGGAGTGGGCAGCCATCCTGGTAGGAACTCCAGGGGAGGGAGGAGCTTGGGTCTGGGTGGAGCTGAGGTGGAGAAGAGAATGCTAACAATCTCTACTTCATAATTTCTCCTGAATTATCACTTCTTCCTGCCTCCTCTCTGTGCAAAACTCCATTTCCATGTCACTGGCCTCTTTGTGTTTCTTTCTGTATGGTTTCTATTTTAAAACCTGTAAAAGTTAAACACACTGTCAGATTTTTCACTTCGTTTGCAGGCAGTTCCCGTGGTGGGCCTCCTTTTGAGGCCTTGCCTTTTTGTAGTAGGTGTGATTTTCCTTCTAGATCTAAGTCATGAATGTCAGTGTTTATGGACCAGATAAAATGAAAATAGAAATTCTTAAGGAGGAGACAGCAGGCCTGGAAAATTCTCTGTAAAATCTCAAAAGACGTTTATAAGCACACTGAAAGGTTTATCTATCCTTTTTTTATTATTATTAAATTCTGTACCCTTGTAAACTATTTCAAAAGTAACTTTCTTTTTTTCCCCCATGTCTAAAGTTGGTTCTCTATTATTGGGATCATCCGTGAGCCATGCATAGCTCATAGCTGATTCTGAATCACCAGAGACCAAAGAAGAGTTAACTGGCTCTTGGAGATAGAGAGGTTTCCCTGCTACTCTCTCATCAGTGTGACATGCTAACCAGCTCGGCTTACCATCCCACTGCACACAACACTCAAACGTAGCCATCACCAGCCAAGTGCATCTGTGATGAATGAGATTCAATCAGCCTTCTGGTCTTCAAGGTTCAAGATAACATTTCTGCTATTGATAGTATCAGTTTATAATTTAATTTCAGGTTCTAGCTCCTAAGAGATAAGACTGTTAGCAGAGCTAAAATCTAATCCAGTTGAGGGTATTGGACAAAGTTCCATAAATTCTGATGACCACAAAGATAGCCTGATTTCCTTAAAACTCAGAGAGAATACATTTGACAAACCTGAATTTCTCAAAGGGCTCATAATGAAAATGGTAACACACAAAAAAATTTAATATTTGCTAATCCATTTATCCAGATGCATGGACTGGCTGGTCTGCTTCATTGTACCCTTTAAAAGAGTGAGAAAAATACACTGTAATCTTTACAGGAGTGCAAAAAAAATGTTTTCCTCTTTGGGCATTCAGTGAGAATTGGTCTTTATTAGTTTATTATTGTTTGCCTATATGCGTGTTGGTTATTAAAGTGGCAAGCCACACAGAGGATGAGCAGAGGTCATTCCTCATAGCTGGGTGTCTGATGTCCCCTGCCCCGCCTGCCTTATGTGTCATTACTTAGGAAGATGTGCAGCTGTAAACCCAGCCACCTTCAGCTCTCCTTGACTGCAGAACTCCTGCTGTTCCCTGATTGATGTAGGCGTAGCCTCAGTTATCAGGCAGCTCCTGACCCATCCAAAGAGGATAATTTTATTGCATGTCTCTTTAGCCTCTGTCTTACACTGTCTTGAAGGCATCAATTCTCTCAGGTGAAGAACACAAATAAAATTTAAGAAATTCCCCCTCAGGCTAAGAGGTTAGGAAGCATGCCAAGATATCCCTGAATGAAGTCACTCTCAGCCTAATCTCCTCTCAGCTCTGGCCATCACAACTGCCTGCTGCTCTTTGATTAGGGGAGAATTAAAGGCACAGCAGAGTCACTCAGGGGTTTGATTGCCAGTCATTTTCTCCTCTGATCTAGTCTGTTTTATCGGATAATCCCAAGATGATCTTTGTTCTTCTTTTTCTTTTACTAATTTTCTCCTGTACAGGCCTGTGTGTGTGTGTGTGTGTGCAAATCTCTGAAATGACAAATAACCATAAACAATAGGCATTTCTTCTGTGGCTGGTTTTTTTGTTTTTTTTTTTTAATCATTCCACATCTTCCTCCACTCTGAACAAAGAACTTGGGAGAAACTGCTTTTCTCCCCCAGTGCGATGCAAAATCATTAAATAAAAATTACAGGGTGGTTTAGCCAGTTTCTCCACTCCACTGTGTGTTCCTTCAAATTGTTATCTTCCTGTTCTGCTGGCATCCTTCTCAGGTGCCTAGCTTCTTCCTCCAAAGTACAAACAATAGTGCATGCGTTTGTCAAAACAATCAGAGCTGTGGAATTCACAATTTCACAGGCAGCCTCTATTCTCTCATTGGAAGCATCTCAGGCCCAGTATCAACCAGACGAGTCCTAAGACATTGACTTCTGAAAAAATACTAACACAAACTTCTGTGAAAGAAATGTCCACTTCTATGAAACACTGGATGAGGATTAAAATCAACTATTTACATGTTGATACTTTAAATGTATGCCATAAGCATGAAAAATAGGCATTACTAATTTTTTTTTTAAAAAAGCACTACAGTGGAGGAAAACACACCAAAAATTCTGCAAATCTCAAATTTTGATTATATTTTCATTTTTTACCATATTCTTTCCATCTTTATTTTTTAATTTATCTTTATTTTTTTATTTTAGCTACACAGCATTTTTTTTGTAAAGTTGATGTACACAGGGCCTAGGGTGACATAAGTAAGAAAATGAGTACAATTCTTGTCGAACATTGTTACCCCCCCCTCGTTTTTTTTCCCATAGTCCCTCCCCAGCCTGACTCCCCTTCCCTCCCCCCAAGTTGCAAAGTTCATTTCCAACATAATGTCTTCAGCGTATCACTGTTGTACTGGTTCACCCTTTGTCCTTTATCTCACCATTTCTATAATTCCCTCTTCCATTCCCAAATCAAAGAAACTTATAAACAAGAAAAAGGATATTGAAATCAAAACAGTGACAACAGGGGGGAAAACAAAGGAGGAAAAAAGAAAAAGAAAAAAGAATTAACTATATTCAGTACACTAAAGGAAAAAAAAGACTTGTTTTCATATCTTGTAGTTCATTTTTATTAGAATTATTTTATAAGGTCATATATACAGAGCTACTGAGCTATTGTGATTCTCTGCTATACTGGACATATACTAGACATTCACTAATTATTACAAATGAGGGAAACTAGGAAGCCTATGTTTCTTTGGGTCTGGCTTATTCCACTCAGTATGATTTTTTTGCAAGTCTCAATTTCCTTATGAATGAGGCAATGCCACTCCTTCTGATGGAAGCATGGAATTCCATTTTGTATATATGCCACATTGTCTTTTTTTTTTAATGTGAAAATACCATACAGAGGGGTTACAATTACATGGGCAAGATAACGAGTACATTTCTTACCAAGCATTGTTGCCTCCTCTTAGTTTCCCCTTCCCATCCCATCCCATCCTCCCCCCTCGCCCCCACCTTTCCCCCTACCAAAGTTGTAAAGTTCGTTTTTCGACATAATGACTTGTACATCTCATTGTTGCAATGGGTCCATCTGTATCCCTATTTAAACAAATTGGGTTTTTTTTCCCTTCCCCTCCACAAATTATACCAACATCAAATACAGTGAAAGCAGGGGTTATACCGTCAGGGAGGGACATACAAGGCAACAAAGAAATCATCTTACAAATATGTTAGAAACAATTGCATGAAAGAAAAAAA
>NW_012267217.1:5407412-5417996 GCF_000151885.1 Dipodomys ordii
TTTAGTTTTCTACAAGTAGTTAACCAATTTTGCCAGCACCGTTTACTGAAGAGGCTATCTTTCTTCCATTCTATTTTTTTTAGCTTCCTTATGGAAGATTAGATGGCTATAGTTATGTGGGTTCATTCCTGGGTTTTCAATTCTCTTCCATTGGTCCTGAGGTCTGTTCTTGTGCCAGTACCAAGCTGTTTTGATTACTATGGCTTTGTAGTAGAGTTTGAAATTTGATATTGATTTTCCTATAGCACTGTTCTTTCTGTTAAGTATTATTTTTGCTATTTGGGGTCTTTTATTGTTCCATATTCATTTTCGGATTGCCTCTTCTATTTCATTGAAGAATATTGTTGGAATATTGATAGGTGTCACATTGAATTTGTAGATAGCCTTGGGAAGTATTGCCATTTTCACAATGTTGATCTTTCCAATCCAGGAGCATGGGAGTTTTTGCCACTTTCTAAGTTCTGTTTTGATTTCCTTTTTCAGGTTTTTAAAGTTTTCATCATAGAGGTCCTTCACTTCTTTGGTTAAGTTAATTCCTAAGTATTTTATTTTTTATGGGGCTATTACGAATGGAGTGGCTTTCCTGATTTCAGCCACACTTTTCTCATTGTTGGCATACAGAAAAGCCATTGGTTTTTGAGGGTTAATTTTGTAGCCTGCTACTTTGCCAAAGTTTTGAATCAGGTTGAGTAATATACCACATTTTTTTGATCCATTCATCCACTGAGGAGGATCTGAGTTGATTCCATGTTTTGGCTATAGTAAATAATGCTGCAGAGAACATAGTTGTGCTGGTAGGTTTAGTATGGCCTTTTTATGGTCATTTGTGTAAATGCCCAAGCTCTGTTTAGCCTCCAAACATTGATTAATGTCTGTAATCAATGAGATTGGACAAAAAGATGGAGATAAAAAATTAAATTGAAGGGCTGGAAAGGTGGCTCAGCAGTAGAGTGCTTGCTTCCCATACATGAGGCCCTGGGTTGGATTCCTCAGCACCACATAAGCAGAAAAAGCTGGAAGTGGCTCTTTGGCTAAGTGGTAGAGCGCTAGCCTTGAGCTGAAGAGCTGAGGGACAGCACCCAGGCCCAGAGTTCAGGACCCACAAGCAACCAAAAAAAAATTGAATTGAAGAGTAGGGGAGATGGGGAAGGGAAGGGAGAGTAGGAGAAAAACAATGCTCAATAGGAAATGTACTCATTACCGTACTCATGTAACTGTGACCACTCTGTACAGCAGCTTTAAAATAAAATAAAATTTTAAAAAATTAAATTGAAGAAATCAGAATAAAGAAATCAATTATGTCCTTTTCCAGTTTTCCCTAGGAAGAATATCCAAAAGGATTCCCTTTTAAAATTTAAATTAAATTTATTTTAACAAGTGCATAACAATTGTACATATTTGTGATGTACAGTGTTATGTTTCTATACATTTATACATTTCATAATATTTAAAGTAGGTTAAACATATCTATCTCCTTATTTACTAAATCTTCATTTTGAAAACATTTCAAGTCATTTTAGTTTTTGCAAACATACTGTACAATTATCCACAATTATCATACTGTTCTAGAGTACAGTAGAACCTCTTTCTTCTGTTCAACTACAACTCAGCACCTGTTGATCAACCTTTGCCAATCCTCCCTCAGCCTTTACACCTCTACTGGTTGATGTGTTTACAGGACAATATCTGTTTGGATATTCATTTAGACTTAGAAAACACACTCTTTTTTTGTTTCTTTCCTTCCTTCTTTTCTTTTCTTTCCTTTTCTTTCCTTCCTTCTTTTCTTTTCTTTCCTTCCTTCTTTTCTTTCTTTCCTTCCTTCCTTCCTTCCTTCCTTCCTTTCTTTCTTTCTTTCTTCCTTCCTTTCTTTCTTTCTTGTTATGAATCATAGGTCTTGAACACAGGGCCTGGGTGCTTTCCCTGAACTCTTTTTGCTCAAAGCTAGAGCTCTGTCACTTTGAGCCACAGCTCCACTCCCAATTCTTTGAGTGGCTAATTGTAGATAAGAGCCTCCCACTGACTATCCTGCCCAGACTGGCTTTGAACCATGGTCCTCAGATTTTGGCCTCCTGAGTAGCCTAAGATTACAGGCATGAGCCACCAGCACCTGGCTGCATACTTTTAATATTACTCTAAGTCCTCAGTTTTCTAGGGCAGAATCCCACTGAGAAAAATTTATGATTTTCTGGCTTAGATTATGTTTGAAAACATGTAATTCTAGGGTAAAGTATAAGCATATCTCAAGCTACATTCTTCAGGTAACTTTGTAAGTAATAACATGGCTAATTTGATACTCATTGACCTAATTTCTACAGTTATCTCTCTATTGCTTCTAAACTTCAAGGAGTAAGAATAACTGTTTTATATGTTAAGCCTCTTGAAAAATCCCAATTAAAGGAGCAAATTATGCTACTAGTTCTTTCATGAGAATAACTAGAATTGAGAGAGAAGAGAAAGGATTAGGGGAAAGATAAAGAAAAGCTAAAAAACATTTGTTCAATGGATTAGTTATCTGGAGGAAAAGGAAATGGATGGTTGTTACTATAACAGAACAGTTTTATATAGATGCTGAAACACGATCACATTTACTGAACTGTTGCCTTGTGTGCACAAGTATGTATACATGTGTGCATTTGTGTATGTGTACAAATGTGCTTAGTCTGAGTTAAGTGCACACACAAAGCACATTTTTCAGATCATAGTGCATAATGTTACATCAAGCTTTATTTTTTTTTCTTTTGGACAGTAAGCCCTTCATTGCAAACTCCAACTAGGTTTCTATAATTTTGTTTCCTTATGTCTTAGGCATTACACTTAGCACTTGCTTGTGTGTGTGTGTGTGTGTGTGTGTGTGTGTGTTTTCCTTTGTCGGTCATGGGGCCTGTACTCTGGGCCTGGGCACTGTCCCTCAGCTCTTCAGCTCAAGGTTAGCGTACTACTACTGGAGCCACAACACCACTTCCATCTTTTTCTGCTTTTGTGGTGCTGAGAAATCGAACCCAGGGTCTCATGCATGCAAGGCAAGCACTCTACCACTGAGCCACCTTCCTAGCCCAGCACTTGCTGGAGCAGTTTTCATAGCCCATTCTCACTGAGTCTTTCTAGATGTAGAACATTAGTCATTCTGAACTCTGACTGTGATTGACAGGGAATCATGACACTTCAGAACTGAGTGAAACGAGTACTCAATTATGTTTATTCATAAAATCAAGCATTTATTTAATGGTTGGAATTACCAATAGTGCTTTAACTTTGTAATATTAGAATTATTAAAATTAAAATGTCTTCATAAAACATTTACTAACTTCTACATTGTTAGTGAGAATATGAATTATGGATTAAATATTTGCCTAGAATAATTTGGCATGATTTCTCAAAACCTTCAAGTATAGCCATCAGATTTTGCCTAGAAACAGTAGGGAGATCATCATATCTATGCAAAATATTTGTACTCAAAATGTCTTGAGTAGGTATTACTTATAATAGTAGCAATTTGAAAGCATTTCATTGCCTAGTAATAGGAAGCTGGTTAATTATTTTAATTATTAAATCTGTATTTTAGACATCATATCCCATAGAATTATGGAGTAGAAAGCACAATATATATAATAATGCTGCTGAAGAAATAACATTACTGAAGACTTTGTCTTTATGAACACATGCTATGTGAAACATCTACGCTGAGATGACAGCTTTCCCTTTCCTCTGGAGAGCTGCTTTGTGTAGGTTGGGAGACAGTTTACCCTGGATCTTTTGAATGTCTGCTTATTTTGCAATAGAGGCACAGA
Source organism: Dipodomys ordii (assembly GCF_000151885.1). Classification (NCBI taxonomy): domain Eukaryota; kingdom Metazoa; phylum Chordata; class Mammalia; order Rodentia; family Heteromyidae; genus Dipodomys; species Dipodomys ordii. Next base: position 5,411,201 of record NW_012267217.1, read on the forward strand.
CTACTCTTTCCTCAGATGATCTTTTCAAGAAGGTTGCTATTATGAGCTAGCTTGGAAAATAGAGATACACTTTCCCCTATTGAAAATTAGGTGTTTTACTGTCCAGTTTAATAAAGATAATGTCAGCTGTGTGCCAGTGGCTCACAACTTTAATTACAGTTGCTTAGGAGCTGAGATCCAGTGAATCACTTCTCAAAGCTAACCTGGACAGAAAATTCCAAAAGACTCCATTTCCAAATAGCAAAAAGCTAGACTGGAGATATGGTTCTAGTCTTAGAGCACCAACTGAATGAGAACCAGTGCCTGAATTCAAATGCTGTACCAGCTAACAAACAGAATGTCTCTCTGAGACAAACCACTGGCCTATAAGAAAACAATTGCCTGTATGCTCAGGATTTCTTTCCTGTTATAATCATGCTATGGGTAATTCCATAGGACTCTCCATGTGTCCTTTTGTGGGAATTGGAAGACAAAATCTAGTTAAAGCATGCTTATCTATTTTGCTGTAATAAACTATTCTTTCTCTGCCCTAAGAGTCTCACCACTTTTACCAGTATCTGTAAAATTCTGGCATACTAACTGTTCAACTTGTAGCTTCTCAGTATCTCACAATAAATACTATGCCAACCAACAGTAGTAAAGGGTGCCAGTTTCTCATAGTAGAGGGACTACAGATGTGGCAACTGCTGATATTTGTCTACTGGGAAACCTGGGTTGCCTGCAAGTCTTTTCTATATCAAGAGCTTGTAGGGCCTGACTTTCAATTTAGAACCTTTTTAAATCTCACATCATTCACCGACTGCTCTTTATGAGGTTCATAGGGTGAAGAACTACCACAGAAAAATAACTAGGTCTCTTAGAAAAAAATGTCATGTGCATTGTCTGACAGGGAACAGGTGTTTGGTGTGGAGGATTTGGAGTCAGGAGGCTGCCGCCTTTAAATATAACTGTCAAATGATCAGCATCCGCTAGCAACTGGCACTGGGAACAGATCTTTTCTTTTATACAGCAGATGAGATTTTATAGTTGCTGGAGGTTATAAATGTTTGTGAATATGGCTGTGCGTACATATGTTCTCTCATCAGCAGCCATTGGAACACAGAGAAGAGTATTTATGAAAATGTCCTTGTCTGGTAGAGGCTCCATTTCTGTAATTTGAAGTGAGAGAAAAAGGATGGAGTGTAATCATCACAGTTTTTTTTGGTTTGTATCTCCACTGTACCTTAGTTCTCAGAGATGGTGGCTTAAGCCAAAGAAAAGAAAATGAGAAGAGAGATTTTTCCTTGCCTCTAAGCCACTGTTATGTTCTGAGGAGAGGAATTTTTTGTAAAGCTCAATTCTTATCTGATGGATTTTAGAGAAGACAAACAGAATGACAAAACCAGGATGTTTTATTTTTTTTAAAAAAAAGAATTTTAACATAGTAATTTTTGTCTAAGGCTAAGCAATAAAATACTCACTTAGGTAAAAGTTCATATCCACTAATTTAAAAAGGTAAACCATTAGAGCTTGTTATCAAAAAGTCTAATGCAGTGTTCTGATGGGCCCTCATGGACTCTTTCAGGCTTACAGTGGATTTGTAAAGTAATCTTTGATTCCCTTTTTTAATTGTAATTTTAATACTTTTAGTATCTTTAGTTGTACAACATGTCAGCTGATTCACCATGTCAGTTTGTATCTTGATCAGTATCATCTCTTTTATTATCATTCCCTTCCCTTCCAACCTTACCCCTCTTCTCAGTTTTTCTAGTTTCACAGGACATACAGTGAATATTATAACCGAATTCTACTCCGCCCACCACACACACTAAATTCCTCTCTTTATTCATCCATTCCTCTTTCCTTTGACCTCTCCCCTCACATCTTAAGTCCCAGCTTCCTGGCATTCATTTTGTTGGATTGTGAATTCATTTTTTTCTAATGAATCACATGGGCAAAAACTATTCTTTCCACCAATCTCAGTTCCTATTGTTCACTAGAATAACAGAACTATAGTTCTGAAATATCTTCAGTTAAAAGACTATATTTGCCAGCTATCTTTGGGTTCGATATGACCATGTGACTAACTTCAGACCAATGAGAAGAAGAATATTCTGTGGGAGCTTCTCCTCCTTTGCTTCTCTCTTTCCTTTTCCTACTTCAGTGAAGCAGATGAAGTCTTGCAGTGATCTGACAGAGTGCAATTATCTTGCAGTTGTAAGATTACCAACAAGAGAGGTCTCCAATGACTTTGCGCTTTCCCCACAGTCTCTCCCCCAAATATATTGTTTATACCAAAGAATAAAGCTTCTGTATATAAAGTTACTTTACTAACATCTAAATGCAGATGGTGCTACCTCCCATTCATGGTTCAATAACTGTCAGTTTTTGCCTTGACACACTGCTAAAGTATATTCAAATTTTTTAATGGATTAGAAATTTCCAAGTTTTGAAGTAATAAATGATCTGAGAGGGGAAAAAAATCTATGCAGTAAATTAGCACTGAATATTAGGTTGTTTTCAAGCCACAGAATTCAGTGAGATTCTATACTGTTCTGTATTTAAAACTAATAAAACACTTTCTTCAATACTTGGTTTGTGTTCAACCCATCCATGAAGTGTTGAGGTGATTGGAAGTCAGATGGTATGTGTTTGAATCTTGGTCCTACATCTTCCCTGTTGTCTGGTACTGGCCAAACACTTCCCCACTTTATGTCTCTGCTCCTACCTCTGAAAGGGGCTGTACTGGTTACATAGGTGTCTATGAAGTTACATAATTAATAAACACCTTGGCTATAGATAGTGACAGGTATATGTGGTTATCTATAATTATTTTTTTCGTATTTAAAATATACAATATGTATTATATAATTTGCTAGAGTAACCATCTTTGTTTTGTAAGAATCAAAGTGATAGGAGTTAACTCTGAAAAGAAGAGAAAAATGATGTATGTGGATTGTGAGTACTTACGTTTATTGCAAGTGACGAATGAAAACTAAAGATAATCAGACTGTCAAGAGCATGAGAAGGGCTGGGAAGGTGGCTCAGTGGTAGAGCACTTGCCTTGCATGCCTGAGGCCCTGGGTTTGATTCCTCAGCACCACATAAGCAAAAAGAAAAAAGCCAGAAGTGGCACTGTGGTTCAAGTGGTAGAGCGCTAGCCTTGAGCTGAAGAGCTGAGGGACAGTGCCCAGGCCCAGAGTTCAGGCCCCACGACCGGACCCAAAAAAAAAACAAAAAAAAGAGCATGAGAAACATTCTTCTCACTAATCTCTGACCCCCTCCTTCACCAAGAATGAAAAATGGATGAAAAAGCTTGTCAAGTAAAACAAGAAGTAGGATTTCTTAAGAGGACCCCAATTTTAATTAATTTATTTTTTTATATACAGACCCTAGTATTTGGGGTTTGATGGCAAATGAAATCTCACTTATCTCTTGAATTATTGCTTTGTTTTAGGCTTAAATCCATAGTCTTATGTCTTGAAGATATATTTTATGAGTTGGTTATAGTATAATTACTTTGGGGGAAATTTTTACCTATTTTGAATCTGAAGCTATATCACCTGTTTATTAAAAAATAATAATTCATATGGGCCAAGCATAGTGGTATGCTTTTGTAATCCCAACTACTTGGGTGAAGGAGATAGTAGGAATGAGGTTTTAGGTCAGACCAGATAAATGAGACCCTAACTTTCAAACTGTAAGGAAGGTGATTGGGGGGTATAGTTCCAATGGTACTGTTCTAAGGTGAAAAAATCGAGAAGCCACATTTTGAGAGGTCGAATCTTGGAAGCTTTCTTAAAACGCCAGCAACTGCATGGTGGACTCCTGTCTCAAAGTGCAGCAGCCGGCAAAAACACTTAACACTGTTAGAAAACTGTGCCGTGAAGGCCAGAGAGGAAAGAAAGCAAGAACCAAAACAATACCAACAAACCAATTCAGCTCCAGTGGAGACTTGACACAAACATAGAGGCACATGGCATGGTGTCCTGGTATCTGAGCTGGTCTGGGCCTAGATGGGGTCAGGGGCCAGAGTCACAGTCCAGGCACTGGACTGACAGGTTTAGTAACCCATCAGGTATGCCCATCATCTGAGGAGGGGCACTTCACCTTCCCCCACAATGAAGACAAAATGCCAGACCTTATATGGACATACTCAGGTACCATCAAACCTTTTCCATCTACGGAAGATAGGCCTCAACCTTCCATATTGGGTATATTTAGAAGCTACTCAGAGGGTGGTGATTCAAGCCATTTAGGGAGTTAATCAAAGCAGAAACAGCATTCTCTATATGCTTCAGTACACTGCTTGCCTAGCAAATTCAAAAGCCTAAATTCAATCCTCAGAACCAAAAAAGTAGAGATTCATGTGTTCATGAGTGTTGTAAGTAAGTGCATACCCACACTTTCCAGCATATTTTCTGAGTGGTTGTGTTATCTTTATCACTGATCTTATCCATACAGATCAAAAGCCATAGGAACTTACCATAGCTTTGACTGCTTCCCTGAAATTGACACAGTCCTTTCCCTCCTTCTATTGTCACATTTTTAATTTGTCTGTTCATCTAAATTCTTGTTTACTCTGAGGTATTTCTTGTTCATCTGCATTAATGTTATATGTCCTCACAGTGATTGTTAGAGTTCATGTACAGAAAGGAATTATCTCTCATCATAAAATGATGCTCTTTTTTATTAGTTTATAATTGAGCATTGCACAGTAATTCCCCTCTGCTCCTTATTCTTGTGACTAAGTGTAATAGCTCTAATTATTTGATTTTGCTTATCAAGCTGGAGATCTATTTTATCAACTGTGTCTAGGAACATCAAGCCATTTAGCATATTCATCAAAATTGTTTGTCAAAATGCCTCCTAACTTCCAAGGTTTTCTACTTCCTCTGTCTAATCTCCGTATCTCCAATGCATGCATAGTTTCCCAATCCCTATCTAAAAGCCTTTGCCTTTTTCCATAACTATTGATTTTTAATCATGACAATTGATCACATGCTGATATAGCTAAAGATTCTGTCCCAAGATTCTTTATTTCAATATATTTATGTTGAAGGTTAATACTGCTTAAGCCAATGTCTCAATAATTTCAAGTAATATTTATCAGCCCTCACAACCTAAGTTATTTAGAATCAGGCTCCTTACTTATTATTTCACAAACCTTAAGCACATTCACCAAAGTGAAGAATTAATCAGAGAAGAAATTTAAGCAAGTTTAAATAGTACTTATATCCAGCATCCTCCATCTTAATAGATAAAACTTCTGAATTGCTAGCCTCCAAACACTACTATCTTTCCTTCCTCTCTCCTTCCCTCCTTTTCTTTCTTCTTTCCTTCCTTCCCTTCTTTTTAAACAGGAAAAGGAACATACAAATTTATTACATCTCTAATTTATGGTATTGCTAGACTCCACCAAAGATGATTGTGAAGGCTTTGATTATTTTTCTCAAATCCTTTAATAAATACTTGTAACAGAGTTGCTTATTAAAGGGAGATTAGAATATTTCAAGACTTACTAAATCACATTTTCCTTTCTGTTTCATATACTGATTCTACTTCTCTGATGCCTTCATGTTGATTATATTTGCCTCTGTTTCTCTAGGTTGCATGTCTACCAACCTGGTTATAATAATCTTCATGGCAGGCACAAAGTACTTTTTTTCAAAAAGCATTTGTTTAGAGGAAAGAAGCAAGAATTGAATGAACAAAGCAGAGCTAGCAAAGTTTTTTACACAGATAAGTTAGTAGAGAGCCTAGTATTGTGAACAGTGGCTGAGTGTTTCAGGTTATTACACAGATGCTGATAAGATAAAAATGAGGCACTGATATTTGACTATTGTTAACTTTTATGACACTCGGCCATTCTCTCCATCTTGCTCTTCCTATGTGTCCTTTTTGCATTGACATATTAATTTTTATTGCTGCCCAAGAAGTCATCTGAGATAAGAACTCTATTTTATTGGAGCACAAGTATATCAATATCACTCTAAAAGAAAAAAAGATGTGTTCTGTACAACACTGCATAAAAAAGGTGCAATTTGTAAGTCCTCAAAAACAAAAACAAAACAACATCTCCTACCTTCTGGAGCATTTATTAGGATAGCAATAAGCCTGCTAGGCTTTTTAAGGATTAGGTACACTAATGTATATTTTCATTTTATAACACAACAACCAGGAGGCAGGAATTGAGAGGGATAGGTTAAGAATAATATCAAAGAAACATGCCAATATCTCAATTTGAAACTATGATTAATTAGGAGGAAGTACATTTGAGCTCTGGTTCCAGTCCTTCAAATAACTACCTCAAGGAATTAACTCAAGTGACTTGGCTCCTCTGAGATTTAATATGTTTTTATCTACAAGATGAAGGGCTTACAGAGTTGGGAGAAGAACTACCATGAGTAGGAAGGGACAAAATCCCCAGAGCTCAAACTAGGCAGAAACATTTGATTTCTAGACAACCAAAAAAAAAAAAATGAAGGGCTTAGAATGTGTGCTCTAGCTCTAAAATTCTTGCATATATCACTAAAGAAAATACATTCTAACCACTTATTTCAAGTCCAGAATTCTTATTACTGGAGACTAAATGTGTGTGTGTGTGTGTGTGTGTGTGTGTGTGTGTAAAGTTTACATATAATTCCAGAGATAAACTTGCTTCTACTTACCCCATAAATGGGCAACTTCTTTTTTTTTTATTGTGAAAATACTGTACAGAGGGGTTACTATTACATGGGCAAGATAATGAGTACATTTCTTATCAAGCATTGTTGCCTCCTCCTTTGTTTCCCCTTCCCATCCTATCCTTCCCCCC
>NW_012267217.1:5424922-5427183 GCF_000151885.1 Dipodomys ordii
CTGTCCCTCAGCTCTTCAGATCAAGGTTAGCATCCTACCACTTGAGCCACAGCATTCACTTCCAGGTTTTTTCTGCTTATGTGGTGCTGAGGAATCGAACCCAGGGCCTCATGCATGTGAGGCAAGCACTCTACCACTGAGCCACCTTCCCAGCCCCTGTAGATGACTTTTGAATCATTCTTGAATTGTGTCTTAGAGAAAACATTCAAGTATAGCTGATTTTTATAGCCAACATTTCCTATTTTCTTTCTTATTGGGGGAAGGGAGGGACAGAAGTGAACTCTGTGTGGTTAATGATAACATAGAGAGCAAATTCTAAAGTCTAGAATATTTAAACTTTTCAGAAGCTATGCTGGCAAAACTTCTCAACATCGTCAGCATTTTCATAAAACAAAAATGTCTGGGAATCTCTTATAAGAATATACTTTGCTGAAACACATCCAAAATAACTTAATATTCTATCTCCAGACCCTTCTTTGATGTGACTTTACCATTTGTTCTTCAGCTTTAAATACCCACTAGTTGCTCCCTTAAATTTGTGTTCTGGATGAAAGAACATATAAGCCTAGATCTGACTTAAATACCAACTAGGCCTAGGACTTTTACCCTCTACTTCCTTCCTTACCAGATAGCATTCCACCTAGTTCCTTAGCTGAAAGGACCAAGTGTTATTAAAATATAAACCTCTTATAACACAGTGGCATGCTAGGTATAGAATAATTCTAGAAGCATTTAACATAAATAGCTAATAAGATGTCATTGTCATTTGTATTTATATAATGTCTGTAGGTTTGAACCTGTAGCCTGTGGAATAGTAAGCGTAGGAATAAAAAAAAGAATCAAAGAGAGCTGAGTTTTGTGTTTCACACATATAATCCCAAGTACTCTAGAGGTAAAGATTAGGGAGGGGTGTAGTTTGAGGATAACTAGGGTAAAATGTTAGCAAGACCTCCATTTCAACAAATAAGCCAGGCAGGTAATATAAACTTGTAATCCCAGCTATGTGGGAGGAATAGGTACAAGACTATCAAGGACCCCATCCTTGTCCTGCCCATGTAAAAACATAAATACAATAAAGCTATACTTTATCTAAAAACCATCCTAAGGCCAGAGGGTTGGAGGCATGATTCAAGTGACAGAGTGATTAATAATAAATGCAACACAGTTTGAATTTGTTCAGGTAGAAAGAAGTTGCCAACTCGATTATGTATTTATTTCTGAAGTTTATGCAAGTTTCCTTATATATAGTCACAGTTTCTGGTTTTGACAAGTTTATTAGTGATATGAAAGATTTTAAACTATAATTCCATCTAATCTCCCTCCTAAAGCTCCTTGATTCTTCAGCACTACAGACATAAATTGTCGTTGCCTATTCCTACCAAACTTTAAAATACAAAATTCTTCCTGCTTAACCAACCTAAATCACCCATGAAATGTGGCCCCTGTGGGTAATAATTATACCTGAAATATGCACCTGAGAAGAAGAAAGGAAAACATCTCAATTCCAGCTTCTTCTCATTTAGTTTTATGATAACTGATTTACGTATTGCTTGGGTCTTCAGTTCGAGAGAATAAACCTCGCCTCCCTCCAGGATATTTGCAAAAATATGCCAATGAATCATCTGATTTCCTATACCACCCTCTCGCACAGACGCAGCACAACCTTTATATTTAATAAATTAGCAGGAGGTGCAAGTTGCATGTCATTATTTGCATATACCATATCATTCTAATAAATGTATTATCAAATCAACTCACAAAAACAACCGTAAGCCTTGGTCAGCAACATTCTATACCAACACTTGATCATTTAACACCCAGGCCAAAAGATGTCCTGCATCCTCAAAATATTTTTATTCATGACAGCAATAAATTGTTCACAACATCATCAATAAACTAGAAAATTGATATTGATAAAGGCATTTTCTGTTTATTGGGGAAACAGTTCTTCATTGGGCCATTAAAGAAACCCTTGGTCAGTTTCAAGGTTCTTTTCATTATTTAATGAGAGGGCTAGAGGTGTAAATCTTTTGCAAAATGCTGAAAGGAGATTTTGGTTTTGTTTACTACTTTCAATACTAAAAGCATAAGTAATAGGATGGTTCCTCCAGAAATTTATTTGGTATATCAGAATGTCCTCTATGATGCAATTGATGCTGGGTGGGGAGTGTGGCTCTATAAAATACCTGTGAAGACCATTGTCTTTCTGTCTCTGTCTCTCTCTGTGTCTCTGTCTCTCTTTCTCTCTTTCTCTCTCTCTC
>NW_012267217.1:5427233-5432778 GCF_000151885.1 Dipodomys ordii
TTTATTTTATGCCTAGAGTTGAGCATTTCTTCATGTGTCTATTGGCCATCCTTCTTTCCTCTTCAGAGAAGTTTAAGTCTTTAGCCCACTTATTGGGAAGTTGTTTCTTTGAAGATTTGTTGTTGGAGGATTTAATTTTTTGAGTTCCAGGTATATTTTAGATAGGAGACCCTTGTCTGTTGTATGGCTAGTGAAGATCTTCTCCCAATCCGTGGGCTTTCTATTGATCTTGCTAGCTATCTTGGTAGCTTGCTTGCTTGCTTTGCTATGCAGAAGCTCTGCAATTTCATGCAGTCCCATTTGTCCAACCTTTCTTTGATTTGTTGTGTTTCTGGGTCTCCATTAAGAAAATTTCGGCCTGCGCCAAGGAGACCTAGGGTTTCTCCTATTCCATCCTGTAATGTTTTCAGAGTGTCTGCTTTGACTTCAAGGTCTTTGATTCTGGTGCAGGGTTATATATAAGGATATAGCTTTAGTTTTCTACAAGTAATTAACCAATTTTGCCAGCACCATTTACTGAAGAGGCTGTCTTTCTTCCATTCTATTTTTTTAGCTCCCTTATGGAAGATTAGATGGCTATAGATCTGTTCATTCCTGGGTTTTCAATTCTAGTCCATTGGTCCTGAGGTCTGTTCTTGTGCCAGTACCAAACTGTTTTGATTACTATGGCTTTGTAGTAGAGTGTGAAATTTAGTATTGATATTCCTCCAGCACTCTTCTTTCTGTTGAGGATCATTTTTGCTATTAGGGGTCTTTTATTGTTCCATATGAATTTTTGGATTGCCATTTCCCATAAATGGGCAACTTCTTTTTCCACCCTTCATGTCTAGAAAAACACATTTAGTTAATGATAATTTCTGTGTGTGTGTGTGTGTGTGTGTGTGTGTGCCCACGCTCATGCACGTGTGTGTGCATGCTGGTATTGGGACTTGAACTCAGAGCCTAGGCACTGTCCCGTACCTTTATTTGCTCAAGATGAGTGCTCTACCACTTGAGCCACAGCACCACTTGTAATTTGGGGGTGTCAGTCTCATAGACTTTCCTGCCTAAATTGGCTTCAAACTGCTATCCTCAGAGATCAGCCTCCTAAGTAGCTAAGATTATAGGCATGAGCCATCATTGCCCACATTTTACACTGGAAATCCTCTCCCCACCTCCTTACACCTCTTCTCCTTGTGCTAATAATCCATGTATGACTTCCAGATAACACCATGGAAAGACACCCCCACACTAACAACCTACAAAATGCAAGAAGTACACCGCAGTACTAAAACCTTGAAAGAGTGCATCTGTATACTACAAGTGCTGACATGTATGGAAAGGGTACAGAGGATACACTGCAGAAATAACTCCCTAGCTTTACCTTGGTAGAGTGAGAGCAGGTTGGGGGTGTACAGGTCAGATGGAGGCAGTAAGGCCCCTCTGTGGGTTGGCTCTGACAATAGGCAGGTCCCCCTAGGGAAGATTGTCCCTAGTAGAGAAGAGTACTTCTTCATTCCCTTTATTTTTCTATGCAGCAAAATTCTTTTCAGGAATGAGTGTAGCTCAGTAGTAGAATATTTGTCTGGAATGCATGAGGAAGGACCAGGGTCTAATCTGCAAAACTGCAATATACACACACTTTTTTCAGTAATAATCACCAAACTAAGCATATTATAATGTTTTCAAAAGCAATACAGATACTGAAAAATTACTCCTATTAAGTTTTTTCATATAATCAGGACCAATGAAAAATAAATAAATGAAGTAACTAATTAAAAACAAGAAAATATTACAATGCCAAAAGGGGAAATAAGAAATGGAGTAATAACTAGAAATAGAAATATAACATAAAGTTCCATATTGGTCTATTAGAGTATAGAGAAAAAATCATTTGCAGGCCTTAAGTTGCACAAATTTGCAAATAATTTTTTTTCAAAATTGTTATGCAGCTTAGTGATTAATATTCATCAAAAACGTTATTAAAGTTCAAATTTCTTCTTAAACAATAAAGCAGATATACAAAGAAGATAGTTATTTCTAAAATTCTCACTTGACAGTAAATTCCAGTACTTGTAAAACCTCCCACATCTTGGCTTTCTCAGGATTGTTGGTAGTTGCTCTCAAGTCTCTCTACAATCACTTTTCATTGAGATTCATAACTTTCTATTGCTTTGTGTTTGCTACCTAAATATCCACAGAAATGCCTAGCTCCAACAGCTTTGGAAGAAGGCTGCCTAAGCAAACTCCAATGGCTATGAACTTTTGCCAAATTATTCTGGGGGAAAAAGATGTACTACTCTCTTAGGCATCATTTGGGGTTCTCTAAATTAGTTTCCATGGAGAGACCATGTTTATCCAATATCAAGTGATTTTAAATGAAACTGTGCCCAATGTTAGAACTTAGACCAACAAACAGTTCTGTTTTTCCTATTTCTTTCTTTCTTTCCTTCATACTTCCTCCCTCCCATCCTTCCTTTCTTTCTTTATTTTATTAATATTGATATTAAGATTTGAATTCAGGATTTTGTACTTAGGAAAGTACTCTACTGCTGGAGCCATGTCTCAAACTCCTTTTGCTATAATTATATTTGCTCTAATTATATTTGGGCCATGAGTCTCCCATACTCCTGATCTCAGCTTCCATAATAGCTGGGATTACAGGCACGATGGCTACTGTGCCTGGCTAACCATAAATTCTTTAGGGGTACGAGGTGTGCCACAAATAGTACAACACCTGCCTACCAAGTAGAAGACACTGAACTCAAATCCCAGTGCCACAAAAACTAAAAGGTTTCCTTAGGAGAGAAGTATCCATTCTGTGATTTTTCATTTTCATTATTTAAACTTTCTGGTTTTGGTACTAATGAAAAACAGTTCTAATACTTCATCTGTTGTTTATAAATTCTTCACAGTCTCTTCATACTGTTTTGGATACCCACACTGATCACTCTCAGGATTCTGTCTTTTGTAGTGATTGTTAAGAAGTGGAGAGAAGCTAGAATCAGTTTCTCCAAGAACAAGTAAGCATTTTAAGCTAAAGAAGGAAATGCCATAGAAATTAGTAGAACTTAGTTTTGGTAAATCAAAGTATCTGCAAAAAACAAGAAGTGATACTACATGATACTACAGCAGCCACTGTAACAGCTGAAATGAATGATCAGACTGAAATTCTGTCCACTGAAGGCAGTGCAAAACTCAGACCCAACTTAGGTGGATTAAGAATTGATATAGTATCCAAACAGCATTTCAACTTTTGGAAGATGAATTTTGTCTAAATCTTGATGTAAAAAAGATAAATTTGTGGGCTGGGAAGGTGGCTCAGTGGTAGAGTGCTTGCCTTGCATGCACGAGGCCCTGAGTTTGATTCTTCAGCATCACATAATCAGAAAGAGCCAGAAGTGGTGCTGTGGCTCAAGCGGTAGAGCAGAAATGAGCTGAAATGCTGAGGTACAGCACCCAGGCCCAGAGTTCAGGCCCCATGACTGACAGAAAGAAAAAAAAAAGATAAATGTGGCTGGGTACTGGTAGTTCATGTCTAAAATCCTAGCTACTCAGCAGGCTGAGGTTTGAGGATTGTGGTTCAAAGCCCGCTCAGGCAGGAAAAGCCATGAGACTCTTATCTCCAATTAACTACTTAAAAACTGGAAGTGGAGCTATGGTTCAAAGTGATAGAGCACTAATATTAAGCAAAAAAGTTCAGGGACAGTGCCAAGCTCTGAGTTCAAGCACCATGACTGACAAAAAAAAAAATGTGATGTGATCTTTCCTCCACACCCAAATTAATCTAGGCAAACTAAAAAGTTAAATATGTGAACAATTAAATAACAAGCCCAAGATAATAATAAAACAGAGACAAAGTTTTAGCCACTTCTTGACTGAGAGAGTGACCTTAAGGCCTAAAATTAAACACAGAAATTGTAAAGAAAGAACTTGCACAGTCAATGGCATACAAGCTGAATCATTCTACTTCAAAACAAACCATAAACAAAATTAAAAGGCAAAGGACATGCTAGAAGACATGGATATAAAGTCATAGACGAGTGATATAGCGCTTCTATGCATCAGTAAAAAACAAAATAGCATGAAAAACTCTAACAAAATGTGGATAAAGAACATGAAAGGCAATCACTAAACTGTAAATGTGAATGTCCCCCATGCCCAAAAAAAAGTTCAAAGAAGGAAAACAAAACAACAAGGAAATATTTTCCTCTTCAATTTGGAATTTATATCCTCTCTCTCTCCAGTGTTGACAAGGGATCAGCAAAGTATGATTTGACATCGTGCAACAAATAAATCACCCTTTGGGGAAGTTGTATTTGCAGTAAACATCAAAAGCTTTAAAAATATGACCTGTGACTCCACTTCTAGGAGTGTGCACAGAGAAATAATTAGAGATGCATGCAAGATTTATGTACAAAATTCTTCATTGCTTTGTTATTTTTAATGTGAATACAGAAATGATCTCAGTAGCAACCAGAGAAGAATGATTAAATAACTTAGAAGGTAGCAGGCCACAAAGTACCATGAATTAATTGCTGGGGGGAAAAAAACACAGTTTTGAAATATATTATTATATCTTAAAATGCACATAGCAGTATTGGGTAGGAAAGGAAGAATCTGAACTGTTTATTCAAGATAATTTCAATTTTTAATAAACACAGCAAATTTATATATTGTTCATTTTTAAGTAGTTTGTTTACTCTCTTCTATGTATACTTATGTAATTATTGTCCTCTCTCTATGCAAATTGATTCTGGAAACTCCCCCCCTCTTCTCTTGCAGGTACCAAAACCCATGAACACTCAAGTCTATTATATAAAATCTTCATAATATTTGCATATAATCAAGTCACATCCTGGTACATTTCAAATACAATGTAAATGCTATGTAAAATTTTACATTGTGTTGTTTAGGAAATGATAGCCAGGAAAGAAGTCTTTACATAAATATATTCAGATGCATTTTTTTTCTCTGAATATTTTCAATCTGTCATTGGTTGAGTGCATGCATATGGATTTATGGATTTCTACATGGTTTAGAAATGAAGTGTAATCCAAAATAAAATGATGAGGTTATTAGAATGAAGAAACAATACAAACTTGATACACAATCTCCTGTCTCTGGTAGGGACCACCTCTCATATCAGCAGCCATTGTATCTCTATGCACTTCTTCACTGAAGTTGGGAAGGCAAGCTCCCCAGATTCCCTGTCCTCTCAGGCCAAGCCCACTCAGGTTTGGTCAAGTTGCAATGTAAGATGATATGGTTTGCATTTTCTTCTTCACCCAAGCGATGCAACTGAGGTAAGACTGTCCACTATGGGTTGACTAGTGTTCCTCCAAATTCTTCCAAGTCAACAAAGGGTCAGAATGTGACCATAGTTGGAAACAAGATGATTGCAGATGTTAGATAAGGCCAGAGTTGAATGGGCCCGTAATCCACTATGACTGGTGTACTTACAAAGGGAGGAAAACTGTACAGGGAAAATGCTATGCAAACAGGTAGAGAGAGATTGCAGCAATGCCTCTAGAAGCCAAGAACTCCAAAAATTCCACAAACCACC
>NW_012267217.1:5432828-5433361 GCF_000151885.1 Dipodomys ordii
GGGTGGACGGAAATGTTGAGCAGAATGAAGAATAAACCACTCACTTTTCTTCCTGAATACAATTTAGCCAAACAAAACTCTTATGTACGAGATATTATATATGTTTAGTTGTAGTGCAGTAATTGCAAGATGCTGAAGGAATGAAACTCAGACTGTCATAGTTTCTGCCATCTGTTACATTAGTGGCTAAAGTTTTCCACTGTTAAACCTCCACCTCCATGTCCTGCCTCTCTGTATTTTCTGATGAGTTAGTGAGTGCACCCAATTGGATATCTTACTTCAGGAACTCTGGATAAACCTACCTTGCTTAATATGAGGAAGGCTCTGGAGGAAAATAACATTTTTGTTTTTTGTTCTCCATGTGATCAAGGGAAGCTGCCAATATTTGCTGATTTTTAAATGTTCTCCTAAAGTGCAATTCAAAGTGTCATACCAAAGGGTATATTTTGACTAGTGGTTCACAGTTGTGAAAATATACTTCCACTGTTTGACACCATCAACGATTATATTGTTACTCCTTTTATATAAGCCGA
>NW_012267217.1:5433411-5436092 GCF_000151885.1 Dipodomys ordii
GCTGAATCATTCTACTTCAAAACAAACCATAAACAAAATTAAAAGGCAAAGGACATGCTAGAAGACATGGATATAAAGTCATAGACGAGTGATATAGCGCTTCTATGCATCAGTAAAAAACAAAATAGCATGAAAAACTCTAACAAAATGTGGATAAAGAACATGAAAGGCAATCACTAAACTGTAAATGTGAATGTCCCCCATGCCCAAAAAAAAGTTCAAAGAAGGAAAACAAAACAACAAGGAAATATTTTCCTCTTCAATTTGGAATTTATATCCTCTCTCTCTCCAGTGTTGACAAGGGATCAGCAAAGTATGATTTGACATCGTGCAACAAATAAATCACCCTTTGGGGAAGTTGTATTTGCAGTAAACATCAAAAGCTTTAAAAATATGACCTGTGACTCCACTTCTAGGAGTGTGCACAGAGAAATAATTAGAGATGCATGCAAGATTTATGTACAAAATTCTTCATTGCTTTGTTATTTTTAATGTGAATACAGAAATGATCTCAGTAGCAACCAGAGAAGAATGATTAAATAACTTAGAAGGTAGCAGGCCACAAAGTACCATGAATTAATTGCTGGGGGGAAAAAAACACAGTTTTGAAATATATTATTATATCTTAAAATGCACATAGCAGTATTGGGTAGGAAAGGAAGAATCTGAACTGTTTATTCAAGATAATTTCAATTTTTAATAAACACAGCAAATTTATATATTGTTCATTTTTAAGTAGTTTGTTTACTCTCTTCTATGTATACTTATGTAATTATTGTCCTCTCTCTATGCAAATTGATTCTGGAAACTCCCCCCCTCTTCTCTTGCAGGTACCAAAACCCATGAACACTCAAGTCTATTATATAAAATCTTCATAATATTTGCATATAATCAAGTCACATCCTGGTACATTTCAAATACAATGTAAATGCTATGTAAAATTTTACATTGTGTTGTTTAGGAAATGATAGCCAGGAAAGAAGTCTTTACATAAATATATTCAGATGCATTTTTTTTCTCTGAATATTTTCAATCTGTCATTGGTTGAGTGCATGCATATGGATTTATGGATTTCTACATGGTTTAGAAATGAAGTGTAATCCAAAATAAAATGATGAGGTTATTAGAATGAAGAAACAATACAAACTTGATACACAATCTCCTGTCTCTGGTAGGGACCACCTCTCATATCAGCAGCCATTGTATCTCTATGCACTTCTTCACTGAAGTTGGGAAGGCAAGCTCCCCAGATTCCCTGTCCTCTCAGGCCAAGCCCACTCAGGTTTGGTCAAGTTGTAATGTAAGATGATATGGTTTGCATTTTCTTCTTCACCCAAGCGATGCAACTGAGGTAAGACTGTCCACTATGGGTTGACTAGTGTTCCTCCAAATTCTTCCAAGTCAACAAAGGGTCAGAATGTGACCATAGTTGGAAACAAGATGATTGCAGATGTTAGATAAGGCCAGAGTTGAATGGGCCCGTAATCCACTATGACTGGTGTACTTACAAAGGGAGGAAAACTGTACAGGGAAAATGCTATGCAAACAGGTAGAGAGAGATTGCAGCAATGCCTCTAGAAACCAAGAACTCCAAAAATTCCACAAACCACCAGAAGCTGGGGCTATCACTAAGCGATTCTTCCTCACAGCCCCCCAGGAGAAACAACTGTACTGGCATCCTTGTCTTCCAGAATTGCATTTATTGTTTCCAAAGTTGAGGCCATACCTTTCTCTTTAGGTACCCAGTTTGTGGTACTTTGTTATCAGAGACTCAAGAATGTCTGACACTTTGAATATTGTTTGTTCCTCTGAAGGTGAAACCGTACTGAGAGCTGTTGGTGCAGGGATAATCCTTTTCTGATCATTTTCCAGGCAAATGCAAAGTACAAATCCTACCAAGATGGTGATACCCAAGGTAAAGAGGATGCAGCCCTCTGTGTAGTAACCTGCACATGATCTTCAACAGGCCCTGAGTTACATACATGCTATTATTTTCCACCAACACCCACATTTTCTTTCAGTGGCAACTGTAGGCCTTATATCAGGAGATAAAAACTGGAAGAGAGTTGCTTTGAGAATGAGAGGTCTTTTTAAAATTTTTTTTTATTGTGAAAATACCGTACAGAGGAGTTACAATTACATGGGCAAGATAATGAGTACATTTCTTCTCAAGCATTGTTGCCTCCTCTCTGTTTCCCCTTCCCATCCATTCCCATCCTTCCCCGCTCCTCCCACCCTATCTTCCCCCCCACTCCCCACCAAAGTTGTAAAGTTCGTTTTTCAACATAACGACTTGTACTTCTCATTGTTGCAATGAGTCCACCTGTATCCCTAGTTAAGCGATTTGTTTTTTCCCTTCCCCTCCACAAATTATCACAACATCAAATACAGTGAAAGCAGGGGTTATACCGAGGGGGAGGGACATACAAAGCAACATAGAAATCAGCTTATAAATATGTTAGAAACAATTGCATGAAAGGAAAAAACAAAAAAAAATGAATACTTATCTTGGGGTTCATTCCCCTAACATCAACTTATTTGACCTTTTCTGCTTGACTCAGACATATACTAGTTATTGCAAATAAGGGAAACCAGGGGACCTATGTTTCTTTGGGCCTGGATTACTTCACTCCATATAATTTTTTCCAAGTCTTTCCATTTCCTAACAAATGGGGCAATGC
>NW_012267217.1:5439515-5450363 GCF_000151885.1 Dipodomys ordii
AAAATGTTAGCAAGACCTCCATTTCAACAAATAAGCCAGGCAGGTAATATAAACTTGTAATCCCAGCTATGTGGGAGGAATAGGTACAAGACTATCAAGGACCCCATCCTTGTCCTGCCCATGTAAAAACATAAATACAATAAAGCTATACTTTATCTAAAAACCATCCTAAGGCCAGAGGGTTGGAGGCATGATTCAAGTGACAGAGTGATTAATAATAAATGCAACACAGTTTGAATTTGTTCAGGTAGAAAGAAGTTGCCAACTCGATTATGTATTTATTTCTGAAGTTTATGCAAGTTTCCTTATATATAGTCACAGTTTCTGGTTTTGACAAGTTTATTAGTGATATGAAAGATTTTAAACTATAATTCCATCTAATCTCCCTCCTAAAGCTCCTTGATTCTTCAGCACTACAGACATAAATTGTCGTTGCCTATTCCTACCAAACTTTAAAATACAAAATTCTTCCTGCTTAACCAACCTAAATCACCCATGAAATGTGGCCCCTGTGGGTAATAATTATACCTGAAATATGCACCTGAGAAGAAGAAAGGAAAACATCTCAATTCCAGCTTCTTCTCATTTAGTTTTATGATAACTGATTTACGTATTGCTTGGGTCTTCAGTTCGAGAGAATAAACCTCGCCTCCCTCCAGGATATTTGCAAAAATATGCCAATGAATCATCTGATTTCCTATACCACCCTCTCGCACAGACGCAGCACAACCTTTATATTTAATAAATTAGCAGGAGGTGCAAGTTGCATGTCATTATTTGCATATACCATATCATTCTAATAAATGTATTATCAAATCAACTCACAAAAACAACCGTAAGCCTTGGTCAGCAACATTCTATACCAACACTTGATCATTTAACACCCAGGCCAAAAGATGTCCTGCATCCTCAAAATATTTTTATTCATGACAGCAATAAATTGTTCACAACCTCATCAATAAACTAGAAAATTGATATTGATAAAGGCATTTTCTGTTTATTGGGGAAACAGTTCTTCATTGGGCCATTAAAGAAACCCTTGGTCAGTTTCAAGGTTCTTTTCATTATTTAATGAGAGGGCTAGAGGTGTAAATCTTTTGCAAAATGCTGAAAGGAGATTTTGGTTTTGTTTACTACTTTCAATACTAAAAGCATAAGTAATAGGATGGTTCCTCCAGAAATTTATTTGGTATATCAGAATGTCCTCTATGATGCAATTGATGCTGGGTGGGGAGTGTGGCTCTATAAAATACCTGTGAAGACCATTGTCTTTCTGTCTCTGTCTCTCTCTGTGTCTCTGTCTCTCTTTCTCTCTTTCTCTCTCTCTCTCACACACACTCTCACATACACGAACATTAATTAATTTAAAAGATAGAACACTTAGATGACAAAACAATCCCCCCCCTCTTATTGTACCATTTTTCTTCCTCTAGATTGCTGGACACAGATTTGCTTTCAGGGGACATTATCCTGTTCCAATGTAAAACACCCTTAAACTATATGCACCCTCAAAGAAACAGTGATAGGGAGGTATAAATAGGAGGATCACAGTCCAGGTTGGCCCTTTCCCAAAACACATTCACAACTGAGAGTCCTGTTCTATGCCTATAGAAAACAAGACTAGCTGATGGCTCACATCTATAATCCCAACTACTCGGGAGGCTGAGTTCTAAGGATTGTGGTTCAGAGCCAGCCTACGCAGGAATGTCTGTGAGACTCTTATTGCAATTAACCACCAGAAAACTGGAAGTGGAGCTGTGGCTCAAAGTGGTAGACATTTAGCCTTGAATATAAAAGCTTAGGGACAGCACCTAGGCCCTAAGTTCAAGCCTCATAACTGGAAAAAAAAGAAAGAAAGAAAGAAAGAAGAAAGGAAGGAAGGAAAGAAAGAGAAAAAGAGAGCATGACTGAAATCCTCTTTGTACAATCTGGGCACACATTTTTACTTTAAAGCCAGCCCACTATTTCTGTAGCCTATCAGCACTTAAATTGGTTAAAACAATAACATGGTAAAAGTTTATTACGTATGTGGAACACAATCTATACAAATAAGAAAATGATTGTGATCCTACTGCCCAAAGGCAAACCATTTCTGCAAATTCTCTTGATACATAAATGGCAAGGTCAAATAGTCAGAGCATGAAACTCTGCTACATATCTTTTTTCCTTTTTTATTTTTTTGCCTGTCCTGGGGCTTGAACTCTGGGACTGGGCGCTGTCCTTGAGTTTCTTTAGCTCAAGATACTTTGCTACCACTTGAGCCACAGCACCACTGCCAGCTTTATTTTTCTTAAGTAGTTTATTGGAGATAAGAGTCTCAAGGCTTTGCCAGGCTAGTTTTGAACCATGATCCTCAGTGTCAGCCTCCTGAGTAGATAGGATTGCTAGTGTGAGCCACTACTGCCTGGCTCTACTACATACTTTAAGTACTTTTTTCTTCTTAATCTCAAAATAATCATTTTGTCTACAGCCAAGAACTTAGTTTTCTTCCCTCGGTAAACTCATTTCTGTCAGAATTTTTATATCCCACATAGTATTTTTTTTCAGGAACCTTAAGAACTTTTTTCCTGTTAAGTTTTACCCTTGCTTTTATTTTGAGAGTTATATCAAAGTTTTGGTTCAATTCGAGCACTACCACACTGATGAGGATACAGTACCTTTCTATATCATCTGCTCAATCTTATAAATTGTCTACGAACAGGCTGGTCACAGTGGTTCACACCTGTAATGTCAGCTACATGACAGATAAAGAGGACTGTAGTTCAAGGCTAGCCCTGACAGAAAAGGCTCCATCTCAACAACAACAGCAAGAACAACAACAAAACATTGCACATGGTAGTATGGACTTGTCAGCCCAGCTATGTGGGAGGTAAAAGTAGGAGGATCACAGTTGAGGCTTGCCTGAGAGGGAGGGGAAACATGAGAACCTGAAAAACAACAAAGCAGAAAGAGTTGGAAGGATGACTGAGGTGGTAGAGTAGCTGCTTAGCAAGTGTAAGGTCCTGACTTCAAACCCCAGTACCAGCAAATAAAGAAATGATCTTCATTTATTCTTGCAAGTCTTTATTCCAGTGGTTATCTAGTCCTTTTTACAGCAAGAAGGACTCTCCAACTTTCAGTTGTATCTGCACCTTGTCTGAGAGATAGGAAATGCAATTACCTACACTTTTCAAACTCTGGGGAACCTCTTTGAAACCCATCTGCCTAAGCAACTTCAGCAGCCATTGCTACTCCATATCTGAGAGATCACACTGATAGAGGATTGCCCTGCCAGACTGAATCAATCCTCAATCATTCTCTAGAACACAGGTTCTGTGGTCTCTTCGTATCTCCCCAAACAACTATAATGGGAGGAGCTAGAGCTCTATTCACCAGCAGCTCACTTCTAAACTGTCCTACAGGACTGGCATCTTTTCAACATGTTTCTAAAACAAAAGCCTATTTTCTCTCTCTTCCCCCCCTCTCTCTCTGTCAGCTCTGTATCTGTGTCTGTCTCTGTCTCTGTGTCTCTGTCTCTGTCTGTCTCTGTCTCTCTCTCTCCCTCTCTCTCTTTGTCTGTCAGCTCTGGGTCTGTGTCTGTGTCTGTCTGTCTCTTTCTCTTTCTCTCTCTCTCATTTTCCTCTCCCAGCTTAGACAAGGCTTACTGATTTCTAGACCCAGGTTCCTAATATATTTCCACACTATCCAAGACAGCACAAACCAGAAGTCTTCCAGGGTTAGTCTTTAACAAAGACAATATTCTGAAAGTGACAGGTCAAAAGCCCTGGCTTTCAAGGATCTCTCTCTCTCTCTCTCTCTCTCTCTCTCTCTCTGTCCTCTGAATCTTAAGAGTCTATTTGGGAACACAGAAGTCAAGGGATTGACATTTCTTCCTCTATTTTCTACGGAGTCTTTCCCCTGAGAGAGTGCCTGTTAATGAGGTCATAGGGGAAAGGTCATGCCTAAAGAGAAATAGAGGGTGGATTGTCAAGGGAATTTCAGCAAATGGAAGAAAACTTGGAAAGCTGTCTATCTATCCACCTGCTGCATAACTACATATCTGATTCTGCAGAAAGCTTTTATGTTTGTGTTCTTTAGAGGATCATACAGGTCCATTCCTTAGAATTCTACAGTGCTCTCCCCTTTGCTTGAAGCTCTACTTCAGCAAACACTTAAAACATTTCTTCTTGTGCATCACTGCAGTTTACTTACCATTGAGATGAGTGGGTACTTTGCTTCTTCATTTGAAACCCAAGCATTGTGTCAAAAGTAGTATGCTATTATTTCCTAGCAAACTACAAGATGAGAATAGGTGGGTTTTTTTCTTGCCACTAGTGTGAAAAATTACACTAGCAAACTGTGGTATCTGAAATTAATTTGGTTGTAAAATCTTTAGACATTCACCAAGAACTTGCAATGAAAATTCTTCAGTGCTCATCATTATCTCTTTCATTCTTATTGCTAATTCCTTTCTCTATGTTCATTACATGAATAAGGGATCTATAAACATTGTCTATAAAGGGCCAGATAGAAGATTGAGCATGGTGGCATTCACCTATAATTCCAGATACTTGGGAAGAAGATACAGGAGGATGGAGAATTGAGGCCAGCTTGGGGAAAATTAGTATAAACCCCTATTTGAAAAACAAACTAAGAAAAATTAGAATGGGGCACAGTAGAGAGCTTACCTAGCAAGTGTGAGGCTTTGAGTATTGAAAAAAATTTTAAGAGAGTAACTTTTTTAAAGCATTACATACTATTTTGTCTCTATCTTATGCTATAATTCTTGTATGTTAAGGCAAAAATCATTATGGAAAACACATAAGTATTCTGTTATTTTTGTGCCAATTAACTCATTTACAAAAGCAATGGTGGATCATATTGTACTTCCTCTCTCCCCTCCCTTTTTGTTGGTCCTGGGACTTGAACTTTGGGGACAGTCCCTTAGCCTCTTTGGGCTAAGGCTAGTGCTCTACCACTTGAACCACAATACCACTTCTGGCTTTCTCTGAGTAATTTTACTGGAGATAAGAGCCTTATGGACTTTCCTGCCTGGGCTGGCTTCAAGTCATGATCATCAGATCTCAGCCTCCTGAGTAGGTAAAATTATAGGCATGAGCCACCAGCACGCAGCTAATCCAATTAAAAACCAACAACAACAAACTATTTAACCTTGTCTAAAAATATCCTTCCTCTGATTTAGTTTGCATTCTTTGTTTATTAAACTTTGCAAAACAATCTCTCCTGCCAATATGTCTCGAGTTTATTCCTGATTCTTGCCTGGCATTTAAGATCTTCTATAATATGGCTATTAGAAAGGGAAAGGAGATGGGATCATATAGAAAAGGTACTGGGAAAACTAATCTAACTTTAGTTGGGTGAAGACAGATAAACATGAAAAGAAGAAAGCTTTCAAAAGTCATAGAAACTTCCTAGACAGGTATAGTGGCTGACTTCAATCATCCCAGCTACGTGGCAGCTAGAGAACAAGTTTAAGACAGGTACAAAGCCAGCCTCAGCAAAAAGTTAGCAAGACCCATATCTCAACAAATAACCAACTGTTGTAGCTCATGCCTGTAATCACAAGTACATGGAAGACATAGATAAGAGGATTGTATTTTCAGGCCAGTCCGAGCAAAACTCTGAAAAATAACTACAAAGTAAAAATAGACATGGCTTGAGTGGTAGGGCCTTTGCCTTGCAAGGCCCTTCGTTCAAACCTCAGTATTACTACCAACAAAACAAAAACATACAGATACCTCAGATATTAACCAGAGGTTAATACTGTACAGCAGTATTACTGCACAACAGAGGGACAGAGGGGGTTGTCATGAAATATATTTCGGTATTTCCTTCTCTACTACAGGTCCTCAGGCAGGGGCCAAGGGAATGGAACCAACTTTGAAACAGGCACATGGCAGGTTTATCATTCATTCTAGAAAGCCAGAGCTTTGTTTCCAAGTATCTGGATTTTATCCAAGGGACAGAATGTGGCAGGAGCTGGGGACCTAGAGCCACTAAAGAAAGAGCAAAGAGAAACTTGGTTCTGTCTTAGAGCAGACAGTGCAAAAATCTATGCAGAAAAATGAAAGCACAGGTTGGGCCATAAAGAAAATGGCGGCCTTGTAGGAAATACCTGTCTTAGTCAAGTCGCTGCAAGGGTCTGCCCTCTGCAGAAACATGCTGTCTCTCCTTCTTCATAGTGGTAGAACATCAATGAGTGGCTGAATAATCCTGTCTCACATACTCCCAAGACTGACGAGATCCCAAAAATCCTGACTTGAAAAATCCAATAAGTAGAAGTGCAATGCCAAGCAAAAGCATTACTTCAGCAAATATTTAGCTGTAGTCTGACTTTATGAAAAATCAAAGACTATCCAAGACCACTTTATTTAATCACCTGGTAAAGTCAGTGTCACAAACATCAATGATATTTATTATCTGTGTGAGGAACAAATGTTTCCGCGTAGAAAGAACTGAATGGAAAATCAAAGCATAATTAAATGTTTTCTCGGGAGGCATGGGGTCCCTAGAAAGGTGCTTTGATGAATAGATTGTTTAAGGGAATTAGGGTAAGATAAAACATACTCACTCTCCATGAGAATGTCTGCAGAATCTGGAATGTTCTGTGTTGGTCGCCTACAATTCCTTACCAGTCTCATCACAGGAGGCGCACCTTCCATGTAAAGAGGAGCATTTGAGTTTCAAAGGTATTCTTAGCACTGGGGGCTGATGGCCACACCTGTAATCCTAGCTACGAGGGAGGCTGAGATCTGAGGATCAAAGTTTAAAGCCATCCCAAGTAGGAAACTTCACGAGACTTTTTATCTCCAATAAACCACCAAAAGACAGGAATGGAGCCAAGGCTCAAATGGTAGAATCAGCCTGAAACAAAAAAGCCAAGGAACAATGCTCAGACCCTGAGTTCAAGCCCTAGAACTAACACATACACCAGACCCCCCCCCCGACTACACATATATTTAGGGATATATATTCCCATGTCTATCATTAGAGTAAAATAGTTCATATTTATCTCTTTGCAATTCCCCTTTATTTGTACTTTCAATACTTATTTTGATACATACCATCTTTGTTTAAATAAAGTAATGCAGATAAGAGAGTTAAATTCAAATTTTGTTAGCATGGAGACCATTCTTTACCTCATCTAGGATTTTGCTTGTCTCTGCTCAATTAAGTTTTAACTCTCCAAAAAAATATTTTCATTTATTTATTTAATTACCCAGAGAGTGAAAATGTTCACAGACCATCAAATGAAAAACACAGAGACCCGAAAAGATTGTATACTAGACACATCAGCTTCTCAATCTCAAGCCAATGGGTAGAAATTGACATTAAGGGACCCAGCTGTTAGAAGTCTTGTTAAAATAATTAAATTCCCAGATTCATGATACCATGATCCACTTCTTGATTCAGTTAGTATTGGCTTAGGAACAGAAGGGGAGGTAAACCTGTGGGGGTAATTGAAGGGGGGATGGTAGACAATGACATAGGGATGGTAGGTCAGGAGATGCAGAGTCCAGACAGCTGGTGCCAGTAGCGATAGCATGAGCCGGGGCCTCCATGGAGCCTTGGAGAAGCTCACAGGGGGAAGATGGAGATGAATAAAGATAAGCTGAGGTTGGAAGGAGGGAAAACCAAGGAAGAACCTGAAGAGCTAAGAACTTGGATCTGTGCTGATCTGTTTGGAATACTAGTTTCACAAGGTGAAAGACAGAAAAAGAAAAATGGAAGGAGGTAGTGATAAATGTTGATAAAGACACTAATAGTATTTTGAGGTCTTCACTTGGGAGTTAACCATGAGCAAGTCACTGATGCTCACTAACTCATTTGAAAAATGGGGACAATAAAACTGCCTCTCAGGGTTATTGTAAGGATTAAATAAGATAGTGCATATAAAGTGCTTATTATAATGTCTGACACATGGACCACACCAATAAAAGCAATTTCCTGTTTCTCTTGTGTTGGGAAATTCTTAGCTGAGAATAGCCCCAAGGAGAATCAGAGCTGCGTGCCAGGCAGAGTGTAAACCCTTTCAAATTGTTTACAAAGTATGATGTGTATATATGTCTGTTGCTCTTTTTCAGGAAGAGGTACATATATTTTTTCCAAGTTTTTTGGAATACTCGTGACAGCAGTAAAGATTGGGAAGCACTGTGCATTACACAGAGGCAAGATTTGATTTTTAAATCTCATTAGTAAGAAAATATAAGATGCTAATACATGCATAGACCCATTTCTCATTGGTTGAAAGAAGGTCAGGCTATGCATTAGAAAATAGTCATGCCAACATGCTTGTGACTGAAGAATCATCACAGAACAAAGACTTCTCTGGCTGGCCCAGTTACCTCCATAGATCTGGTCAGGCATTGAAATGTTGATCTTTCTTCTACTTTTCTTTCCATCATTAGCAAAATTATTTTTTTTTTGGTCAGTCATGGGGCCTGAACTCTGGGCCTGGGTACTGTCTCTCAGCTCTTCAGCTTATGACTAGGGCTTTACCACTTGAGCCACAGACCACTTCTGGCTTTTTCTGCTTATGTAGTGCTGAGGAATCAAACCTAGGACCTCATGCATGCAAGGCAAGCACTCTACCACTGAGCCACCTTCCCAGCCCCAGCAAAATTATTTTTTGACCAATTATGACCTGTCCTATTCCAGAATGACAAATGCTCCCATACTTACTCTGAAATTTTCTGGTTAGAAAGCAAGATGATGGTCATTCCAATAAAAATATAAAGATTCCACATAACGTTCTACTTCCTCACTCAGATTATCTCTTTTGCCAATATCCATCAAGTAGAATGTATTTAGTATCACGATGTTCATCAAGAGCTACAATGATATAATGCATGCTTTCATTTATAATGAAAACAATGATGACAGAGAATAGTCTGTATAATAGCCGTTTAAAGAACTGGATTTATTTGACAAGATTGATATAGTATTTCAAGCCATTGACATTTGAGTCAATCTAAAATAAAGAGCAGATCTGAAAATAACCTACATCTACCTTTTTTGCATGATAAAACCAATAATACTAGAGACACTATGAAAATAATAAATTTAGACAAATTATTCTTATGAATGTAAAAAAGTAAATCAAGTCAAGTTCTGCCTTTATCAAAGTTAATGTTTCAAGATAAATAGGAAAACATAGAATTAATAAATATGTAAAGGATCATAACTCTACTCTCTTACCATATTCAAGAGTCAATTAAGAAAATGTGGCTGGCTTTCTATTAATGGTGGTAGAAAGTTAAGTTCAAAGAATAATTGGCCTGGTGGTACATGTACTATATATCACATTCTTTTTCATACATAACCTGTAGATAATTAATGTTTATTCTATATCATTAAAAATAATTTTGACAATTGTAAGGCAATAGTAAAATATTTCTAAGGACAAAATTACGTTTCTGTGGATGATTCTCAATATAGGAGTAAGGATTTAACTAATACAGGATTTATAGAGCTATCCTTCCTTTCTGCCCTTTTGTGGACTCAGATGTTTGCATTTGCATTGCTTTCCCTGTCAATCAGTTTTTCTCACCAAGCATTAATGAAGCAAGCACAGGAACATGGACCAGAGGAAAGAGAGTAGCAAAACTTTTAGTGCATCTGTTTTTCACTTAGAATCATGCGTGTGTTCATTGAACTGCTTTACAAGTAAATTGTACCATTGGTCGATCAAATTTATACTTATTTTTTCCCAGGTTTGACATAATCATTATCAATTCAGGAATCAGTGAATGAAGAAAAACTGGTCAATTTGCAGAATCTGATAGTAGGGGTTGTACATGATGAAACCGGAAAATAAAAACATGTTGGAGAAAGACAGAATTTAACATACTATAAAAGCAGTCTATAAGTTGTACATGCTCAAAAACTGTTGGTTTAACTCACTCTGTGGTACTGCTTACTTCTGAGGACTATAGACTTCATACAGTGGGTACCAAATTACATTTCCTTCAAATAAGAAAACTTTTAAATGATACAACTCTTTGAAGATGGGTCAAAGATTCAAATTAGCAAGCAGCTGGGGAAACATGTACAATGTTCATGGAAATACAAGTATCTAACACAAAGTCTTGCCTCATTGTTACAAGTCATTTTGTTCTTGGTAATCAAAATCTCTGGAATATATTATAGATATTTTTCTATTTCAGTCTTATATTGTTTCTTTCTTTCCTTTTACCAGAAAAAATAAATTCTACTTTATTTATTTGTAAAGGTTTCAACACCTTACTAAACTAAGGACAAAATTATCCAAATATCCAAATAATTTGTATTGTGTTGTCTTTTCCCTGACTGGCTAAAAGTAAGATCATCAATATTCAGCTTGACACCACAAAACATCTGCTCTGTGATCACAATCTACCACTTATATGATTCTGTTTCAAGAAATCTGTCTTATTTACATGTGCCAGATTACATCCTACAAAACTTAAAGTGACTCCTTCACACTGACTTCCAAATAATAATAAGATAGATGAAGGCAGGTGTTAATAAATCGTCCCTCGTATTCTCTGCCCTGGCATGATAGTTCATAATACATAGAAGAGAGGCCAGGACCCAGAGTCCTTGAGTTCATTGCAGACCTGACTTTTAATTTCACATGTACATAAAAGAAGTTAATTATAATAGAATTCACTGTTCAGGCTAAAAGTCAGGCTTGTGGAGACAGAGGGAGATATATCTCTGTGAATAGTGAGTTACTTGCCTAAAGAAGAAAACATTACTTTTAGGCTGACATGAGTCCTCTTTTTATAATAGACTGCCTTCTTGTCCATTCCTGTCTCTTTAATGTCAAGCTTGTGATTTCTTCCCTACAAACTAAGACCAGGGTTT
>NW_012267217.1:5453083-5469242 GCF_000151885.1 Dipodomys ordii
AAAGCCAGAAGTGGTGCTGTGGCTCAAGTGGTAGAGCGCTAGCCTTGAGCTGAAGAGCTGAGGGACAGTGCCCAGGCCCAGAGTTCAGGACCCACAACCAGAAAAAAAAACAAAAAACAAAACAAAACAAAAAAGCCTTAGTGAAAAGAAAAATGTGTATTATATTCCTATGCTTGAGTCTTCACTTTTTAAACACACAGATAATCAACCCAAAATGTACACATATAGGTATATATTTTCCCATTCAGTAATTCTTATTAGGGACCTCATTTTAGGGCTAGAACAGCCCAGAGGTATAGGACTTGTCTAGTATCTGTAAGATTTTGGATTCAATATCTGGCATTGAAAACAATAACAAGAAACTTGAATCTTGTCCTATAGATTAAGTTCAAGGGCTCTACATTTTGAAGAACAAAGAAGAGAAGGCATTCATTGTAGACATACAATTCCTCTACTAAACTCCTTGTGGATACAAAATTGTATGTGTGTATCAATATCAAATCAAAATTTGTTATCAGAGTTATTATGGGAGAAGATAATTGGCCTGAGAAAACAAAACCTAAAATATTTTAAATCAAAGTTATAATTTTATGGGATCCTCGAGGTCCCATATGTCATCTGTGCTTTACCAAAACATCATTATGGGGCTGGGAATGTGACTTTGTGGTAGAGTGCTGGCCTAGCATGCATGAAGTCCTGGGTTCAATTCCTCAGTACCACATACACAGAAAAAGCCAGAAGTGGTGCTGTGGCTCAAGTGGTAACATGCTAGCCTTGAACAAAAGAAGCTCAGGGAGTGCCCAGGCCCTGAGTTCAAGCCCCAGGTCTGGCAAAAAAGAAAAAAAGAAAAATCATTATGAATCCCTGACTATGTGAAAGTGAGTCACAATTGTTCTGTCTTATAAGATAGATCCTGACACTACTCCAGTGCACTGGGATGAAAGGAGGTAGCTTTATCATGTGATAAAACAGATGCACTGAATCTATCACCACATACCAAAATAATTGACCCACTTTTTGTACACCTCTGCAATGATGGTTCAGTCTCATACTGGAAAACACTGGAACAGTTGCCCATAAAGCCACAGGTCCTTCACACCACCTCTCCTCTTCCCTGACCTTCAAAAGGTGTGTCCAACTAATGACACTGCCAGACAAAAAGCTTTGAGCTATATCTCAAATCACGTTTGCAATCTCCCTGCCCCTTCCCATGAGGTACCCAACCCAGCTCCTCTGTTCCACACCCTCTGCTAAACAAACCTTCTTCCACCTGACTGCATGTGGATTTCTCTCTGTATTCCTTTCACAGCTTTAGGCTCTGTTTCTCTTCCATGCATTCACTGGTGACTAAATCCCAACTACTCACTCCATTCCAGAGTTTGTAAAGACATAAAGAGAGAAAAGGCAAGCAAAAATACCATCTGCAGTTTGGTTTGAAATACATAAAATACACACAGAAAATATTGAAATGTCAGAAGTTGTTCTGGTGACATTTTTCTTCCTTTCTGATGTTCTTTATGTTTTATACAAATGGATATGACTGGATTTTATCAACAAAATGCTGCTATTATTTTAACATAAAAGGATTTATTTAATCCAGGTATGGTAGCTCATGCCTGTAATCCTAGCTACTTGGAAGGCTGCGATCTGATGATCCAAGTTCAAAGCCAACCTGGGCAGGAAAGTTCATGAGACTCTCATCTCTAATTAATGACCAAAAAGAGCTGGAAGTAGAGCTTTGGCTCAAGTGGTAGAACACTACCATTGAGCAAAACAGCTCAGGGACAGTGTTCAGGACCTGAGTTCAAGCCCCAGGATCAGCATACAAAATAAAAATTAAAAAGTAGAAAATATTTTCTTTAAAGATTTCTATATATTCTTTATAACAGCAAGGTTTGTGAATAGAAAACCAAGCAAATAATAACAAAATATGGCAATATTATAAGATGTGTGATTTATCAGTATTTCCATTAAAATAAAAATTAGAATATCTCATAGAAACAACTACACAAAGCAACTTTGTTGTAGTCAATTTTTTTAATGGTATTAAATTTTGAACCCTTACACTTGTTAGGAAAATACTCTTATACTTGACACATGTCTCCGATACCTTTTTTGCTTTAGTTATTTTTTTGGATAGGATGTGTAACTGATAGCACAGTGATCTTCCTACTAACACCTACCACCATGTGGCTGAGGTTATAGGCATTGACCATAATACCCAACTTGTTTGAGGGTATGTCACTAACTTTATCCTGGCTGTCTTCAAACCATTAAGGTTAAGATTTAGCATATGATTGGAATCGTAATCTATTACACAACATTTTTAAGGGTAACGTCACAAGTAAATATTTTCCTTCTGACGATTTGCTGCTGCATTTTGGTCTACTTTAATTGACGTATTTTTACAGAGACAGTTTTGTTCATAAGCTACAAAGACTGATAGTGTTACAATATAAACTGTAATGATAAATAGCTCTTTTTGAAAAATAGAGCACATGCTTAAAGTTCAGAATTTCACTTGGCAGAAATTTTACAGCCATAATCACCCAGATGTACCCTCCCCTGAGTCCTCACCTGTCTCTCTATAGAAACCCAAGAGCTTTTATAAAGTTGACTCCATCAACACAGGTGAACAATGTCCATTTCAGCTATGAAAAAGGGAAAAAGTAGGAAAGGAGCTGGGTCCCCAGTGGGTCACATCTACAATCATAGCTATTTAGGAAGCTAAGATCCAAAGGATCTCAGAAGGTTTGAGGCCAGACCAAGCAGGAAGGGCCTCAAGACTCTATGTCCAAAACAATCTGCAAAAAGCAGGGGTAGAGTTGTAGCTCAAGTAGTAGAGTGCCAGTCAAGCAAGCAATATGCCAAACAAGCATTGGACTCTCTACTGGAAAAATATGAAAGAAATAACAGCGATAACAATGGAAGTGAATTCACAATAAACAGTTGTAATTACTCTAATTACATAGAGTGCCATTGATAGGTAACCAGACAAGATCAATGTCTATAATGATATACAGTACATCACAGTCTTCATGTCCCTCACCCATGCTTTTCTGTCATAGCTCTTCAACTGAAAATCTAGCTGGTCTTCTATTGCTCCTTACAGGTGTGTTTGTATGATTTGGATTCATGTATATGCTTCTAACAGGGAGTGGGTCCCCTTCATCGTATCCACACTGCCTTGCATATTGTCCACAAGGCCATACTGCAATGCTTTCTTGGATGAAAGGGCAGCCCAAATAGAATTCAGAATCTAGAACATTACAATGCACTATTAGGTTGAAGGAAATGATGAATAATCAGTCTATCCAACCTAAGGTACATTCCTCTTGGTTAGAAAGCCTCTGAAATAGAATTTAGGAAAGGATATTTTCAAGCCTCTATAGATGAATAGTAAGCACAATTTTCTTTCTTGACCTTGCCCATTCATTGTCTATCTTATCAATCCCAGAAAAAGAAAAGAAAAATCTCAGAAGTTAAATTTCTTCTGCAGCCATCTATGATTGGTCAGCTTTTCTGATGCCTGGTTTAATGCCAAGTCATTGACTAGCTGCTGAGAAGTTTCCTTTTTCCATTCTCATGATAGTCTATATGTCATCTTAGTATAAATACTTTTAAGTTGAAGGAATTAAGTACACTAGTCATCTATTATAACTCTTATGAATTAAGAGAAAAGTTTACAAATCTCTCCAAAGACAAAATTTACACTTACTGTTAAACCCTCAATTTTTAACAAAAACAAAAACCAAACAAAAACCAGGACATTTCCCTTCCAAATTACTTAGTAGATATATTCATTTCTGCTATGATTTTTATTAGTGACTACCTAAAATACTTCTGATATGAAGATAAAATTATGCACCTGGATAAAAAGGAATAATAAGCTAAAAGTTTGCCATTGTATGGATTAATAACCTTAGTTATAACACTCAGTTTCAATCTCCTGTACTGAAATAGTGTTTCAAAATTTAAAAACCTAGGTCACAAAGTTGACATTATCTTAAGCCAGTTGTCAATGTGACTATTAGAAAGATTCCATTGTACTTGAAAGTAAATTATTTCTTGGATAATTTTTAATGAAAAATGATCTTCTCTCAGTTGTGAATAGTCACTTGGTTGTACCTTCTGTTAGTTATAAATAGTCATGTTTTCCTTAAGAAATAAATTTATACACATGTATGTCATCTCTGAAGCCATGTCAAGCAGACCTGAAAATATAATTCCCTTTTGTGTTAGCCATTAAGACAGTCTTCAAGAAAATAGATGGGTAAATTTTTGAAGTCAGTGTTCAATTTTTTGGTAACTTGAAAATATAATACATCTTGAAAAATAAAATGTAATATTTATCTTACTACAACTTAGAAAATAGGCTTTAGTTGATCAAACACAGACTACAACAATCTAGCTGATATATTAAAATATAAGCACATAGAAATATCAGTCATATTTTAGAGCTAACTAGATACCACAAGATACCACAAGAAGCTGCCATGAGTCTTTGGATACAAATTATTTTAAATTTGATCTTTAGACATGTCAGTGTGCCATTGAACAATACTTCCTAATTATTCATTGAAAGAAAAATGTTAAGAAATGATTTCTTAATATAAACTAGGATCATCTGTTTTGACTTTTAGCTTGTTTTGAACTACATCTGATAATTAAAAGCCATTCAAGCTAGCAGCACAAAAAAAAATCTTAAATTTGCCTGAATAAAAATGCTTCAAATGAATGTATGCAATTACATATGTATATACTCATTAAAAGCACTTTGATTCACAAAAAATCATTTATTGGAATTTCAGTCAGTGTTTTGACTGAACTAGCAACTCCATACTTTGAATCCTAAGGCTCTAGGTAGTCAAAGGAAAAAAGAATGACTGCAAACATCTCAGAGAAGGTAGGAGGCAGGCCCTAGTATGGTTATGCATACCTGTAATCCTAGCTCCTGAGGATTCAGAGCCTGGAGAACCACAGTCAAAGTCCAGGCAGGATGAACATGAAAAACTCTGTCTGAAAAATAAAAGAACGGGGGATGTGATCCCAGTGCCAAGAACATTTGCTTTACAAACACTAAGCCCTGAGTTTAATCCTTAGTGAAGGAAGGAAGGAAGGAAGGAAGGAAGGAAGGAAGGAAGGAAGGAAGGAAGGAAGGAAGGAAGAAAATGAGGAAGGGGGAAGGGAATAAGCAGAAGACAAGAAGACAGACCCACACCAAGTAGTCGAAAAAAATAACCAGCAGGCTAGGTTTCTATATCTTGCAAAAACATCTGTCAAAAAAGTGAAGGCAAAATAAACACACTTTTAGAAAAACAAAAGCTGAGAAAACATGCTGCCAGCAGACCTGTGCTAAGAAAAGTGTTAAAGGAACTTCTTCAAGCTGAGAGAAAAACAATAGCAGATGGAAATGTGAATCCACAGACAGTAGAGTACTAGAGATGATAAATGTGAGGGACAGTTTTGTACTTACTAATGTCTTTAAGAGTAAGTGTTGTTAATTCATTAAAAAGTTTTGAAAATAATATAAGAAAATGAAAAAACTCACTAAATTAGAGAAGCTGAAATTAAAACAACAATTATGGGAACAAGTGTCATTGTAGACATTTTGAAGAAAATTTTTGTAATATTGACCAAAACTGAATATGCACTTACCTTTTGATCCAGCACTTCCACTCTTTGGCATATATTCTTCCAATAATATGAAAATATATATGCATGGAGTTATTTATGTTCACCAGCATTGTTTTTATTTGTAAAACAATGGGAATAAAGCAAATAGTCATAAATATTACAGTGGTTAAATAAATTATGATACACAAAGAAGTATTGTGCAGCTGTAGAAAGAAAAAGGATAATCAGGTGCTAGTGGCTCACACCTGAAATCCTGCCTACTCAGGGAGCTGAGATCTGAAGGATCATGATTCCAAGCCAGCATGTGTAGACAAGTGCCCTAGACTCTGTCTCCAAAATAACCAGCAAAAAGCATGGCTGGAAACATGCTCAAGTGTTAGATCACCAGCCAAGGGAGCAAGCAGAGCAGATTCAAAGCCCGAAGTTCAAACCCCGGGACCATAAAAAATGAAAAATTTTAAAAAATAAAACAGGAGGAAGATCTAGTTAAGGAAGTTGGCACCATTTCCAGGGAATATTTCTAAGTAGAAAAAGAAAGCAAGCCAGGCCATGGTGGCTCACGCCTGTAATCCTAGATCTCAGGAGGCTGAGATCTGAGGACGGCGATTCAAAGCCAGCCCGGGCAGGAAAGACCGTGAGACTCCTATCTCCAATAAACCACCAGAAAACCAGAAGTGGCGCTGTAGCTCAAGTGGTAGAGTGCTCGCCTTAAGCTGAAAAGCTGAGGGACAGTGCCCAAGCCCAGAGTTTAAAGCCCACAACTGACAAAAAAAAAAAAAGAAGAAAAAAGAAAAAGAAAGCAGAATTCTGTATTCTATATAAAAGAAGGAAATATTGGAGTTCTTACAGGGGAAAGATAAACAATAGCTAGTTTGTGAGAATATGGAAAAATTAGAACTCCCACTCTGCTATTAGGAATGGGAAATAGTACCACTGCTTTGGAAAAAGTCTAGCAGTTCCTCAAAATGTTAAATTCAAAGTTGCCAAATGACCTAGAAATTCTACTAATTGTGTATCCAAAAGAAATGGAAACTTGGGCACACAAGGTTGTACAAAAATGTTGTAGACAAATGTTCATACCATCTTTACTTAGAGTAACCCCCAAAGTATAAACAATAACAATGTCCAATAGAGAATGAAAGCTTAAACAAAAATGTAGTTTTATCCATACAATGAAATATTGCTAACCATAAACAGGAATAAAATACTGATCTATTTACAGCACAGATGAACCTTGAAAATGTTGTGCTAACTACACAGTCAGACACCAAAGATACAAATTAATAACTGTCTAGAGAGAGGAGGTAGAAGATGAGGAATGATGATAATGGGTACCTTTTGGAGGTAATGGAAATATTCTCATATTAATTGTGCAGTCCTATGGATATGCTTCAAATGAGTAGAAATATTACTGTATTTGAATTATGTCTCAAGAATGCTACTATATTAAAATAAGAAGGAAAGAAAGGGACATAACAATGCGCATCATTTATGAAATAAACACCTAGGCACAGTCAGAAACCAAGGAGATTCATTAACAAAAGAAACTGAAGAGGAAGCAACAAAAAACAGAAAAATGGAATGGAGAATTGGAGATAAAGAGGGAGCAAGCTTGCACAATGCTAATTAACATATATTTTAATTGTATTATCTGGATGTGAACATGAGGCTTATGGATCTACCCAGATTATGGGTACCAAGAATCACAGCAACTCCTCTCAGCCTGTTCTCCCAGTTTGCCATAGCCAGGTCTCATGTTCTGCATCGGGCCTCTGTGTGGAAGGAGAGAGTTCAGAGTTCACAATGTGGTGGTATGAGTGGAGCAGAGCAGGTGTTCTCTGTCCCTTCCTGACACAGGTGCAGTGTCACTGGCTGCCTGGTTGTTTACATACTGTGGAAAGTAAATGACTGGTATGGGGCTTTCGGTCTCACCTCACTTGAAATATAAACAGATTCCTTCAGAAAGAACATGGAAAAAGTTCCTCTGGAATGCAAACATTTGGATCCAAGAAATTTAAGTTTTATTACTCACAGAATATGAACAAATGCTCCCAGTCTAATACTGTCATTTCTAAGGCTGACTTGTTAATGCCATCCTAGCAAGCTTGACTCAGAACTAACTCCAGAAACATCTTCAGCAGAAACATACAGTCATTGTGCCTTCCACATACTACTTCTCTCAGTGCCTTTCTATGCCATAGCTTTGATTATTAGAAACACAAGAAAGCCCCATATACCCATAAAATCAGTTAATCTAAACCAATTGGGATGTTAAAGAATACAAAACAGAATACAAAATGGTAACAAATGGAGCTAAATGTATCACAGATGAGCACCATGGCCACAATGAAAGGGATGAGGAAGAAAAGAACTAACCTAAGTGACTTCGAAAGGCAGGATTTGATCTGGAGAATATAAGGCTAGACTCATAAGAAACCATTCACAAACAATGTCCTCTATGTAGTAAATCTGCTTCCAATAAAAAATCCATGTCTCCTGCGACTGAGCAGATATGTAAATATAGTGTGATAATGGGATCCAGGCTTCCCACTGACAAAGAAAGAAATTGCACTTAAGTAAAAGGAGAAGGGTATAATTAAGTCCACCTTATTGGTTAGGAAAACCTGGCTTTTAATGCAGATAGATATATAGAGGAATAGATGTGATATGCATGTGGATGGGATTGTGCTTGCTTGTATTTTCAAATTCTGTCTTCTGAGACATTTGAAGGACAAAATAATACCTCAATGAATAAAGTCAGCGCTTTCCATGTTTAGTTCTTGGTTTCTATTGGCCATTCCCCAATAGAAGAAATAATGGCTATCTGTAGAAAAGACTTATTCCAAGGCTGATGCAAACTATCTCATGGTGTTAGAAAAGAAAAAAAAACTGCTCAAATCTTAGAGAAAACATTTTCGAAATCAAGGAGCAAAACTGAAATAGCATGAGTCACAAAATAATGAATATATTGAATAATATCCCATAAGGTGAAATAAGTACTCATGATCCCATACTGTTATTTTTAATGACCAAATAAGCAAATAAACAAGAGATGGGA
The DNA here is from genome assembly GCF_000151885.1 of Dipodomys ordii. NCBI lineage: Eukaryota > Metazoa > Chordata > Mammalia > Rodentia > Heteromyidae > Dipodomys > Dipodomys ordii. The sequence continues at coordinate 5,461,779 of NW_012267217.1, forward strand.
TAGTTTGTGATCACAGAGAAATTCTGATGAATAAATACAGAAGGAAGGGGGAAAATACAAAATCCTATTGGGCGAATGCCACAGAAATAACTGCTGCAAGCTAAACCTGTGATGATGACTAAACAAGAGAACCAAATTCTCAGGAAAATTATACTCACATGGCTTCAAAGTAGTATTCCCAAGGAATTAATTACAAAACTGAAAACAATAACTTCATGTTGAAGAAACCTGGTAGACCATATTTTGGGGAAAACATCACAATGCAACCTGTAATAAGCATATTGATGTCTGGTGCCCCCAATGCAATGCTCCTCAAACTAGTCCCTGGATTACATCAGTCAAACCCAGCCTGAGGTGTCTCTGTGGCATAACCAACTCATAGCAAAGTGCAAACTCAGGACGAATTAGCATCGATTGGAGGAATGCAATGTGGAATACCCAATTAGATCCTGTAGTAACTCTGTGGGTGTGGTCAAATATGTTCTGTGGCACATAGATAAGAAGGGATATTATTTATAGGTTGGCTGTGATACACTCAATACATTTTTTTTCGGGGGGGGGATGGTGGTGGGGCTTGAACTCTGGGCCTGGGCACTGTCCCTCAGCTCTTCAGCTCAAGGGGCTCTACCACTTGAGCCACAGTGCCACTTCTGGTTTTCTGGTGGTTTATTGAAGATAAGAGTCTCATGGACATTCCTATCCAGGCTGGCTTTGAACTGCTATCCTCAGATCTCAGCCTCCTGAGTAGCTAGGATAACAGGCGTGAGCCACTGGCACCTGGCTTCAAGATACATTTTTTTACCACATGAGCAACTATTAAATAATGTTAAGCCAACCGCATAGACAAAATAGAATGCTGAAAAATAGGCAAATGGGACCAAAGAAATTGGGTGAAGAAGAAATAAAATTTGAAAGGACAGATGGAACAAATGGTGAATGCTAGACACAAATACAAATACTTCTATAATTATTTTTAAATTGCCTGAACATTTCAATTAAAAGACAAACATTGCCAAACCTTTTAAAAAGTGGCAACTAACTATGAAGCACATGCTTCTGCATAAAGACACAAAACAATCCAATGTATGCTGATTGAATAACATATATGAAATGTGATGTTTCTCAGTGGTATATGTGCTGGTGAAGTGAACAACACAGAGTCAAAGTCTTTTTGTCCAGGAGAGTTGTAATGCATTACAAGAACAGGTAACATTTGTCTATTTCATGAAGAAAGAAGATCAAATGAAAACACAGTGGTCAATGTATCTGGTGATTAGGTTGATAAGTAAAATAGGTTGATAAATAAAATTAAAGTAAAATTATTAGCAGTAACATTTTAAACAGTAGGAAGGTTAGAAAAAAAATGAGGATATGGAAAGCTGTGAAGAGGAATAACCGATAGTTTAAGTTAAATTTTGATCCCAAAATTTTGGCAAAGGAAACCAAAAAGTTTCTAGAGAAGATGGTGTGATCCGAATTTTAAGTCTAGTGTGTAGCGGGTGGCTGAGCACTGGTGGCTCACAACTGTAATCCTAGCTACTTAGCAGGCTGAGATCTGAGGATTTTTTTAAGCCAGCCCGGGCAGGAAAGCCTGTGGCCTTTGAGACTCTTTAAAACCAATTAATCTCTCCCCCCCCTCTCTCTCTCTCACACACACACACACACACAAATTGGAAGTATGTGAGAGCTGTAGCTCAAGCAGTAGAGTTCTAATTGTGAGCAAAGAAACTCAGGGACAGCACCCAGGCCTTGAGTTCAAGTCCCAGGACCAGCACAAAAAGAAAAGGAAGGAAGGAAGGAAGGAAGGAAGGAAAGAAGGAAGGAAGGAAGGAAGGAAGGAAGGGAAGGAGGAAGGAGGGAGGGAGGGAGGGACGGGGAAAAGGAAAGAAGAATGAACGAAAGAAAGAAAGAGAAAGAGAGAAAGAAGGGAAGAGAGAAAAGGAAGGAAGGAAGGAAGGAGTGAGGGAGGGAGGAAAAAAAGAAAGAAAAAGGAAGAAAGCAAGAAAGAAAGAAAGAAAGAAAGAGGAAGGAAGGAAGGAAGAGAAGGAAGGAAAGAAAGAAAAAGAAAGAAAGAAAGAAAGAAAGAAAAGAAAGAAAGAGGGAAAGAGAAGGAAAGAAATAAAGGAAGGAAGGAAAGAAGGAAGGAAGGAAGAAAGAAAGAAAAAGAGGGAGAGAGAAAGTGTGAGGGCCAATATTGGTTAGGTCAACAGTAGCCTAAAATTAGTCAGTGGTGATAAAGGAATCAGCCTTGGTATACATTGTAGAGATGAGTAGAGACAAGGTAACAGGTTTATAGCTTGCTAGCATTAATTGTGTTACAATTAAATGTATTGTAGGGGACTGGGAAGTTGGCTCAGTGGTAGAGTGCTTGCCTTGCATGCCTGAGGCCCTAGGTTCGATTCCTCAGCACCAGATAAGCAGAAAAAAAGCCAGAAGTGGTGCTGTGACTCAAGTGGTAGGACGCTAGCCTTGAGCTGAAGAGCTGAGGGACAGCGCCCAGGCCCAGAGTTCAGGCCCCATGACCGACCCCCGACCCCCCAAAAAAGTAATACCCAAGACAAAACAGGTTTTAGGTGGGGAGGAATAATTAAGATGTCAATGTCAGTAAAAGAATTGAAGCTGATGTCATTGTGCAAGATATAAGCCAGCCTGAATTCAACAGCTAAACCTGTTCTCTCCAGACCTAGCCAGGAACTGGATTGACCATGTCTCTTCCAAAGACTGTAAGCACATGCAAGTAGCTGTGTGTTTCTGAAAAAAGTTAGAGGGCTTTCCTCAGCCTCCCACAACTTTTTCTTCATTTCCCTTGCATTTCTATATATTTGTTGATTTAAGTATTATATAATGCTTTGCTATTTTTCATACGCACTCATGGTTGCTGAAACTATAGGGAGAATTTTTCCACTGCACACTATTAAATAATGCCTTTTATCTATTGAATGCCTGACCTCCTAAACAGAGATTGTAGGCTGGCCTTTGCTATTTGTTTTTGTGTAAAAATGATTTGATGGCTTTCATAATGAACTTTTTGCATTCTTTTGTTTTAGAAGTCTCTAAATAAATTTTATGCAGTCGGATTTAAAATCTTTTGGGGAGTCTCTGTCTCTCTGGAGCTAACCAACGATTTGAATTTTCTTGCTGCTACTTCTTTCATTGTTATTTGCATCAATGGATATTTGCTATCTTCTAATCCAGTGACTTGATATGAATGTGTTTCTTTTTAACATCTCTTACTATTAGTATTGAAATGTTCCAGAATGGGTTTTTTAATGTAAATTCCTTTCATTATCAAGGAAACTACAAAGAGTGAATCTTTCTAATTTTCTCTCCTCTGTAAGAAAAAAATACATCTAACTATACTTAATCCAGGTTTTATTTTCTCTATTGGAGTAGCACAGTGCTTTGCATGCCAGTACTTAGTAAAAATTATTCCATATATTGATACTCACTGACTAATTTGAACAAAATGTTAACAACCATTCTTGCTTTGATGTACACGAAAGGAACACTGGGGAAAGGTGGAAGCTTACTACATAAAATCTCTGTAAGCCTTTTGGTAAGAACCACCATCTTCTAAAAGGTCACCAAAATGAACATGAAGGAAAAGGGGAGAAGGAGGGTCTGCTGTGAGCTTTCTAGGCTTTTCAGAAAACATGGAGTTGTTCCTTTGGCTACAGGTATGCAAATCTGTGTGACTGGAAATGTTAAAAAGTGAGTATCCCTCAGGGTTACCATGGCAATGCTGGAAGGATCTACAACGTTGTCCAGAATGCTGTAAACAAATCAAATAAGAGCAAGATTGTTGTCAAGAGAATTAATGTACATATTACAGGCATTAAACAGTCTAAGAACCAAAGGTAACTTCCTGATTCTCATGCAGGAAGTTTATACCCCAAAGAAAGAAGGCCCTCAATAAGAAGGCTCCCTAAATTCAGTGGAATCTCAGCCTGCTCAGAAAACCCATGTGGGAACCCCTGGGAAGGAACTTGAGGTGCAGGAATCTACACCCTATGAATTTATGGTATCATAGGAATTTTTCTAATTAAAGACTTCTGGACTGGTAAAAAGAAAAAGCAAGCAAAATCTGATATGGAGGGTTGTATTTTTGTTTGTTTGGATTTGGTTTTGTTCCCTTTAATTTAAAGACGAGTTTCTGTAGAGAACACATTATTTTTACTCTGGGCCAATTTGAGGGTACCAGATACTCTAACTGCAGCTCAATCTTCAGACTGATAGATTTTCTTGAGAAAATAAAGGCTCCAGTTGACTTAACAAATTTCATTTATCCAAGGTGCATTCTAAGCTTTATTTTCAACTCAGATTCCAGAAACTGACTTAGTTAATTGGGATAATTAAGAATCACCAAGGGTATAATTGCCCCTTTTCATTTTGCTTTGAGGAGGAAAAGAAGGAAGAAAAAAAAAGAAAAGAAAGTGATTTACTCTAAAAAAATAAGAGCCTATGGGTCTGCAATGAAAATGAGAATGAAACAATTTAGAATGAAAAGGAACTCCAGGACACTTGTCACCAACTCAAGAGATGACGAAAAGCATTTAGTGTCTTTCTCCAAAACAACAGCAATTATAGCATATCTAGAATCTGGTGAGGGGGTTTTGTTGTTGTTTTTTAACTATATCCTGCAACCTCTGCTCTACATTGGCAACTCAAAAGATCCTGTTAGCCCTCTAAACCAACCACTATTATTAGTCAGTACCACACACACACACACACACACACACACACACACACACACACACAGAGGCAACAAGCACACTACACACACCAGAATGAAGTGGAAATTTCCATGCCAATTTGGATGGATGAAAATATCATTATTCAAACCAATAGTGTCAAAAAATAATGATAAAGCCCTTCTAGATTCAAAGACCCCTGGGAAAGCTGGATGGAAATTTAAGTAATGCCATTAGTTTAACACACACATTATCCATATAGCCTATGTCAGTATCATTGCCAAGATCTAATATTTTTCTTTTTGTTCTTGGGGCTTGAACTAGGGGCCGGGGTGCTATCCCTGAACTTTTTTGCTCAAGGCTAGTGCTCTACCACTTGGAGTCACAGCTTTCCTTATGTTTTCTGGAGGTTAATTGGAGGCAAGAGTCTCATGGACTTTTCTGCCGTGGCTGGCTTTGAACCCCAATCCTCATATCTAAGTCTAAAATTGAGTAGTTAGGATTACAGGTATAAGCCATCAGCACCCAGTAATTTTTTTAATGGCACATTTGAAAAGCTGTTGTGAACTTGATGCATTTTTAGTGGCTCAAAATTATAAATACATTTGAAAACACAACCTCTAGTTTTAAATTTGTTATGCTACTGCTGGAATGCACTGTATTTTGATTATGGTTTTTACAAAATAGTAGTAACTTAAATTTTCACAAGAGGGTTAACAATATGAATCTGGCAAGGGAGAGGAATCCATTGTGGACCAAAGTCTCTGGTATCTGCTGTGTCTTCCTAACTACAAAGTAGAAAATTTAGCCAGATGTTCTCCTATTTTGTCTACATGAGGCCACCCATCTGGCTGTGAACTTCCCCATGTCTAGTGTTCTTCCCAGAAGGAATATTTTACTTGATAAAATTAAATGATTATTTTTTTCTTTTGCTTTCAAAGCATTGGAATGCCTTCAAGTCTTCTCTTCTTGAATCGATTTCAATTTTATCTGAGAACACTAAGAACCCTAGAAATGTTTGATAATGTTTGATTCTTGGTTTGTTAGACTACATTAAAATAATTTAAGTAAGAGACAACACTAGTATTTCCTATGACCTCCTTATGTATTCTGGGTAAGCTATATTACTGCCAGAATCGCTAGCATTTATCTAAAGTTTATCCTGCTTCCATCTACCCATTGCTGGCACTGATCTAAGCAGAATTATGGGAGATGCCCTGTGCGAGGGTAGGTGAGAATTGAGAAGAAGTTAGATCTACAGTAGTATTGATTATAAGATTGGAACAGGAAAGATTTCTGCATCCCATGTGTCCTGCCAACTTCACCTGTCCCAGTGAAAAGTAAGTAAACTCTCAAAAGACCTAGAGAGGGCTGGGAATGTGGCTTAGTGGTAGAGTACTTGCCTAGCATGCATAAAGCCCTGGGTTCGATTCCCTAGTACCACATAAATAGAAAAAGCGGGAAGTGGTGCTGTGCCTCAAGTGGTAGAGTGCTAGCCTTGAGCAAAAGAAGCTCAGGGACAGTGCTCAGGCCCTGAGTTCAAGCCCCAGGACTGAGTCCCCCCGCAAAAAAAAAAAGGCCTACAGAGAGCTTTAGTCTACTTATGAGAACTGTTCATTACAAAGAAGGCCATATTTAAATTTCTATATCTTTACTCATCAAGTATTGGTTGTAGATAATGAATGGTCATCTATTATAACTGTCCTGTGATGTAAACATCTCTTGGAATGTGACAGATTTCTCTATACACCCATGATGGCATACCACAATTTCTTCTACAGATGTCCCTTTCGTAATAATTCCTGTAAACCCACTAAGCTATACATGTTGGTTCTGCATTTCCCATGCCACAGAGGAGCACAAGTTTCCTTTGACTTTCTAATTATGTGGAAAGCATACAGCCATAGGAAGGAACATTGAGTGTCATTAAGATCACAATCCTTATGGAAGTCTATGATGCCAGCCATTAAAAAGAAAATAACCATGCAATAAATCAGACATAAAGTTTCAGATAAAATTGATATGCCACCCAAATTCAACTTCCTGATATTTTTAAATTTTAATCATTTGTTGGAAGTTAGCTCAACCTCATGCTTGCTAAGCAGGTAATCTTACTTCTCAGCCATGACTCCACCCCTGAGTTTTACCTGTTATCTTTGACATAGGGGACATAGGGTTTTATTTCCTACCCAGGCATGCACTTGAGTGGGATATACCTATGTAAAGCTTCCCAGGAGCTAAGATAAAAGACACACACCACCAGTTCCAACTCCGCAGACTTCTCATGAACTTTTTATCTGCCTGGCCTGCCTGAACTGCAATCCCACCAATCACCAATCTCAGCCTGCCAAGTAGGCATGAGCCCACTGGCATCTGGTAAATCTTCCCTTTCAACAACCAACATCTGAAATCTCAGCACTTAGGCTGTAGCAGGAGGATAGAAACTTAGAAGGCAAGCTAGGTTACAGAGTGGGTTCCACGATGGCCTGAACTTTATAAAGACCATGTCACTTCCCCATTAAACTTTTTTTAAAATTTAAAATTCACATTATTGTTATGCTATCTAAGCTCCAAAATAAGGATATTGAAAAAAAAAGCATGCTTAGACCTGAAGGATACAAGGATTCCATTCTACTTTTCATCTCCTAAAAAGTAAACTTTTTTTTCTTTTCTTTTCTTTTTTATTGTGAAAATACTGTACAGAGGGGTTACAATTACATGGGCAAGATAATGAGTACATTTCTTATCAAGCATTGTTGCCTCCTCCTTTGTT
>NW_012267217.1:5469997-5491329 GCF_000151885.1 Dipodomys ordii
CTAGCCATTCTAACTGGGGTGAAGTGGTATCTCAATGTTGTTTTGATTTGAATTTCTTTTATGGCTAGGGAGGTTGAGTATTTCTTCATGTGTCTATTGGCCATCCTTCTTTCCTCTTCAGAGAAGTTTCTCTTTAACTCTTTAGCCCACTTATTTATTGGGCAGTTGTTTCTTTGAAGATTTGTTGTTGGGGGATTTTATTTTTTGAGTTCCAAGTATATTTTAGATAGGAGACCCTTGTCTGTTGTATGGCTAGTAAAGATCTCCCAATCCGTGGGCTTTCTATTGATCTTGTTAGCTATGTCCTTTGCCATGCAGAAGCTCTGCAATTTCATGCAATCCCGTTTGTCCAACCTTTCTTTGATTTGTTGTGTTTCCGGGTCTCTATGAAGAAAATTTCTGCCTGTGCCAAGGAGACCTAGGGTCTCTCTTATTCCATTCTGTAACGTTTTCAGAGTGTCTGCTTTGGCTCCGCGATCTTTGATCCATTTGGATTTTATTCTGGTGCAGGGTGATATATAAGGATCTAGCTTTAGTTTTCTACAAGTAGTTAACTAGTTTTGCCAGCACCATTTACTGAAGAGGCTGTCTTTCTTCCATTCTATTTTTTTTAGCTCCCTTATGGAAGATTAGATGGCTATAGGTCTTAGGTTCATTTCTGGGTTTTCAATTCTCTTCCATTGGTCCTGAGGTCTGTTCTTGTGACAGTACCAAGCTGTTTTGATTTCTATGGCTTTGTAGTAGAGTTTGAAATTTGCTCTTGATATTCCTCCAGCACTGTTCTTTCTGTTGAGGATCATTTTTGCTATTCGGAGTCTTTTATTGTTCCATATGCATTTTTGGATTGCCTCTTCTATTTCCTTGAAGAATGAGGTTGAAATATTGATAGGTATCACATTGAATTTGTAGATAGCCTTGGGAAGTATTGCCATTTTCACAGTTGATCTTTCTAATCCAGGAGCATGGGACTTTTTACCATTTTCTAAGGTCTGTTTTGATTTCCTTTTTTCAAGTTCAAAAAAGTAAACTTTAAGTTTTCATTCCTCTGATGAAAAATAAATTCAAGTTGCCATAAAGATTAATGCTTGCCTTTCCCAATTCACAACACATCTCAGCGACCCTTTGTACAATGATCTCACTATGTGATGTCCTCCATACAAAATTAGGGTTCTAGGAAGAACTGGGATTTATTGCATGGAGTCATTTTTTTAATTGTATTTATAGAAGAGTGATTTTCCCAAACACTTTAGCAACCATAATTTCTGACTCAGTATTATGCAATTTATTTCCAGCTGGCATGGTTTATTAATTAGAGTAAGAAAAGAGTTGTCTACAGTAGCAATTATTTGAGCATAAGTCACAGAAGTCAAGCACTTGAGGACAACAGGGTCAACATTACTGTACATCGAGTGTGGTTGAACCATTCAATTTAGCATTCAAGCTCGAGTACTTCTCACAGAAACCCTGAAAGATGGGCATTGACCTCCACTTTACAGAGCAGTAAACTGAGGCTCAGCAATATTTAATAGCTTCTTCCATATGTAGCACCTCATAAATGGTATCCAGTGTTTTGTGTGTGTCTGTGAGTGTGCGTGCACACAGGCACGCACACACACTCATCCTGGAGCTTGAATTCAGGGTTTAGATGCTGTCCCTGACTTGCTTTTGCTCACTTGAGTCAGAGCATAGATTATTGGAGATCAGAGTCTCACAGACTTTCCTACCCACACTGGCTTCAAACCACAGTCCTCAGATCTCAGCCTTCTGAGTAGCTAGGATTACAGGTGTGAGCCACTGGTGCTTGACTAACTTGTGCTATTTTTCTTTACAGAAGATGGTCAAAATAAAGTGGAATTAGGCATGTGGGTTCTGAAAAAAATTGTTAGGACTTTTTTATAATAACTTAATTATTTTTTAATTAATACTAAATTTTGTTACCATATTTTAATCAATTATCTTTAAGGCTAATTTAGAAATACTAATGTGATGAACAGAATGTTTAAGAGATAAAATATGTTCAGTTTTATTTTTCCTGAGTCAAAATGTTTTCTTTCTGTAAACCTTTAAGCGTTACTTTAAATGTGCTATTTTTCAGCTATGGAGAATTTCTAGCTGACTACTGCTGAGCCATTTCCCCTTTTTTCTTGGGTACTTAAGCTGGGTTACAATTTGAAGCCACCATTGTATTTAGATGTGGCCAAAGGACTGAATTCTTGCCAGTGGAATGTGGGTGAACAGGATTGCCTCATTTCCAGGCAGGGTCTATAAATTCTCCTGATGGCAACAGCTAGTCCCTTAGAAGCCACAGGTCACTATGAGTCTACATTCTCAAATAATTATGTGGGTCAGAGTTCAAAATGTCAGCCAAGGCACCAGAAACCCTTCAGTAAGAGATAGACATCTATGTAGGAAGTGATTGAGCGTCCTGCTGATCGCAGAACAACCCCACGAACACCTCTTGTTTCCATGTATTTATTAAGAGCTCTCTGTCTCATTTTCACAAATACTCCAGTTGGAATAATAAATATAGTCCTTTCAGTATTAGGCCACAGAGATTTATAGATGATGACAAATAACAATTCTTTAAGACACTGAGTTTTATTCATTTTATGTTGTTTATTTTCTCTAGCAGATAATGGCTGAGTGGACTATTTTTATGTAAAAGCTTAAAAGCAAAGTCATACCCAATAAATTGTAGCATCTATGATTTATTATACATATTTAAGACTCTGCACTCATTTTTTTCTGATGTCTTTTCAACATGCCCTCAGCAAACAATAAATATATGTGCAGATGGAAAGCAAGCCCACGTACATACAGCTAATATGAACAAATTTAAGTTCTGGCAAATATGAACATAGGTTTAGTAGCTAGCTTATAGGAATATTCAATTAAATATTTGCTGTGAATGCTATTATTACTATTATTTTGGTATTTTAAACTTTTTATTCTTTTATTACTAATGAACTGCCAACAAAACATATGAATGAATACAATTTCTTTTTTTATTTTGGGGGGGGGCCTCCGATCATGGGGCCTGAACTCTGGGCCTGGGCGCTGTCCCTCAGCTCTTCAGCTCAAGGCTAGCGCTCTACCACTTGAGCCACAGCACCACTTCCGGCTTTTTTCTTTTTGCTTATATGGTGCTGAGGAATTGAACCCAGGGCCTCATACATGCAAGGAAAGCGCTCTACCACTGAACCACCTTCCCAGCCCTGAATACAATTTCCTAAAGTAATTTGGCAATATTGTTTTGTCGGTGTTCATTACTTAGGCTTGAGTGATATTATGTCTAAGTCTGTCCCCTCCATTGAAAGTGAGAGATCTATAATGCAAAACGATTTATGCATAGGAGAGTGACCCATCAGTGTAAGTAATTGAGAACTCCAGGAATAAGTTTGCTGTAGCCAACACTGCAGAAAAAGTCAACAAAAGTAGAGGGAGGTTTGTCCTTTCCTTTTTCCTATAACCTTTCTCTGTCTGTGTGTTGATCTTGTTCTATAGGAACATTTTATCCACAAAGCCAGGGAGATAACCACCACAAAGCTAGGTCACATTCTCACAGTTCAGCAATCCCAACATAGTAAATCTGTGTCCCTTAACAGTTCTAGCAACAAAATCTCAGGGTGTGTTCCTGGTCACTGTATGTAGTACTCACCCATCTCTGAATTAGCCTCTGCACCATGAAGATGGATTATTTTGACTGGCTGACTTGATCCGATTAAGCTAAATAGCTCCAACAGGTTACCTTGAGTGTGAATGAAAACAGAGATGAATAGACAGGCAACTCTCAAATCTATCTTCACAGATAGATCCCATACCTCCAGATATTGATAATAGATACATAGCCAAAGATCATTATGTTGGCATCATCACGTAGGTAAAAATTTATAACAACTTCATATTGACCAGTAAAGTTAACTTTAAGTCATTGTTACACAATTAATGATATGCCCAGAAAGTTTGCAAAAATAAACAATAAAAATCAGGGTTCTGATAAATATTTCATGGTAAAAGAAATGCTCATGAAATATTGGTTGACTTGACAGAGCTTCCAGAGTAAGGAATTGGTATTATTCTGGATGTCTGTGAGGATATTCCTAGATCAGATTAGGATTTGAATCAGTAAATTGAGTAAAGCAGATAGCTTTCTCCAGTGTGGGCTTGGCCAGAGACTGATAAGAACAACAAAAAAAATAATAAATGTCAGGTAAAGGGGGAGTCATTCTTTCTCATCCATCCTACCCCTGCCCAACCTTGACTCACTCTTCTTAACTTTGTAGGATATACATTGAACTCTTGACTGCGTTCTCCCTGGTCTTCCCTTCATTTGCCTACCCTTTTCCCCTTGAGTACACCCTTACCCTTTTCAAATACCTGTTTCTTGATGTTTATTTTGTTGAACCTTAACTTTGTCCTTCTAAGGAATTACACTATTGGAGTTCTCCCTTGGATCTACCATATTTCAGTTAATACATTTGTACACACTTGCATACCATCCAATGTACTTCCTTCTAAGTTTCTAAGCTAAATCCACATATAAAGGACAACATGTATCCTTTGTCTCTTTGGGACTTTCTTCACTTAACATAGATTTTTAAATTTTTAATTTTATTATCTTTAAGTAGTTGTATGAAGGAGTTAACTATTCAACAAATCACTTTATAAGTACACCATGTCTATACCCCTTGGGTCCCACTCCCCTCAATTTTCTTAGTTTCATAGGAAAAGCATTGAATATTATGACTGTGTTCCCTTCCACACACACTTTCTTTCTTCATTGGTCCATCCTTCTCCCCCACCCCACACCTTTCAACTGCCAGTTTTCCAGTATTCATTTTGTTGGACTGTGAGTTATTTTTTAAGCTCCACCCAATTTCCTGTCTCTTGAAATGCATTGAAACAATATTGTGTATACAATAATTGGGGTTTTCCAGAGACAGAATCCACAGGATGTACAGCCATGTGTTATTTCCCACTAAGGATATATTCTGACAAATACATCACTTGACTATTTCACCACAGTACAGATATCATAGAGTGAGTGAACAGACCAAAACCTAGATACTCAGGTCACTCACTAATGTGGCTTCTTGATACAATCCAGAGAAAACATAACTATGATATGGATGACATGACTGCCAGTGTAACAAGATTACTGGTTTACAGCAAACTCTTACTTTGTAAGAAGAGGGAATATAAAAAAAATAATAAAAAGTATAGAGGAATAAATACATAAGCTAATAACAGTTTTTATTCTCATGATCAAGTATTATGTGTTATGCATAATTTCATGTTATATACTTTTATGTAACTGTCAACATGGGATATCTGTTTATACCAAACATGTGCGTAGTGTATTACCCTGTGAAACTACAACTCCTCCACCACTGGATGGTAAAAACTTGTCTTAGCTTCACTGGAGTCTTAAGGGACCATGTTTGCAATTCTTTCTGCAATCCTCACACATAGACCCAATATACTGTGTTTAGCTTCCAAAAAAGTGACTTGTGTGTCCCAGTCTAAAGCCCTGTTTTTATGCATCATTACATTGTCTCTGAAAGTTTTTCTGATAATGTGTAACAGATATGTGTCCACTCGATTGGTGTGAAATAATCCTCATTAAGTGAACAGAGTTTTTTTATGATCATGAAGCAATGTATCCTTACAAGAAATCAGTGAAACATCCTTCTGAAGAAATTCAAGTGCATCTCACAGCTTTTTCAGTCCCCCTCCTAAAAAAAAAGTCTCCTTGCAGACTTCAAAATAGCTGGAACAATGCAATAGGGGGATCTCTATTCCTCTCACCTTTGAGAGAAGAAGCAAGGGCAGAGGGAGCCCCACCACACATCTTGATGTATCCATTTGCTTGTCCCTCTGCAGCCTGGAAGCTACATAGGAGCAGTGTGTCTGTGCACCACTGGATTCCTCGCACCTCACCTAGGAAAGGTTACGCAGAACGGGCTCAGCAATGCTCAAAACGTGTATGTGCCCAACGCCCCCCCCCCATCCTCCTCTTCTTCCTCCTCCTCTCCCTCATCTTCCTAACTTGATTGCCCTAAGTCCAAATTAGCAACAGACAAGTATGATCTAACTTTTTGTTTGTTGGTTTGTTTTAAATTGGAGTGGCTTTATTGAGACACCACTCACATTCCAATTATTCTTCCATTTAGTGGTCGTTAGCTTATAAAGATGGCTGTCTTTAGGCCTCAGCATGAGGACGGGAGAGAAGGGAGCTTGCTTTCCCATTGGAGGGGTGGCAGCTGCTACCTCTATGGAAAAAGAAAGGCCTCTTCCTGTGCCTTATAGCCTCATTCTTGTTAAGCAAACAAGCAGCCCATCCAGACCTCCTGGCCAGCAGGCAGATGTATACAAGTCATGGTCTGGCTCTGCTGGCAGAGGATGGTGGCCTATCTCAACCTGAGCTCTGTGGTCTGATTTTGAGAATGGGAATATTTTATTTCTCTTTTTAACAGATAATAAATGATAAGCTTTTATATAGGCTTGCACAAATTAGAGAAGCCTGCACCATCTGCTCCATTATTTAAAAAAGGCTTAAATGAAATGGTATGAAATCAAATAATTTAATGGACTTTCAAGACAATTTAGGTTCTCAATTTAAGTAAGAGATGGAGTGGTTTCTGGTGGGTGCGGAGAACAGCGAGCTGTAGGCAGAATGAAAGGCAGAGCATGGCATCTCCGTTCCTTTCAGATACTAGGCAGTGCTCAGGCTGACATTGAGAGCACTCAAACCAGAGCAAGGAGAGGCCGTTGCTTTGATGACAAGTGACACAACGCACCATTTGTCATCTCAGTGGCGTAGCAGAGATATGTTAAAATGCATATAACTTTCATAAGCAATTCCAACCAAACTGGACATACTGCTTATTTCACTGAGACTGAAGTGCACCAAGTGATTTCAAGTAATTATTTGAAAGGAGAAGAAATCTGACCCTAGGAAAAATGATAACTTTGCCACTATCGTTGTCTTTAGTTAAATCCACCCAGTGGTGGACCAACTCTCTGTCATTTAATCTGTTTTGGAGTTTTTCTAAGAGACGTAAGAGTCTGAGTCTGCTTGGCAGGGCTGAACTGAGGGAGGCAGAGGCAGGAAGAACAAGGGGAAGAAATGTCGCATCATTCCTGATGGGCCACACACACAGGTGTGGTCCTTCCATTGCTGTGTAACACTTCCGTGGCCTTAATCACAACCACCGTCCTCAGGTTGTCCACATACAGATATCCAATGGCATCTATTAAATGAGAAAATGAAATACTTGGTATTAACATTACCTAGCAACATAGTTGAGAATTACATAAATTGGAAAGCTTACAATGTCTGTCTTAAAAATTATAATTTGAATTCAGATTTGTGATAAAGGAAATATTACTATGCCATTTCAAGAGCTGGAAGGTGTGACTCAGGTGCTAGAGCAACTTCCAATGAATGAAAGCATCAAATAGCAAGTTTGAGTCCCAGTCTTGGACAAAAAAAAAAGGAATTAGAAAAATCTTAGTATTAATCTGAATCATAAGCCAAGATCTTTTTAAACCAGATGAATGAAATAATCTATCACAGGCTCATAGAAGTTAAATGACTTAACATCTGCTTATATTTAAGACCATGGAGTACATGGTAATTATTTTTAGTGGTTGCAAAATAGTAGTAGGATACTGCTGTTGCTTCTTTCTCTCTATTTCTCTCAGCAAATTATAACATTACCCACATAACATATTTTTATACACAAGGAAATGATATACTATAAATGTACTGGATAAATGGGTGGATTATTTCATATGAAGACATTTCTATCTGCAGAAAAAAAAACAAAAAATATATTCCCTTAGAATGTTGTTGTTACACTATTTGCAGGGTGAGGTGGAGAGTAAAAGAAAAGTATGATTTTCATGATGGGAATTATGGGCTTTAGGTTGTGAGAGCTCGGAGCTTGTCCACTTACTAACACTATCCTCAAAGAAATATTTTAGTCTTTCTGAGAACAAGCATTCCGATCTTTAAAATAGAAATAACTACTCAGAATCATACAGAATTGTATAAAGGACTAACTGAGAAAGAATTGTGCAAAATCCATAGCATATAACTTGCACATTATATTGCCAATTGCAACTTGCCAATCATAGTAATTATTATAATTACTTGGGGAACCATACTTGTATCTTATTACAAATGCAGAAATCTACCAACCTTGACATATGTTGTATCTTTTCCTTCTTTTTATATTTTATGGAGTTAAAGGCATTGACAACAAATCAAGATAAATCAGTAAGCATTCTGGAATCTTCACTCATCCGGAAATATGACATGCTTCGGTTTGCTCTCCTGAAGGCTTGTCTAATATTATTACCAAGAACTTCACTTGTTTGGCTTTCAACCCACAGATTAAGTTGGGGGATTGTGGGAGACTGTGTTTCTGATTTATTATAGTCTTGTCTATATCAAGGGCTGTGTTTTATGTTGGGCATCCTGCTGCCACAAAAGCATGACTGAACTAAATGTAGGCTTTGGTTTCTAAATTTGGATCCCAATCTGTCCACTGTAAGACAGTCTCTAGACCATCCCTGGAGCAAATTTTTAGGCATAAAATGAACTCTGTAATCTGAGGGTTCTTAATAGCTTGTTGTGAGAAGAAAACAAGTTAATGTATATGTTAATGCTCTGTGAGCTATCAAGTGTTGTGCCATTATAAGGTGATACAAGACTAATAAATCAACAATGATTTATTGATTAATGCCAGAGAGAGGGACTAATTTCATTACAACCTAAGGCATTCAGCAAGTTACTTGTGTATAGTATTTTGACTCTTGGCAAATATCTGAGTTAGAAGGTATTTTTAAAATGATTACCTTAGTAAAACCATCTCAGAGAATATTTTTGTTCCTTTACTGGTAAATCTTAACTTAGATTTTATGCTTTGGTAATTTATCATCTTAGGAATTTGCTTATTTCATGTAAGCATTAAGGAAAAGTAACTATCTTGATAGGTTATAGTTCCACCTTCTCTTTGAGCATTGTGAGAAAATAGTTATTATTGAGTTGAAACATTACCAAAAATCCATTTTGATTTTTTTCACCCTTCATGGTCAAGATCAGTACTAAACTATGGCTGCCACTTCACCTGCAATCATTTCAGATACTGTACTGTCAACACACATTGAGGGCCTCAAGTGTTAGAAGAATCAAATATAGTTGAATAATTACATGACTAATGGATTTAAATAAGTGTCACGTAGGTAATACAATTTGTAATTTTTCTCCTGCATCTAAATCCAATACTAAGGTAATGGCCAATCCCTGTTTTCTTTCAAAATGACAATGTCGACAATGGTGATACTAAGTTTTAAGGTTCCCCTACTTCCATTTTATGAGACAGGGTTTCACTATGTATCACAGGCTGGTCTTGAACTATTAATCTTCTTGCCTCAAGATCCAGAGCACTGGGGTGATAGGTGGATACCACTACATAAGCTTTTAGTGATCTTCATTATCTTTTATGTCATTTGTCATACCTTAGTTATAAAATACTCACTAGAGTTCACTGTGCCTTGAGACAGTTAATGACTTACTTGGCAAACACCGAAATGAGTTTTCTTAATTACAGTGAGGAGGGTCACATACAAGTGCAAATAGAAAAAAAATCCTGAAATTTGAGATCTGTAAAAATACCATTATGAATCAATGAGAAAATGCTTTTATGAAAATTTCAAGCATATACAAAAGACAGAAGTACAAAATGATCTCAATATTCATTATCCAGACTCCAAAACTATCAAAAGTTTGTCATCTGGGCTTTGTGCACCCTTCCTTCCCTCCTTTTTCCTTCTGTTTCTTCCCTTTATCTCTTTACTTTGCTAAAGAATTGTAGAGCAATCTCAGGTCTCATGTCATTTCTCCCTTAAGCCCTTTAATGTAAATGTATTTTGTTGATACAGTTTAGTGATCAGTCAACAGATTTCCCGGACATCCACAAAAATAACTTTCTGCACCCAACTTATTTGAATAAGAATGTAAACACTGTCTACAAATGGCCTTTGGTTGTTCTAATTCTATCTAACCTGATTATTCCCCTTCTTTTATTCTGTGACCTTGACCAAACTGAGTTGGTCCTTCTTTACTTTTTGTTTCTTTATTACCTTGCTTGACTTATTTCTCTATCTCTCATAATTTCTATAACTAGAAGCCAGTTCTAGGAGCTTGAACAGATTAGGGACACTTCTGGTGTTTTTTTTTCTGCATTTGAAAGAACTGTGGGCTTCATGTTATATCAGGAGGACACTCACTTTTGACTTTTCTCTTATAAAAGGGAGAGCTAGAAGATCATCCATTGGAAAGTGACAATCTATCATTTATCTAAACGTTTCCTCCCCTGCTGAATATTGCTGAATTAATTATTTCATTTGGGGTTGCAAATGGTGGTTTCAAATTCTAGCATTGCTCCCAGAAGTGTTAACTGAAATTCATCTTTAAAAAATTACTTTTCACTTCATTTAGAACTATTTAGATGCACTGACACACTCTATACAAGTCGGCAAGATAAGCAACTATTTCTTTTTCTTCTAATTGACTTTTTTAAGTTAACTAATGCCCTACTGAACTCTATAAGTTAACTGTGGGATCTCTCTCTCTTTCTGTCTCTCTTTCTGTTCTGTGTGTGTGTGTGTGTGTGTGTGTGTGTGTGTGTGCGTGCGTGCGCATTTTTCCTCTCAGGCTCATCTAATCAATTCTGAATATTTTTCTGCCATCAGCATAAAATTTTATGTACTGGTATAATAGGATGAAAAGTAAAGAAAGAGCATGAGGGAAAATGAGTAGGTTTTAAAAAGCATCATCAGGTAAACAGCCCAAAGGAGTCATGTGAGTTTATAATAGTATCCAGATGCCCTTTTTATCTTTCTTACCCACTTTCTCTTCCCATTACTTCCCAGGTCTGGTTCTGGCCATGTTGAAAAGCTGCTTCCATATCATAGTTGTGGTCAGAACTCAGACAGACAAACTGACTTTCCTGCCTCCCAGTGGTCAGACTATCAGTAGAGAAAAGTCAATTCTAAAATTCTGGAATGTATTTACAGGGCATTATGAGAGGAGAGATCAAATGGAGACTGCTTTTCCTGAGGGAAGAGGAATAGTTTATAAAGGAAGGCAGTATTGAAACTGAGCTCTGAAGGCCAATTACCTGTTAGACAACTAGACAAGAGTATTTGGGTTACAGCAAAATTGCCCACTGTGACCATATATCAATGCTTAATCATATGTGTATGTGCACATGCACACATACACACACACACACACACACACACACACACACACACACACTTCATTTTTCTTTCCCAGACTCCTACTTCTCCTATTTTCTGGGAACTTAGGTTACTGGTAGAGGAAAGGATCTACTAACCAAGGACATTTCACTTAAAAGCTGGTAATAAGTAAAGGGTTCTAGTGATATTGTAATCACCAGAACCCTCTGGTTTTCACAGACCTACTGAGGTGAGATGAAATAAGCCAATAGATCCAAAACTTGAGAGTGCATCAGAATCTGCAAGGAGACTTTAAACCTGACTCCTAGGCATTTCAGTTTCCTCTGCCCTCATTTCTGAAAGCATAGGAACTTGTTAAATCAGAATTTTTGGTTTCAGAAGTTTCAGAAGTAAGGAATAGAACCTTCCATTTTAGTTAGTAGCTTTCTTATGTAAAAATATTAAGTGTATGTTTTCATTTTTACTAAAACAAAATTTTGCTATTATGCAGACATGCCCTTAGAGAATAATAAATTTTAATATTTATTATGATAGAAAAGTTTTCTTCATGTTAGAAAATTAATAATATTCTAAATCTCCAAGCCATGGGCTGTTGATTTAGAGAGATATTTTAGGAGTTTAATTGTATCTAATTATTAATATTTTATGTCTCTGCTTCTTAAGATAAAGTGTCTTATTTTAAACAATTTCTTAAGTATAAAAATTATAGTTTCTAAAACTTGTGAGAATTTCTCAGACTGCAAATTTATTTATTTATCTGTTTGTCCATATTATTAAAATTAGATATATCAGCTAGCAATAGCTAATAGAAAAGCAAGCAAAAATAGGTCAAAATAATTTGTTGTGCAGATGGCTACTTGGGTTGTTAAAAAGCAGATTAGAAAAAAAATCCATCTATTAAATGTGGCTATCCAGGTGGAAATGTAACATGAGATGAGATGTTTATTATTATCATTGCTGAATAATTCAATTATTTTAGTGAGCGATTCTATTATTATTCTGAAGCTTTAGGAAAGTAGCTTGAGGGGAATGAGCCAGAAATTATCCATGGAGATCCAAAACTGAGCGTTTTGGATTAATAGAGATTTCTTTCTTCCTTTCTGTCTTTCTTCCTTCCTTTCTCTCTTTCATTCTTGTCTTGATCATAAAATGCATCACTATCAGTATATAATTTTTCTACTGTTGTGTTTGCCACAAGCCTGGCAATTTGAAGCCATGTACATTAATTGTCTCATGCCTCCTTAGATCAAGGAGCAGTTCAGTTTCTCATCCTCATTTGAAAGCCTGACTGGGGAAAAATTAACATTTACATTCATCCTGGGGTTTGTCAGAAGTCATTTTGTTTGAGTTATATAAGGGCCTCACTTCTTCCTACCTGTCAATTAGAAGCCACACCTACATTTTAGAAGTCAGTATTAAAACTCCCTAACCCATATTCCTCACTGCCAGTAGAGAAGGGTCACCAGCTACAGTCTGCTGAGACAGGGTCTCATGTAATGGAAGGTAACCACGACAATGGCATTCCTTCCACTTCCCCATATTCCATGTCTTCACCTAACTCTGTCACTATTCAATAAGAAAAGGGTGAATAATAGTAAGCTTCAGGGTGTGTCTCTCAAAATCACAAGTCTTATTGCATACTTTTAAATTTACTTTTTACTGTCTTCTCTCTAGAACATATGTCCCATGAGACTCAAGAAAATTATCAAGAATACTGAAAATAAATTCTCTTTCTCATGAGTAAAATTCAGCCACAAAAACTAAATATTTGTTTCAAGATGGGGGATGGGAGGGAGAAACAAACAAAAAGAGTTACTGATAAAGCTTGGCATGGTGGCTCATTTCTGTAATCCCTGCTACTCAGGAAATAGATGGCAACAGAAGCAAAGAGCAGGAGAATGTCAATCCAGGCTGGTCCTGGGGCAAAAAAAAAATGTGAAAATCTATCTAATAAAATGAACTAATACAAAAAGGGCCCTGGGTTCCAACCCTATTTTTACCCAAATATATATATATATATATATATACTGATGAATTAAACACTAACAGACTACAAAAAAGAATATTCTTGGAAGTGGCTCTGTGGCTCAAGTGGTAGAGTGCTAGCCTTGAGCTGAAGAGCTCAGGGAGTTTAGCCCCACAATTGACCAAAAAAAAAAAAAAAACCCAAAGCAAAAAAAAAAAAAATATTCTTTTTTAAATAATTTATTATTTAGAACATATTAACCTTTTAGATACATCAACCTTAATAACTTTCTGTCTGTTTTCTGACCATAAATTTTCTGGGCCTTTGAAATATGTTTAATAATATATTTCTAAGCAAAAGAAATTTTATTGAACAATTTGATAAATTACAATAAGTACTATGTATATATGACAAAACTGTATAACAAAGGAGTACATCTAACAAGGTTGAATGCAGTGGAAGTTAATTTCTCATACAACAGTTTGGCTACTACAAACTGGCAAGGAAACTCAGTTCCACAAAGTGATTCAGACATCCAGGCTCTTTCATTCTATCTTCCAATTGTGTTATATTACCTTTGTCTGTCTGGGTAACAGAAGGCGAGGACATAGTCATTTTCCAGAAAGAAGGAAAAAAGAAAGAGTTAAAAATCATGGTAATGACACTTACTCCTATTCCTTTAACTCAAATGTGGTCATAAGGTTACACATGTCTGTAAGGAGGCAATGCAAAATGGTCATCAATACAACCAGGAACCCAGGAGAAAGGCAAGATTGCACCGTAGGAAACAATAAGAACTTGGTAATAATAGCAACACGATTTCAGTTACTGAGTCAACTTCAAGCTACAGCAGTTCTCTGATGAGCTGAATCTTTGAATCAGATCCAGAATTATATGTAAACCTGGGTTTCTTTTGACAGACATATCTTTGCCTACTTATGAAACAGAATTAAAATCAATTTTCCTGTATTTTTCTTCCATGGTTATTGTGATGAATAATCAGAGGATGTCTTTCAATATTGTATTCAAGCTTAATAAGCTGTCCCTAATGGTAGGTGCACAATGTCATTAGATTCATTACAGTTTTCCTTTTTGACAAATAGAAAATTATTTTACTGTAGGAAATAAAATTAAAATGTGATGGCACTCTTTTTTTATATAACTGTAAGAATCTCTTTTTGAATATTCATGGCTTTTAATTTTCAAATTCTTAATTTCCTAAATTGTACCTAATTGTGATTTACCAAAGTAGTATGCTCTTGCTTTTACAAGTCTCATTTGGCTTGTTCTAGGCAGTATAAGCAAAATTCTTTCTCTATGGGCAAATGTTATCTTGAACAAATTATCTCCTTTATAACACAACATTTCTGGAAGAACTTAGCAAGATTTTTTTTAATCCATGACACAGCAAATTATTACCTCTTGCAACTCAAATATTTAGCCTCCTTGAATCATTTTTGCATGTCTTAAGTAATCATTATAATTGTAACTTATTGCTTTTTCACAGTGATTATATATTCTGAGGAGTCCTGATCCTATTTTTTAAAGGTTATTTTAAAGTATAAAAATATATAAAGGCTCTAAGTTTGTATCGTAGATGAGACAGTATGGTACCTGTACATTAGCCACAATGAAAAAGCAAGTATGAGAACAGGGAGGAGACAAAACAAAGACTCACCGCTACAGCACACTAAAAGCCAGCAGCACTAAATCTGATCCTGACATTCTTCACACAAACACATATGCCAGGATGTTTAAAAGAGGTTTCAAAAGAGTGGAAGGAATGAGTTTGGCAAGAGAAAGTAAACAACTCTATGAAATGAATAGTTCTCATCCATTTATAGATGAAACTGAAGTTCAAAGAAGTTAAATAATTGGTCTAAAGTACTCAGAAGAGCCAGAGTTGGGATTCCAATTCAAGTTAAAGCTCTTTGTCCCAAAACTCATCAATTCAGTGTTAGTCATTGGAATTTTTTGTCAGTTTTAATAACCAGTTCACTGTCAGATCCATCACACAGTAACTATTTAGTATTGATATGTAATTAATTACTACAGTAAAATATGATTTTCCTAGAACTCTATGAAATAAGTGGTGTAAAAAGGTGGATGCTAACTCCAATAGTGGGCAGATATACAACTTCTACATGGATTTGGACTCAATGAAATAATCACATTTTAAGGTATTCATGCATATTTTATGCAAAACAGTAGATAGAGCCAGGGTCCCACACTTTTTAAAGTTAAGAGAAATTACAAATGAGAATATTATAGTTTGTTATTGAGAGGCCTTATATACTTATTCTTCAAGAATATGTGGGGAGGACACTTTTTGTGTGTGTGTGTATGTGTGTGTGTGTGTGTGTGTTTACTTTCCTGTGAGAATCAGAAAAGTTGGTAGGAGAAACTCAATTTTACCAAAATGATGCATTATTACATAGATAGCATAGGAGGGTGTCTTTTTGGAGTCTTTTACAAGGAAACATTTCAAACAAAAATAAAATGTATATGGCTGTACTTGTGTAACAAAATCCATGATATGTCCCCCAATTTTATAAGCAGTTACCAATTCAAGGCCAATTTTGTTTCATTTCTATTCTCATGTACTTCCCTTTCTCACTCATATTATTTTGAAGTAAAAAGTAGACTAATGTCTGCTCTCATTCCTTCAGAGTATGTGTGTGTGTGTGTGTTCCTTCTTTTATATGTGTGTGTGTGTGTCATTGTGAGAAAACTTTAAAAGTAAATCATATGGAATATATGTAACAAACTAACATTTAAGTTTATCATCTTCATTTGGCAATTTAATTACTACAGGAATAATGATATGCGTTATGTTAGATGACCATAGACCTAAGAGAAATAAATCTTAAGACACATATGCTCTTCCTAGATTTCAACCTTTCCAGGTCCATCACATTCAATTCTCAACCTACATTATGATCTTTGCACTGGTCAGTTTACTCTTCTTACTCTCTTCTTGGCTATCAAACATTTAAAACCCTAATTGTCTCCTGTGGGTCCAAAATGCCATGTCCTTCATTCAAAATCAACACTTCTTTAAAGATTCATAACCTTCCAGAGAAGTATGATTCATAGTGGCTTTTTCATCTCCTAAATCCTGTAACTCTTATACTTTGACCTCCACTATATAAGATTTTAACTTTATATACTTTCTTACAGTTGTCTTCCTAGTTTAATAAAAAGCTTCTATGTGACAAGGGTCACAAATTTAGAATGGATTTATATCTTAAATTTCATAGTGCCTGGCACAGAACTGGTTATGTAGCAAATGCTCAATAAATAGGAATTCACGGTATAATGGCATTAGTAGGATCAAATGCTTACACAAGACTGGAAATACTAGATTGAATTAATTTAACATATATGTAAGTATATTACTTAGCCTCTACTGTAGTCTTTTGAATGTTTAGATTACTGACTTCTTCCAAAGAGAAATTCACTAATAACTTACAGTTTGCTAGCAGATTTTAAAAATCAAAGCTCTAATCAAGATGTGAAATTTACCTAATCATGATAATAGTCCTGACATGCATTTCTTTGATATTAATTTCTGATGAATTCTCCGAAAGTCATTTCTCTAGAAGTATCAGGGGCACTTGAATGATAGCAAAATGTTCTGCCTGGTTTATGCTGAGTTGGGAATAACACCTAAAATAGTTCTGCTCGATCTATCTCATTTAGACTGCAAGGCATTTGAAAATGGAATATTTTTATGTGCTGAACCAATTTGATTTCTATGTATGATTTGCCATTCATATGTTTTTCTTTTCCAACTCAAGTCTGGTTTTAAAACCGATGATATACAATAACAAACATGTGAATGAAAATATGGAACTCTTGTTATTATGCTTGGCAGAAACAATATGTGATTCCAAAATTACATTACTAAAATTACTCCATGATAATGTTAGGAAAAGAATGAGCTGGCTGTCTTCACTATTTTATTAAAATAGCTAGAGTAGGTATGGACAACTTTTAGTGATTATCATGGTTCTGTAAGTCCTGAGTGGGAATAATATTGGGGTTAGAACAGGACTTCCTGCTAACTTTATGAAGGAGCAGGGATGAAGACTGCCCCTCTATGATAATATCCAGAAAAAATGCCATCCAAGCAAGCTAATCATAGCTCAGTTTATCCCCCAATAGAAAATCCATAGCTTAAAGATCTACATCTTGCAATTTCTCTCCTAAAACATTGTCTGATCTGGAGTGTCTAAATGCCAGCATTAACCAAGCCTAGGTCTCCTGAGAGGCAGGAGGTAGGAGAAAACCAGCTGTGGCTCAGAATCACTGTGATACATGGCGACGCCTGAAGCATGTTGAGTGCGTTCTAAGCGTCAGTTATTTCACTTGGTGGTTCACAGACATTATCTCATCTTAACTTCATCACAAACCTTTCAGATGGACAACATTTTATGTCCACGTGGTTCCCAAAGAGCTGAGAGCATTAACCTAGAGCTTTTACATTTGGCCTTTCTGTCTCTGTTATTTTCAACCTCTCCCCGCCCCCCTCTTCCCCCAAAATAAGAGACTACATCTTAACACTTATTCTTCAGTGTAAGTCATGGGCTATATCCCAACCTCCATTGGCCAAGTTTCCAAAACTACTGCAGTATCTGGTTATGGGATTCAATTTGCCTCCAATCAATACAATCCGTAGCCTTTTGAGTTACCCTGCTGTCTTCCCTTGCAATTTCCTTAATCTTCAAATAATATTAGAATCATTTTCAGACAGACAATGTAATCCTAGAAGGTTACTTTTATCCTGCTCTTCACTAATTAAAATGAAATAATAATATCTAAATTTAACTTCAGTCTTTGTTATGGTATAAGTTACCTTCTTGCTCCATCCTCAAAACCAAGTGCCAGGTTGTAACCCACATCCCTTTGTCTGTCTCCCATAATAGACACTTTGGGCATCACCTGGTTCTTAGTTAATCCCCTTCCCTCCCCCACACCGCCTGGCCAAGATGGTTCTGCCCCCACTTCCACTCGGCTTCCATTCTAACAGTCAGAAAACGTCATGGCCTCACTTTGCCATGATTTCCTTGTTCCCCATAAAGAAGCTTTCAGCAATCCATCTTGCTTCACTTCCCATATGGATGATATGCTTAAATTTAATCTATGCACAGCAGAATATTCTTGGATGAAACAGTGAGTTTGCGCCCCAACTTCAAAGACAATAAGCATTCTCTGCTATCCCACAAACAGGTCTGATAAGTCAAGCCAGCAAAACCATTCTCTTTAAAAAAAACAAAAACTTTTTTGTTGTACTGGATCTTGAACTCAGAGCCCAGGTTCTGTCCCTAAGCTTCTTTTCTTGCTCAAGGCTAATGCTCTACTACTTGAGCCACAGTCCACTTAGTCTTTTTCTGAGTAGTTGATTGGAATTGAGAGTCTCACAGACTTTTCTGCCCAGGCTGGCTTCAAACTACGATTCTCAGATCTTAGCCTCCTAAGAAGCTAAGGTTACAGGCATGAGCCACCAGCATCCAGCTCAGCAGAGCTATTCTTACTTATAAAATCTCTCTGGGTTTTCTCCATGATTACTTTCTTCCCTCATTACATTTTCTCTTCAATGAAAGAGATGCCAAGTTTGGCATCTCAAGAAGGACTACCTTCCCTGCTTTGTCATACAGCATAAACTTCTCTATTTCACTGAAAAGAAGAAAACAGAATAATGACCTCTGACTTGTGCTCAATCAGCCTGCCACTGACAAGCAAATTCACGTTGCAGTTGCAATTACTTATAACAGCTTCCTGCTTTCTCCTTCTTTATAACAGGATTTTATTTAATGAGGATACTTAAAAAGCAAAGACCATGAACCAGAAGAATATATTTCTAGTTTTGTAATGTCAAGAAATGTGATAAAAGATAAATTATAACCAGAGTCGTTTCTTTATGCTGCTTAATAAGGCCAGCTGAAGAGAGCCCTGTTGCTTGGCCTCAGAGTTACAATTCCAGTGTTTGTATAAAGTTCACCTTGTTTGGGGAAGAGAAATTCTATTTCTGGGGCATGCTATGCCTGGGCACTGTATATTACACAATTCTATTCCATTCCTTCCAATAGTCCTGGGCTATGTAGTGGGTATTATTAGCCTCCATTTTGTAGCAAACCTGGGCCTCCACCAATAATAAGTAGATCCTCAGTTCTCATCACATTAGTAGCAAATTAAGAATTGGACCCAAGGCATGCCTAATTTGTGACCCTAATATCTACTTATACTACTTAATGGCTGCCCCATGGGTGAGAATGTTATGTGAGTAGTTGAGATGTATTCCCCACAGAGATACCAAGAGCCCAGCTTCTCAGATACCTCCAGTAATGAAATCGCCATGAACAGGAACCTTACTTGTTTACTTTATGTGTTCATTGTACCTCAAACAAAACATGAACTGAGGTAGTGGCTGTTATTGGCAGAGGGATAATAGTCCCCAAAATTTGTCCACAGCACCTGGGATTTATAGATGTGATTAACAGAATGGATATGGGGTAGAACATTCTGGAAAATACAGTTGGACTCAACTAATCACATGACTTTCAAAACTGAAAACATCTTCCAGTATTTTCTCAAAGGGAAAGTTGTTAGGACAAAAGGAATTTTTTTTAATGCAATGTTTTTGCCTCTGAATTAGGGAAGGGCTCACAAGCCATGGACTGTAGGTAGCCTTGGATGACTAAGAAAACTCAGAAGAATTTTCTCCCCTAATGTCTCCAGAAAAGAAGAATCTTGCCCATGTTTTGCTTTTAGTTTGATGGGACCTGCATCAGATGATTTCTGACTGAGAACTGTAAGGTCATAAGTTTATGATGTTTTAATCCACTAAGATTATGAGTTTGTTGCAGCCACATTATAAAAGTAATATTCATATATTAAAATATCTATTAGTCTGTAGGATCATCCACTCTCATAAATTGGACACACTGGTCAACGGTCAAAAGTATGCTGCTTTGGCATTCTTGGGGAGTTTGCTAAATCAGAACTTTGTGACTTAGTGAGATATTTATTTTATTTTGTTCCTTAGAGTTTGTTTGGCATTTTAACTCAGGACATGGTGTTTGCTAGGCAGACACATAAGCCTGTTTGAGCCACACCTCCAGCCATTTTTGCCTTGGTTATTTTTAAGATTAAGGTCTTGCATTTTTAAGATTAAGGTCTTGCTCCCTCCCCCGCCCCTCTTTGCCCCCCCCTACCCACCCCCCCATCCCCCACTCCCCACAAGGCTGATCTGGACCATGCTCCTCCTGTTTGTGCTTCCTACTGTATCTTGAATAACAGTTACATGGCACCATGCCTAGTAATTCATGAGATGAAGTCTCACAAACTTTTTTGGGGGGTTGGCTTCAATATATGACCCTTCCAACCTCCGTCTCCTCAGTAGCTAGGATTATAGGCATAAATCGTAAACAACTAAACTTTAATTTTGTTCAATATTATTTGTTCAATCATAGTTCAAAATACATTCATCTTCTAGGGCAAGATGTTTTCATATATGCCTGTAATCTCAGCTCTCAGAGATGTGGAAGCAAGAAAATCACAAGTTTACGGTCAATCTGAGCAAAATATCAAAAAAAATCAAGAAAAAATGTATATATTCTTTTTTTAGGAGAATTAAAAATCACAAAGACCTACATACTTAGAGATTTTAATTTACTGTACATTTTGTTCTACATTATCTAATGATTAGGTAAAAAAATCAAATGTCAGATAAGAATAATTATCTTTGTCCTAAAGGTGCAGGCACATTTCTTCAGTAATAATATTTAAATGAGTATAAGCACAAGAATAAGCTAGAGAGATGGGAGTATTTGCAATTCTCAATGACCTGGTAGAGACAATGATCTTCAGATATAATAGAACAGCATCTCACATGCCCTAGGAGCAAAAATTCTCTCCTTAAGAGAAATATTTGCCAGAATTTGAAAGACTTTGTAAATATATTTTTTAATTAATTAATTTTTGTCAGTCTTGGGGTTTGAACTCAGGGCCTGCTGCTGTTCCTGAGATTTTCACTCAAGGCTAGCACTCTACCACTTTGAGCCACAGAGCCACTTTCAGTTTTCTGGTA
>NW_012267217.1:5496243-5678838 GCF_000151885.1 Dipodomys ordii
CTGGAGCCATTCTCAGGGTTTCTGTTTTTCAATTGATTGTGGAGGCTGCTAGAGGGAGGGGCAGCCTCTGGCTCTGGTTACCCAGTGAGGAAAGCCACTCCAATGGCTGGCGCCTGAGCTGGGTGACTTTTCCCTGGATGGAGCTGAGTCTGGCAGGTCACTTCGCTGTTAAGTTCTTGTGACCTGCTAAATGACTCGTTATATTCCAAGGCCTGAGTTGGAGCTCGCAGCTCCTCCGAGCTTTGTCGGTATCCAAGATGGAGATCACCGGTGTTGGGGGGGAGGTGTGGCCTTCCCTCCTCTGCTCCCTGAGAAGGAGTGAAGACATCGGGCTTTTACTCACACCGAGTCTTAGATCCTGGGTCGTCTCTGGTCTGCAAACTGCAGGATGAAGATGTCCGCTCCTTGTCGGTTCTTGCTGCTGTTGAGTAGAATCCGCTCTCCCACTGCGTCTGGCTCCTTCGTCCCAGACTCTCTGTGTGAGCGCTCAGGTATGGCCCCAGCTGCGGTCTCCACCACGACCCTGCCGCTGCTGCTGGCAAGCGCTCAGATGTGTCTTTTTGCCTTGGCTTTCCTCTCTTGTCTAACTCTCTGTCCTGTGATGGCACACTTGGTGTGATTCTCTGGCTTAGGACTGTTCAATGGAACTCTAAAACTGCTTTCTATGCGAGAGCTTGTTCAGATTCCAGCTTCTCCTCCACCATCTTCCCGGAACCCATCTAATCTGGGTTTTTTTAAAGATGAGATGTTTAGGAATATATATTCCCTGGCCCACATATAATTTAAACACTTAAAAAAAAATCTCACTTATGGGAGCTGGGAAGGTGGCTCAGTGATAAAGTGCTTACCTCACATATATGAGGTCCTGAGTTCAATTCCTCAGCACCACATAAGGAGAAAAGCCCGGAAGTGGCACTGTGGCTCAAGTGGTAGAGCTCTGGCCTTGAGCAGAAGAGCTCAGAGTTCAGGCCCCACGACAGACCAAAAACAAAAATTCTCACTTATGGACCTATCAGAACATTTCATCCAACAGCTACACAACACACAGTCTTCTCATAAGCACATGGAACATTCTCTAGAAATAACTATATGTTAAGCCACAAGACAAGGCTCAGCATCTTTTAAAAAGTAAAAGCATATAATGCCTTGTCCACAACAATGATGTTAATGTAAAAATCAAAATCAACAAGATGAACTTTAGACATTATATGAATAAGATGGAAACTAAACAACATGAAAATAAGTAAAAGTAAATTCTCAAAGATCAACAGTACAGAATACAAATAGAACAGAAGCACTAAAAGAAGAAAATATAAAATTATTTTTTGGGCATGTTAAATTACTTTAAACTATATACATGAACTAACCAAAAAAAAAAGTCCAAATTTTGTCTCCTGTAGAGACAAGAGTTTTGAAGTAAAAGGTAAGAACTTTCAAAATAAAAGAAAAAAAGGAAAACTCAGAGAACATAACAAAAGAGTAAGAAGGAGCCAGTTGGACAGATCCTAGTTATTTGGGAGGTGGAGATCAGGAAGACCAACTGAGGCAAAATGTTCATGAGATTCCATGTCACCCAATAATTGGACATGGTGATTATTCCCCCTATGGTGAGACATAAAACAAGTAAATGACAGTCCAGCTTGGCCTGAGCAAAACTCAAGACCCTATCTTTAAAATAAAAGGTGCAAAAAGGGTTAGCAGCATCACTCAACACAGAACACTTGCCTAGCAAGCGTAAGGCCCTACTTTCAAAAACAAAAAGAGGAAAGAATAATAGAAAGGGTTAAACTGATCAGCATACATTGTACTCATAATCTGACTTGTTCACTTGAATCCCCTCAATATATCTACTTAAATTTTTAAAAAAAGCAGGAAACAAAAGAAGGGAAAGAAAATGGTGGGTCTAGAGAAAAATTGAAAGGGGACAACAGAAGAGAGAAGAAAGAAAAGAGGAAAGTTTAGACAGTTGTATAAATAAAAGATACTTTACATATTGTTTTCTATAGGGTTTTTTAAAAATAAACTATCCTTGGCATAGTTTGATATGCAAGAATTTCTATCAAGATCTTTCTAGTCACTGTGGTTTAGTGAGTTTAGCACTAAATCTGTCTACCTTAAGGTCTAACTGCCAATTTTGGCAGTACTTGGGCAGTTATCACTCTCTTTCCACATCATTGCTTATCAAATGATCAGTAAGAACATTTCCTCCATTTAGGTATGCTTTTCATCTTTATTTGGTAGCCATGCCAGCATCAAGAATGGTTGTGATTTCACCAGTGGAAAAATCACTCAAAAGAGAAGAATCTCTGATAAGATAGCATGGGCACAGAGAGCTAAGAAGCTGATCACAAAAAAGATGAGGCCTTAAAAAGAATGACAAGACTCAAGGTACTTGAGAAAGCAGCAACCCTAATGAATCCTAGTGACTACACTAGTGACTACTTAAGCAGAGTAGCTGCAACTCTGCTGTGCTCTAAGACATTGCTACAAGGCTAGCCCAGAAATCTAATCTCGTGATTATTCAGTTACTCCTACATTGTTCTACAGTGTAATGGTAGATGAGAACTATCCCTTGTTCCTTCCCTACCAAGGCCAGTTGAGCCAAGGCTCTGAAATCCTAAAGTGCAGAATCTTCAGAGGTCATATCACAAGACCAAATTCTTCTCCCATTTCTAGGTTGCTACCCAGAGATCAATGAGACCCAATGTCAGTGAGCTGGACCATCACTTCCGCATCACTACAAAACTTTTGACAGAGTTACTATAGTCACCACATTAAAGGCTTTTACACACATCCACACTTTCTTCCTCTTGAGATGCATGTGTCCAGCATAGTGCTAGATTGGTGTGAGTGTCTCAGACCATCTTCTCGTCAACAACCAGGCTTTGCTGTTCCATCTACCTTACTTCATGTAACTCTGTCTGCATGTAGTTCTTGGGAACCTTCATTTTTTTCCCTCCCTGTAATTGTACTTTCACCACATTCATTCCTACTAGCCCAAATTACATATGTCCCCCTATCAGAGTTGAACTGTAAAATGGGGCTGTTTGTAAACCAATAGCCAGACTTAAGGTATCACTGTGCCCAGCATGTTCCTGGAAAGGAACAAATGGAAGCCACTATAGTTTCAAAAGAGTGACTGGGGAAAAAATGAACCAGAGTAGAGTTGTTTGCCAAGGGAGCAAGGCATGAATGTAAGGGAGTAGAGGTACCAACTCATAGGAGCTTAGTTAGCTACAAAGGTTTCTGAGACCACAGGGATATTTTCTTTGTCCACCTTGCTGCTTACATTCTGATACACTGTTTTACATATTGCATTTTCTTTGTCAGATTTTTCTTTTTCTATTTGGGAAGGGGAACTAAAGGTTACAGTATTCATTAATGTGGAAATATTACAAGATATTTCTGGTTGTAACAAATGGATTTCTCCTGAATTATATGAGAACATCTACACATAAAACATAATTTTACAAAATTACCAACATAATTTTACAAAAATTCCAATGGAGCTTTCCATTCTCAGGAATTAGATTACGGTGTTCATTTGTTGTGTGTGTTGCCCTTTGATGCTGCCTAGGACTTGCCTAATCATTTTTCAGTTGGTGTGAGATCATTTCCTTTTACCATTTCTCTTTCATCAAAAGTAAAGGAAATTAGCATTGCTGTACACCCTCTTTGGGTTTTCAAAACAATTTCCATTTATAGTCTAAAATTAGCAGATTTTCATTGTAAGAACCTGCTTCTTTTTATAATCCCTAGAGTTTTGGCATAGAGTGGTTCATTTGTAAATCATCTGTTCTATGTGTCTCTCTGCTTAGTCTATGGAAATTTTCCACTGGGAAAAGGGAAAGGCCACAGAGCTCTCACGTTCTCTATGGGTGGGCAGCAATGTGGACAGCAGGCAGTGTGGGAGCTGAGTGTATTTTGGCAGGGATCCAGGCTAGTAGACAGTTCTTGGCAGTTCAAGAGCTGCTGTGTATTTATCTGTGATTGAAAGATGTGTAAATCATTGATTTTGCAGAAGTACTCACCCACAGTAGTCACCTTGTAAAAATGATTCTATAGCTTTTATTTGACATTGTTCTTCTATAGACATATGGCCAAACCCTTGTGAAAATAGCAACTTAAAACACAGCTGTGACACTTGCTTTTTATACGCTTTGAAAAACCATCTCATTGCTTTATCTGACAACTCACTCCCAAGATAGTTCTTGATTTTTCTTTCAAGTTTCGCCTTTCAAACTGAAGATTTAATAGAGAGGAGTAGTCTTCATTTCTCTCATGAATGAGGATATTTTTCTAAATATCTAAATAGTGTTCATTATCTTAATTGTTATGCATAGCAGACAAGAGGTTGGAACTTATTGGAAGATCATCTAGGATCTCTTATTCTCTCTACATCTAGATGTATAACTAAACCAAATAGTTTTCATTTATATCCTCATGTTGCTGTAAAGAAAAGTAAATATTTAATAAATTCAAAATTTTAGGACAATATCTGGTGAGAAGAAAAGAACTGCAACTTATGTGTGTCCCAGTGTTACTTACAGAAAAAATTAACACCTTATTGTATAACATTTACTTAGAAAAATCTTTGCCAGAAAAGATAATTATAGAGGTAAGATGATGCTAAAGATGCTCAAGTTAAGCATAATAAAAGTTTCAATTACATACCACAAGCCAAGAGAACCAGTACTGTAATAGAGAAATTAGACAGCACTCCACCCTTGCAAATTTTTCCCAATCTATTTAATAAATTCCATCTTTAATACCCACATCAGCTTTTACCACATTCTTCTACTATGAGGCCTTGGCAGCTCACTGGAAGAAAGGCTTTATAGATGCCTCTATCTTGACTCTTCTCACAGAGTATCTACAAAAGACTACAATGACCAGTTCCAAAGCCATGGATAGATATACTTAGCATCACAACAACCCAGAGTCCTCACTAAAGTAGCATTATGTCACTATTACTGAGCTATGCAGTGTGGTGCAGTAAGAAGCTGAATAGTATTGCTCTCTTTTGAAGTAAACTTTAACTCTCATTGTTCATTCATTTCTTCATTCCATCACTCAATTAAGATAGAGTAAGCAAAGACAAATACTGAGATTTCCAGTTTCAGTAAGGAAACACAGTAGTATCATTATACTTATTTGGTAAAACTAAAACATGCTAGATTGACTTTTAATTGTTTGATCTAATAATGTAATAAAGAATTTCATGATCAAAACCTAAGGGAATGAGACTGAAAAAAATAAATCAGGCTGGGCACTTTTGGCTCACACCTGTAGTCCTAGCTACTCAGGAGGATTATGGTTTGAAGCCAGCCTAGGCAGGAAAGTACATGAGACTCTTAAGTCCAATTAAACACACACACACACACACACACACACACACACACACACACAAATCCAGAAGTAGAGCTATGGCTCAGGTGGTAGAACACTAACCTTGAACACAAAAGCTCAAGCCTAATGCCTAGGCCCAGACTTCAAGCTTCAGGACTGGCAAAAAAAGAAAAGTAATTCAGGTACTCAAAACTTCCTTAACCTAACCTAAGACATTTGTCAATTTGTAAAAAATTTCATCAAAACAGATTTGTTCTTTTATAAATAACAAGATCTGTCAAAACCTGATAAACATGGCCCAAATTTCCTCCCTCAAAATTTGAAATTGAGAATTAGTGGATACCTCACATAAAATTAAACACAGCTCTAGAGAATTGATAAACTGGAAAATAGTAAAATAATAATAATTATTTTTATTATCCAGAGTAAATGACAAAATGTCAAAATGAAGGTAATATATAATATGAAGATGAGGAAAATACAGTAAGCTGAAGCATTAATTAGAAAAAATAAAATAAAGTCACTGTTTAGGGATATGATGAATTTCCACAATTAAGGAGAAATATCAATTCACAAATCCAGCAGTTCTAGCAAATCATTACCAGGATAAAGAAACAAATCCAAATCTAGTCACATATCATAGTAAAACTGAAGAAAATAGAGGTAAACAACAGTGTCTTTCCACAAGGTAAAAGCAGGTGTTAGGACAGAGAAACACACACACATACACGCGCACACACACACACACACACACACATACACACACACACACATACACACACACGCACACACACACACGCACGCACGCACACACACACACACACACACATCTTCCTTACTTCTTACTTAATGGTTTTATCTTGTCTTGGTATTGCAAGATTATACTCTACACATCTATCATGTTTGCTTAGGAGAAAAATTGCAATTTCACTTTTTAAATTAGCACAGGATACAATTGTAGGTCCCCAAAGAATGTCCAGCTCTCCTGGTCTCCTGCAGGTACAACAACAGATGCAGATCTGAGAAGCTAAAGAATACTTTGTCAGAACTCAAGAGACTAAAGTATCTAATTTTCCTGCTAGTAATGCTAAGTAATATCCACCCAAAAAAATTGCATGCATATAACCATTTCTGAAGGAGGCACAGAGAGAGTGTTTATCTACTTAACAAGAAATATTTAATTCATTTTCTTAGCAGTACATATCTGATTTAACAAAAAATGCACATCCTTTAATTCCCAAATTAAAAATAAGTCTTATAACTCCAATACCTTAATGCCCAGAAAAGTGTGCCACAAATAGCAAGCTGAAATACGTGACATATGGCACAATGAATTGCAGCATACGATGAATGTTTATCATTTTTCTCCAACACCAGTCTTTCATGGGTAGCAGATGTATTGGATCTAGACATTCTCTAACTCCAGCCACAATCTTGACATCTACAAGAGTGTGTCATTTAGGATCTCTCCACCCTCTCTGGCCTGTTTCCTTACTAAAGTATTGGTGCAATAAACATGCATATGGCATAAAGTCAGAACCCACTTCTTTAAGACAATATCCCTTCCCAATTCTCTAGGATGTCTTCTGTATGTACCTTGGATTGCGATGCATTTTTTTGGATTAAAGTCCTAGCTCTCACACTGACTTAACGTAAAGTTAAATTTTACTTAGTTAAATTAATCTTTGTATAGGTTAGTTAAATTCTCCATGCCCTTGGTTACTCTTACCAAATGAAGATGATTATAGTATCCAGTTTTTATATTTGCTATAAATTTAACTGAGAATACAAATAATGGATATAAAAAAAACATGCCATCAATACTTCCCAAGGCTATCTACAAATTCAATGTGATACCTATCAATATTCCAACCTCATTCTTCAAGGAAATAGAAGAGGCAATCCAAAAATGCATATGGAACAATAAAAGACCCCGAATAGCAAAAACAATCCTCAACAGAAAGAACACTGCTGGAGGAATATCAATACCAAATTTCAAACTCTACTACAAAGCCATAGAATCAAAACACCTTGATACTGGCACAAGAACAGACCTTAGGACCAATGGAATAGAATTGAAAATCCAGAAATGAACCTACAAACCTATTGCCATCTAATCTTCCATAAGGGAGCTAAAAAAAAATAGAATGGAAGAAAGGCAGCCTATTCAGTAAATGGTGCTAGAAAAATTGGTTAACTACTTGTAGAAAACTAAAGCTAGATCCTTATATATCACCCTGCATCAGAATCAACTCCAAATGGATCAAAGACCTCGGAGTCAAAGCAGACACTCTGAAAACATTACAGAATGGAATAGGAGAGACCCTAGGTCTCCTTGGCACAGGCAGAAATTTTCTTAATAGAGACCCAGAAACACAACAAATGAAATAAAGGTTGGACAAATGGGATTGCATGAAGTTGCAGAGTTTCTGCATGGCAAAGGACATAGCTAGCAAGATCAATAGAAAGCCCATGGATTGGGAGAAGATCTTCACTAGCCATACAACAGACAAGGGTCTCCTATCTAAAATATACTTGGAACTCAAAAAATTAAATCCCT
Source organism: Dipodomys ordii (assembly GCF_000151885.1). Classification (NCBI taxonomy): domain Eukaryota; kingdom Metazoa; phylum Chordata; class Mammalia; order Rodentia; family Heteromyidae; genus Dipodomys; species Dipodomys ordii. The sequence continues at coordinate 5,504,153 of NW_012267217.1, forward strand.
CAACAACAAATTCTCAAGAAACAACTGCCCAATAAATAAGTGGGCTAAAGAGTTAAAGAGAAACTTCTCTGAAGAGGAAAGAAGGATGGCCAATAGACACATGAAGAAATGCTCAACCTCCCTAGTGATAAAAGAAATGCAAATCAAAACAACATTGAGATACCACCTCACCCCAGTTAGAATGGCTATAATCAAGAACTCTAATAACAACTGATGTTGGAGGGGATGTGGACAGAAGGGAACCTTACTGCATGGTTGGTGGGAGTGTAAACTTGTTCAGCCACTTTGGAAATCAGTATGGAGGTTCCTCAAAAGACTCTACATAGAGCTCCCCTATGACCCAGCAATCCCACATTTGGGCATTTACCCAAATGTTCACAAACAAAACCACACTAAAGCTACCAGCATGACTATGTTTATTGCAGCATTATTTACCATAGCTAAGATATGGAACCAATCCAGTAGATGAATGGATCAGTAGATGAATGGATCAAGAAAATGTGGTATATATACACAATGGAATTCTATGCCTCCATCATAAAGAATAACACTGCCCCATTTGTTAGGAAATGGAAAGACTTGGAAAAAATGATACGAAGTGAAGTAATCCAGGCCCAAAGAAACATAGGTCCATTGGTTTCCCTTATTTGCAATAACTAGTATATGTCTGAGTCAAGCAGAAAAGGTCAGATAAGTTGATGTTAGGGAAATGAACCCTAAGATATGTATTCAAGTGTTTTTTTTTCTTTCATGTGATTGTTTCTAACACATTTATAAGATTATTTCTTTGTTGCTTTGTATGTCCCTCACCCATGGTATAGTCCCTGCTTTCACTGTATTTGATGTTGTTATAATTTGTGGAGGGGAAGGGAAAAAATAAATCATTTATATAGGGATACAGGTGGACCCACTGCAACAATGAGATGTACAAGTCCTTATGTCGAAAACGAACTTTACAACTTTGGTGGGGGGGGGGGAGAATGGGGGGGGGGGGTTATGGGGGGGGAGGATAGGAAAAGATGGGAAGGAGAAACAAAGTAGGAGGCTACAATTCTTGATAAGATATGTACTCATTGGGCTGGGAAGGTGGCTCAGTGGTAGAGCACTTGCCTTGCATGCATGAGGCCCTGAGTTTGATTCCTCAGCACCACATAAGAAAAAGAAACAAAGCTGAAGTGGTGCTGTGACTTAAGTGGTAGAGCGCTAGCCTTGAGCTGAAGAGCTGAGGGATAGCACCCAGGCCCAGAGTTCAGGTCCCAGGACCAGACCCCCCCCCAAAAAAAAGAAAAGAAAAAAAATGTACTCATTATCTTGCCCATGTAATTGTAACCCCTCTGTAAAGTATTTTCACAATTTAAAAAAATGCCATCAGCAAATATATATAAAGTAAATTTAAGAACTGGCATGGTTGGAATAACAGCATGAAATATTTTTAAAAAACTGATAAATTTAATTTTAAAACTTACTATAGCTGAGCGCCGGTAGCTCACAGCTATAACCCAAACTACTCGGGAGGCTGAGTTCTGAGGATCATGGTCCGGTGCCAGGCCAGGCAGGAAAGTCTGTGAAATCCTTATCTCCAATTAACTATCAAAAAGCCAGAGGTAGAGCTGTGGCTAGAGTGGTAGAATGCTAGCTGAGGGACATCACCCAAACCCTGAGTTCAAGCCCCACTCTTGGCACAGGCACACACACTTGCACACACACTTGCACACACACACACACACACACAATTTGTAATAATTTTTCTATCTTCATTTCAACATCTCTTGCCTTCACTCCATATACCTGGTACCCATGTGTCTGAAGTACCTCTTAGTATAATAATGGGAGGGTTTGTTACCAGTACTTTCTAGAATGTAGGATAGGCTGTAAGTCTAACCTCTGCTCATAGAGAGTTCCACTGTATTAATGCATATATCCTGTCAGGATTACCATACACGCTACTTTAGCACTTGACATCCAATCTTCCAAGTTATGTTAATATACCAGCCTTCATAATAGATAACATTAGAGCTTTTTGGAACTCATCCTTAATACATCAGCAAAGTTTAAAAAAATGGAGCAAACATATTTTCTGATCTCTAAACGTACATCAATGAATTAACAAATAGCTACTGGTACTCAAACTATATAATATGATGGGCTGGGAAGGTGGCTCAATGGTAGAGTGCTTGCCTTGCATGCATGAAGCCCTGGGTTTGATTTGTCAGCACCACATAAGCAGAAAAAGTCGAGAAGTGGCGCTGTGGCCCAAGTGGTAGAGTGCTAGCCTTGAGCTGAAGAGCTAAGAGACAGTGCCTAGGCCCAGAGTTCAGGCCCCATAACCAGGAAAAAAAACAAATATAATTTGAGATTCTATTGATAATTCAAAGACATACAGACTTCTCTTCCTAGGAGATTTAGAATCTGATGTGGAAACACACTGCACTCCAAGTATCTAAAAAAAAAATGTTTTCAGGCTGGGAAGGTGGCTCAGTGGTAGAGTGTTTGCTTTGCATGCCTGAGGCCCTGAGTTTGATTCCTCAGCACCACATACACAAAAAGAAAAAAGCCGGAAGTGGTGCTATGGCTCAAGTGGTAGAGGCTAGCCTTGAGCTGAAGAGCTGAGGGACAGCACCCAGGCCCAAAGTTCAGGCCCCAGGACCGGATCCAAAAAAAACCCAATCTTATCAATCCGATGTATTAATCTATCACACTAAATTAATAGTACAGATTACAGAAATAAAGAAAGCATTATGGCTTATGTCTGGCAAAGGAACCCAGTCTGGAGGAATGAGTTTAAACAAGATTATGAAGGATATACTTAAAGAATTCTATGCAGCAAAGACTAGATATAGTTGGAATGCTTAAAATCAAGTTATTATTAAACAAATGAATGGTAGGGACTAATTGTGTAAGGCTACGCAAGTGCAAACTAGATGTTCAGCTAATAAATGTGATTTGTCCATTCAAGGAAGAGTTAATCATTCATTCATCCCATAATATGTAGCTGAATCTAATTCTGATTTGAATTATAGTGTATTCTTCCTAGGCTTATCTTGTTCCCCAAACAGTAACAAGACCGCTTCAGTTAAGTTGTCTTTATTCCTTCCAGAGTATCCAGATTAGAGCCTTATGCATAGTTAGCACTCAATAGTTGAATGTCAGATAAATGAAGTCAACAAAATTATCTTTTATAAACAGGTAAAGGATTAGAGGCATAGGTCAAGTGGTAGAGCACCATCATGCCAAGCAAGCTATGAAACCCTGAGGTCCAGCCCCTGGCCCAGAATGAAAAAGAAAAGAGGTACAGATACTATTAATGAATATCCAATAAATTTAGACTTGAGTCACTAGACAGAAGTTCACACATCAGGAAACATATTCGTATTTTATCAATTATATTTAAGACCATTTGCACATGTAGCTCTCTTGAGTTAAATTGTGATGTTATGAAATGAATAGCAATAACTGAAAATGAAATATTTATATACATAAATAACTAAAAGTAAAACAGCTTCTTAAGTAAACATGGGAAAGAGGAATTCCCCCCCCCCGTCTGGGTGATCAAGAGATCTTAAAGGAAATGAAGAGGGTCAGAGGTGGAAGAATTGTGGTACAGAAATAGTAATGGACAGCAAGTGCTTGGTATATTTAGGGCCAACTCTTTTAGAGCCAAGCACCACACCGCTGCTTTTCTTTTCTCTCTAAAGAACAAAGGTCCTGACTTTGTCTTTATATGTGCTCACTATAACTGTATTTACTCTTTTGGAAATTAACACATAAATCTAGCACTATAATTAGTTCGGGAAGTCAGGAGATGAGGCATGCTCCGCACAAAGCAAGTTATATAGGCTCAACCATTTGGCTGTACTCAGCTTCAAATCATTATGACTGAAAATGTTTAAGAGCACGCAGTAAAGAACGGAATACTCAGATTTTATACGGGTTTTTGACCAACTTATTGATCTTTAAAGTAGTTTCTGGTATATGTAGATGGAAAAGCATTATCATGACATTTTTATATAATAGACCTGAGTAATTCCTTTCTTTTGACAATGATCAAGTTGCCTTTCCTCTTTGCCTAAGAGTATTAACTGCACTAACACACGAGTAGCACTCAGCATAATTTCTAACTCCTGATAGATACTTAATATTTATTTTCTTCTTCTATTTATTCAAAAACAGGTAAAACATAAGTCAGCTAACTTATCACAGGTCATGAAGATTTGTGTTTTCCAAAGAGATGTTTTGCTGTCATCTAACGCTAAGCTCACTAAGTAAACATTATTCTGGATAATACTATTAAATTGCCTATTATAATTAAATTAAGTTATAATACAAATTATCTTTCATAATATATCATCTTTCATGCCTCTTTATAATATTTAGCTTTTGGGAATTCTATACATTCTAGATAGACGTCAAATGCATGATTCTGTATCATGAACATCATCATTCTAGAACCTTAGGTCACCCTTATGGAATTAAAATAGCAGGGAGAAACTCCAGCTTGTATTGTGTTTAACTCTATATGAGAAATAATGGGAATGTCTAATGAAAGCCAAGTATCTCTATTACCACCCACAGATCCCACATAGATATGAAGAACAGTGGATTAAACATCACCCTAGTATTGGTATCTAATAAAACTAAATGTGGATTATTAGTTCTTATAGCAATTTATGATTGTTTATTATAATTGCTTCTTATAGTTTTGGTATCTAATATAGAAACTAAATGTGGATGATTGGGTCTTACAGCAATTGATTCCTAGCAATTTGTAACTGAAATTTACCAAAAAGAGAACCGTAGGACAAATTTCTAGCAGGAAAACAGTCTTCTTCTTCTACTTTGACTTTTGTAGGACTTAGTGTACTACCCATAGTATATATACCATCAGTATAGTATATACTTACATAATTATATAGCCAGCAATTATACTATCATAACTCTGAATGTCAAAAGTCTAATTGTTATCTAGTTAGTCATTCATATTATAGATGGCTTTTATAGATTGATGGTTTTAAATAAACAACTTCTTAGGAAGTAAGTTATATTGCCTCTGGTCATTTATGTAATTGTTTAGATGCTGCATTTTCTTCCACAACACAGCCTATATCTTTTCCAGGTCACAGATCTTAAGTGTGATTATTCATAATATATATAGTAAGAACTCCCATCTATTATATTGAATAAGCAACCTGAAATATATTCTATTAAATTGTAAAACTTCAAGTTCTAAATTATATTCAGTTATTAATGGAAACAACATAAGAATTCCCCTTCCCCGGGCTGGGAAGGTAGCTCAGTGGTAGAGTGCTTGCCTTGCATGAGGCCCTGGGTTCGATTCCTCAGCACCACATAAGCAAAAAGAAAAAAAAGCCAGAAGTGGTGCTGTGGCTCAAGTGGTAGAGCGCTAGCCTTGAGCTGAAGAGCTGAGGGACAGCGCCCAGGCCCAGAGTTCAGGCCCCATGACCGGACCCCCCCCCAAAAAAAAAGAATTCCCCTTCCTGCTTGTATTTGTAATAGTGCATTCAAATACAACTGTCTAACACAGTGTGAGCTCAGGCTGAGCAAACTGTGGGTTATATGGGAGATTGCCTTTTTTCCCTCCTTCCTCTCTCTCTCTCTGTCTCTCTCTGTCTCTCTGTCTCACTGTCTCTCTGTTTCTCTCTCTCTGTCTCTGTGTCTGTCTGCCTGTCTGTCTGTCTCTCTCTCTCTTTCTCTCTCTCTCTCTCTCTGTCTCTCTCTCCCTTTTTTGACTCAGTTGTTTAGACATGCTATGTGAGGGAGGAAGTGGTGTTTAGTTGATATGTGGTGAGAAGAAGAAAGTACTGATTTGCAAATAAATAACAGAGATTCTTTCCTAACAAAAGAAGTGAACAGCAGACATGAACTCTGGGGCTGGACTTGGAATAGATAAGCAGAGCACAGTTCTGTAAGAAATACCTTGATTTCTGGATGACAAACATGTCTGTTAGTCACCAATGAGAGATAATCCCTAGGTGGGAACAAATTGCAATTTTACGTGCATCCCTGCTGCCACTGAAATTCAAACCTCTGAAGATGTGGGCTTCTCTCCTGCAGGTGAGGACTGCAACAAAAAAAAAATGAAATCCCTGTGCGGTTACTCATATCTGAAAGGCACAATTGAAATATTGTGCAGGCCTGTTAAAGAAGCAGGCAGTCTTTTTCTGCAGAAAACTACGGGCTTCGTCCATGAAGAATACCTGCTTTGAAATATTCATCCTGAAATTAAGAATGCAAAGACTTCCTCTATAGAACATGAACACCAAGCCAAACTCAAAGAGCAAATTTCAATTGCAATGTCTGAAATCTCTTGTGTGACTTTACATAATGCCTAGTATGGAATGAACAACTATGCACTACATGATTCTAAAAAGGTTTAACATGATTCCAAAGTGAAAGGAGATTGCTGGAGAAAGTACAGAAGATGAGAAACTGCCGAAAATTAACTGCCATGAGTCTCAAAATCCAGCCTTCCCTGAGTTCAATAATGAACTCTTTCCCCTCACAAAGTAAAGCTTTCCCAATTCATTTCTGAGTTTCTAGAGCCTTCGAATAATTAAGCTATAGCTAATTTAGGAAAAAGGTAATAATAATAATCACATCATTCAAATGTTTTTGTCAGTCGTGGGGCCTGAACTCTGGGCCTGGGCTGTCCCTCAGCTCTTCAGCTCAAGGCTAGTACTCTACTACTTGAGCCACAGCGCCACTTCCGGCTTTTTCTGCTTATGTGGTGCTGAGGAATCGAACCCAGGGCCTCGTGCATGCAAGGCAAGCACTCTACCACTGAGCCACCTTCCCAGCCCCTTATTCAAAAGTTTTTTAAAGCATGTTTTTCATAGGACCGGAAGCAATACCATAATGGAAAATTAAGGCAAGCATCTGCCCTTCTCTCTCTCCCTCCCTCTCTGTCTCTCTCTGTTTCTCTCCCTCTTTCTCTTCTAGCATTACTAGGGTTTAACCTCAGGGCCTCATCCTTGCTAGACAGATGTTTTGAACCATGTTTCCAGCCCAAAAGTTAATTCTTTAATCTAATTTTTTTTCTTATGTCTACTTCCAAATATTAACTAATTACATAAAATTCCTAATCTTCATCACTTATTTTAAACCTATATTGTATTTGTTGTTGTTTTTTCCCCACTAATGGGAGTTTGGTATGCTGTGAGTTCTCCAGAAAAAAAAAGTCCAATGGATGGATGGATAGATAGATAGATAGATAGTAGAGATATATAATAAATACAGGTAATAATACACACACACATATATTATGTGTGTGTGTATATATATATATATGTATGGCCAGCTGACCAGAGACCCTGGAAAGAGCCAATGTAAGCCCTTCAAGTTCAAGTGCCATAAGCTGGAAGGATTCTTCATCTTAAGTGATGCCAATCTTTTTCTATTAAGGCCTTCCAGTGATTCCTTATGGCCTATCCGAATAATGGAGTGTAATCTTTAGTCAAGGTCTACTGATTTAAATGTTATTCTCATCTAAAGTCCATTCAAAGAAACAACTATAGCATAATGTTTAGCCAAATAACTGTATACAGTGTTCTTGGCTTTTAATAAAATTAACCATCATACTTAGAGATCTACATGCTTTCTTGAGGTTATACTTCCATTTCTATTTTACCCTTTTTTTAATCTCTTCTTTTGGGGGTGTTTAAGAAGTGTACATCACTGGCCTTAGGGAAGAGTTTGTACTTAGAAATTATGATACATATACTTCACATGATATTTTGAAAGGCTCAATGTCAGTTACAATTACAACCAAAAAAATCCCTGTTACTAATATCTTCTGAATGAGATTTTTCATAATCTTGTTCCTAAAGTCTAGTTCAAGAATTTTTGAAGAACCATATTTTTATATCACATACCTCGTCTTTAAGATACATTCTCATGATGCAATTTTTAAAAATTTTATTAGTTTCTTCCAAGATATTTTGTAACTTATAAAACTGGATCTCTTTTTGTTTTATGGTTCAACTTTTTCCTTTCTTTTTTATATAGTGTTATAGGACCCCATTTTTTTCTGTTTTTAAAAAAACTACTTTTTCTGTAATGGCTCTCAATTCTCATGGTTTCTAACCATCTTTGAATTATCACAATAATTATATTTGATTAATCAGTGCATTAACGTGGTTCTTACCAATGATATGATTAATTAAATTATATAAATTAATCCCATTTTGAAACTTGTAGAGTAATTTGGGTGTGTGTAGACACATTCACACACCAGAGCGGTTTTCAGAACTTACTCTGTCCAGTGCTAGTCATTCTGTAGGTACTGGGTTATCTTCTGAACCTCAAACTTATAACAGCATGAAGGATGGCTCCCTGGAAATATTAGAATTCTTGGAAATCAAAGATCATCAACACCTAAGAATTTAGAGTGAAAAGAGCTTATATATTCCAAACTTCTCATCCTCCCATGACCAACTAAACCCAGAAAATGAAAGAGCTGAGCGTAAGGCATAGGTTCTATATCTTAGAATTAGGAGAGAAGAATGAGAGGCACGTCCTTTATTCTGTTTCTGAGTTGAAGACTGGCAAGTTTGTTAAATAGGTGGTACCATTGACTCTTTAAAAGGACAATTTTATGCCTTTTAGAGATGTGCCTAATGAACCAGCTTTCCAATAATTTCACATACTTCAAAACAAAAAACTAATCAAATATGTGCCAAAGGTAAAGGGAGAAAACATGAATCTGAAACCTTTCTTACCAGTGTTTTGCTAATTATATATTGCTTTCAAGACTGTTTTCTCTTTGGAGAAATGAAACTAATGAGTTATACCTGATTAGGTTTTCTCTGGCATTTATCAGCTATTAAATGTAACAGCCATATAATACATACATTTAAAAAAATGAAAGCTAAGTAAGTATGTGTTGATCACTTTGGGAATTAGATCATTTCATGTAAAAAGTTACAATACTCATAAAAAATAGACAATCGTATATGAATTTCAGTAGAATGTTCATGTAATCTTAGATACCAAATACATCCCTTTCAAAGAAGCTTCTGCAGAGACAAAGAGTGATATGTGTGTATTTTGTTGTTGTTGTTGTTTGTGGGGCTTGAACTCAGACCCTAGGCACTGTCCCTGAGCTTTCTCACTCAAGGCTAGCGCTCTACCACTTTGAGCCACAGTGCCAATTCCAGTTTTCTGGTGGTTAATTGTAGTCATGGACTTCCCTGCCAGGAAGGTTGAACTGCAATCCTCTGATCTCAAACTCATGAGTAGTTTTGATTACAAGCATGAACCACCCAGCACTTGGCAATTTTTTTAATGTTAAGTATTTTAATTGGTCCTTAGCTGTAGATAAATACCTTGCATGTTTTATAGGTAAATATGATATACTAAACCAGTCCCCATGACTCAGGAGACAGAAGCTGGAGGATGGCTATCTGAAGGCTAAAAATTACTAAGACCTTTTCTTTCAAAGACAAAATGCTAAAGTGGAGGGGAGGCAGGTCACAGAGCTGGGGGCATAACTCAAATGGAATAGTGCTTGCGTATCAAGTGTGAGGTCTTAGGTTCACCAAAAAAAATATGTGTGACATACTACTGGTTATGATCATTATTTCATTAGTCTCATGTTGCCAAAAGCATAAAAACCCCTTTGGAATATGATAACTCAAAGGACTCCACTACAAAACAGGGGGTCCATTGTTGTAGATACAATAGTTATCCATCTTAATAGTAGTGACTTTTTACTCACTTCTCTTAGCCACTTAATCTCCTATCCGTACTCTGCTTAGATGCCATGAACTCCATTGTGTCTTCCCCAAATTCATATGTTGAAGCACTTGGGATTATATTTGGATATAGGGTTTCTTTTAAGATTCCATGAGATCGCAAGGATGAAACTCGGCTCCAACCTGGGTGCTCTCCTCCATGTCTAAAGAGGCTAAAACACGAAAGAGGAAAAGACAATTGTGGATGCAACAAGAGGCAGCAATAGGAAGACAAAGAGGCAGGCCTTGGAAGAAACCAACGCTTACAGCACACCTTAGATCTCCAGTGTCTAGTCTCTAGAACTATGAGAAAGAAAGTTCACAACCACCCGGTCCTGTCAGATTAATACACTAGGAATGAACCGAATTCTTTACCACAGCAACCTCTTCTTGAAGCTTTAACTTGGAAAAAAGGGAATGGAGAGGGGTAGAGAAATTGAGGATGTGAGTGTGGGTGTGTACCAGTTTTAGGACTTGAATTCAGGGCCTGGGCACTGTCCCTGAGCTTTTTTGCTCAAGGCTACTGCTCCACCACAGCTTCACTTCTAGTTTGGTGGTTAATTGGAGATAAGAGTCCCAAAGAATTTCCTTTCTGGGCTGACTTTGAATCACAGTCCTCAGATGGCCTCCTCCTGAGTAGCTAGGATTACAGGCAGGAGCCACCAGTGCCTGGCTTTTTTTTTTTAATAAGATCTCATCATATACTTTAGGCTGAGGTCAAACCTGAGATCCTCTGTACCCCAAGTGCTGGGATTCAGTGTGTGTACCAGACCAACTTTCCCCTCCCAAAATCCTACTCACTCTGCTCCTTAAGAATCCCAATCCTGTTCTTTTTAATGTACTTATAATGTACTATCTGATATTTTTTGTATGTTCTTCCCCCATAGTTTTTACTGTATTTACCTCTTGTATATATATTTCTCTGATTTGGGGAGGGGAAGGGAAATAACAAAATGCTGAAGTAAGAATACAAGATGACCCACTGTAACAATGAGATGTACAAGACACTATGTTGAAAATGAACTTTACAACTTTCAGTGGGTGGGGGGAAGGAGGAGTTGGGGAGGTAGGGAGGAAGGGATAGTAGAGGAAAAACAAAGGAGGGGGTAACAATGCTCAACTGGAAATGTACTCATTACCTTGCTCATAGAACTGTAACCCCTCTGTATACTATCTTTACAATAAAAATATATTAATAATAAACAAAACAATAAAAAAATCCAAGTGATAGCCAGAAACCAGTGGCTCACTCCCGTAATCCTAGCTACTCAAGAAGCTGAGATCTGAGGATCATGGTTCAAAGTCAGCCCTGGCAGGAAAGTCTGTGAAACTCTTATCTCCAATAAACCACTCAGAAAACTGGAAGTGGCACTGTGGTTCAAGAGATAGAGCATTGAGATGAAGAACTAAGGGATAGAGCCCAGGCCCAGAGTTCAAGTCCCACAACCAACAAAAAATAGAATCTAAGTCCTGGGGCTGGGAATATGGCTTAGTGGTAGAGCACTTGCATAGCATGCATGAAACCCTGGGTTTGATTGCTCAGTACCACATACACAGAAAAGGCCAGAAGTGATGCTGTGGCTTAAGTGGTAAGAGTGTTAGCCTTGAGCAAAAGAAGCCCAAGGACAGTGTCCAGACCAGGACTGGCAAAAAAAAAGAAAAAAGAAAAAAAATCCCAGTCCAGAATGTTATTTTTTCCCCCTTACTTTGGACTTTCTCCTTGATATCCCCAACAGTCCATAAGAGAAGTCTAACCAATAGAAAGTTCCTACATTTTTCAAGTGGAAGCTCACAACCCATTCTACTAGAAAAACATGAGTGAAGCCTCTGTTTGCTCCTTTTAACTCCTACCATTATCCTTAACTTATCTTGCTTTTTTTTTTAAATCCCTACTGTTCTTGGCTATAAAACTCCAAACCTGAATTGATAGAACTGTTTCATTTCACCGAACACTTCTTCCGCCACACACGGTTGAGGAAAAAATCAAACAAGTTTCATTTGGTGTCTCCACTGATTCCTGCTGCCCATGTTTCTGTGCCACTTCTTCTCCCATTTTCCTCAATTTCAAACATTTCACTTCTTTCATCAGACTCCCTAAACCTCATCACCCAAGACTTCAGCAAGATCTTTTTCTCCTGCTTCCCTGGGAGAAATTCAGACACCACAATTTATCTCATTTGCAGGAGCAAACTTTTCCATTCCATTCCTGTTTCTTAAAAGACTTCTTTAAAAGCATTTGATTTCCTCTCTCTCCTGTCTTGCTAACTTTTAACATATTTTTATTTTCTCTTATGCTAAACAAGAGCCTTTCAACAACAACAAAAAATTAACAGGGAAAAAAAATCCCTCCACCTCTGCTTCTAGGTGCCAAACCTATTCTTTCCTCTCCCTCAGAACCACAGTCTATAGGAGATGCCTCTACCCACTCTCTTCAACTTAGCTCATAATCACAATGCCTCTCTTTATTACCGGCCATTGGTACTGCCATTCCACCAATGAGAGGTCAAAAAACTTTTTCAGCCAGGCCCTCTTAGGCTTTACAAACCATATGGCTTCTGTGATAACTACTCCGATTTGTCATTATAGTGTAAAGACAGGCATAGACGGCATGTAAACAAATGATACTGGCTTTCTTCCAAAAAATGTGTATGGCATCTCAAATTTTAATTTAATATTATTTGCATAGAGGACAAAATATTTATGGATCCTGATTTTTAAAAAAAAGCCTTGAGTTCTTCTACCTGGAGTTCTTCTAGATACCTAAGTACTTCATTTTCATTATCCCTGTCCTTCTTCCCTACTCCCCCATCTTATTTTCACACACATACACACACATACCATTACTGTTGAGTCTTCCTTCAACCTCGACTTTCTCTACATTCTCTTACCTTTCTTTACAGCCTAAGAAGTTAACCATACCTACGCTCACATCTGGGTTTTCATCCCTGTGGCTTCCCATTAGGATTTCTTTCTAGTAACAGACCCAGGGTGGAAATATCATCCAACTATTGTGAGCCTGTGGGTGCTTTACTGCCTTTTGTTGACTTATTTTGCCACATTCACATCCATAGAAATGGCCTTTACAGGACACCCCCTGTAGTCATCCCTTTGAAAATACCATCTGGTTCCTATCAAATATGAAGTATGAAACTCACATAATCCTGGGTCCAGCCCAATCTAATGCAATGCAGTTCACCCCTGATGCAGCTTAATTACCCATCAGATAGTGAGTCTTTAGTGACCTAGGTAGCCTTCAGGTTAAAATCTGCATCCCTGAGAGTCACTCCCAGAACCCTCCATGTCTACTGACATATCTTCAGCTTCCACATCATTGTTTTCCTCCCATAAACAGAAAAGGTTTTGCTGTTTCTCAAACTGTGCTATTCACTCACTGGTCTCTCTGTTCTGTCTCTTTAATGGAATCCTTTACTTTGTCTCTTTAGCTAAGCAACTCTACTGTGTCAGAATTTAGCTCAAATTGTCCCTGTTCTTGGACATGTGGTTTTTTTTTAATTAGACTCTAATAGTAACTATAGATCTATGTTTGTCTCCCCTTCCCCAAAATGGCATGTCATAAGGACAAGAAACATGCCTTATTTCACTTTGTCAATTCCAGTTGCAAAGCAGGGAGACTAGCTTCTTCTGTTAGAGAAAGACTCTGACTCTCTCCCCCCTCTCTTTTTCCCTCTCTCTCCCTCTCTCTCTCACTCTCTACCCTATCATTAGCCCTATCTCAAAGGCCTAATCTAGAACCATGAATCCTTAGTCTTATTATGTATGAAAGTAAAATGATTATATATTAGGTCAGAATCTAAGGAACTGTGTAGAAAGATAACTGTGGAGGTCAGATTTTCAGTAGCCACTCCTCTTGCAGTGGGCTGATTGACCTCCTTCAGGGCACATGTCTGAGCATAGGAGTGTGAGAGGAGAGATGAAAGGGTATTTCAAACAGCACTGAACAGCTAGTCATGCACTGGAAACACATCCTTCAGCTGCTGTGTCTAAGGATTTTATGGAGTATTTGTTAATGTTTGTTACCTTCTGGCCTTTAGGAGACTAAAAAGTCCAAGTTCATAGGTAGGAAGGAGGCGAGATACTTCCAAAAAATTCTGATTCTCTCCTGTTGTCACCTTGTTCCTTCTCTTCACTTCTAAACTTAACAGAGATGCAGGATAAGTGCATGGTCAGAGAGACAGAGAGAAGCTGAAGTTCACTAGTAATAGCATATTATTTTCATTTCTGAGTGATTGAATCTAATTGTCCAAATTTGCTCATTTTTAAAAAGAGCATTGTCTTCTGCATCAAATATCCTGTTCCTCTCAGCCCCAATTGGGCATTGAAGATGGACAGGGAAGCCACCCCAACCCTATCACTTTTGCTCACTTGGAGCCCCCAATACACATGGTTTTCATTTGTAAATCACCATGGTAATGAGCATGGCATAATAACACATAGCAGTGAATAGAGAAAATAGCCTGACACTGAAAAATGAATAATGAGGAAGTAAAAATTATACTCACTACTCCCATTTAAATTCTTCAAAACAAATAAATACATTTGTGCTTGCTTGAATCCGTGGGTGTTTATCCTCTGCCTAGAAAGAATAAAAGTGAAATAATTAATAGGGGGAGAAAGAAATGGATGTATTGATTCAAATAAAGTCCTAAAAATAAGAAAGATGCTCTGAGGAGTAATGAGGAAATAAGCCATTCATACACAAATGTTACTATACACCTTCAGTTATAACACAAACTGAATTACAGTGTTTTGTTTTTACATTACAAATGAGGCAAGCTTTTAACAAAGAAAAAAAAAAACAATCCCCAACAGGTTAAATGTGAAAAGTAGAGATGAACGTGGCAATACACATGCTTAAGAAATGGTTAACAGCATTTTGTCAGTTCATCCTTGACAGTCTTAATGTAGGGAAAGTCTTGCTTTCAGTATTTTGGCCATTACACTGATAAAAACACTAACAGGGGCTCTCACACAGCACCTTAAAAGCCTGTCTTATCCTTGGGCTTTCTGCAGCCAATGAAAGTTTGTCACGATGATGTAATGCTCCTGAGTTGTGCTTCAGCGCAGAGTATGTGGTCACCGGGTCTCGTGCCTGTGAGCTAGGTAAGTTTCTGGCTCATATCTTTCTTTCCAGCCTGCTCCCGGCTTAAACTAATTTCGGCAGACAGATCATTTGTTTCTGTTCTATTTTACTATCTCTGAACAATTTTGTCCTTTGGAAACGTGGGCTGGGTTATTATAGAATTGTGAAGGCAGCTGGTAAACAACACTGGGATCGTGCAGTCAGTTCTCCTGTGTGATTAGTCTGAAGGCTTTTACTCCTCAGCAATTTATCTTCACTTCAGAAGAAAAGGGCAGCAAGCAGTGATTTGTTTTATTTGTTAAGGGAGCTCTAGTCATTTGGCAAACAAGTTTTACTAGGAAGGGATTTTCAGGGAGAATGGAATAGATTCCTTTTTGGAAGGTTGACACTGAATTTCACTGATAGCCTTCAGTGAGTCCCACTGTACTTGTAAGCAGTGGAATAAAGTTTCAATGTTTATTATAAACAGATAATATCAGAACTGCTTCACAGAGTTTAAATCTGAAAGAGGAGAGAGAAAGACTATTTCATTTTCAATTTTTAATGAAGTTGAAGACAATTTCAAAAAGAAAAAAATCAGCGATTTCATGACTGAGCCTCAGTGGTCTGAGCAGTATGAGGTTAAATTGAAATAGTTAAATTTAAGTAAATAATCCATTTCCAATTCGTGAGTGTGCAGGTGTTTGATTATCCATGAGCAACTTTCAGATTTCTATCACAATTTTAAAATATGTACTAGGTAACCAGCATAACCAATGGAAATGTAGCTTTTCATTTTCCCTCCCTGAGACCCTCTGCAGATGTGGAGGTTTTCCTGGTAGCCATCAAGCTGTGTATTCTTAGAACCACAAAGAGCAGAAAACAGTTACCCAGCTAGAACAAGATTTTGACAATAATATCCTCCAAATTTCTACTGGAGAAAAGAGAAGGAGGAGTAGAAGGAAAAGTTCAGTTGTGCCCTGCCAGATCTATTGACTGAGCTACCCAGATTATTTCTACTCTGTCACCTTAATTCAACAGACAGACACAGACTTGGTAGTCATCTAAAACCCATGTGCAGAAGGTAAATGCTGCAATGAGGAGTGACACACAACAATTCCTCCAAAGAAAAAGAACAGTTTCTTGTTTTGTAGAACTTAATGTCTGTTAGAAACTAATGCATGCAGTTTTATCAAGACCTTCTTCACTTCCTAGGTCAAAGGTCACTCTTAGCTCTCAGCTGAAAAGTAGACATCACTTTCCACTGCATTTTCATTGGCTGGTTGGGACCATGAACTTGGCCATTTCCTTCCCATGGTTAACAGACACTTCTCTCCTTACATAAAGGTATTCACTTCTCTTTATTCCACAGTTATTCATTGCCATTTCAGGTGGTTAACATCGATGCCAAATAGTACATACTAAAATAAACCACATTTAAATTTAAAAATATTAGTCAGCATACTGTAAACCTGACTCATTTTTTTTCTAATCACAATTTTGCATGTATTACTTTGGTATAATAATTGGTACCTAAAGGAATTAAAAGATCAAACTCTCTATTTCATTCACATCCCATACTTTGCTTTCTGTATCATAAGTGCTGAACCGCACAATGTGGCTGAAGGATGGAGTGAATGAATGAGTAATGCTTTAGAACAACTAATAGCAAAAACATTTCCACAAAAGGCAAAGAGAGCAAATAAGGTGGACAGCCAAGAAAGCAATAATAGATGACCTGATTTTCTCACATGCAATTATTTGTCCTTGGGAACCTTCATCTGCAATCCTATGTGTTTGTCATAGAACTGTGGTGCTGCTTGCTGAGCTCACTAGGCTTTGGCTCCCAGTGCCCACAGTGCAGATCTTGGGAAGAAAGGGGATCAGGATGGAGTAAAACACAACTCCTCAGTCTGTAAGTTGGCCTTTGAGGAATGTGTTGGGGTTATAATTGCTCTAGGAAACTTTTGTGGTCTCACTCTGAGATCAGCTATGCAGAAAAGTTTAAGAATTTTGAGAACAATGTTTTGTAAGGCAGATATTTCTTCGTGATCAATCTGGGGGCGCTGAGCCCTGATTAGTACCTTCATATGATTCATCCTGAAGACAGAGCAGGGCTCAGAAAAGATAATCAAGGTAAATCTCATTGTACTCATGAGATAGAAGGTCACAGCCCAATACCACAATTCCTAAAATGAGGATAGATTCATCCAAAGACCAAAGGAATTGTAGGTTGACTGAGTCTGGGAAGCCAGAAAATAAGTTTTGGTCAGAGAAAATCTATTGTAATACTCTATTAATGTCACTAGTTGGTGTTTCAACAAAGTTATTCAATTTTAAGAACTACCTTTTTAAAAGATCTTTGAAAAGGTTGCAGTCTTTTAAAATATTATTTATATATTTCACTTTCTATTTCATGAAAAGGTTGTTTTTATTAAGTAGCAGCATCTTTCATAAATAGAAATGGCATGAGATCATTTCATTCTTAATCCATTTACCTAACAGGGAGATAGGCATATAGGGAGCATGGTAGGAAGAAAAGAATGAAAGGAGGCAAAGAAATTAGGAGTTAGCTATGCCTCCCTATGTGTGAATATTGGGGATAGCATACTCCCCAAATACATAGAAATGTGGGTGTGGGAGAAAAGATAAAGCAAGAGGATAGGAGTTTCAGACCATGTTGGTGAATTGTAATTCTTCAGTGAAGGTCCAGGGCCAAACACAAGATAAGATACTGAGGACATAAGAACAGGGTGCCTTGAATTTCAATTCAAAACTCAACTGTCATTGAATTTGAAAGCTTAAAGAATACACTAAGTGTTGATGAAACCTTGAAACCAGGACTATGACAAAAAGAAGTATAACAAAAACATTAGAGATGAATTTCAAGATGGCTCCAGTTTATACCTCTTATCTTGATATGATTATCAATAATACCTATGGTCAGTCTCCAAAAATGTCCTGGCTTAGCTTTTACAAATGGGTTGCCATTACAAGATGTAAAATGTGAGGTAAAGGAGGAGTACTATAAGACCAAGCAAGAAAATCATAAGCCTTGGACAGTCATGGTAACGAAGAACATCAACTAGCACCCACTTCCCCTGTTCCTTTGGAAATAGCACCCTTGCCTTCCATGGAAAAGTGTCTTCTCTCCCTTTGCTAGCTATCTGTATGACCTAGTAAACTGATAGCCATCTGCTTTCTCCAAGTCAAGGGGCAGCCATGTGGCCAGCAAATCAAAAGTATGTTCTCCTCAGGGACTTATCCGCTTGAACAGAATGATGAGTAAACAAAAGACAGAAAAGCTTGGAGATCATTAAACCTAGTAATGATGATTGACAGTGCCATCATGGAGCCTGCAATGGAGAACCCATAACACCATGTCCCTCATCCTCTCTAAGTCAATTTCTCCAGCCTTCCATGAAGTCTCTTGAGTTTTCCTACGGGATTCCAATGAGGACCCTTTAAATTAACACTAGCCAGAGACCAGGTTCTGTTTTACACAACCCATGAACCCACACCAATTCTTCCATCAATATTCTGTGTTTCTGTGTGGAGGAGAATTAAGGGAACGTGAGCAACCAGCATTTGGCACCTTAAACCATTACTTTAGTAAGCAAGCTTCAAGCTAACCTTCCTCTTCCACTTTATAATAGAGTTCTTGAGATGCTGTCTCTACTGCATTGCTTATTTTCCAGTCATCATGAACACATCATCGCCCAGAATTGGAGTTGCTTTGTGAAAGATAACTGTTTATATGAAATTCACAGGTCCCACTTCTGTTGCTGACATTCACCTAGCCCAGAATTTCAGTTTCCTTACATCTTTTGATAGATGGGTCTAGTCCTGGAACCAGGTGTTACAAGGGCTGCAGGGAAGCAAAAAGCTAACATTTAATTTTAAACAAACCAAACTAAATCTATCAATTACAGATAGACCTTTTCTTGGGGGTTGTATGTCAGTGGAATAGGTCAATCTTAATTTGGGCATTGCTCTCCTTTAAACTATTCAAGGGTTAGGGCCAAGCTTCTGCAGTTAGAACCGGGCGGGAGGGTGAGACATTCATTTCTTACTTCAGGTAGGGGAAGGAAGGAAGACTAGGGAAAGGCAAGGTTTCACCCTGCGATTGGTTGGATTTTGATGCAGCTTGCACTCGTATGTCCTGAAATATGGTATGCAGAAGTCTCTACAGTCATTCCTTGCTGCAGTTCTTGAAAGGCAAGAACAAATTTAAACTGGGTTTTGTGAAAACAAATGACATCATTCCTGAGTACTCTAAAAAGCTGCAGCCCCAATGGAACATCCTCCCCCCCTCCATTTCCTCCTTTGCTCTTTATGTTTCTAACTGCAGGGCTTTAGGTTTTTATGCTGCACGTTTTACTGGCTAAATCTTACAGGGAATAACCTTTCATCACTTGCCTGTAAAAATAATAAAATGCAAGAAGAAAATGGAGACGCATGTAAAAGTTCATTTAAAAATCACATCTCATCTCCACGTGATTGTTATCTGAAGATATATATGATAGCACATGGGAGCAATTCCCACAATTGGAAGACAACAATAACTAAACGTGTTCTGGGAGATTGTCATTATGGAAATTGTGGCATGACTTATTTTGGGTGGACTTTATTGAGTGGCATTTAGAGCTAGTGATTAAGAAGTCTAGGTTCTCCATTTCTGGGTTTACATGGTTAACTGTGAAAGTAATCAGGGATTGGGTAAAATAACTCAGTCTACTGTGGAATATGAAACATATATATATGTATGTATATGTATGTATATATACATACATATATGTTTATATATATAGCCAATACTGGGGCTTGAACTTTGGGCCTAGGCACTTCACTGAGCAATTCTTGTTCAAGGCTAGTGCCCTACCACTTGTACCACAGCTTCATTTCTGGTTAATTCGAGATAAGAGTCTCATAGACTTTTCCTGCCTGGGCTGGCTTCAAATTGTAATCTTCAACTCTTAGCCTCCTGAGTTGACAGGATTGCAGGCATGAGCCACTGGTACCCCACTATACTGAAAGATTGTTCTCAATATGATTCTCTCATTATAGAATGCTACAAAAGTTAGATTAAAACTTATGTGAACTGGAAAGGATTGGGGAGGGGGTTGTTTGTTTTTAAACACACCAAAACTAGCTTACCTGAAAAACAGGACTTAAGACAATAGTCTCTTTAGGGCTAGGTATGATGGTACATGCTTTTAATCCCAGCGATGCAGTAAATAGAGATCATCAGAATAACTGCACAAAGCTAACTCCGGCAAACCACAAGGTAGGCCAGGGTGGTGCATCCCAGCCATCATGTGTGAAGGGTAGATAGGAAGACTGAGCTGTAAAACTGCCCCCATACAACAATGAAAGATCATATTCAATAAATGAGTACAAGTAAAAACATAACTGGGAGTGTGGCTCAAGTGATAGAGTGCCAGTACAAGTCCAAGACCATAAGGTCAAATCCCAGTACGTCCAAAACAATTGAAGACAGAAATGGAACAGTGAACCCTGACAGAAATTTTCTAAGCCACTGTTTGCTTGATCACTATCCTAAGCCAAAGGACACCCCAGCAGCTTGCCATCTCTGATTGAGCACAGGGCACAGCACTAGTTCCCCAGCGAAGTCAGAGGTCACCAAAGCTCAAGGCTTACCTGTTTTTTTTCAGCCCTATCCCTGGAACCCAATTCTAAATGCTGGTTTACCTGCAAACCTGTTGCCAGAGCGGATTCTGAAAGCAAAGTTGCTTCGGTAGGCACAATTATCGAGTCCCATTCAATTCAGTTTATTGACATTAATATCAGATGTAAAATATGAAATGAATCTCAAAGTGCCAAGCTGAATTTTATATAACTTCTAGACTAATGGACATGACACTCAACTTGCAGTGATTTATTTAGAAAGCAGAAGCCAGGGGACGGTGGCTTTTCTCTGTGAAATGAAACCATTCAAGGAGGAGGTGGGTTTTGTTTGTTATTATTATCATCATTATTATCATTGTTACTGTTGCTGTTGTCTGCTTGTGGTACTGGGAATTGTACTCAGGTCCTTGAACTTGTTAAGCAAGCATTCACTCGACCACTTGACCTACTTCCCCTAGCCACTTCATTTTATATTTTTGTTTTTGAAATAGAATCTTGCTGCTACCTTTCTGAAGACTGGCCTCAAACTCACAGTCCTGTCTGTACCTTCCAAGAAGTTGAGATTGTAGGTGTAAACCACTACAGGGGCACATTCCAAGGAGAGTCTTACTTCAATTTTACATCTTTATTCTTTAGCCCCCTCCCCACCTTGGTACACTGGGGTTCAACACAGAACCTCATGTTTGTTAGGATTGTGCTCTACTACTTGATCCAGGCCTCCAGTCCTGCTTTTTCCTGGTTATTTTAGAGATGGAGTTTAGCAAATTTCTGCCTGGCTGGCCTCAAAGCACAATCCTTCAGACCCTAGTCACCTGCACAGCTGTCACTGAGCCACAATACCCAGCCTTTGTTCTTGATTCTTACTTCAATATGGTCTCTTTGACCTTCAAGCCTTAGGGGGTCATATCTCCACTTCAGTTCAGGACATTATGATAGCTGCTAGATGATAGCTGGTATATACACTCAGAAAAGTTATATGCCACCAGTGATCCCTAAAGTAAACAGATAGGTTCACTAGTCAGAAAAGGCAATGGACTATTTGACTAAATTACTATAACTTTATTGTCAAAGATAATAAAATTATTTCCACTGCCCTCTTCATCAAAATTTTCCTTTCATTCTATTTTTTTTAATTTTCCACTCAACTACCTGAAATTAATTCTAGTTCAAAAGGATATTCAGTGAGCTCTTCTTACAGAACTAAAGGTAATTTTCTTTTTTCTTAAGTTTTTTTTTTTCCCCCATCAAGAAGGCTTTTTGTACGTAAGGCGTCAGCTTTTATACTTTCCAGGCTTTACAAAGGAGAAGTGAGAGCTGTATGTTTCCCTGCTTCTTTCTGAACTTTTGATAGCCTGTCTACTTCCTTTGTCTTTCTTCTACCTCTAGTGATCCATTTGTACTAAAGAAACTGAGCTAGAGACTTGCGCAATAGCTGCTGAGGCTTTCCTTCAGTCTAAAAGCACTTGAACCTCAAAAAACAAGCAAAAACCCAGGAATAGAAATAGAAACACTACTTGCCAATCTCTTAATACTATTCTATCTACTTTAAATTCAGTCCTTGCATGCCTCTGCTGAAAGTTTCATATCAAAAGCTATCTAGAGCATTTCCTTTCCAATATGGCTTACCATTATTAAAGATAGGATGGTTTGGGGGGGGAGATAGGATGGTTTATTAAAAGGATAAGTAATATAGAAACTTAAGTTCATTTGTCTTGGGTGATAATTGCTGTACAAAAACAAATTGATATTATTTAGAGAATACCATAGAAATTCTACAATTAATAAAGTTTGTCCAACGTCTGGGCGAGAAAAAAGGACCACCCAATAGTTAACACATTTGGACATACCCATTGCAGTTCACAAAGAAAAAGATTTGGGAAAGGATTGTGTGAGGTGAACAGACAGAAAATTGCCTGCACACTCTAGGACAGCTCGCATTGTTCTTCTGGTCAGAATTTTCCCTCAGCTTCCTATCTCTCTCAGAGAAAACCCAATTTCCTTGCACAGGTCTAGATTTCTACCTGTCATCTGTTCTGACACTCTCAAAGGTCTCCTCTCCTCTCCTGATCATTCACTCAATTCCAGCCACACTGAACTCCCTGCTGCTTATCAAATATGCCCAGCAGGCATCGGCCTCAGGACCCTTGCATGAAGCAGTCGCTATGCCAAAAATGGAGTTCTTTCATATGGTCACATTGGAGTCCTCAGGTTGCTTTCAGACCTCCACTCGTATGCTACCTTTTCAATGTGGCCTTCTCCATGTTCTATAAAATGACAGCCTCCACTATAGAATACTTGCAACGTCCAGTATTCTTGATCTCCAGGAACCCTTTTTTCCCAAAGTCCATAAAAATTATCTGTGATTCCATGTCTTTGTTGATTTGTTGATTGTGTCTCCTGGTTAGAAAGTAAGATCCATTAGGATGTGAGTTTGCTTTTATTCACTGTTCCATCCACAGTGTGTATGCCCAGGACTAAGAAAGGGCTCAGAAGATATCTGTTATATCATGACAGGCCAAGGTGATTTCATATTCCTAAGACATCATTTTTGTGTCTTCACAGAAAAATTGTAATTAACTTTGCACATCAAATAAAGTTGTAATTAGACATATTTAACCCTGAAGTGTTCATCTAAAACATTTTCAAAGTTAAAATTATCCTTTTTCCAAATATAGTCCTTTTGGTTATTATACCTTGTTATCTTACATACTGTATTATCTCCTATTGTCTTGCATAGAAACTAAAACAACAGACACATACATCATCCAGCAAACTCTGACAGTTTCCTAGATCAGCTTGAGTTTGTATTTCCTTTGACTTTTGCTTTTAACTTTTTAATTGGCACATAATGTTTATACATAGTTATGGATTATAGTGTGATGTTTTAATACATGTATACATTGGGTAATGATCCAATCAGAATATTTAATTTTCTTATCATCTCAAACAGCTTATCATTTTTGTGTGGTTGGAAATCCAGGTTTTTCTCTTCTAGCTCTTTTGAAATATTCAATATAATATTGCTAGTCATAGTTTTCTTACTCTTCAAGGAAATACCAGAAATTATTCTCCTATCGAACTGTACCTTTGTGCCCATTTCTCAGTATCTCCCTTCTTGTCTTTCCTCCATGTTCCTCAGCCTCTGATAATCATGGTTCTATAGTCTCTGCTTTTGTGAGATCAGTGTCTTTAGATTTGAACTATGAAGGAGATCACACTATGACGTTACCTTACTGTGTACCTGACCTATTTTATTCAACATAACATTTCTTATCATATGTGGCATTGTTTCTTTTCCTGTTCATCCATTCAAGCTTCCATATCTTCCATATCTTGGCTACTGGGAACAAGGCCACAGTAAAAATAAACATGGGAGTCCAAATAAACATGTCAACATTCTGATTTCATGTATTTTGAAGATACACCCACTACCAGGATTCTAGGACCATGTGGAAGCTCTATTTTTAGGTGGGTTTTTTTTTATTGTGAAAATACTGTACAGAGGGGTTAGAATTACATGGGCAAGATAATGAGTACATTTCTTTTTTTTTTTTTTTTGTCGGTTGTGGGCCTGAACTCTGGGCCTGGGCACTGTCCCTCAGCTCTTCAGCTCAAGGCTACCCCTCTACCACTTGAGCCACAGCACCACTTCCGGCTTTTTCTGCTTATGTGGTGCTGAAGAATCGAACCCAGGGCCTCATGCATGCAAGGCAAGCACTCTACCACTGAGCCAACTTCCCAGCCCATGAGTACATTTCTTATCAAGCATTGTAGCCTCCTCCTTTGTTTCCCCTACTATCCCTTTCCATCCCCTCTACCTCCCCTCTCCAATTCTTACCCCCACCCCCGACCAAAGTTGTAAAGTTCATTTTTGACATAATGACTTGTACATCTCATTGTTGCAATGGGTCAACTTGTATCCCTATTTAAACGATTTGGTTTTTTTTCCCTTCCCCTCCACAAATTATACCAACATCAAATACAGTGAAAGCAGGGGTTATACCATGGGGGAGGGACATACAAAGCAACAAAGAAATAATCTTATGTTAGAAACAATTGCATGAAAGAAAAAAACATTTGAATATTTATCTTGGGGTTCATTTCCCTAACATCACCTTATCTGACCTTTTCTGCTTGACTCAGACATATACTAGTTATTGCAAATAAGGGAAACCATGGGACCTATGTTTCTTTGGGCCTGGCTTACTTCATTTCATATAATTTTTTCCAAGTCTTTCCATTTCCTAACAAATGGGGCAATGTCATTCTTTCTGATGGAGGCATAGAATTCCAGTGTGTATATATACCACATTTTCTTGATCCACTCATCTACTGAGGGGGCATCTGGGTTGGTTTCATATCTTAGCTATGGTAAATAAGGCTGCAATAAATACACTATTTTTAGGTTTTTGAGGAAACTCCACACTGTTTTCCACTACGGCTGAAACTATATTTTTTCCCCATTTCAGAAGCCTTTGAGCCATTCACTGTTTAACCTGATTTCTCTAACTTCTGTCAGCTCTGATCCCACCTTTATGTACTACTCTGCTGAGAGATTTGCAATTTTGGCTCGTTCCAACTCTAGTCTTTGAACAAATACAGGCTGCAACAAATCGAATCCTTATGAGTTCATTTGAGCATAAAAGTGTCTATTTCATGTAGTCATATAAAGATATGCATAGCTGGATGCCAGTGGCTCATACCTGTTATCCTAGCTACTTAGGAAGCTGAGATCTGAGGATCAGAGTTTGAAGCTAGCCTGAGCAGGAAAGTTCATGAGATTCTTATCTCTAATTCACCACCAAAAAGCCAGAACTAGAGCTGTGACTCAAGTAATAAAGCAGTGACCATTAGCAAAAATGTTTAGAGACAGTCCTCAAGCCCTGAGTTCAAATTCCAGAATCAGTAAATAAAAATAAAAATTTTAAAAAGGATATGTTAGCGGAGAAACTAGCCTACTTCCTTCCAAACAATAATAAGTTGTGAATCAGAATATTTCTAGTACAGAACTAAAGCTAAAGTTTCACCTATTCCCCCTCCACTTTTGTAGATTTTTATGATTTTTAAAAAATTCTTTATAGAGCTACAACTGTTCAAAGAATTTAGGTATTGTATTTCTCCAACCCCATAGCTTCACAAACTACCACTTACTGATAAGAACCTTGCAAACTTTGTATCTCTTCATTTTCCCCTACTTGGAACAATCACATGCATATGAAATGTGAGTATAAGCACAGCTACTCAATCAAACTTTCCAGAGTGATGGATATATTCTGGACCGATGCAGCTCAATGCAGAAATCACTGGCCACCAATGGCTGGCAAGCATTTGAAGCATAGCTATTACAGCTGAAGAACTCTTATGTTGATTTTCAGAAAAGCATCTTTAATTGAGAAAAAAATGTCCTACCAAACATGGAAAAAGTGGGTGGTACTTGTACCGTTTAATGTTCTATGTCTATATGCACATTCAAACCCATTTCTTTTCTGCTGCTGTCTTTTGGGCAAATTTCTTAGAAAAGCATTTGGATACTGCAAAACTACCTTGACAGCTCCCATTCAGGTCTCTACGGAGAGGAAGGACACATTCACCAATCATATGACAAAATGAGGCT
Organism: Dipodomys ordii; assembly: GCF_000151885.1. NCBI lineage: Eukaryota > Metazoa > Chordata > Mammalia > Rodentia > Heteromyidae > Dipodomys > Dipodomys ordii. The sequence continues at coordinate 5,530,245 of NW_012267217.1, forward strand.
TCTGCTAACTTTGAGTTTGTCCTTCGTCACTGACTGTGCTACTACAATAATAGAACACAGTTCATTTCATTCCTCTTAATCTCCTGCAGTGCACTTACTTCCAAACTCTCCAAGCTGGTAAGAGGCAGAAGAGGAAGAGTCAGCATCACCAATTGACTTCTAAACCATCACAAATGTCTGATTTTATAAAATTTATACTCTCTCATTTTCATCAGTGTTTATTATTACCTGTCATACCTTGAGACTATGTAAAAATGAACGATGTTCTTAGCAATACTGTAGAGAACATATAAAATGCCAAGTTATCAAAACAAATTCACTCAACCTAAAATGTGTTTAAGGTGCTTTATATATTATTATTATTATTATTGTTCACTTTTTATCTTTACAGTGGCCGAAATTCCTCTATGTCATGAGCCATACTGAAGGTTTTTATTTCCTCTCTGTCTTTTTAGGTGGGATTCTTTGTATAGTATTGTAGATAACCAGTCTGCACTGGCTGCTAAAGGGGTGTGACACTTGTGAGCAGAATGTTAAGGAGCTATACAAAAAAAAAAAAATGTGTCGAAAACCTAGGGGCCAAAGTACAGTTGCCCACAGCTTTACAGAGACACTTCAGGTTTGCATTTCCTGTCCTGTAAACTGTGAGTTGTAAAACATTCCCTTAACAAAACAGATAGAAAACACAACTATACATCCCAGGGGAGACATAATACAGTGACATATTAATGGATTCACGATGTCCAACAGCATATCAGTTGGCTTCTTAAACTCATTGTTTATCTGTGTATTTGACCTTTAAACATTTGATTTTCTCATCTAACACATCTTCATAGCCCATGGAATTAGTGCTCCAGGAAATACACTTGGAGAAATCCTGTCTGGACCTTAAACTATTTCCACAAAGACATTTCCTATTTCCAAATAGTCTGCCATATTCCAGATATCAGTGTGTTCAACAGATACAGAAATCTTGAAGATTGACTACGATGCCAGGTGTGAATTCCTATGAATGAATGAGTGAGTAAATGTATGATTTCACCATGCCTTCCTACAGTCTCCTCCAGAAAACTTTTCTAAAAGTTTACACTTGGTTTAGAAACGTTTCAAAGCTACGAAATAACCATTAAGTACATATGCAATTAGCTGTATTACTATTCTCTTATAAACAAACGTCTCCTACTGGAAATACCTAGGCAGTCTTTTACAAATAGCAGGTCCCAGGACAGGATAACACACAGCAGTGTACGTTATTTGCCTTGGTTTTAGCTTGATTTCTTTGAGACTAGGGAAATGAGCTCTCCTACATGATTTAGTCAAGAGAATTATCTGAGGCAAGATCTCCTATGAAACTATGATGTAGTGAAAATGAAAAGTAACTTTAAAAGTCAAAGGGGTCCTTTAGAATATTTTTTTTCTTCAGGAGTAAGATTGTGCTGTGGCTTCTTCACAATAAATAATATGTGGAAAGGGAAGAATTGACAAGACATCAAGCTTTTAGGATTTTACATTGCTGAATTATGCTTTATCTACCTAATAACTACTATCTCCAAACCTCTCAAATATGTGACTTTTGCAGAGATCTGATTTATCTGCCTCATAAATTCTATTCTCATAAAGATCTCTATCTATATTTTCTATCGATGCTTACAAAGAAATTGAAATTCGGCTGTTGCATGAGATAATACCATATAAAAGATAAATGCTGGAATCAGAAAGAAATAGTTCTAACCCCTGCTGAAACAATTACAAATTTGCAATTATGTAAATTTATTTAGCAACATAGAGGTAAGGTGAGCTTGAACTCAGGGCCAAGTGCTCTACCACTTGAATCACACTCCAGGCTCCATTTACCTTTTCTAAATGCTACTTTCACAATCTGTGAAATAGGTCCCATTGAACCTATAAATAAGGATAGTGGAAGGAATCAGACAGCAGTATATGTAAAGAATTTTTAATGAGTTCTGTAAAAGAATTCAAATAGGATTCGTATTCTAAAGTACTACGGATGCTCTGTAGATCTAGGGTTGTTTTCGGAATTATTTTTCTCTGTACATAGTTTCTTGAATATAATATTTAAGCATCCATTTCTTTATGCTTTACTCCACATTGATTCCACTCCTTTATTTTAAAAAGAGTTTGGGTCAATAAAGATCAAACCATAAGCGGTGCCTATGTCAATGAGAGATCACAGTCAAATAGGAGCCACAACTATGAGCATGTATCCAAGCAGCATATGGTAAGTGTGTTCTTAAAGAGGCATGACTCCAGTGGTTTCAGGAAAGCAAGATTTGAATGGCAAATCCTGACCAATAGGAAGACATGAGGCCTTAGGAAAAACTGCAAAGCAAGGAAATGTGCTGTGTGGAAACAAATGAGAAGAGCCTTTTAGCCGCCGAGTCAGATGAGTAGCTACATGAAATGCTCACTGGGGAGTGGCCAGTGACTGTGTGTAGCCTGTGGAAAGTGGATATAAAACAAGAAGATAAAAAAAAAAACAAGAAGATACTCAAGAGTGTCCATATAAGATACTAGAAAAGTCAAACTTGGTCAGACTACAAAGAAATGGGTTGGGAGAGTAATTTAGTTATTCACTATCTCCTATGGCTGGCCCAGTATGGGGTGATTTTGTTATAGTGTTTCATTGACAAGATGATAAAAATAAGTAGCAGGAGCTCCACTTTGCAGATGTGTGTCCCGCAGAAGTGAAGCAATATGCCCAAGGTTCCATAGAAAGAAATTGAAGCCATTTGGATTCCAGCCCAAGCTTGTCAGGCCACGGAGCTGACACCAACCTCTATTTTAAGCCATGAGAACCAGCAGGGGGCTTTAATCAAGGAAATGATCTCATCAAAACAATTTTTGAAAGAAAAATAAGGTATCAGAATAGAAGATGATGAACTGACAGGAGGGAAGGCTAGGCCCGAGGTGATGAGGGAGAGGTTATTGTAGCTTTTCAGAGGAAGATTTCAGGGCCTCCAGTGAGACAGCCCCTATGTGGGAGAGAGAGGAGAGACCATTTCTTAGATTCAGCAAAGCTTGGTTACCAGTTAAATGAGAGTACATTTCAGGATACAAGTTCTGAATCTACATACAACGGCATACAAGAGGGAGACTTTTAAGGACCTCACACAAAATCTTTAATTTGCAAGAGAGAACTAAGTATCTAAATCCATGCTATCAGATACTGGTTCACAGAGCATCTGGCTTCTTCTGAAAGTTGATTGGAAAATATTAACTTTGTCTCCCATGCACATACTCTAGATTTTTTTCAAAACTATCGATTTTTTCCCACTGTCCTCATGATCCTATATACAACTTAAAATATAAAAAGCACTAACTAAAAAGATCCAAAATTGATTGTATAAAAAAATGGACAGAAAATAACCAATCACCTTTGAAAAATAAAGTATAAACCCCAAATTTCAACCAGGAATCTATAAGCATTTTGGGTCACCATTATTGTATTTATTTTTATTACAATGTTACACAGTTTCTAGGCCTGGGGATATAGCTGCATGGGAAAGTGCTCGTTTATAATGTGCCAGGTTTAAATCCTCACACTGGAAGAAGATGGAAAAGGAGAAGTTGCTTCTAGAAGCACCAGCAGGCACAGGTGCCAACAGGGTTAGAATGTTAAAGGTAGATGTGCCTTCAGATTCAGTCTTTCACAGCAGACTGCCAAATCCAAGGTGTATTCAAATGAACAGGTAGCGCCTGAACAGGTCATTTAGAATGTCAACAGGGATAATGCGTAAATATACTCTATGTCATCATATATAGCCCTTAAGTTTCTGAGAAAATAGAAATCAGAGAGTCTATTTATTATCACGGCTGAGAAAGAGATGGAGCAGAAAAACTACAAAATAGTCTTTGAAAACTTGGATTGGTTCACTGAATACACTTGGGCGGAGGATATATGCACTGTTGAGAATATGTTGAATTTTTGAGGTTAGTAATACTTCTGGATTTCATATTGTGCTTTCTAACTATTACTGATTCCAAATCCCTAAATTGTACCTAGCAATCCATGAAAATCAGAGCTATCATATGTAGATTTCGCAGAGCTGGGAGGAAAGAAAAGACAGATCTCAAAAGGTTATATAAGCTAATAATCCTCACCTAGGACTGGCTCTAGAATTCCTTCATGCCACTGGCCCTGATGATTTTTCATATCTTTTGTGTAAAAACTAGTAGGAATAGCCAGACATGATAATATACACTTATAATCCAGCACTCAGGAAAACAGGAGGATTGCAAGCTTCAGACCACTCTGGGTACATAGTGAATGAAACCTTGTTGAATACTGGGACTCTGGATTCTCATTGCCTTGTAATTTGGTCTTCTATTTGTAATGGGAAAGTTGAAATCTTTCCCCTTAGCTACTAAGAAAAGCTATGTGCATCTTAAATGTCAGAATGAAGCAAGGTGTTCAGATTCCTTCCTTAGTCATAATGCACAGTGACTAAGAGAACTTTTTCTATTGAGGTCCTCCTCATCATCATCATCACCATTGTTGTGTGTGTGTGCCATTCCTGGAACTTAAACTCATGACCTGGGCACTATCTCTAGGCTAGTGCTCTACCATTTGAGTCACAGCTCCACTTCAGACTCTTTTTGGTGGTTAATTGGAGATAACACTCTCAGGAACTTTCCTGCCTGGGCTAGCTTTGAGCCACAGTCATCAGAAGTCAGTCTCCTGAGGATTACAGGCATAAGCAACCAGTGTCCAGATTGGTTAATAATTTTTGAGATCTGGGCTGGGAAGGTAGCTCAGTGGTAGAGTGCTTGCCTTGCATGCATGAGGTCCTGGGTTCGATTCCTCAGCACCACATAAACAGAAAAGGCTGGAAGTGGCACTGTGGCTCAAGTGGTAGAGCGCTAGTCTTGAGCTGAAGAGCTTAGGGACAGCGCCCAGACCCAGAGTTCAGGCCCCATGACCAGCAAATAATAATAATAATAATTTTTGAGATCTTATTTGTCTGAGCACTTTTCTAAGCTCTGAGGCCCAGAGGTAAACAAAGCCACTGTTCACTTGGACCTACCATTCAAGTGAGCAAAAATAATAGTTAAATAAAAAAATATATAATTGTAATGTTCTACAATGAAAAGTGGCAATAATATATAATAGCATAATAATTTCATGCAATCATTTATTCAAGATAAAAATAATTTTTAAAAATGTTGGCAGTACTGGGATTGAACTCAGCAAGCACCTCATGCTTGTGAGGCTGATGCTCTACTACTTAAGCCATGCCTCTAAGCCTGGTTTTAGATGGCTATTTTGGAGATACAACCTACTGAACTCTCCTGCCCTAGCCTACCTCCAACTGTGATTTTCCAGATTTCTGCCCCCTGTGTAGCAGTAACCACTGGTACCTGGATAAAAGTAATAAAATGTTTATGCCATTTAGCTAACCTCTCACCAGACTCTGCAGGAAAATAAGCCATGATGTACAGCTAGAAAACACATCAATTTCTAACCTAGTTGATGTTGGCTACTGATAATGTGATGTGGATCTTCAAAATACTAATATTCTATTTCTTCCTAACTTATGTGTTCATTTGTTCCTCCTCCACTTTTCCAAATTTCTCATATATATATGAGATCTCACTAATGAGATATCTATATATCTATATGTATATATAGATATATAGATATATATAGATATATATCTATATATACATATATATATATGTATATATAGATATATAGATATGTATATAGATATAGAGATAGATGGATAGATAGATAGATAGGATAGATAGATATCTTGTCAGTGAGGTCTGTTCCATACATATATACCCTTTCTCATCTTTCTCCTAAGAATTCTTTTCCATTTCTCTCAGTTTATTAAAATCAGACTATTTCTCTAATGTCCTGCCCTTGCTTGCTAAAGCATTTATTGTCTTCTCCTGGCTGTGCATCTGGATTAACCTTCCTGATATCTGTTCTGCTTCAGCAACAGATTGTGGGCAGCTTGGCTTTGTTTTCTGTGTTTCTGAGGGTCTGACTGCTTGGAGAGTTCTGTCCAGGGCTCCCCTCACCACTACACATTCTGAGATTTTTGGAGCACCAACATTTCTTCTGACCTCCCAACCTTACTTAAATCTCTTACTGATGAAAATGCACCTTTTAATCCTTCAGCTAGTTGGATACTTCCTAACTTATGCAGACCTGATCTATCTATAACCTTCACTGCAAGGTAGTATGGTTTCCAAACTCATTTGCAGGAGTTTCCCTGGAAAAGCTTAGGAATATGAATGACGAGAGATGTACATGTAGATGACACAAAAGCAAAATTGATTTAAAAATAAAAGATATTTAAGGGCAAAACCTAACCAGGTAGATCTCCCTTTCTTCCAAGCTGTTTACCCTGCAAACTAGGAAATTTTAGATGTAATTCTTTTTAAGAAAGCTCGGCTCTATTGGACAAAAATTGTAGACAAGTATGTTTGTTTTCAAGCTAAGCAACATTAATATAAATATGCCCTTCCTACAAGCATCTTGATAAATTCAAGTGTTTGGGACTTTTCTTATGCTGCTTTCATCCTGCAAACAACCTAGTACCAGAGACCATGTGAGTCAGGTGTAAAGGCTGTTACATTTGTTTTGAGGACAATGTTTAAAATGTTCTGTATTCTCCAATAGTTTGTTGAAGTATAGAAACTGGAAAAATTCTGGGCATGCAAAGAACCTGCAATGCCAAAAACTCCCCAGAAGTTCTCAAAAAATGACAGGAATCTTAACCAATCAGATGTGAGATTCAAAGAACACATTGTCACTACTCAGCAAATAATAAGAAGCAGGTATAAGTATGACATCACTGGAAAGCATCCTCATTGGCTGCTCTTCTGAGTGCAGTTCCCGTGCTATTTGTGGAAGCAGCAGCCTTATTCAAATTAACCTTTTCACGAGGAAGGGAGGAGGGAGGTGGGTGAGCAATACACTGCAGTCTTTTCCCTGAAGGTGATGTGCTCTCCAATTCGCTTTACATTGCCTTTGAGCAGGCAAAATAAAAATAAATTCAGCTGTGGCAGTGTTTCACGGGGACAATAGCTGCCAGAATTAGATCAGGTCAGTGGAAAGGAATGGGAAAGAATCTGTGGAGGAGTTAAACTTCTGAATTCTTCTCTTGCTTTAATTCTTTCCCCCCTATTATTGCTCCCTGCCTTATTACTGGACTGTAAGGCTGCAGAGCCTAAACTTGGTAGCCCTCCAATCCGCCATTGGAGGGAAGAATTTCTTTGCATACTAATATCTCTAGTCTGTGCCATCAGGGGGTGTAGCAAGCAGGTCAGATGAAAGGAAGACTTTCTGCTGTTGTGGAAATACTCAGGAGTATGCGTCTGATGAGGTAGTTTAATCACACTGTGAGGAACTGTCATTCTGTATCCTGTTACTGTTATGTAAGGTAGGGCTTTTAGCTACATCAGTGACACTCAGGAGGAGCTGCTCTATGTGTAACTTAGTAGTTTGTTTAACTTATGAGAGAGAGAAGGAGAGAGAGAGAGAGAGAGAGAGTACTCCAAATGTAGTAGGGAGTCCTCCAACCCTGCACCTACTTCTTCTTGGTTTCTTGAACTTGCTTCACACACCATTATAAGCCACTAAAATTTTACTCCACAAAACTCTCATTTTACATCATAATATACCCATTTAGAGTCTATTTGCTTTGATCATTTCTTGTTTTCAATATTTATTTATACTTCCTTCCCTTCCTTTTATTCACCTTTCTTTCCTACCTTAAAACTTATTATGTGCCAGACTCAAATAAAACAAGCAAACAACCAAAGTTGCTATAAACTCTTTTTTTCTTATTGATGGTAAAGGTGATGAACAGGGGGATTACAGTTACATATGTTAAGGTGATGAGTACATTTCTTTTTGGACACTGTTACCAGCTCCCTTATTTTCTCCTGCTTTCCCCTCCTCACTCCTTTTTCCCTCAAGTTGTAAAGTTCATATCTTCTTGAATATGGATTTTGGCCCTAATGGCTGTATTTCAGGTTGGACACAAGTTGCTACAAACCAAAAAACTAGATTTCATAGTTAAAACTCAAGATACCTCCTTAAGGAGATGTGGGCCTGGGAGCTCAATGTTGCCTGTACTACTAAGAGTATCCATAAGTATGCCACTCACAGGAATTACCAGGTTGCCAGAATGACATCGCATTCCCATTCACTTACAATGCACTGGGTCTCTCAGCACTGTTTTACGCTAATTACCATTCATTCCTTTCAATGTATCTGCATGTGATCGTTGCTATTGAGTTCACAGTAGCTTATATGAGAAGGGTTATAGTAGGGAAGGTGGCTCAGTGGTAGAGTGCTTGTCTTGCATGCATGAGGCCCTGGGTTCGATTCCTCAGTACCACATAAGCACAAAAAATATTTCCAAAGTACTATGGTCTGGTCACTGCTGTTTTTGAAAAAGGAATCCAGAAACGGTTGAATGCAGAGAAGCACTGGGAAGCTGGATGGCCAGCAGGGAAAAGGTATTATTGAGAAGACTGGCAGACAGGCAGGAAGCAAGAGGTATAAGCTCCAAGTCACTAAGACCCTAGGGCTTACGATCTGCCACACACTTCCATTTTTCTGCCAAGAATCACCCCTAAGTGTTCAGCTCTTGCCTGGAGAAGATCTAGATGTCCAGAACCCATCTTTGCACAGCTCGCTGTATAGCACTGAAACTCACTAGCTTTAAAGTCTTTTAACTTCGATTTCTTCACTCTTTGTACTTTTCTCTGCCTAACCCCAACCCTTCTTTTGAAATCAGACTGTTTCCTAGTTCACCTTGCCAGCCACCCCATCGGCAGCAGCTCAAAGGTTGCAATTTGACCTGGCACAGTGCACAGTTCCAGCCTCTTATGCCTGAATGCTTCATTGTTTCTGTGCTGAATGAAGTTTTTTTGGAAAATGACTTTCAGATGTGAAATTCTCCTTCTGGGGTTGTTTCACCCCTTGCCTGGTTTTCTCTGCTCTTCAGAATCCCATAAAACTCATCATCTCTGCTTGGCTCGGGATAAAAATGAAAACGGCTCATAAAATAACATCCTAGATGCCACAGACTGATATCAACTTGAAATGCTTCAGCCTAAGACCACTACCACATAATTTAATTATTGGCTTTCCACTGTACTTACCTTTTTAGTTTGTCTGTTTGCTTCTGCTGCGGTAACTCACAAATCCATTGAGTTATTTTAAGTCAATTCCCACAAATGACTGTGACCTTCTTTATCTGAACTCTGATCAGAAAGCCACCTAGTTCTGTGTGTGTGTGTATGTGTGTGTGTGTGTGTGTTCCCCCAACCCCCTTCAAACCAGAAAAGTAGCTGCTGAAAGCAGAACAGTTGTCATGGCAACCTCTTGGCAGCTTCCTCAGCAAGTAGCAGTGTTGATTTCCTGGGCGGGCGGGAGGGGGAGGAGCTCTGAGGAGGTAAAGGAAGGTTACTGTGCACTTAGTTAATATGCAAAACCACTTATCCAGTGCTGGATGAGCAATGAATAAGTGCAAACAAAGCCATGCTTGATCAGCTAACATGGACTTCGCACACGAGTTGATCCAGCCAAGGATGCAGACATTGGCTCAGAAAGAAATTCTGCCATTGGCCATTAAGGGACAGAAGAGGTCATCCTTCAAGAGGTTAAGCGTTATTTTCATAAGGGCTGATGAATATGGAAGGAATAAACGAAAGCAGGAGTGTGATTGTTTTGATCTGATTTGCTTTGTTCAAAGAAAAACATAGCAATGTAAATGATAGGGATGGTGTTTTCCTTGAAAATGTAGCATTCTGAAGTTCAAGTTTGCATCAATTAAACTCTATGTAAGATAAACCAATATGTTCAGATATAAGCAAGTATAGCATAATTTGGTTTATTCTTGAACAAAACATACGGCTCAAGTAGTATCTTTCACCTCAAGTTTTCAGACAAAGAAGCAGCTTAGTAACTAACTTGGAGCTGCGTTGGTGGGGGAGGTAGTGTTAGAGTCTCCCTGTCTCTTTTCTCTGCTTTTTCCTCTGTGTTCTCTCTGTGTGTTCTCTTCCTGTTTTCTCTCTATTCTCTCTCTCTTTCCCTCCCTCCCTCTCTCTATCTCTCAGTCTCTCAATCTCTCTTGCTCTTTCTCCCCACCCCCACTATAGTGGATCCTAGTTTTGTTTCCTGGGGCCTGAGAGAGTACTTGGGGACTCCAGCACTCATTATACTGGCAGAGGTCACCTAAATGAGCAATGAGCAAACTGGCTGAGAGCAAAGAAGCTGCGGCCAGCCCCTCCTCTTCCCTCCCCTTCCAGCCAGAAGCTCTGAGTGTTAAAGAAGAGGCTGGCTGATGCGGTAGGAGCTGAAGTCCGCCCAGCAGGTGTCACTAGGGATTTAAAGCTTACCAAACCTTTGGGAGCAGGGCTAAGAAAGAGCCACATAATGAGAAATGAAGTTTCCTTTCGAACAGTTTTGAGATGCTATATATGAAATAATTTCAAGGAGCTCTACTTCCAAAGGAAGCTAAACTGTTAGCTACAGTTTGGTTTAAATAATTTCTAGACCGTTCTCTCCAAGGCTTTATCTCCATTTCTCCGAGTCCTCGTTCTGAAAACCAAACAGGAAGGCAAAACTCACAAGAGGCTCTCGGAATCCAAGAATAGGAAAACACACATGCAACATCAAAGCAAGTGCAGAAAAACTGTTAATATTCTGAAGTTCCTATTCACAAGATGGATCTGTATCTCCTGACACCATAGATGGCTTTGGAAGTCATCTCAGGATTAAGATCAGAGTCCACTTTAAAAATGCAAATATTAGAATTGAGGTCATCTTATATTTTATCAATGCTTAATATTTTTAACAAATCCACAGGACATCATGCTTCTCTTTAAAAATAAACTGAAAATATTATGAATCTTCTAATTTGTCACCTAAACATATACACACAATATTCCCCCTCGGAAATTCATCTCCATTAAATGCTCTCTCATTGTTTTGCCTTTATATCTTGTTTGGTCTGGAAGCTCAATGTTCAAATTTTTCATTATGAATTTCAGTAGCTTTCTTCACTTAGATTTTCTTTCTTTTTCATTTTGAATATCATTAGCTTACATTAGTTACACAGAAAAGGATTTAATGGTTACACTTCCTCATATGTTCACCATATACTCCAATCACTCTCACCTCTAACAATCTACCTCTCTCCTCCATTTCCAAAGCAATTTCAACAGGTTTCATTGTTCAGTTTTCATGGTTGCAAACAAGTTTGCTGACCATATTCATTCTTTTTTATCCTTCTTGTTATCTAACCCTCTTCAGCTAGTACCTCCCCTTATAGAGTCTCTCTCTCTCTCATTCCTCATTACCTTATTGTGATATAAATCATACCTAATGGGGGATGGGCAGATTGGGTTGGGGGGGCGGGGAGGATGGGAAGGGACGGGAAGGGGAAACAAAGGAGGAGGCTACAATGCTTGATAAGAAATGTACTCATTATCTTGCCCATGTAATTGTAACCCCTTTGTACAGTATTTTCACAATAAAAAAATAAAAAATAAATAAAAATAAGAAATATAATACATAAAAAATAAAATAAATCATAGCTAACATGACATAGATGGTGTACATTATATATCATTATAATATACCATGTATTACACATCACATGATACATCCTATATATAGTACATAAGATATAATGACACATATATTATATATCATATATATCACATGAATATTACCTAACCATAAATAAAAATAGGAAGAAGAAATAAAACCACCATCAGGCCCCCTTTCTCATATGTGTTACTAATGATTCCTACAGCCTGGAAAGATGAAACAAAACCAAGGAGCACAGAGGAACACCATGCAAAGAATTCTGTTTTCTCTTCTTTCTCCTGGGGATACCCCACAATATGAAAATTGGCAAGGAGATTCCCACAAATAAAAAACCCCCACTCTGCAGTTGTGCATTTGTGGCTGAATTTTATTAAGATCTTAATCAGCCATTATATTTATTTCTACTTTATGAGTAAAACAATAAATGCCTTTACCAATATTGATGTTACAGGCCCATTTTCTAACCACAACTCTAGCCATTTCTCTAATCACTTAGCTGATGTTGTTTTAATGAGAGCTGTTGTTAATATGCATTATTAATAAAAGACCACAATTACTATTAATATCACTTACAAAAGAGTCTGTAAAGAGCTTTGAGACTCTAGATGCGAATAACAAGAAACCAAATTATCTATGATGTGAAAAAAACAAGTCAGGAAGTTCTAACTATAAAAATGTTATGAGGGGTTCAAAAGTGGATTTCACTGGCCACAAGACAAGCTATGAGCATATAGACTGATATGTGTGAGGCTACCCATCTTCTTCCACATGCAGAGAAACCTGATAAGTTGAGGCAAACGCTTCAAAGCCTCTCTTTCATCATTATGGACAGTGAACTATATTAGCTCGCATTTCAGGAAGCTCAGGCTTTAGCCAAAAGACCAACCCCCTAATGAGTAAAGACAAACCTGTTTCTGCTTTCAAACAGGATAGGGGACATTGGATAATTTAAAAAGTATTGCTAGAATGCAATGATATATTCTAAATATACCATGAAGGACATCAGAGTTTGAGTGCTGATACGGGAGTACATGAATCTCTCCATGTTACATGTTACATGTATCTCTCCACTGATATTCCCATTGAAGCATCTTTGCTCATTGTCAGAGAGTTCTTAGCTTTGAAGCAACCCCCTGCCTCTTTCCTGCAAAAAGATAAATCAGAAATCACTGAGGCACAGCTTGAAGGAGCCGAGTCCTGGCTCTGACTCTCCCAGAACCTACACAGAAAAGGAAGACTGAAATGTATGCTTGTGGCCTTCAAGGTGATGACAGTTCTGTGTCCTGCAAAGGAGTTGAGTTGAGGTAGCAGAATGGGCTAATTTCCTTACTTTCTGTAGTCTCCAGGCATCATCACACTATCTTCCATTTGATCTTTGAAAAAAGGCGCTTATTGCACAGGGCCTCAAAGTTGCTCTTTGAAATACATTCGTGTCTTTATCCAAGACTTTCTGAAACCTATATTAAGGGATTGCCAGCCCTTGATTATTCACCTGGCATTCCGCCTCATTGCAAGATTTCAGAACATGGCCCAGCTGGTTGAGCTGAGCCCATGAAGGGTAAATTCACCACCACAATGAGATCATTGGCCTACATGAAAATGTTCAGTGGTGCCAAGAAGGTAGCAACACATTTTATATACTTACAGATAGTACTTTTGCCAAAAGCCTCTGTATCAATGAGACAGAAACAATCATTTCCATTTTCTAGAAATGTCTAATCTGTAACTTCATGCCACATGAGTCAGAGGTGTATCATTATTTCTGTTTTTGTTGTTGTCATTTTGCTATGTTGGAAATCAAGCCCATAGCCTCAAACATGCTAGGCAAGGGCTCTACCTTGAAGCTCCATCCACCTTCTTGTTACCTGACTTTTACTGACGCAATAGAGCTGAGAGTGCTGAACGCAGAGGAGAAAACTGGAGAATCCAAATCACAATGTCTTCTAGCATCAGGCTCAGTCTACGCATAAAGGCACACTCTCTGACAAATTAGGAAAAAAAAATCTCAAAATATCTTGAGAAGGAACAGCTGCATGGGAATGTGAATATGAATTCTTCATGTACACTTTATCAGATGAACTGGTTTTCTTGTTTTTTTTTCTTTTTCAATTTTTATGTTGTTATTATAAAGATGAGGTACAAAGGGATTACAGTTACATACATCAGGTAAAGTACACATTCCTTTTTAGACAATGTCACTGTTTCCCTTGCTCTCTCCCAGTTTTTCCTCTCCCATCCCCACATACAAGCTGTATAGTTCATTTTCAAAATAGTGTCCACTGCTGCAGTTGTTCACACTTTGTCCCTCCATTTTTGCGCCCCTCCTTACCCTCCCAAAGGCGGATAAACAAACAAACAAGACAAAAAGAATAGAAAACAAAATAGCAACAAAGAAAAATATCTCTTATTTCCATTTCCTGGAGTTTATTTTGATAAATGTTATTTTATATGATCTGATGCACATAGGCATTGCATCTTTGAGATTACTTCTTTTTTTACTGTTATTGTAAAGGTGATGTACAGAGGGGTGACAGTTGCTTAAGAAATGGAAACAAGAGGCTTTTTGTTTTGTTGGGGGTTCCTCCTTTGTCATTGGTGTTGATTTCTGTACCTTTTGTCTTGTATCTGTTTGGGGGAGGATAAAGGGGGAGTATGGAAATGGTGGAACAAAGGGTAAACAAATGCAGTAGTAATACTCACCTGACACTATGTTGAAAATGAACTATGCAACTTGTGGTGGAGGGGATGGATCCAGAGGCGAAAACTGGGAGAATAAAAGGGAAGAAGTGACATTGTTCAAAAAGAAATGTGCTAATTACCTGCCTTATGCCTTTTCCTTTATTAATGAAAAACTTACGGGTTATTGCAGTGATCTTATGTACATTTTTACCTGTTTTGCACTTTTCCAAATCATGGCTCAGCAGGGACCAACCGTGAGGTTTTTACAGTTCTGGATTATGGCAAAAATCTCTTCCTAGTACTATTAGTAATCAAAGGAAAGCATCATATTTGCATTAACATATTCATAAAGTAGCCATTGAAAAGATAACGCTAAGTATTAGGACAATATAGTCTTGAGATTTTGGAAGCTATTTCCAAATTAGAACAGATGATTGTCAGAGAAAAGATTTTTCTGTGCCATTTCTACTTTTCCGTTAGTTTCTGTGACTGGACAGAGTGGGGAGAAATTTTTTTTCTAAGGTTGAGGAATCTGTTGAATTTTAATCTTTAGCCACTTTTTAATATTCTTACTAAATCATTACGTGTCATCAAAAATCAAGGCACATTTCTCTTTTGTTAAAGTAAAATCCATCAACCCTGAAAATCGAAATATGTGTGTAGAAAAACTAGAACAGTAGGATGCTAAAATTATGAAATAGTTCAGGAATCATAGAGTCAAAATACACAGAGGGAAACTGAGACCCAGGAAATGAAGGGCCTTGCTATAAGTCACATCAGCAGCAGCTATCAATAAGAGAATTGAAATCACAATGGAGGTCCCCAACTTCTACGACTCATCCCTATTTCATTACTCTTCCTATTTATTTTTGATTATTTGGTTCATTTCTTTGGTTGGCTCTTTCTTCTCCTCTTAAAGTTATTATTCCCAATATTTCCTTTTCTGCATATACAATTGTGCAGTCACCCGTAGACTAACATTTTATCATATTGTCTTTGCAGAGGGGCAAAGACATCACTCTGAGGTCAGTCTGATGTACAAAGATCTTAACATCATCACCCTGTAGCCTTAGGGAGCTTTAGATCATTAACAAGATTCACCTCTCTGTTCCCACTCTGAAGAGTGGCTTCCTGGAAAATGCCAATGATACTATGCGGTATTTGAACAGAGAGAATACACAGATGCAATTCCAAGATCCATAAACCATATATACATATACAGTGATGAAGAGCAATGGATTTCAAAGTCTTTCATCCACGGCGTCATCTTAATCACATTCTACCTGCTTAAATGTGCAGAATCTTCAGGCTGAATATTCTACTAAGCTATGAGCACTGAAGGCGAATATTAAAGCAGGATTTGAAAAGGCAAGGGTGTTCCTTTATATACATACATATATATATATATATATATATATATATTAACATTTAATTATGAAGCTGTCCCACTGAGGAGCTTTAGATTGTTGCCCCTGGAAACAGTCATTCATGCTAGGGTTGTGGTCGCATTGCAGGTATAACCACCCCACCTTCCATCTGCCTTCTCCAGTAATTGACTGACCTTACTAAGGTTGACTGAGCTGAACTTTGAGATGGTTTCAGGTGTTCAGAACGAGCTATACTTCCCAAGGTGCCTGCAAGGAAAGGGCATTATTTGTAAAAGCAAAAGGAAGACCTCTCTGACAAGAATTTCCCAGGAAATCTCTCAGCTGCAGAAGCTAGCAATGTTTAGCAGGAACGATTTTACCTCAACCTGAAGAAAATGTCAACAAAGTTTCCATTTATTTCAAACCGCTAGGAGAGATATTGAATTATTGTGCAGGAAAAATATATTCCTTACCCACCAAGAAGATTGCAACAATCTTCCAAAATGTAGAAAGTCTTGTAACCAAGCAGATAGATCAAAAATTGATTTATGTGAGCCACTGAATCTGTACATATTTCAGCACAATCTGTTTTATAGCCATATTCCATTACTTTGACACAGGAAAATACTTGTCTACTCCTAAATTTAGATTCTAGCTAATTTTAAAATGTATTTATAGTTCTATATAGTTATAATATATTCTATTACTTGCTTTTTATTTATTAGGACATGAATTGGTTTTCTCCAATTACTATGTATCATATCTAGCCTTTGTCTCTTGTTTTGCCAAAGAACATTAACATTCAACAAGTCTTCATTCTTATCTTGCCAAGCTTTTGAAAATTATTTTGAGTCATTTTTATATCTACAGTGTTTGTATATAGCGTATCATGATCAAAGTCACCCATCCAATCATTCTTTTTCCCTCCTACCTACTTCCTCCACCAATCACGTCATTGCCTGCTTCCTTTTTCACATATGTACATTGAGTATTATGACTATATTTATCTACTATCTCCTTTCCATTCACTGTTTGCTCCCCACTCAGTCCTTCCCCATTCATGTTTCAGATTCCTGACATTCATTATCTAATAATTGTCCACATTGTTTCACTCCTCCATACACTATGCTTTAGTCAGGTTGGTTGTATATGTACCTCTATGTGTGTATTGACACAGAAGCAGAGTAACTTGTCATTTTTTCTCCTGGTGACAGTCACTGAAAAGCTACCTTATCTTCCCAGCATAGAGAGCAAATAGCCTTTCAAGCAAGAGAAATCTCTACCCAAACACCCCATGAAGTGTAGTGAGGAACAGTATGTGGGCTTCTTGAGATACTTCTTGAAAAAGTAAAGAGCTTTACAAGTGTCGCTCAAAGGAAAGTGGGCTTAAAAATGAAATACAACAAAGAATAGACACATAAAACCCACTGTCCGAGGTAGAAGTCTAGGAGAGGCACTGGATAACCAATTAATAGTTAAGTACAAATAGATTTTTTCCTGTATCAATTAGGCATATGAAAGAAGACCAGTTATATTAAAAATAGCAGTTCTTCCATTGTGGCTTAAGAAAAAGTTAACATCTCCTGGAATGTTTTCCCTTCCCCACTCCCCACCTCACTTTTTTCCATTAATTTTTATGGTTGTGATAGCCCAAAACTGTGAATGAGATTCCTACATATAGCTAAATTTGTTTTCAAAAGTCTGTTAGGAAAAAGCTTAGATAGGATTACTCACAAAATAGTGTTTTCTATAATACTCACAGAACAGCTGTCAGGTCTGACACCAAAGAGTAGGGCATTTTCTACTGACAACTTGCAGAAAACCTGCAAGTGTGACCAGGGATCATAATTTCATCCCTAGGAATTTCCCCACAATGTTTCATTCATTGGCCTCTTCTAGCAACCCCAAAGCTATACAGTTTCACTAGCATGGGTTATAATGTACATTCAGACATCAATTTCCAGGGTGTGTTTTTATCCTACTTCAGAGTAAATCAGTAAATCACTCTCTCATTATACTTTTCTTTAATCAGCAACCTAAGGAACCGATTTTAAGTTTAGCGTGTTTCCAGTGGTTCAGAGACCTTAGTATTGGGGCTAGCAGGGGGGAAAAAACCTATCAGACTTGGTCTAGAAAGAACACTGGATTATTACAAGTTGTAGTCAACTTTTGGAAAGTTGGACAAATTCCTTAACTTCTCTGAGTTCCCATCATCTATAAAGGTAAAAGACTGACTTAGAGTGTTATTGTAAAGGACAGCTTAATTCTTTATATGTTACATAGCACAGATTTAACAAATGATGATAAATTATTAACATGCTTACCACCTGCACAGGATGAATTTAGGAAAGAGGATGTATATGCCTATTTCTGCCCTCAGGACATCCCTCAGTGACTGGAAGAGCAAAACACAGCTAAAATCCATTCCTTCTTCCATTGCCCAGAGCAAGGGCATTCAACACTCCCTGAGTTTGTACTTAAGGTAGTGTCCTTGTACATCTCTGCTTTCAAACTTTCATCAGAGCCCATATATTAACCAAGGAAGACTACATATATATATATATAGATATAGATATGTACGTTTCTACCATATATATATATACTTTATTTGTGTATATATATATATATATATATATATATATATACTTATGCTTGCAAATTCTCTTGCCTGTAAAAACAAGTCTAAACTTTTTAACACAGAATTTGAGTGTCCTTAAAAAAAGAAATCTCAAACCAAACTAGCATAACAACACTTGACTATTTCTATTATATACTCTGTGCTTGTTCTTTCTCTCTCTCTTGAGCCCATAATGGGACAGCTCCTGACCTATTGTCTATCCCAAGTGTTTTTATTTCTGCTAAACTCTGAGACCAGAAATATCTTCCACCTTTTTGTACATTGGTTAAGACCTAATGTTCCCATAACTGTGCTTAACGTGCTGAATTAAACTCTGTACTTTAATTATATTCCTCCAAGAGCACTTATGACTAAAGAAAATGTCAACAAAATTTCTGTTTATTTCAAACCATTGTGAAAGATACTGAATTATTATGTAGAAAAGTATTATTTCTCTAACCCACTAAGAGTCAGAGCCTACTTTACCAATATGAAAGGTTTGTTTTTGAGGAGCCCATTAACATTTCTTCCATTCAGCTCAGATTCAAAGCACAAAGACATGAGCCAAATATAATGCCTTTAGAATGAGCTGTCTAGTATCAACGAAAGAGCACTGTGGGGCTTCCTGCCTTCCATTACGGTTTAATATCCCAGTGCTGTGATGAAACAGGCTCTCCTCTAGCTTTAATCCTCCAAATTTAAACGATGGATTGATCCAAGAGCTGAAGACTGTGTCTAGAACTATGTTTAAGAAGAGTAACCTGTAGCCAGGTGGTGGTGGCTCACACCTATTAGCCTGGCTACTCAAGAGGCTGAGATGTAAGGAGCATGGTTCAAAGCAGCCTGGGCAGGAAAGTTCATGAGACTCTTATCTCCAATTAAGCACCAGAAACCCAGAAGTGGTGCTTTGGCTCAAGTCGTAGAACACTAGCCTTAAGCTGAAGAGCTCAGGGACAGTGCCCAGACCCAAAGTTCAAGTTCCACAACCAACAGAAAAAAAAGAAGAAGAAGAAGAGTAAATAACCAGTTCATATATGGGATGTAGCCCAAAGGACATAGGCTATATCTAACCTCCCCAGAATTTATACAACCAGAGCTACTTAAGTAACAAGGAGAAAAAGCAGTGTTTCCTCTTCCAAGCAAAAGAAGCTGATGCCTATCTTTTCTCTAAAATGAACCAGAGAATGAGAATTTCTTCTTAATGGTAACACTCTAGTATGATTATGTAAGTACATGTTAAAATGAGATGCGCTCTCCATTTTAACTGAGACATAAAAATCATAGATGTTTTATTGCGGAAGGAGCTTTTAAAAAATTAGCAGAAAGTTAATTTTGCAGCCCCTGATGCACAGCACATCTTTAAAGTTAGGAGGAAGCCAGACATGGTGGCTCACAACTCTCATCCCTGCACAGAAATTCCGAAGAAGGAAGATATAGAAGCTAAAGCAACCTGGACTACATAGTAGGACACTGTCTCAAAGCACAAACCAACAAATGAAGCAAGGACTAGCTGAGAAAAATGAAGTGCAAATTGAGCAAAGCTATTGAAGTGAGCTACTATAAGAAACTATGGTGCTGACTCCTATGTCTCTAGTCAAAAGAGATAGTTTTAAGAGCTGATGTGGTAGCTTGCATTTATAATCCCAGCTATCACACTGGAAAAAATCAGAGATCTCTGTTCAAATCCCAGTGTTGTAGGGAAAAAAGATGGGGGGGATAAAAGGAGAAGTAAAAGGATATAATGTAGGTGTGTTTTTGGTGCCAGTAGACCAATGCTTTGATTCCTGCATGGCAAGAAACTCTAAGAGGCAGAATGTAGAATAATACAAATGAACAGACCACTAACTTAGGTGAGGGTGGGAAGAAGGGATAGGTGGGTGACAAGTACATGAATATTTTCATTAGGCCAAGTAGAGCTAAATATATGAAAGAGCAATTGTCTGGATCATCATACATGCTGACCAAGAAACTTATCCACAGTAGGAAGAAATACCACCATCTATAAGCTGACAATACCACCAGACTCCTAGGATTAAGGGAGTAGCGAATAATCGAGCCAAATAGAAATAGAAAACTTGAGATGGCAACTGGGGTAATGGGAAGGATGCTGGGAAAAGAAAGAAGTTGGAAAGAAGGAAAGGGCCAGAAAACTGAGAACATCTGTGATAAGAAGTGCCAAAATGGGGCTGGGAACATGGCTCAGTGGTAGAGCACTTGCCTTGCATGCATGAGGCCCTGAATTCGATTCCTCAGCACCACATAAACAGAAAAAACCAGAAGTGGTGCTGTGGCTCAAGTGGTAGAGCACTAGCCTTGAGCTGAAGAGCTGAGGGACAGCGCCCAGGCCCAGAGTTCAGGCCCCATGATCGGACCCAAAAAAAAAAGAAGTGCCAAAATGAAGCATCCACCAGGAATGACCTCATCTCCCCCCCCCACCTTTCTCTCAGTAGCTCTGACCTCCAAAGGGGAGAAAAAAATTTGCATTCATAAGAAATGGGAGAGGGAAGCAAGGCAGAAAGGCAAAGCCCATCCATCTACTCTCTATCACTCAGTCTCTGACTTCCCACTGAGAAGTGGGAATGTACGTTGAAAGTTAATACAAGTCTAACATCTGAATCCAAGTCTTTCTTTCTATAGTAGACACCATAACTGGATAGCAAGAACATATTTTTTTTTGTCAGTCATGGGGCCTGAACTCTGAGCCTGGGCACTGTCCCTCAGCTCTTCAGCTCAAGGCTAGTGCTCTACCACTTGAGTCATAGCACCACTTCTGGCTTTTTCTGCTTATGTGGTGCTGAGGAATCGAATTCAGGGCCTCATGCATGCGAAGCAAGCACTCTACCACTGAGCCACCTTCCCAGCCCAGCAAGAACATTTTCTGCCACTTCATGTAGTCGAACATTGTAATTACTAAGATGAAAGAGAACTTACATGCTGTACAATTGAATTTTAGAAGTTAGTGTTTGATTAATCCTAGGAAGGGGTATAGCTCTATAAAGTTCATTTTCAGGGAGACTGAGAAATTCTCTCTGGTTGCTTTAAGATTATATCCCCTGGCCATATTTGTTTCAATAGATGACTTACAGTTATTTTACATGTCTTTCTGTATCCTCTCGTATTGATGGCAGCCCTCTGACCTGTTCCATTTTTATGGTCTAAACACATACTGTAATAACTGGCACTAGGATTAAGTAATTCTTAGATTATACAAGGGAGCGTACCCTGCCTACTGAGGAACAGGCATAAAGAATCAAATGATTGTGAGGAAAGAAGGATCCACAGCCTGTTGGGTACATCAAGGAATTTCACAGACACAGTTATATATGCTGTGGCCATTTAAGACTACTGTCACTCCACCAGGTATGTATTTGAACCAACAGAATTGAACAAGGATATAATCATAGGAGGAAAAAACAAGAGCTAAAGACACATAGTTGCCTTCAGAAGTGAAAGCAATAACTGTGGTGAATGGCAATGTGAAGACACAAGTTACCAGCCATATGGCCACCAAGAGGCCAAGGCCATCAGGATGCTGGGGGCACCCAACACAGAAAGCAGATGACACATCTGTCCAAGGACCGCCAGTGGGGAAATGTTCTAAAGGTCCATCAATGCTCCAGGCATGGTCCTGAGGATGCTGCCTGTCAGAAGGTAACAGTGTATGCTGAAAGCTCCTGTTTCAAACCCAAAAGGACTTTGCTTCTTCAGTCATCAACTTTTGGAAGCAAAAGAGACTGGGCTCACCCATATTGTAAAGCCATGAAAATAGAAGATTAGGTAGGCTGACATATAGAGAGAGGCCCAACTGGACAAGAATACAAATGGAATAACCGGACAAAGGGGATAGATGAATTAGATGAATCAAACCATCTGGGTTAAGTGAGATTCATCATTACCTATCCTATATACACTTGATACCCCCCCCCGCAATTCCCTGACCTAGTTATAAATCTTGTTTTGTTTATTCTAATATTTGTCTCTTGTTGCTTGTTGATATGGAAGCTATTTCAGAGAACAGAAAGGGCAGGCTGTCAATTCATAATGGTGAAATTTTTTGGAGGAAATGGTCGCCATTCTCCAAGCTAATGGTACCAGAAATCTATTTCAGTGAAATGGCATGATAGAGACCAACTGAAGGCCTATATTTAAAAGTTGCTTTATTGTCTACAATGATCACACTTCAGAATGGTATACAGAGAAGTCGTTTATATAAGACTGAGAAAATGAGAAGCAAAATAAAGTATGAAGGCTGTGAAGAGCCCAAAGATTTTAAGCACTTAGCAGAAACGTCATTTGCTTTTTGGGTTACAGTGAATCTTCTCTGAAAGGTTAAATATATACCACAAGGCTAGGAGGAAAATAGAAATCACTATAGTAGTCAGGAAATAAAAATTCACTGAATGTCTGTTTTGTACTCTATCCTACATAAGTTACCTAGTTTAATCTCCATAAAAGCCAGGCAAGAGATCATTATCATTATAGAATTGAGAAAACAGGATAAATAAATATACAAAGCAATATATAGTGCAGAACAAAGATTTAGATCCAGGTCTGTCCAAGATCAAAGATCTTGATTTTCCCTCTATACCAAGATACTTTTTTTCTACAGAGTACAAGCAAAATGAAAGGAAAAATAGGAAAGAATGAGTCACTCACATGATGGTTTACTAGGGGAAAGTTACTTTTTATAATATTGAAAACAGGTTGAGATAAATATTAAAGTATATTAAAATAAGTATAAAATGTAATGTGAAAGACTTAGTTGTGAAAAAATTACTTAGATGTGAAAAAGAACTTTAAGTTTGGATTGATACTGAAAATATGATTTTAATACTTATCAAGATAATTTGAGTAACTTATCCCAATATCAAAAACCAAAAGAGTTTTTCTTAAAAACTTGATCTTATTAAAGTTTATATACAGGAAATACATGCCCAAAAAGAGTTAAGGAATTTTTAAGGAAATAGAACCAGTTCATTTTAAATGTGTTCATACATTAAATAATGAAAACTATTGTTATTACCACAGAAATTTTTTTAAAATGAGGCAGACAAAATTAAAATTCTAATTATATATTGACTCTTAAACTTTAGTTTTAGTAATTTAAGTAAGTTGTACTTTCTATGGTGAGCTCCTAGCTTTAGAAAAATAGGCTCTTGAGCAAATAATTTGAAGACAACTCATGACACTATACAAACTAAGAAATTAACCTATGAGGATGAAAGTTGGCTCATATAACTTTTCTGCTTTAAATTATCTGATAGTTTCCTGTCTTTCTTCTACTGAAGAATTTAAACTACCTTGAAGCCCCAACTTCAACTTTATTTCATTCTCCTATCACCTTTGGTCACTGAGCCTCAAACACATTTGTCTCAAGGATAGTGCCCAAACAACACAGAAAAGCTCCAGTACCAGGGCTTTTTTGGTTCTCTTTAGCTGGAATATTTCTTTCCCAGATATACCTGTCACTCCGTATATAATTCCTTCAGACCTTTGCTCAAATATCATATCCTTCTCAACCCTTGTCTTCCTTCATGGTAATAATGAAATATATATATGTATATACTGATATCTGTACTTATATATACTAATGTATATATGTGACTGTGAGTATTTACACATTTAGAGTTCCTTAACCACTATCCAAAAATTACTGACAAATAAATTTAACTGCATACAAATTTAAAATATATGCTTAGTTCATATATGACAGAATTAAAAACCAAGCAATAACTAAAAGCATATTGATAACATGTGCTAAGCAAAGGTTAATTCCTTCCTATGAAAAAATATTATATATAAAAGAAATACCAATGTAAAGAACTAGAAAGGAAAAATTCTATTCACAAAAAAATTCCCAATAGGTGAAAGCAAATTCAATCTTATTCACTGATACGAAAAGATCTAAAAATTAAAATGGCAAGACCCCAAATTGGCATAAACAAAAAGATGTGATAACGTATGACATTGACAACAGTGAGAAGAAAGAAATTGCAGTTTTCCCACACAGTCAATGGATTCATAAATAAGAACAATCTTTGTAGAGTAAGTTGGCAATATAGATTTTTTTAAAAATATATATCTAAAATATGCTTACTTTTGACCCTGGAATTTCACTTCTGGAAGTTGATCATAAGGAAACAGTTAGGGACAGGTGGAAAGATTTAACTACAAAGATGTCATAAAATAGTTACAGGCAACCTTAGAGGGAATAAGGAATGTAAGATGAGGCACAGTACTTTTCTGCTTTTTGGTGAGAATAGAGAGAGGAGGGATATGCGAGCTGATTATATGTAAATAACCTGGGTCTTGCTTCTTTTTTAAGGACCATCTGGAAGTGGCAGCTGCATTACATCATCACCAAAGCTAGAACAGGAAGTGGTGGCCTGAAAGCTTCTAAATAGGGATTTAGGTTAAATATAAGAAAGTATTTCCTTATGGTAAACATTGGAATTGGTCAAAGAGGGAGGAAGTATCATTGTATCCCTGAAGACCTTTACTGCAGAATAGATTTTTTTTTTTCAAACTAAGATAACTTTTAGTGTTATGTCTACAAGAAGCAGAGTTTGGTCTCAAGTTTGTGTTCATGTTAACATTATTCTGTAATGTCTAATTGGTAGGCTTGTACACTGCATAACATGGGTTTATATTACAGTAATTTCCACTATACCTCATCAAAATTACTCATAGTTACATTTTTTAGTTTTTATTTATTTATTTTTTATATTTGAGTCCGGTCCTGGGGCCTGAACTCTGGGCCTGGGCACTGTCCCTCAGCTCTTCAGCTCAAAGCTAGCACTCTACCACTTGAGCCACAGCGCCACTTCCAGCTTTTTTCTTATGTGGTGCTGAGGAATCGAACCCAGGGCCTTGAGCATGCAAGGCAAGTGCTCTACCACTGAGCCACCTTCCCAGCCCCCATTTTTTAGTTTTTAATGCCAGTCCTGGGGCTTGAACTCAGGGCACAGGTACTATCACAGCTTCTTTTGCTCAAGGATAGTGCTCTACCACTTGAGCCACAGCTCCATGTCCAGCTTTCTCAGTAATTTAGTTTAGTTTAGACTTTCCTGCCAGGGCTGCTTTGAACTCCGACCCTCAGATCTCAGTCTCCTAAGTAACAAAGATTACAAGCATGAGCCCCCAGCTCATCCTCATAGTTACTTTTTATTAGCCAAATGAAATAGGTTGCTTCGTAAGAATTTGGGAGAATAAGCCTTCTTCAACTACCTATGGCCATACATTACATAATCCAAATGATATTTAAAATTCTTTTGGAAATCCTAGCTTTTCTAGAGAACCAATTCATTAACCAATTCTTTAATCCTCTGAAAGATCTACAACATCTCAAGTCCAGTTTCAGTGGCAGTTAACTTTCCATGTATGTTTGTAACTCTTTCAGGTTTAATATGATTACTATTATTAGTATGGCATTCTTATTGAACAATAAAGAAAAAAACAATAAAGACTGAAGTTATAAAAATTATTTTGCACAATGCTATCAGAGTATGCCAAAATGATTGAATGCAATCATCGTGAAGTTGGGAAGAAAAGGCAACCATAAATATGGGGGAAAGAGTTTTACATACTCAAGCTGGATATCAAACTGTTATAGAAACAGATTAACCTTAAGTTAATTCTAATGTTTTCAAGGCAGTATAGATATACTTACAAGAAAAAACCCAAGGAGAAAGGCCATAAATCATTTATATGGAAAAAAGAAAGGATATTACTGTACTGTTTACAGCTTAAAATTCATACTTTCATATTTAATCATCTTAAAATATGTTATTTTTACAAACCCAAAAAAATTCTGGTACTGTTCTGTTATTCCTACCATAACTATAGGCCACAAAATAAAGAATTCTGTAATGACTGCCTAGTGATCATTTTTATCTTTAGATTTTTTTTCCAAGCAGAAGAGAGAAACCTAAAATGAGCACTATTTGAAAGAACGCCAGTAAAACACTCCTTCCAGGAGGAAAAGTGCCTCTGGGTTTGTGGTTTCCCAGGCTCATTTGACCCAGTTAGCTTAATTTATTTTAAAGCAATATACAGTTTCTCCTTAAGTCCTAACCTTTACATCAAGTCTATCCTTTCCAGAATTCCCATTTACTTTATATCTTGGCCATAGTCTGCTTTATCTCGTTCAAAAAATCCAGGAACCTGACATTTCAAGGTCTTTTCAGTCTATAAACCAGACTGCCTCCCTTGGCT
Source organism: Dipodomys ordii (assembly GCF_000151885.1). Taxonomy (NCBI): domain Eukaryota; kingdom Metazoa; phylum Chordata; class Mammalia; order Rodentia; family Heteromyidae; genus Dipodomys; species Dipodomys ordii. The sequence goes on from NW_012267217.1 coordinate 5,556,724, forward strand.
TTAGGAAAAATTTCTTCCTCCGATTGCCTGAACTTACCCTGACACTATGGATTGGATTGCTCAGTTTGTCTTCTGGGTACATATCCTACTTCCAAATATTTCTAAGTACATTACTCAAAGTGCTCCTTTTCCTCCCTGATAGATGAAGAGTTCATTCTGGTTTCTGTTGACTCCTTATTCTCACATTCTCCAAGTGTTTCACGAATTTCTGTTTCTTCCTTTGTAACATCTGACTCTGACCCTCCTTTCTAGACCTTTATACCAAAGTCTGCAATTTTGTCTTCGGGTCTCGTGTCTAAACAGTACTCTCTCCTCTACATAACTTAGAACATTTAAGTTTTGCTCACTAACACTATCGGTTCTCAGTCTATTTATAAAATTTGTTAAACCATCCTCCCAGATCTTTTTTTTTCCTTGTCCCAGGGCTTGAACTCATGGCCTATGCACTGTCCCTGAACCTTTTGCACTCAAGGCTAGTGTACTACCACTTGAGCTACTTTGTCACTTCCAGTTTTTCTGAGTTTATTGGCAATAAGAGTCTCACAGACTTTATTGCCCAGGCTAGCTTCAAACTGTGATCATCAGATCTCAGTCTCCTGAATAGCTAAGATTATCAGCATGAGCCATGGGCACCCAGCCTCTCCTAGATCTTTTAAATTTGCTCTTTACTGATGATTCAAGGAAGTAAATATGATCAAAATCTACACCAAAAGAACATTTTGAAAGTCCTAATTTCATCCTGAACAAGTACTTATTCCAAAAATATTCACTAAATTATATACCCATCTATTAAACACCTGTTAAATTAATGAAAAAAATTAAAAAGTCAAAGATTAAACAGAAATTTACTTGACAAAAGTAATTAAAACTAGCACATTAGATGCTAAAGAAAACAATATACCAACTATCTTTACAAACCTGATTTTATTTGTGATTGTAATATACACAACAAAAAAATAAACTATTTCCCAGACTCCCTTGCAGCTAGGACTAGTAAAAGAATGCAATTCTAGCCAATAAAATGGAAATGGAAATACTGGAGGAGCTTCCAGTAAAAGCCCATTTAAAAGAGCTTTTTCCATTAAAGCTATTCAGTCTTCCAAGCCAGGCTTGCCAATGAGGATAAGAACCACTTTGAAATCACAAATAAGACAGAACATGTTTTGGGAGAAAGTGAAGAACCTAGGGCTCTAAAGATATTGTGCATATCATACGTAGCTTACATACCTCCCAATCTCTTTTATTAAGAAAGAACTAGTTCCCTTGTTATGGCAGTATTTTATAGGTTCTTGCGGCTAGCAGCCCAACATAGGTTTTAACTGATATTGTCAGTTAAAAAAAAAAGAAGTTTAATGTGAAATTTTAAATAAAGATATTTTAGGAAGTACTGTTCAACCTTAAAGGTATGACTTTACTTTGTAATAAAATTACACTATGAAAGACACAACTCACTATATTTTTTCAAGAGCTTTTCTGCTTTAACAATGTCTATTCTTTATGATATGCTGTCAGAATTACTATGAAATTTTTGATGTTGCTTGCTACATAATGATTATATTGGTGGTAAAAAGAGAAGAAAATTTGATGATTAGGGATCTCAGATCAATGTCCAAAGCTCCTACTAAAGCTTTAATATAGTTTGCTCCTTTCTGCATTACCTTCAACCTGTGAGATGCTTCTTGTGACTTGTAATCAACAGAGAGGTAGTGTAACTAGACCAAAGAAATCAAGGCTAGCTTACAGGACTGACAAGGAAGTTAATGCAATGCATTTCTGACTCTTACTACCCAACACTAGGTAAAAATTCACAGGTAAAGAATACAGTCCTCCTCATGACAGTCATTTCAGACAGACAACAACCACAAACTCCAAGATTCCAAGGCCACTTGCATGCCTAACCAAAGAGCTACAAATGTGGATCTGATTATTATCCTCTCAGGATTAATAATATGCTAACACCCGTAGAACTTAGGAAAGTGTTAAATGTATGAAGTAGATGTCTGTTTAAAAAAAAAAGACACAAATCAGGACCAGATAAATTAATAGATGTATATGGCAAGGTCTGGCGAGGTCCAAATGACAAAGTCTCCATGTCATTGATGTTGTCATGTTCCCAAGTGATACCATGTAACTCAAAACCGCAGTGCTCCAGTCACCCATCTAGTAGGCAGGCTGATTTTGAGCCACTAACTAGAGGTCTGCCATGAGCTACCATGTTACATAAATATCACATAGGATCCAATGGGCCCACTATAAACAAAAAGACTCTTTTATCACACAGGACATCCCAAAGGTTCTTAGATTCCTTCCTAGGATCCAGGACAAGGGCCAACCAGATTTTATGCTTACATGATATTGAAAAACCAGACTCAGAATTAGCAAGAGCCAGGGTCACAATCAAGACCTTTCCACTGAAGAGTCATCTTAAGTCATGCCAATTATCCCTCTACATACCCTTGAACTGTCCACTGATACAGAGCTTCAACCAATACCACACACACACACACACACACACACACATTATGCACCAACAACACTAATACCATCCTCAAAGCAATAGCATGTGGTCCAGCTTATTTTCCTCACTTGTCCCAAATTCTAAAGTTCTGGACATTAAGCACTTCACCAAAATTTAGGTCATGGGAATATCCCTCAACCCATTCACTCAGGTTTCTGGTGTAGGAGATACTGCCTCAATTAATAGAATTCTGTAACTCAGGAAATTGAATCCCTGGACAGTAAAATTGTGAAATATCTCCCTATACTACAACTCTTTCACTAATTAAAATCCATACACAATATATCCTGCTCCCCCAAAATGTGATTCTACAAGATACAATTATATCATCTCATATATAATTAAATTCAGTTTTTTAACTTCTACAATAAGAAGACAATCCAAGATGGCATTAATAGAAATTCTACTTCATGTTTCAGATCTGTAAGTAGTATCTATTCCTTCTCTTAATTTTCCTGCACTTCATAAATACTGTTTATTCTACAAACTCTACACATCCTATATAAAGTAGCAGTATAAATAAGCAACTAATAAAAGACAAGTGAATTTACTATTTAAGTATGTATATGTATATAGAGACAGAAATAGAGACTGAAGCAAGCAAAGAAGACAAGCTAGAGTCCTTATGTATGCAAAATCATAACAAATATGTCTCCTTACTACTCAACCTATATGGTCACTCTTTTCCCTTAGGTAGTGCAAAATTGGTTGAGTAATTTTATAGCTGGGATAACTCAAACATTGATTTTTAAGATTTCTGAGTCCTAGATTGTGCTGCTGTATAGTACCAAATCCCTACTCTTGTCCAAGCTATTCTGTCTACACACATTTCTGCCTCCACTATGAACTGAAAACATCAAACGTTCTTCATTGTCAGGATTAATCATTCCAGACAGTACCATAATCTTTTTTTTTCTTTTTTCTTTTTTGTCGGTCATAGGGCCTGAACTCTGGACCTGGGCACTGTCACTAAGCTCTTCAGCTCAAGGCTAGCACTCTACCACTTGAGCCACAGAGCCACTTTGGGTCTTCTGGTGGTTTATTGGAGATAAGAGTCTCACAGACTTTCTGTCCAGTCTGGCTTTGAACTACAATCTTCAGATCTCAGCCTCCTGAGTAGCTAGGATTACAGGTGTGAGCCATTGGTGCCCGGCCCTTAATTGTTTTTAAGCTGGGCAATGATGACTCATATATATATATATATATATATATATATATATATATATATATATATGCATATGTGGGGGGGGTGAGGAATCTAAAAGTCCAATTGCCCACCTCTGCTTCTAACTCAGAAAAAAAAACAAAACATTTTTTGTTTTGGTCAGGTCATGGGGCCTGAACTCTTGGCCTGGGCGCTGTCCCTCAGCTCTTCAGCTCAAGGCTAGTTCTCTACCACTTGAGCCACAGTGCCACTTCCGGCTTTTTTCTTTTTGCTTATGTGGTGCTGAGGAATCGAACCCAGGGCCTCAGGCATGCAAGGCAAGCGCTCTACCACTGAGCCACCTTCCCAGCCCAGAAAAAAAATTTTGTTATGATACCTAGTAGATATATTCATCCTTCACTCAATCCTCAAACCTCAAAATATTGTGAATAGCACAAGTTCAGTATGATTATGAGATAGAACTTTTAGAAAACTCAAACTTTCTTCCCAAGACTCATATATTCTTGTATGAGAGAAATCATTCCATATAACTTTCTTCTAAAATGGCAATGCCATCTCACAAGGGGTTTTCCTGAACTATAGATAGCCTTCAAGAGGCCATCCAATTATTCTGTGAGGTGCATTGGGATGCCAGGCTATTCGACAAAAACAATAATCTTGTGTGCAGCAGTGCATTGCCTGATTTCCTTCATTATAACTACATAGCCAGAGAAATACTGAACAATACAATTTTATAAAGTAAGACACCTGTTAAGTCTATCCTCTACAGAACTTCCAAAATTATAATAGACAGAAAAAGCAAATCCAAATTTTGAATGTTTGTTGTTGTTGTTGTTTTTCAATGATGCAAATAGTTGATGAAAGTCATTCAAATCAAACTGCCAAGAATTCTACCCAGGCCCTATCTCAGGGTAAATTAATTCTATTGAAAAATTAGCAATGTCCATGCCCAAAGAAGCCTCATTATAGAAAAGTCTGAGTTCTTACACAGGACTGTCTGTGGCTGCCATGATATATTATTGAAAACCAGGTCAATGAAAGCAACATAAATGTGGTGGGGATTTTTTGTTTTGTTTTTCCAGTTCTTGAAGGAAGAATGCATGACCAAGGTGCTAGCAGGGAACCCTGATTTTGTAAAGTCTCTAGGGGAGTTTCTTCATCCACTTTCTGGTGATAAGTGGTTTTTTTGGTTTGTGAGTACATGAAGTTAAGCTCTTTGCCTAAATCTACAGGCCTTTCCTTTTTCTTTTTCCTTTTAGCATGGGAGGGGGAAAGTAGTAGGGACTGAACTCAGTGCTTGACGTGCATGCTTGTCAGGTGTTCTATTGCTTCCGCTATGCCCCCAACCCTTCTTTGCTTTGTGTATGTCTACAATAGTGTGTCATTGCTTCACAAGCCTGGCTGGACCATGATCCTCCTATTTATGCTTCCCATTCTAACCAGGATGAAATGCCACCAAATCCAGCCTTTTTTGTTGATGTGGGGTCTGGTGAACTTTTTTTGTTCAAGGCAGCCTCAAACTTCTATCCTCCTAATCTCAGCCTCCCAAGTAGCTAGGGTGCCTGGCCTGATTTAGTATACTTGGCTTCCTCTCCTTTCTGAAGAGAATTTTTTTAATGAATTTAATGCTCACTCAGCTAATTCATCTAATCTCATCTCAAATTTTGTAACTTAGTTATAGCCCCCCAATCTCTTTACAGAGAACACCATATTCACAAATTCTGGATAGAAGAAAGTAGATACGTATTTTGGAGGGCCACCATGGAATGCACTAAACTAGATGTCCACACAGTCAATACTGCTGCATCATCATTCACAGGCCCTTTATTCAAGAAAAATGGAAGAAGAAGCTGAGTGACATCAAGAGAGTGGGCCATCTTCTTTCCTGAGTCTTAGAAGACTTTTGATGTGCATTTAGATAGTGTTTTCCCATTCTTGTATGCATTTCAATAGGCTCAAACGACCCTCAAACAAAATAGGCTTTGTCAGTACCAAATTTTTAGCCACCTGCTCAAACTATTAATTTTTACTCATGTTCCATGTTATTATTTAACTTGATTCATAATGTCTTTCCGGAAAATTAGACATCAGAATGTCAGTTGGGTAGTATAATGAGAAAGTGAAGTTGCATGCCTCCACCAATGCTGGTCCCAGGAAATCAGCAAGAATCACTTGTGATGCAGGCTATTTATCTGTCTGTCTACCTCCCTCCCTCCCTACTTCTCTGGCTCTCCTCTTATCTACCTCTTATATAGTGTTCAAGCTACTAACTAATCATTCAAACACTTCCCTATGTTTATTCCTCTGGTGTTGTGAGCAAGCACCAGTGTAGTGTGGAGATACACATGCGGAGAGAGTGTCAGTGCTTAGTGTGACCTGTCCATTCAAGACTGCCTTGGGCCCATTCCTCTATCTGCCATTTGACAAGTGTGGTACTCTTTGTGTGCCTCAAATTCATAATGGAAAACGCGAGTCGTAAGGCCAGGTATCTTGTCTCCACCAAGATGCAGTGACAACTCAAGAATATCTTTTCTCAAAAGAGGAACCATTATTGACAAAAAGGTCATATATGAGGAGTCTGGACTATGAGTCTGGACTATGCCAATGGGGGGGGGTTCCATAAAATATCCCAATCCAACACACAAGCATTTCAAGCTTCACTGGCTCTGCTGGGTCCTATGGGCTATCACATCGTGCTGATCGTTCTGCAGGCTGCACTGACTGCCAGGGGCTGTGTTGATTGGAGATAGTACGGAGGCAACATCTGGAACAGCAGCTGCACTTGGTTGCACCCCCTAATTAAGCTTATGATCATCCATTCTCATTCTCCAAGACCCATCTGACTTCTGCTTCAGCCTAATTGGAGAGTTAAATGGAACTATGATGAAAATGACCACTCCTCATCTTTTCAGTCATTTGTGGTAGCCCTAATCTGTGGGATTCTATAGAAATATTGAGTTGTTGTTGGTGTACTCTTTTAGTAAGGAAGATGAGACCCAGGACGTACACTCTGAGTCAAGAAACAAATATGAGTATTTGACCACTTTCTTAGGGTACACTGAGGAAATGGAGGGACAGACAGCATATATCTGTAGGTCCTATCATACCTACTATAAAATGGACTTTACTACCTGAAAATCCTAAGCTTCTGCTGTGAGCATCATGAACCACAGTGCCACTCTACCTCTACTTTTCCAGAGATATGTAGCTTGGAGCCATTATGCCCAAAACAAGTGGATAGTTTCTTCAGTATATATTTACACTGGAAAATGACCACAGATCTTACAATGACTGTATTTCCCTTTCAGCAAACTTTCCCCACACATGGAAAACTTATGCAAATTTATTTAGAATTGTGTGAGTTGCCCATATGTTTCAGATCTATAAAGCCCGTGGTTGATAAATCAATATAAACTACCATGTACCTCTCTATTAAGAGGGCACAGCCAGTGGGTGTTAACTGCCTGGCTAGGCTTTAGCACCTGCCCTCCTCTATTATAGGGTCTTGCTCATTTCCAGTGCAATCAGGCAGTCTATTTCCATATTGGAGTCTCTCAGTTACATCCACAACCCATAACAGTAACCACAATCACATTTGTTAGAGATTCTTGTGGTTCCCTCCCTGCAGCATTCCTCAAGGTTTTAGTGAAGGAATGATAATCTGGGTGTGTTTAGGGAACATGATGAAGAAGATGCAATTCATATTATAAACACAGTCTTTGATACCTTTCTGTATATGATGGCAAATAACTTGTGGCATCTTACCTTCCTTTATCCAGTTCATGTTTACAGTACAGCTTTCAGGCCAGGTAACCTAAGCATGAAAATGACCTTGCCTTCTGAACAAATGCAGATGAGTGCACTGCACCTATCATTAAAAAGAAATCAAACTCTCCTAAATCTGTATTTCTCTACTCTTTAATTGAGCAATTTCAGAATTTAATCCCATTTATTTCATTATATAAATTTGTAGATAGGTTAGTTTTGTTGCACAAATGTATTATAAACATATCATAATTAAGTGCGTCAAAATCTATCCCCAGCTATTAATTTGAGATGAAGATGAGAGAAAATGTGTTAGGACTGCAATAGAACTAATTCTAGCAAGAAAGGAATCACCTTCTAAGAAAGAGAAGTGTAAGTATGCACTATTGAATATATATTCAACTATATTAAATATATAAACTAGCAAAGGAAACTTAAATATTTTAGCATTTGTAACTATTGCTAATCTTCTTCAATATTTGGGATCTCATTTTACCCCAATTAAAATTTTAACTTCCCCACAAGAAACTTGGAGGAAAATGTAGTAAAAGATATGCTACCTTGGCATCTGCAGAAAAACAGGAAAAAAAATTACTGAATTTTCAAATCATATATTCCTGTTTATGTGTATTATGTTTCTTTGTTCTTTGTATATGTTTTAAAGAACAAGGCTATCTATATAATTTTTTGCTTGTTTTTTTTGCTTGATTTTTTGCTACTTTATCATTATCTATTTTATCTTGTTTTAGATAGTATTCAAGAAAAGCTTAGTAGCTCTTCACTGAATTTTATTTGAATACTATAGAGAAAAGGAAATATTGTTTTCTACCCTATTTAGTAACCAAAATACCTTTTACATTGAAACACATTTTATTTTTCATTTTTGTTCTTCTGTTTAGAAAAAATCTGCATATGTATTATGGAAATTAATTCCATAAATGATATGTCAGTGTGAATACTTTCCTGTTTATTCTCTAATTTTGTGTTTTTATTGAGAAAACACAACCTATTTGAGAGGAGTTTTCTTTTTATGGAGATTATTGGTATTGTTCTGTTAAATGCTAAGCATTTTCAAAAATATTTCTTCTACTTTAATGTATAATCATCTTAACTGATTAATTTTTGCCTTTTTAATATTCAGTTTGTCTTTTTAATCTTTCCCCCAAAATTAATGAAGATAAATCTGATGCTTATTCTGCTCTTTAAACAAATGTATTTTCTTTAGTGTCCATTTTATTCTAACCAAGTGGCATAAATATCTCAATATTCAAATTTTCTTAAAACATTCTCCTATACACTTACAATTTTTGTTCATTCATTACCTTTTTAATAGTAACAGTTTTTCATGCATTTTTATTCGAAACCCAATTTCCCTTAACTAGTCCCTGTCTGACAATTAATATGTTGTACTTGAATTGGAACTGTAATTCATCTGATAACCACATTCCCTGAGAAGTCCCAGTTATCTCTAACCAAACATGCAACCTAGGACTGGGGGTGTAGCTCAGTGGTAGAAAGGTTATCTAGCATACACAAGGTCCTGGGTTCCATCCTGAGCACCGTAAACAAAACACAAAGCTTGTAGTAGGGGACCTTGTAGTTACTGAGTTGATTTAGCTTAGAACCATTTCTAAGCTCCTACTACAGAGTTTCATTGCATACAGCTCTCTAAATGGAAAACAAGAGAAAGTCTCTACCACTAGTGTATTTCAATCAGTTAAATATATGCACGTATACATACACACATATACTCACACATATTTAAAATGGCACTGTTCGTTAAGACAATGTATTAGCAACTTGTACTCAATTGCACTATAAGTCAATCACCAGGCCAGATTCTAAAAATGCTACAAAATTGTTGTACTAAGTCTTGTGACTTTAGTGGTTGTCCTAGAAAGCTGATCGTGCACAGAAATCACAAGTATTCTGAGCATAAGCAAAGACACAATTCATGCACTTTTGGAGCAGACAACATGTAAATCCAGCCTAATCATGAGGATCAGCAAAAGCTTCTGGGGTGAAGGATGTTTATACTCAGGAGAATAATAGAATTGAGCAGGCCAAAGAAAAGGAGAATACAAGGACTGAATGGCCATTGGCTAAAGAATTCAGATACTGGTGTCATGATGGCCTTGGATAGAAAGAAACCTTATGGTAGTACCTAATTCAATCTGGAAGAAAAATTTAATATATTAACTATGTGCTGTTTGAAAATGGTGCAGTAGAAAGGCATACAGCAGTATAAATAACTGGAATAAAAGCATATTAAAAGTGGAAGAATAGCTCAGCAAGAATGGAAGGCCAAATTATAATGTACATTGTCTCTATTATAGAAGAGAGGCTGATAAGAACCTAAACAAGTGCACTTAGTTGAGGAAAGTCAATAGAAGCTTTACAATCTAAAGCACTATGTCCCAGAAGGGAGCTAATAAGAGAATGCAAGTAAAAGGAATTTAAAGGTAGAATCCTTGCACAAATGTTTATTGTCTGGAATATGGTAGCATGGCAGATGCTATTGATGTCCTGCCCAAATCCCCTTGGCAGACCCATGCCCATTTCCATGCATACCACCTGCTACCTACCACAAGCATCTGTGACTGTCTGCCCTTGGGGTTTTCTCTGGCCACAGAGGCACGCCTGGCCCATCTAGGGTATAGGCCAGAAGTTTGGGGGAGTTAACTCCTTGACAAGTGAAAGATACAAGTTAGTGTGTTGGTGCTCCAGTTGTCTTGCCCCAGCAAAGTGGGATCTTTCTGGACCATTTTCTCCATAGTCTTGCAGGAGTCATCAGTGAGGAGAACTATCCAGCATGTCCACCCCCTTCTTCTCTTCTTTCTTTTACTTTTCCACTCTATTGTCAGGCTTTCTTGGATCATCTCCAAATAAACTTCTTCTATGCAAATCTTGTCTCTGGATCTACTTCTGGGAGACTTCAATCTGAGTACTTACTGAAGAAACTGAAGATGACTGAGCAATGTTTTGGAAAGGGTGATTGCTCAGTCTATGAAATAGCTGCCCTTACCCAGACACAGCCAACTCAGTATTCCCCTGGTGTCAAAAGACAGTTTCCAAACTGCTTATCTATTTACTAGGTGAAGAACAATGGACCGCACCAATACTGACAATATTGGCCCTGCATTTCCAATCATTATAGTTATAGAATAGTTAGTATTTTACATAATAGTACCCCAGATAATGGTCTATGATAATTTTACTTATCATCTTAAGGTGAATAAGCACCTAGGGAATCAGGATATCTATGCATAAAAGACCTAAAGACACAACATGGGATCCCTGACTTCACGCGCAAGGAAACTCAACATGGCTTTGACAAAAGTACAGAGATGGTGAGTGGGGCTTGAGAATAAGGCCTGGGTTCTCTGTCTAACAGTCAAGTGCTTCCTGCCCCCAGCTGTCTGATGGCAGGAATAACCACCTTCAAAAGCAACAGAGGATTGTCATTGTACTGTATACATACGCATACACAGATATGGGGTTAGACTAAGACTAACAACTTGCTAAAGAGTAGATTTTTACATTAAGAAATTCCCATTTCTTGAGTTGTAATGAACAACACAGGCAGAACTGGGACTGGAATTCAGGTGGCTTTATTTAGGTTACATGGTTTGCTCTCTTTTGGTTGTGTTTTCTTTGGGGGTGGGGGTGGGGGGAGGGATTGTCTTGCTTTTACTCACCAGGTCATCCTGATTCTAGTGTTAGCCATTATCAGAGATGTGTTTTCTTTTAACTTTGGAACCGTTCATTCTTGATTTCTCCAAGAGAACCAGATGCCGTCCATACATGATGGTATTAGGTTGGAACCAAAGAACATTTTATTTGAATTTTATGGTAATACATTTTTCTCCTCAGTAAGCAGCAGCAGTCAAGACAGAGTTAGTTTTCCTTGTATAACAATCTCATTTAGCAAGAGAGCATTTCTTAGAAAATAATTTCTAGGCTACAGACACAATTTTAATTAAGTAGAAACCATTCCATATAATAGAAGCTACAAATAACTGTTTGGTGGATATCTTCCTCAGGTCAAAAATAATTTGGTAAAAGCAACTTCCAGAAATTATAACCATTTTAAGTCTCACTAGATCATGTAATTGAAAGCTAAATGAAATTCTGATTAGTAGCCTGCTGCTAAATGATACCACATAAAAGGCTAAATGTCATTTAATTGATAAGCAACTAAAAACTCAACTAGCTTTATACCTTAAGCAAATGAGTGTACTTTGAAAACAATGACAAGGTATCTCATTTTTAGTAGCAAAATTACTCTGGCACATTAAAAATGCTGAGTAAAGTTTGTCTTTGTGCCCAAATATATCACACTTAGTAACTCAGAGGCAAGTTTACTCTCCCATGACAAGCAGAGGTGATGATATCTACTGTGGGCAAGTTACCATGCTAAGCATTATGAGACCTTCATAAGAATTTGCTTCTGCCTTAAAGTTGCTAAACGCCTGTGGAAGATGCATGCTCTCTCTCTCTCTCTCTCTCTCTCTCTCTCTCTCTCTCTCTCTCCCTCCTCTCTCTGTGTCTCTGTGTGTGTGTGTGTGTGTGTGTGTGTGTGTGTGTGTGTCTTAGTCCTGGGGCTTGAACTCAGGGCCTGGTCCCTATCCTTGAGCTGTTTTGCTCAAAGCTAGTTTTCTACCGCTTGAGCCATAGCTACACTTTGGGGTTTTTGCTGGTTAATTGGAGATAAGAGTCTCACAAACTTTCCTGCCCAGGATGGCTTCGAACCTTGACCCTCCAATCTCAACCTCTTGAGTAGTTAGTATTATAGGCGTGAGCCACTGGCACCCATTTAGGATGTGCTTCTTTAAAATGTTTCATTTTGAAAACTAAATTGTAGACACTAGAAAAAGCATCCTGCTAGGAGCTAAAGCAGGCAGCTCTTTGGGACCTAGTCTCTTCCCCTGACACCCTCTGCCCCCTTGAACACCTTTGAGCTGGGGGGCCAGAGGCTGCCCTCAGCGAACAAGTCATTAGTACCCATGACATAGTTGTGGTCACCTTATCTTTCCTTCAGTTAGTCATGCCACAGGCCTATTTAAATGTAGTTTCTTAACAGCTATGGGATAACCAAAGAGAAAGAATTCTCACACACATGGTGGCACAGGTGGAAAGGTTCAGATACAGGTATTTAATTTCAGTTCAGAGAGTCAAGCTTCTCATTCTTCATAGAGATGGCCATCTATCAACCTGGCCACCTTGGGAGCACCCTTCAGGGGTTCTAGATTCATCAGACCAGAATGGCTTCTATCGTGAGCTTCAAGGTCATATCGAGGTGAGCCCAACCCCCAGCTTTGCTACCTGTCTACAGGGATTTCCACTTTCAAGAATCTGTAATCCTCAAAAAAATTGCATTTATATCACTTTCCTCATTGGGTGGTTATTTTTTTTAATTTTCAGAATGAAAAGAAATAGTGCTTGACACAGACACACTGCAGACAGATCATAAGGGCACAATAAATGGCAATGATACAGTCATGTTAACTATTACAATGAAGAAACATTCACATTCTTAGATGATTTCATCACTGCATGCACACGATAGACTATACGTACTCACTCAAACCTAGACTGTCAAGACTACTATACCCAGAGGCTATGTATTATAGTCTATTGATCTTCTAATACGAACCCATAGAGCAAGTTTGTTACTACCCTGGATACTATCAGTAATTATAACATGATGGTATTTGTGGATTGTAATGTGCTTAAACAGAAATAGTACAAAAAATAATAGACATTATTTTTCAACTTTATTACAATTTTGTGGAATCATTGTAATATATGCAGTCTGTTGCTGATCAGAATGTTGTTATGAGGTAGTACTTGGGAGACAGGGAGAAAGATCACCAGTGTGAGGCTAACCTGAGCTTCCCAGTAAGATCCTGTCTCAAAGATAAAAATAGTAAGAATAAAAAGTCATTATGAGCCAGGAACTGGCGGCTCACACCTGTAATCCTCTCAGGAGATCTAAGGATTGCGGTTCAAAGTCAGTCTGGGCTAGGAAAGTCTGTGTGACTCTAATCTCCAATAAACTACCAGAAAACCGGAAGTGGTGCTGTAACTCAAGTGGTAGAGAGCTTGTCTTCAGCTGAAGAGCTGAATAATCATTGTAACAATGATTATCTAAAAATCATAAAAGAAAAGGCAACCTACAGTAAATAGAGTTTCCTCTCTGCCTATCTAGGGTATCCTATCTCAATTTGCTTGTTTGGAGACTTTATTTATTGGCAGAAGAGCATTCACAGTTAGGAAAGGTTATGGTCACATCTAGCCAGACTCCCTCTAATAGAACTATTACCAGATTAATTGACTCAATAAAACACACTAAACAAATAATTCTGTGTGGCTATATGAATATACGTGATTTTGTTACAAGTACATAAACACATGAACGTGTTTAATGGTAATTAATAAATGGTTCAAGTCTGCATGTAATTAAGTAGCAAACACAAGTTCTAAGTAGCAGATATGAGGGAATACAGGGGGAGGGTGCTAGAGGGGACTGAAGAGAGAGAGGGATGTTAATAAATGTTACACTTTTACAACAAAGTTCCCTTGTCAAATAACTTTTAGAAGTCATGAAAAAATTAAGTTTCTTACAAGATTTTTCCTTTAATGATCTGCAGCAAACTAATGAGCACTTAGGCATTCTAATAGTGGTTACATCATTCTAGCAGTTCTCTGATTGATAGACCTTAATTTTTTTTGGTGTGTGTGTGTGTGTGTGTGTGTGTGTGTGTGTGTGTGTGTGTACTGGTCCTGAGGCTTGAACTCAGAGCCTGAGCTTTGTCCCTAGCTTCTTTTTTTGCTCAAGGCTAGCACTTTACCACTTAAGTCAAAGTTTTAAAACAAGTTTTTTTGGAGGTTGTTTATTGGAGATAAGAGTTTTACAGACTTTTCTGCTCAAGCTGGCTTCAAACCATGATCTTCAGCTCTCAGCTCTCAGCTGCCGAGTAGTTAGGATTACATGCATGAGTCACAACACCTGGCTTAGACATTTAATGTTTATAAACCTCTCTTTTGCTGATTAAGACAGTTCATGAATTTAAGTTCTATAGTATATATTTTCAGAAACATGGGTAAATGTAAAAAGGATTCTTTGCCTAGAAGACAGAATATTCTGTGGGAGTCTAACAGGTTGACAGATTTTAACAGAAAAAATATTTAATCTTGTTGAAGAATGGATAGGACTGGATATGCTAGGGCATTCAAGATAGAAATTAAAAGGAAAATTTATAGATATGTAGTTATTTGAATATATTGTTGCATATCCATGTGTTTCTCTCCTCCCATTCTTATTCACTAGTGTTATTTTTATTATATTTTTTATTATAAAAATACTGTAGAGAGGGCTTACAGTTACATGAGTAAGGTAATGAGTACATTTCCTCTTGAGCATTCTTATCCCCTCCTTTGTTTTCCCCAGCCAACCCTTCCCTCCCCACCTCCCCAAATTCTCCCTCCCCTCCAACGAAGTTGTAAAGATCATTTTTAACATAGTGTCTTGTATGTCTATTTCATTGTTACAATGGGCCAGCCTGTATCCTGTATCCTCCCTAAATTAGAAAAATGTATATACAAGATGCAGGACACCGACATCACATAGAGTGAAAACAGAGGTTATGACATGGGTGAAGAACATACAAAAGAAATCACAGAGTACATTATAAGTGCTTTAAAAACAACAGCAACAAAGGTAAAACCACTTATGTCTCTATCTTGGGATTCATATTGCTTAGCACCATCCTATATGGTCATATGTGCATAGCTTTTGACCTTTTCTACTAGTCTAGTAAGATTATCCTAAACATATACTAGTTGTTGCAAATAAAGAGAAGTGTGGCACCTATGTTTCTTTGGGTCTGGCTTACTTCATTTAGTATGATTTTTTCCAAGTCTTTGCATTTCCTAACAAATAGGGTGATGTCATTCTTTCTGATGGAAGCAGAGAATTATACTTTTCTAATCTGGGGAGGGGAAGGGAAATAACAAAATGTTAAAACAAGGATACAGGCTGACTCATTGTAACAATGAGATAGAATACCACATTTTCTTGATCCATTCATCTACTGAGGGGCATCTGGATTGGTTCCATATCTTAGCTATGGTAAATAATGCTGCAATAAACATAGTTGTGCTGGTAGCTTTAATATGGTCTTGTTTGTGATCATTTGGGTAAGTGCCCAGAAGGGGGATTGCTGGATCATAGGGGAGCTCTATGTGGAATCTTTTTTTTTTTTTTGGGTCCGGTCGTGGGGCCTGAACTCTGGGCCTGGGCGCTGTCCCTCAGCTCTTCAGCTCAAGGCTAGCACTCTACCACCTGAGCCACAGCGCCACTTCCGGCTTTTTTCTTTTTGCTTATGTGGTGCTGGGGAATCGAACCCAGGGCCTCAGGCATGCAAGGCAAGCGTTCTACCACTGAGCCACCTTCCCAGCCCCTATGTGGAATCTTTTGAGGAATCTCCATACTACTTTCCAAAGTGGTTAAACACGTTTATACTCCCACCAACAATTTAGTAGGGTTCCCTTCTGGCCACATCCCCTCCAGCATCTGTTGTTATTAGATTTCTTGATTATAGCCATTGTAACTGGGGTGAGGTAGTATCTCAATGTTGTTTTGATTTGCATTTCTTTTATGGCCAGAGAAGTTGAGCATTTCTCCATGTGTCTATTGGCCATTCTTATTTCCTCTTCAGAGAAGTCTCACTTTAAGTCTTTAGCCCACTTATTTATTGGGCAGTTGTTTCTTTGAGGATTTGTTGCTGGAGAATTTAATTTTTTGAAGTATATTTTAGATATGAGACCCTTGTCCGTTGTATGGCTATTGAAGATCTTCTCCCAATCCATGAGCTTTCTATTGACCTTACTAGCTATGTCCTTTGCCATGTAGAAGCTCTGCAATTTCATGCAATCCCATTTGTCCAACCTTTCTTTGACTTGTTGTTTCTGGGTCTCTATTAAGAAAATGTAATGTTTTCAGGGAGTCTGCTTTGACTTCGAGGTCTTTGATCCATCTGGAGTTGATTCTGGTGCAGGGTGATATATACTGATCTAGCTTTAGTTTTCTACAGGTGAATAACCAATTTTGACAGCCCCATTTATTGAAAAGGCTGTCTTTCTTCCATTCTATTTTTTTTAGTTCCCTTATCCAAGATTAGGTGGCTATAGGTCTGTGGGTTCATTTCTGGGTCTTTAGTTCTATTCCATTGTCCGCAGGATTGTTCTTGGGCCAGTACCAAGCTGTTTTGATTACTATGTCTTTATAGTAGAGTTTGAAATTTGGTATTGATATTCCTCTAGCACTGTTCTTTCTGCTAAGGATTGTTTTTGATATTTGAGGTCTTTTATTGTTCCATATGAATTTTTGGATTGCTTCTTCTATTTCATTGAAGAATGAGGTTGGGATATTGAGAGTTATCATATTGAAATTGTAGATAGCCTTTGGAAGTATTGCCATTTTCACGATGTTAATCCCCCCAATCCAGGAGCATGGGAGGTTTTTCCATTTCCTTAATAAACAAACTCAGAGATGAGAATGGAAACATCACCACAGAAACAAACAAGATTCAGAACATAACACAGGATACTTCTCAAACCTTTATCCTAATAAGTTTGAGAATCTGGAAGAAATGGGCAAATTTCTAGCAAATATTGACATGCCCAAACTAAACCAAGATGATTTAAATCAACTTAACAGACCCATATCAAGCATCAAAATAGAAGCATCAATAAGAGCCCTCCCACCCAAGAAAAGCCCAGGACCAGATGGGTTTACAGCTGAATTCTACAAGGCCTTAAAAGCAGAACTCACGCCAATATTCCTCCAACTCTTCAATGAAATTGAAAGTTCACTACCAAACTCTTTCTATGAACCCATCATAACACTCATCCCAAAACCAAGCAGGGATTCATCAAAGAAAGAGAACTACAGATCCATTTCTTTGATGAAAAACTTTGTAAAACTTCTCAATAAAATTCTGGCCAACGACTTCAACAACTCATCAAAAAAAATTCACTAGTGTTTTTAAAATCCAAAAGGTATTTGAATTGGCTCCTAGGATCTGTATTTAGCCTCTTAACCATTTAGCTCCAATTTTTCTTAACACTCATTGATGATGCTGTGGGGTACACAGAACACAGGCTTGCTTAAAAAATGGGCTTCATTTCCATTTTCCTACACATAAAGTATCGTTCTTCTTTATGATTTTAAAACATTCCACCATGTATATATCCGTGTTTTATTTACTTCATTCAGCAGTTGATGGGCACCTAGGCTGAGTTAATTTTTTGTGAATTGTGTAAATATGGGTGTGCAGGTATCTAAACAATATGTTGATTTAAGTTCCTTTGGATATATGTCCAGACCTGGTATAACAGGCTCATCAGGCAATTCTATCTTTAGTCTATTAAGGAACTTCCATAGGATTTTCTTAGTGCTGTACTAATTTACATTTCCACTAACAGTGTGGAAGAGGCCCCTTTCTTTTCCAGCATTTATTTCTAGTCTTACATTAAGATCTTTGATTGATTTAGAATTCATTTTTTTTGTTGTTCAGGGTGAGAAATAGACCTCTAGTTTTAGTCTATGCCTCTGGATAGCCAATTTTCCCAGCACCATTTGATGAAAAGATTATCATTTTACCAATGAAGTTTTTTTTGCTGTGGATTCATTTCTGAAATTTGTATACTATTCCATTAAATCAACATGTCAATTTTGGTGTCAGTACCAGACTGTTTTTGTTACTATGGCTCTGTAGTATAATTTGAAGTCAGGCATTGTGGTATCTCTAACATTGCTCTTTTTCTGCTTAAAATTACTTTCAAAATTTGCTTTAAAAAAAAGGTTACCATATTAATTTTTGATCAATATTTCCATTCTTGTCTAGAATGACATTGGGATTTTGGTGGGTATTACAGCAAATCTGTAGATTACTTTCAGAAGTACTATCATTTTTTGCAATATTAATTCTGCCAATCTGTGAAGATGGGAGTTTTTCCCAATCTTCTAGTGTCTTCTTCAAGTTCTTTCTTCAATGTTTTATACTTTTCATTGTAGACATCTCTTACCTCCTTAGGTTTGTTCCTACATAGTTGACTTTTGTGAGGCTACTATGAATGGTATTGTTTCCTTGATTCCTTTTTCAGTCTGTTCATTGTTGGTATATAAAAAAACTACTGATTTCTTTTTAGCTCTAAGTTTATAGTGTATATTTTTTTCTTTATACTATACTGACAAATGTTCCCTCTAGTCCTATTTATTCAAAGATTTTATTTTATGTATCTGAGATAATTATATAGGATTTTTGTCCTTTGATTCTGTTCATATGCTATACTACATTAGTTGTGTGTGTGTGTGTGTGTGTGTGTGTGTGTGTATAAACATCCTTGCTTCTCTGAACTGAAATCAGCTTGAGCATGGTATATGATGATTCTAATGTTATTGAATTTGGTTTTTTAGTATTCTGCTGACAATTGTGCCTATTTTATCAAGTAATTTTGTTTATAACTTTTTTTAATGAGTCCTTGGCTGGTTTGGGTATCAGAATAATAAGATTTCATAGAACAATGATTTTGATAAGGTTCCTTCTCTTTCTGTTTTATGGAAGAGTTTGAGAAGTGCTGTGTTCTTTAAAGGTTCAGTACAATTCAGCAGTGGTTCTATCTGGTTCTGGATTATCTTATATCATAGGTGGTTTCTCTCCATTTGGCTTCATTTGGTAGGTCACATGTACTTAGAAGTTTGCCCATTTCTTCAAGATTTTCAGTCTGTTAAAACATAGACTTTAAGGGATGGTAGGGGGGAAACAAAGGAGGAGGCAACAATGCTTGATAAGAAATGTACTCATTACCTTGCTCCTGTGATTGTAATCCCTCAGTACAGTATTTTCACAATAAAAAAACTTATTTTAAAAAAATGTAGACGTTTCCGTAAAAATCTAGATTTCTTTGGTATTTGTCATGATGTCTTTCTCATAACTAATTCTACCAATTTGAGAGGTCCTTCCTCACTTTCTTTTGGGTACTTTGTCATAGGTTTATCAATCTTGTTTATCTTCCCAAACAATAATTACTTTGTTTCATTGATTTTTTTTCTTAAATATTATTCTTTTTTTTTTTTTTGGTCGGTTGTGGGACTTGAA
This sequence comes from Dipodomys ordii, assembly GCF_000151885.1. Classification (NCBI taxonomy): domain Eukaryota; kingdom Metazoa; phylum Chordata; class Mammalia; order Rodentia; family Heteromyidae; genus Dipodomys; species Dipodomys ordii. The sequence continues at coordinate 5,576,339 of NW_012267217.1, forward strand.
CTCCGGGCCTGGGTGCTGTCCCTCAGCACTTCAGCTCAAGACTAGCCCTCTACCACTTGAGCCAGAGCACCACTTCTGGTTTTCTGGTGGTTTATTGGAGATTAGAGTCTCACAGACTTTCCTGTCATGGCTGGCTTTGAACCATGATCCTCGGATCTCAGTCTCCTGAGTAGCTGGTATGAGCCACCAATGCCCGGCTTTAAATATTATTCTTTTAATCTCCATTTTGATAGTATATCTTCTGATCTTTACAGGTATCTTTCTATCTACTACTTTTAACTTTGTCTTATTTTCTAAGAACTTGAGGTCCATTATTAGGTTATTTATTTGTAATTTCTCTGATTTTTTTTCAGCATAGGCACTCAGGATTCTAAAACTTGCCATTTTAGTACTGCTTTTACTGTGCCCAAAACATTCTGGTAAGTTTTGTTTTCATTCCATTTGTTTCTAGGGACTTTTTATTTACTCCTTTAATTTCTTTTCTTCCTTCCTTCCTTCTTTCCTTTCTTCCTTCCTTTCTCCCTCTCTTTCTTCCTTCTCTACAGAGCTGAAGAGCAAAATCAGGGTAAATCCCAAACCCCAATCTTCTTTCTTCAATAATCATTTAAAAATGAAATTTCAGTTTCCGTGTGTTAGAACATTTTCTGTGACTTCTCTTGTGTTTATCTCTAGTTTTATATCATGTGTAGGACAGGGATTTCTAATTTTGCACTCAAATATTTTCTCATAGCAAGAAGGTGATTCAAACTTCCAAATTATTTTAAATCTGGACACAAGGGAAAGAGGAAGAAAAGAAGGGATGGGGAAAGAAATGAAAAGGGGAAAAGAAGTTCCTGGTGATTTAAAAGGAACAATTTTATTTTACAGTCATGGTTACGTATAGTGTACATTCATGCCTAGTCTTATGGAAAGCAATGATATAATCTGAAAGATCCTCAGTTCTCTCCCTCCCTCATTTTCCACACAGGATCTACATTGTAGAATCTATGCTAGCAAAGCAACATGGTCAGTTTTTCATTCAGTGATTGTTGTGCCATGGGGAAGCCATGGTGACAAGGTTGAGTATATAGACAAAAGAGGAAGGGGTAGATCTGAAAGAGTCAGGGTCTCTTGTGGTTGGCCCTGCAGGAATGTCCTCGCCTACAACATGATGCCCAAGGAGCAGGAAAACAACTGGCTCACTGGCAGACACAGACCTTGTACAAGTCTTTGGGAAGGCAGAGCCAGTCACAAGAACCAACTCATGACATGGAAAGCTTGAAAACTGTCATTGCTGACACATTTTTTTTCCAATATGGTTTGTTACTAGCTAAGGGACAAAGTAAAAGAAATGAACGAACAGTGTGTGTGTGTGGGGGGGGGGAACAAGGCGATGCAGCTCATGGGGTCGCGCCTGGGTGAATCAGAGCCACAGCTGTTAATCGCATTCTGGCCCAGTCACATTGCAGCCTCCCCTAATGATAACCTGCCATCTGTGTCCTCAGCCACTCCCATCAGAGCACCAATGAGTGACCAGCAGAAGTAGGAGCTTTGGTCCCTGCTTATTTCAAGTGGCATCTGGAATCTGCCCAGTACTGTGTTAAGTCATTGTGCCTGGAGGTCAGCAGAAGCCTCTGTGCCAGAAAGAATATTACATTTCAGATTCCCTTACTGCCCCTCATATCACAGCCAACTTATCCAACTGACCCTTCGGCTCAGGTCTGCAGTGGTTGATCCACTGACCAGCATCTTACCTCTCTGGGGAGATCAGGAACTTACCTCTGAACACCAGCCAGACAAGTGGTAGAGATGACCTTTTTCATCTGGCAGAGAAAGGGAGGAAGATCAGAGATGTGAGAAGGTTAATGCTGTAGTAGAACGAAGTGGTCAAGGGTACTCAATGCTTAGGAACCTGGCTAAGACAACTGTGGCAGAAACCAAGGACCCAGTCACAGCAATGATACTGGAAGGTAATACTCATTCTAGAAAATAAGTGAAAATTAGAGCTGGGAGCCAATGGTTCACACCTATAATCCTGGCTACTCAGGAGGCTGATATCTGAGGATCACGGTTTGAAGCCAGCATAGGCAGAAAAGTCCATTGGACTCTTATCTCTAATAAACTACTTAGATAAAAACCAGAAGTGGTGCTGTAGTTCTAGTGGTAAAGTGCTAGCCTTGAGCACAAAGAGGCTCAGGGACAGGGCTCATGCCCAGGATGAACAAAAAAGAAAAAGAAAATTAGGAAAATCACAAGTCAAGGTTGTCAAAAGCCCTAGTTCTGTGATAGATGAGTGGTTCATCCAGCTATGATGAAGAGCAGGCTCAGCCCTATGGTCATGAAGCTTTCACTAGCTTTGTAGCCAATGCCAGGATGCAATTAGGAGCCAACATGACTCTATCTGGAGAATGAATATCTTGAGTACCCTGAAAAATAACTGAAGAGGGACTGGGAAGGTGGCTCAGTGGTACAGTGCTTGCCTTGCATGCACGAAGCCCTGGGTTCGTTTCCTTAGCACCACATAAACAGAAAAAAAGCTGGAAGTGGTGCTATGGCTCAAGTGGTAGGACACTAGCCTTGAGCTGAAGAGCTGAGGGACGGTGCCCAGGCTCAGAGTTCAGGCCCCAAACCGACAAACAACAACAGCAACAACAACTAAAGAATGCTGGGAGCCAGTGGCTCATGCCTATAAGCCTAGCCCCTCAGGAGGCTGAGATCTGAGGTTTGCTGGGCAGGGAAGTCTGCAAGACTCTTTTTTGGGGGGAGGGGGGTCCAGTCGGGGGGCCTGAACTCTGGGCCTGGGCGCTGTCCCTCAGCTCTTCAGCTCAAGGCTAGCACTCTACCACTTGAGCCATGGCGCCACTTCCGGCTTTTTTTTTTCTGTTTATGTGGTACTGAGGAATCAAACCCAGGGGCTCAGGCATGCAAGGCAAGCGCTCTACCACTGAGCCACCTTCCCAGCCCTGCAAGACTCTTATCTCCAATAAATTACCAAAAAGCCACAAGTGGCTGTGGCTCAAGTGACAGAACACTAGCCTTGAGCAAAAGAAGCTCAGGGACAGTACCTCAGCCCTGAATTCAAGGACTGGTGCTTAGGCGCATGCGCGCGCACACACACACACACACACATACACACACACACTAACTGAAGGGGACTGACTTTTCTTTGTACTACTAAAAGAATATTTTTGAAATTATTTATTCTTTGAATGCTGACATGCTTTGTTTGCTGTTTTGTTGTTGTTGCTGCTGTTGTTGATGATGATGGTGATGGCACAGCTATCTTTTCAATGCTTTTCCACTGCAGTGACTAATATATATAATGGTTGGGGAAAAAATTAAAAAATATTCAGTGCTGGGTTGATTTTTTATCAGAGGCTTGATGTTTTTTAAAGTTGGATGTAATCAGATCATCCATCACCAGCCATTGAGTTAAACAGGAGTTCATAACAAATGTAGCACAGAATTGCCAAATTCTCCTTTCCAGGCAAAAGACTTAAAGGCCTCTCCTAAAGTCAAACTTATACCTGCTTTGCCTTCCCCCTTCCCCAGTACTTCCTCCAGCATTAGCTTTAAAAGTTTCTCCTTGTCTTCACTCCTCCTGAGTTCTGCCAGGTTGCTTCTCAGCACACTGTTTCCCTTTCAGTTGGGCTGATTCTTGTCCCCATCTTATTTGCTAATGATCTTGCAGGCAGTCTGTGTTCAAGGAAAATCTCCTTGTCATAACCTGGCAGTTCAGTCTTGCACATTCCTCACTTCCAGGAACACAAAGCGAGCAACAGATCAGCTCCCTTTCCAAAAGCACAGTTTTATTTGCAGAACTCCTGGCCTTTTTCCATCCCCTTCAGGGCCAATCCCACCCTGAAGTCTTCAACATTTCCCTCTCAAAGCCAGACTCATTCTGTGTGTCTATCCGCTTCTTCATTGGTTCTTTGTTCACCTGGGCTTGATTTGCTTTGGCTTCAACTTGTTATCCAGATCTCTCAATCTTCTCCCCAAAGGGATCTGTACAGATATGTCATAAATATGCCTCAAACATTTCATTCCTGGGCTAAAAGTTGAATGAGAGTTTCCAGCAAAGCTATTGTAGCTACACATTGTAGCTGGACATTGACTAATAAAGCGAGAGCCACTGCCCTTTGCCCTTTACCCTCTCCCCTCTTCCCAACCTCATAAGCCTCCCAGGGAAGCCCTCAGGCTAGGTCAACTTCCAGATGTTTTCTGACTCCATTTACCTTATCAGATAAATGTTTCCCTCCAGCTCAGTTAGTAGATGAAAATCAAGTCCTAAAGTAAGAAAGCTTGTCATTGTCATTTCCCAGCAATTCTCCACTACACTGAGGCTGAAGCTGTCCCTGCCCCACCCCACCCCACCCCTGCTAAACCCAGCTCCACCCCAGCCATTTAAGGAAGTTCTGAGCAACCTCCCCTTGGATTCACTCTGCTCCCCCAGAGCTCAATTCTGTTCTCTCCTTCAGCAAACATTTATTAAATCTGTGTGTGTGAGTGTGTGTGTGTGTGTGTGTGTGTATGTGTGACTCCTGCTTTCAAAATATTTACTATTGTAGTAGAATGCAAGGGGTAACATTTACTGAAGTATGAGATATTTGCTATTCATTGTGGTAGCTTCTGTGATTCTTTTGACACTTGATATTTGTAGCTTTTACATAAAGAGCAGACATTACTACTCACCCTTTAGAATTTTTTTTAATGTGTGTATTTTCACTGAGATGAAAAGAAACTAAGTCCCTGGCTAATCCCAACACAAGTGTCAAAAGCTAGTTGAAGCTATCTTTGGCCACTCTAGTGCTTAAGAATGTTCTGTCTAAAAACACCTACTTTATTTTTTGAACACTAATCTTGGTTTTTGATTATTTTATTAGCTTAGATCAGTTGTACAAAATAAGGGATTCTATTGTCATGTATGTGTGCATGTGAGTACAATGACTGGTATAGTATCAACTCTTCTAGTACTCTTTCTTATCACCCCTCTCTCAGATCCCTGTTGTTTTCTTTTTTAAAGTTTCTTGCAAAAAATTTAAATGGAGCTGGGCACCGGTGGCTCACGCCTGTAATCCTAGCTACTCAGGAGGCTGAGATCTGAGGGTTGTGATCAAAGCCAGCCCTAATAGGAAAGTCCGTGAGACTCATCAGAAAACCAGAAGTGGTCCTGTGGCTCAAGTGGTAGAGCACTTGCCTTGAGCTGAAAAGCTGAGGGACAGCGCCCAGGCTGAATTCAAGCCCCACAACTGACAAAAAAATAAAAATAAATGGACCTTTTATGAAAAGGATCTTTTAAAAAGGTTCATTAGGACCTTTTCATAGATGCATGAAGTTTATTTCAATTATATTTTGTTTTCCTTCTCCCACCACTAATCAATCCCTCCCAAAGTAGTCATTTTTTATAGTCATGAACCCCCTTTTACACTATATTCTCACTATGAGACAGACAGAATGTGTGGCATTTGTCTGTCTGACTTATTTTACTTAACATGATAATGTCTAGTTTCATCCATTTTACTATAAATGACATAAAATGTATTCATCATTATGGTCAAACAGTATCTTATGGTATGTGTGTGTGTGTGTGTGTGTGTGTGTTTGAATGCATTTTCTTCATCTATTATAATATTGATGGGTACCTAGGGTGGTTCTATAATTTGACTGTTTTCTTTTTCTTTTTTTGCTAGTCCTGAGGCTTGAACTCAGGGCCTGGGAGCTGTCCCTGAGCTTTTGTGCTCAAGACTAACACTCTACCACTTGACCCAAAGCTCCACTTCTAGCTTTTTGGTGGTAGGAATCTCATGGACTTTTCTGCCCAGGCTAGCTTTGAACTGCAATCCTCAGATCTCACCCTCCTGAGTTACAAGGATTATAGGCACCTGACAACTCAGCTATTCTTAATATGCTTCAGTCAACATGGTTTGGGTGTTTCCATAGAATATTGTCTTGCATTCTTTTAGACATATCTGAAGGAATAATAGAGCAAGAAGGGGATAGCATAATCATATGTTAACTCTTTTTTGAGAAGCCTTCATATTGATTTCTGTAGTAGTTGTACTAATTTACAGTCTCACTAACAGTATGTTAATGAGTTCCTTCCCACACCCATCCCACATCTCAACAGCGTTGCTTCCCTTCTTTCTAATTCACTCCTCCGATATCATCATCCTATATGCCCTTTCAGCCTCCTAGACTCCAACTCTCTTGTACTCTTCTTTCCCTCCTGACCCAGTTTGAAATCCATAATCAGTCTTTATAAACATCTTTCAACACCATGTTGGTGCCATGGTGGCCTTCTTCCTTGGCATGCTCTTTGGGAAAAGCCTAACTGTGGCTAAACCCCATGATCCATCTCTCTTCTGTTCCCTTCTAGCCCAGCTGCCCATAGTTAGAAACAAATACAATCCAAGGATTGTTCTCTTATGTGCACAAACTTCAGGTCAGTTCTTCATGAAACATACTGTAATGAAGAGGGCACATGTGTTTCAATGGCTGACTGTCACATAACACTGAGTGACCTAAGTTCTAAAAATTCTCAAGTACTTCCAAAGATGAAGCCTAGTTTCTACACTGATTATTAAGCATTGATTGGAATTGTATTAATTGGTGAAGGCCATTTCTCCTCCACTCCTTAAGTGCTCATTCTCCTTCATGATAGCATGAAAACTTGACTGGTAGAACCAATGGCTCCTACTTTCACTCAGTCAAAGTAAAGGAGAACTTAAATGGACATTCCAGAAGTGTGAATGGTCTTTATGTCAAAATACACAGCAGTATCGGCAGATGACAAACCAGCTACCTCTTCGTGTTCCCATGACAATATTTCACCTTCAGCATCTAGAGTAAAAAAATCTGAAAGTTCTCTGAAGCGAATGTAAGTTCCCAGTGTAAACTCAACAATAAACAAACTGGAAAATGTATCCAATCAGAATCCAACTACAAGTGAGTGACCCATTAAAAAGTTTGTAATGACTATGATTGGCATAATGATTTCTCTTCCTCTACATGGGAAGCCAAGTTATAAGTAGAGTGTCACTCGGGAGCTGTAATCACAGGGAGATGTTTGCTTCCTTCAGCTCATAAAGCATTAGTCCAAGGTTGCCGAAAGCATTCAAGGCCACACAACACTGGCAATCTCACCATAGGACTAGAATTCCGATCTTCTGTTGGCCACCGTGCCCTCCTTCTGCACAAAGTTTGAGTGAGTACTTGTCACTGTTGGCCTCTGTCATCCTTCCCACCCCTTCCCTGAATATTAAAAACATTTTTCATTAACATTAATGAGTTCAATATGGTTACTGTTAGATCTCGGTGATCTGAAGACCATTCTGGCTGTTTCATGTAACTTGACTAGCACCAGTGTCTGGTGTATTGATTTTATAGGTAAATTGTCAGGGTTCAGTGGTACTCCAATTATTTATAAATCCTCAGGAACTCCCTTTTATCCGGTGTCCATAAAAGGACATCAGTAGAGGATTCTAGAATAGATGGAGCTTGAGGTCTCTTTGAGAAGATGAGAGACATAAGCACCAAGAAGCTGATCACAGAGAAAATTTCAATTAATAATGCCAAAATCTTCCCTTTCCCTACATTACCTATGTGTCTCTGATATTTTTCCAAAGTGTTATCATTACAATAAAATACCACTATTTATGTCATCTTTGTGTACCATAAAACCTGTAACAACAAGGAAATTATAGTGCATTATTTTATATTTTTGATTCAAAGCAATCTAAATCCATTTACATCATCTAGATGATTTACAATGTTCATTTGACTGCCGTGAAAGTAAAAAAAAATAAAAGAGCAAGATATCAAAAATATTGTTATCTCTGCTTTGGCTCTTTCTGCATCCTCAATTTACTTTCTTTGAAATCTGGACCCACTCACCCCACCCCCACCCCAAATATAGACTACATTACATACAGCCTCCAAACTTATTATTAGCACAATAGGATAGTTTCCACAGAATACAATAACTCGGTATAGACTTCAAACTGCTGATGTCTACATTAAGATCCTACTTTCCAATTCAAAGAGTCTCTACCGTAAACTAATTACAGAAACCAGTTAACTTCTCTGACCCTCCCTCATCTCTTTCCTTAACACTGAGAACAACAGTCATTAGCATTTCCACAGATGGGCATTCTCCTACTTGTCATGGTCCCAGCTGACCTGCCAGTGTGACACTGGCTTCTAGGTGCTCACGTGCATCCTGGGAGGTGCTGAGATGCACCCCCTTTAGAGACTCCCTGCACACAGACACATGGGTCTCTGATGGAAACTCACCGAGGTGACCTTCACCATCTGTCCAGCCTTTCTGGGCAGACACCACAGGTGCGAGTTCGAGGGAAGGGAGTTGATGCATCCCTTGGGCTCATCTATGCAATTTTTTTCCACTCACCAAAGCCAGTAGTCTCTGGCAGGCAGCCACTTCCAGTTTCCTCAGCTACAGTGAAAATGGTTCCTTTGTATTTTAAAAAAAGGTCAAAATGCAGTTTTATTCAGCCTAATCATTTTACTTAGAGAATGACAGCACAGAACTGTGATGTTGCTTTTTGGTCTGAGGAGTAAAGCTGGGTGGGGCAGTATCCCACATGCTTCAGCTTTTCTCATGCAAAGGACAGTGCAGAAAACGGTTGTCTGTGTAGGGAGCACCCACCTTCTCACTCAGTGCCACAAAGTGCTATTGCTGCTTCATCCTACATCTCTCAAGCTAAATTTGATGGAGCCCTACTGGCAATGTGTGGTCCTCCCATGAAAGCATGCAAAGAGACAGTGGTATCATCATTTAAAGTAGCATGGATCCACTTGAGTTCATGGATCTGTCCTTGAGTTCTTCTTATGTCTGTGGCTAGAAGACAGTGTATTTGGAGAAGACGGGCTAGATGTTGCATAGAAGCAGAAAGATTAGGACACCAGCATCAAAGAGGACTGGGAAAGTGACCCCTAGGAACAAGAAAGAAGTGCCAAGGGAAGATAAATGAATGCCTTAAATAACCTTTTACCTGGAAAAAAAAGTCACTTTGTCATGTGATCAACTGATGTTTTCACTAATGATTTAAATATGCACTTGATAGGCTTTTTTAAACCTCAGTATTAGTCTTCTATTTTAAATGGCCGGTTCAAAATTAAGGGTTTCTTTTTTCATCCAAGAGATGAGTAATTATTTCTTTCCTTAAAAACTGAATTAGGTGACAACCTTGTTATATGTATTTATGGATACAAGATGGACATTGATAAAAACAAAAAATAGGAAAACAACCCTCCACCAGAAGTGAGAAATGAAACAAGGGTTTTAGAGAAACCATTTGTTATTTTCAAGCCAGGACATTTCAATCTAACAGATGAAAAAAACATGTTCCTGGCCCTCCAAATTTGATTAGAATATTCATATTTCTTCCCAGATCTTTATTGTGCTTTACTAGTTCATTTTCATTTCTTTTATTTATTTGTTACGTTTCTGTGTATCTTTTTTCCCCCTCTATGAACCTATGTATTTTCCCTCAGAAATTTCATTTCCTTCTATGGCTTTAAGTTCCAATTATAATGCCCAAATGTAGACAGACATATATATAAATATATAGATAGACACATCTGTAGATATATACAGTAATTTCTGATCTCCATAACTTATGTTCAGCTCCCTATGTTCCCACAAAAACTCCAAAATTCATTGCAAACGTTGGTCTTCAAAATTGAGAACATCCTTCTGTTCTTGTATCTTTCTAAACAAACAATCCAAATATCTACTGAAATGCTAAAACCAAGAACTGGGAATTTCCTCTAATCATCCAATTGGTATCCTGACTTGCTCATTCTTCCTCCATCCTCAAATCTGCAACCCAGCTTCCAGGCTACCACCAGAGTGACCTTTCTGAATCCCAGCTATCTCAGTCCACTCCCTTTCATGATCTCAGTGTGCTGCTACCACCACCTCTTTAATGTCTACCAGTCCACTCACCAAGATATTCTCCCTCTGGAACACACAGCTCCCAGCATGTTTGGCAAAATGAGAATGCAATTAAATAGGCAGGACCACACTTTCCTAATTCCAATTCTGCTTGATGAAAAAATATATTTAGGATAATTGGTAGAAAATGTTATGGATCTTAAAATGGAGTGAGACTTCAAATAAATTTTCATTTGCAGTGACATACTAGGCTTCAGGCACTGAGCCACCAGTACCTGGCTTCTACGCCCTTTTCGACTTGGAAAGATTGCTGTAACTTTTACCTAGTTTGGAGGGGTGGGGGTCTCCATTTACTTAAAGATGTAGTTACCCCCTTCTACAGATACCAGTGTGCTGCTTTTGAGTAACATAACTACCCATTTTCCCAAGATTAAGTGCCCAGATTAGGACTTGAATCTATCCTGCTGTCCATTGTATTTTGAAGGGCCATGGAAACATGTGCCATTTTAGAAGATGGGCAGTTGGGATTAAGTTAGAAATGTAACTTGGGAAACTCTAAGGAGACAAGAATGAAATAGTACACAAGAAACAGAACCCAATTGACTTCACTGGATCCTTCCAAACCAATCCCTAAAGTTTACTCAGGCTCAGTTATGGGTTGTAAGGGGCTCCTGAGTCACCCTTAGCAGTCTAATAAAAAGTTTCAAAGTAACAAAACCTTTCTGAGTTTTGAAAACTGTAAGAAATAGCTATTATTTCCATACCCTTTCAAGTGTTAGTGAGTAATTTTCTATAAGACTATCATAATAAATTTTTGCCTCTTCCAAATACTGATTCTTTCAAATCTGACAGAAATGCCTTGTTTTGTTTTTTTGGGGGGGGTGTTGTTTGTTTGTTTGTTTGTTTACAAACAGTTTGCACACTCTGGGACTGAAGAAGTCATAAGAATTCTAAGAATTTCTGTTAATTACAGGTAGAACTTGGAGAACTCTAAATATTCAAAACCAAAAATAAGGAATCCAAGAGTCAGAGGGCTTTGGGGGGAAGTGGTTAGGGGAGAAGTTTATTCTTCAAGAATATGTTTTCAAATATTTAGGGACATATTTCATAGTCTATGATGTTGCCTTGGTCAGAGTTTTTCTCCCTAATGACTATTCTTCCTTATAAACCCTCTTAAGGATGATAGAACTTTGGTGATGAGATCCTAGAATCCAGGAGGCCAAGGAGATGGCTAAGTAGTTAACTTTGCATGATATATAGTACCATGCCCACTGGCAACTGTAAAGGGGATTCTTAGTTTCCTTTTGTTTCATTAAGATTGTCTGCATTGGGCTGGGAATGTGGTTTAGTGGTAGAGTGCTTGCCTAGCATGCATGAAGCCCTGGGTTGCATTCCTTAGTACCATATAAACAGAAAAGGCCAGAAGTAGCGCTGTGGCTCAAGTAGTAGAGTGTTAACCTTGAGCAAAAGAATCTCAGGGACAGTCCCCAGGCCCTAAGTTCAAAAAAAAAAAAAAAAAGGACAGTCTGAATTATTGCATGTTTTAGAATGCTAATTCCTAGAATATAGATTCACCCTTATTAACGTTGGCTTCATGTACTGAGGATGCATAATAGTTAATTATGGATAGTCAAATGATTTTTTAAATTATTCACCAAGTATGGAGCCTTTTTTATTTTTCTTCTTATTGAATTTGAAGAAAATCATGGTAAATCATGGAAAATCATGATAAAATACTTGAATTTAGTCTTCACACTGAATAAAAAAACCAAAGGAGCACAAATCATGTAAATAAACGTTTGTCTTAGTTAATAAATGTCTTGATTTGGGAAAACAGTTTTAAATACTCTTTTCCATTGTTTCCACTTGAAATAAATCATACTGTCATAATATAGATCCATGTTTTATAGTCAGAGAATATGGACATGCAAATATGGATTTTTTTTAAAAGCCACAGGTTAGCAACTAGATAACTTAATTTCCCTTATAAACTCTGCTACTTATTTCTATGGGCTTTAATATTTCTTTATCCATGAAGAATTGATTCAATTGATGTAGGTGGCCCCGAGATCATATTCTATTCTGAAATTTGATTTTAGGGCAAAAATAATACATTAATAGTATTTCAAAGTAAAATAATGTAATACATTACTTTCAAACATAGTATGTCCAGCATATACTAGTTTGCCTTTACAGAATTTATTATTTTGATTCTAGTCAAATTTGTGGCTCTTTTCCAAGTCATAAATTTTTCTACTGTATAATATGATTTCAGAATTTTCAACATCCAGTACATAGTGCATGACATAATGTTCTACAGCAAATGTGACAAATGCAGAAAATGTTCCCTGGACATGAATTGTTCTGAATCTCATCCAAGTAGACAGGTAAAATAAACTGAAGGAGAAGAAAAGTGACATTTAAAATTGGTAGAGATACAAGTATTTTTGCAGAAATAACATCTTATACTTCCACAGCAATCTGTCTCTTTTTCTTCCTTCCAAACACATGAAAAAGGCATTTCAAGTTACTAATTAACTTCAACATACTAATCTTTGGTTCTGTCTAAGGTCCATGAAAATTGACCAGATAAGCCTTTTATCAAATGAAAAACTAAATAATTGAACACATTATTTTAAAAGATCAGATCATCTATTATCCTGATGTATATCATCTCATCTCATTGATTGGATAATATTTCTATTCATTCCATTACCCAAAGAAAATGGAAACAAAATTTAAAGTTATTCTTCTAAGTACATGACTATATGTTCATTATCAGAGTAAGCTATTAATTTCCATGAGCTACCTATCTTTCTCCTAATGTTTTCCACTCTTGAATGAGAAGGTCAGGGTTGTGGAGAGTTGGTTCTATAAGCACCAGTGTTATTTTTATTTCCTACTATTAGTCTATGGATGGAGGGAAAAGGGAATATAGCTTTAAAGGGAGTGTTGGGTTTTTTTTTACTAAAAATTAAACAAACTTTAGTCAAGAGGCCAAAGGCAAATATGCCAAGCAGTGATATACAATGTAAAGAGACAAAAATATGGAGATGTGTAGAATATTTATCTGCCATTATTACACAACCAAAGATGAGTAAGTCAGCCCATTTCTCCGTAAGTTGATGTAATACTAACCACAAACACAGTAACTTAGGATAAAGTGTGGTCAGTGCTAGAATAAAGTACTGCATTCTCTAGAAATTCAGATTGCTAAGACATGAACAATCGAAGGTAGATTACTTTTTCACTGAAGGTCATAGCTCTAAGCATGACCTTTTGGCTATTGATTCCCCAAACTCTACCTTTCACTTTTTGCAAACCTACTTGTCTTTCCTTCTAGCTTTCAAGATTCACCAGTCTCTTAAATCAAAATTTCCAAAGGTATCTATTTCTTTTTCACTTAGCAACTCTCTATGCAAGTCACGAGCGGAAGCTGCCCATTCTTGCCCAGAAATTCCTCCTGCATCTGTCCTTTCCAAGTCACTGCCTTTCTTTATCAGGTCTCCAGCTACTGCCATATGCATTGGTACATTAGTCTCCTCCATGACCTTAATTGCATTCTCCTCCATGTCATCCTCCATACAGCTCTCAAAGCTATCTTTCTCTGTAAAAGAAATCTCCTAATATTTATCTGCCTAAAATTCCAGATATCTACAAAGTACCTAAATATCAAAACCCAAACTCCTGAATATAACATAAAATGACATACTTTGGGCAGTACTTAGGTTATGAACTTGCTAGGCAAGCACTCTAACACTTAATCCAAGCCCCAGCTCTTTCTGCTTTTGTTTGCTAGAAACTCATGCTTTTGACCAAGCTAGCCTTGGGATTCTAATCCTCCTATCTCAGTCTTCTGAGTAGCTGAGATTACAAGCACTAGTCTTTATGCCTAGGTGTTTGTGAGACAGGGTCTTGCTAACTTTTTGTTCAAGGCCAGCCTAAACCAGAAGTCCTATCTCTGCCTCCTAACTAGCTGAGAATACAATCATATACTACAATACCTCGCCTCATGAATAAAATTTCAAATGTGATCACATCACAACTAGCCAACATCTATTCTATATCTTCCTAGTTCCGGTAGCATTGGACTTATCACCACATTCTATAGCTCTTTCTATGGTCATTGCAAAAGCTCTTTATTCTGCCTTGAATATTCCCTTATTCTAAGCCTGAACATTTCTTTATTCTTCAAGATGCTTATGAAAAATCAATCTTTCCCTAATTCTCACTGACAAAGTAAGTTTTTCCCTGTATCTGTAGGGGACACTGTTCTGCCTTTATTTTTGCATTTTATTCACATTATATTACAATTTTACCTGTCTATACAACAGAGCTCTTTCAACAGTCAACAAAATTCTCAAGGGTAGGGACTGGATTTCACTGACCTTTCTCTTCCCCATGTCTCTAATTAGCCTGGTAAATGACATGTGTTCAATACATGAATGACTGATTATCACTTTTGGATGCTGTACAAATATGCAATTACCCTTTAGGAATGATCACAATATAGATCAGAACTACACACAGTATTTCATGGGGAAGAGGTTGGAAACAAATCTCATAGAGTCTTTAGAGATTGATCTGAGGGCCTGGGCACTCTCCCTGAGCTTTTTCTGCTTTAGGCTAGTGCTCTACCACTTTAAGGTAAGGTGCCACTTCCTGTTTTCTAGAGGTTAATTAGAGATAAGAGTCTCACAGGCTTTTTTGCCCAGGTTGACTTTGAACAGCAGTCCTCAGATCTCAGCCTCCTGAGTAGCTAGGATTACAGGTATGAGCCACCTGCACCCAGCACAAAATAGCTTTCATAACAACAATAAAAATCAACTAGAATTTTTACAGTAGTATAAGATTGAAACTCTGATTATGGAGGAGAAATTAGGAACATTCATTCATTCTAGTCTTGGTTATCTACTGAAACTTTGGAATGTGACCAGGATATTCCAAAGTAGAAAGAGAAGACTCCATACATAATCCATGTTGACTCTCAAAGGATGTCACCGTTACAGCATTTCTCTTCTGAGTATGGTTACAGATGCCTTGTGTCACTTTAGAGTAACAGTGCTTTCAACTGGTTGAACGTCCCAGTTTTTCTGAGTATTCTGATGAAATATAAGGCAAAGTTGGAGACCTCAAAATGCTTTGCCTTACCTGATTTATGTGCATTTTCCTTTTTATTCATTTAAACAACTAATACAAATTCCAATTGCTGGACAATTCTTGAAATTATTTTTCTGATGAAGTTAAACTAACATGTCGGCATGTTTGGTAAAATTACAGGAATATTCCCCTTAAATTCAACTTGTTCCTTATTGTAATGTAAATTACATATGCCAGGTTTAATTAGGTAGCTGATAAAGAGAACACCACGTACTATGCAGGCAGGAAAAGAAATTTATTTGCTGAACTGCTGCCCATGCTGTGCATGTCTGACTTGGGTTTAAGTAGGGGAAGGGAGGGGAGAAGGTGTGTCCAGGTGAGGTATGGCCATCCTAGGTGGAATGTGACCTCAGGACCTGGGACCCTCCCCTGATCTGATGGGAGGCATGACTGGGGATAGCCCAGGATGTGACCTTCAGGTGTGCCAATTACCTGGGCGGCAGGTAATTGCTCCTTCCTCCAAGAGGAGGGAGGAGCATGCCACGCTTTCCCAGGGCGAACCTTACACTTACAATTTTTTTTTCATTATACTAGAAAATAAGATCTAGTTATAAGATAATTTGAGGGGGGAAAATGCAATTCAAAATGAGAACGCACTTCTACTCTACTAGGACTTGTTTATACATTGTATACCCAGTTACTTAATGGA
Source organism: Dipodomys ordii (assembly GCF_000151885.1). Lineage (NCBI taxonomy): Eukaryota > Metazoa > Chordata > Mammalia > Rodentia > Heteromyidae > Dipodomys > Dipodomys ordii. The sequence continues at coordinate 5,592,043 of NW_012267217.1, forward strand.
GATTTAAACAGTCAATTGCAAGCACTAATGTCCCACAAAGAGCTGTGGATCTAATGTATAATAAAACTGAGGAAGAATTAAAGTGCTAGGGAAATGGGAGAACAAATGTTTCCTCTTTTGTAAAAAAAAAAAAATCTTAGCTGGGAATATGGCTTAGTGGTAGATTGCTTTGCCTAGCATGCATGAAGCCCTGGGTTCGATTCCTCAGTACCACGTAAATAGAAAAGGCCAGAAGTGGTGCTGTGGCTCAAGTGGTAAAGTGCTAGCCTTGAGCAAAAGGAGCACAGAGACAGTGCCTAACTCCTGAGTTCATGCCTCAGGACTGGTTTAAAAAAATCGCCATATTTTTAGCATCAATTAATCACATTGTGTGTTATGATAAGCTGGTTGGTTGTTTGACTCAGTGCCTTGGGCTCTTCCATATAGAAAACTAAAAATAGATGGTGGATTTCATAAATCTCACTAACATTGGTATAAGAAAACCTGTAATTACATATCTGAGTTCCTAAGAAATATGTTTGTGTTATTCTTTCCTGCAATCCTAGTAAGTAGCCCAGAACCTACAATCAATTCTTGTTTGAGTGAATGCATGGGAGAGAAATTGGTCAACACTCTTGATCTATATTTATAGATGAACTATAGAGATGTTGATTACATTGACTACCAAGCCATGAGTTTATAAATGTCCTAAACTTATCAGAAATCATATGAGGCAACATAAGATGATTTGGGGAAATGTGACACTAAATTTAGGAAGGATTTCTAACCTTAATTGAAAGGGCTACATTTCCCTAGAAGATTTTTCTTACAACCAAAATGCAAACTAAGAGGAGCAGACAAGGAAAGGAAGCCAGAATTTCAGTTCTTTGATACAGGATATTGTCTTCTAGCAAGTAAATGAGATGGAATACGAAACAAGACATTGGAAGGTTCCCTTGCCCTCCACAAATGACAAAATATGGGAAAACCAAAGTAAGCAAAATGTGAGCATGTAGACTATCAATACTGGACACCTCTAAACAGTCACACACAGCACAAAACTCCACATGGATAACCATCCACATAGAGAAAATTCCAAATCTTCCAAGAAAATCAGAGAAAATTGGATGACATTAGTCTATATTGAAATACACCAGTGCAGCTTGCCTTCTTCAACAGTGTAAGAAGTAACTGTCCTTGAGCTTTTGGGATTATAGAGAAGGCTATTTTCCATTTCTATTCCCTGGAGTAACTTTCTTGGGTCTGAAAGACAGTGAAATGACAAGATCTTTAGCCCTTAGTGTAAATGTGTTTCTCATTGTACACAAGCTAATCACCTGGAACTTGTGTTCAGAAAAATCTGAGGAGTCTAGAGTAAAGGAATGCAAATATCTAATAACTTTATTGTGATACATAAATGATATCATAATAGTCTAAATAAGTAGATAGAGAATTAGGCCCAATGGTGCATACCTATAATCCCAGCAGTTGGGAGTAAGAGGCAGAAGAATCATGAGTTCCAGACCAGCTATGCAGTAAGAATTTGTCTAAAAAAGAAAAGAAAACAAAAGAACTAAATGGGTGGATGGGAGGTTCTCAATAAGAGTCTCATATGAGATCTATCTATAGGCTCTTAAATAGTATTCACTATATATAGTTCCATTATCTTTATATAGAGTCATGCATTATAATGGAAGGCTTTCATTGTATATTATTTAAACTGTAACCAAAGGGAACTGAGCCATTTATAATACTATTGTTCAGTTACAAAATAAGTTGCCCTTCTTTCCTATTTTCCAGCCAAAACATCCTAAGCAACTAAATTAAGTGCTTTTAAAATTTTCAAAGCACCACAAGAAAAAGATCCAGATGTTTGTGCACAGAAGGAAATGGGGCTGGGGGTGGGTTATGAGCTTGTTGCCTTCTTGGCTTGTTGAATTTTTCTTTGTAAAATCAACTAGGATTAGCTATCTCTTCTCTAGGAACAACAGAATGATTTTTTTCACTAGAAACTTCAGTTACATTAAACTCAATTATTGATTCATTCAACTATTGCTTGAACTTGTAATCTGTGCTAGGCTGTGTTTTATAATAGTAAGACCAACATGGCCACTGTTCTCATCAAACAACATACTTTTTACTTTGATTACAAATAAATTTTACTTTGTTTCAAGGAGTACAAAATTTACACACTATTATATCTATCAAATAATCTATTTTTAAGAGAGAGAATAAAGGGGATAGACTTGCCCAAAGAGTATAAAATACAACATAAACTTAGAGTAACTAAAAATGTATATTATTAGCCAGGCACCAGTGGCCCACTTCTGTAATTGTAGTAACTCAAGAAGCTGAGATCTGAGGATCAAGGTTCAAAGCTAGCTCAGAGGAGGAAAACTCTTTATCCAATTAGCCCACAAAAAAAAACAGGAAGTAGAGTAGTGGCTCCTGTGGAGGAACAGCAGTCTTGAGTGAAGTAGCCATGAGACAGTGCCCAGGTCCTGAGTTCAACCCCCAAGACTGACACACATACACACACACGCACACACACACACACACACACACATACACACACACACAAAGTATATTAGTAGTAATATAGTATATAGGCCCAGATAATCAAATCAACACATTGAAATAAAAATTACAGAAATAGACTCACATCTTTGCAAAACATCCGTGTTTACTCTGCTTCTTGCCCAGAAAACTTATGCAAACACCTGAAAAATCTAAAGCATGAACTATCTTATTAATAAAACTAAAAATATAGCATATTAGTCACCTGTTACTGTACCAAAATACCTGAGATAAACAACTTTTTTTAAAAAAGGTTTAATTTAACTCACCATTTTGGTAATTTCTATTACTCTTGAGTCTCATTTGAGATAGAGCGTCAAGGCAGGGAGTTTGTGGTGATCAAGCTGCTCACATGATATCCAGGAAATGAGGGAGAAAGGAAAAGGAAAAGTCAGTATTCCAATATTCTATCCAATAGTATGCTCCCAATGACCTAAATGCTTCCCATAGGTGCTGCCTCTGAAAGGTTCCTCCATATCCCTCCCAGTAGCAGCTTACTGAAGACCAAAGCTGCTTTGTGGGGGCGGGGGAGGAAGAGGGAGACTGGACACTGTCCCTCAGTTCTTCAGCTCAAGGCTAGTGCTTTACCCCTTGAGCCACAACACCACTTCTACCTTTTTCTGCTTGTGTGGTGCTGAGGAATCAAACTCAGAACCTCATGCATGCAAGGTAAGCACTCTACCATGGAGCTACCTTCCCAGGCCACAATTAAAGCTTTTTAATACATAGATTTGGGACACATTTCAGTTCCAAACTATGGAACACAGACATCTTCAGATCTCAGCTAAAGAATAAAATTCTCTGAAAGAAATTAAGCCAACCAACTTTTACAATTGAAATTATAAGAATTGAAATCACCAATGGGGAATGGAAAGTACCAACAAATGGCAGGAGGCTGACATGTTTTCTATCTACTCTCACCCAACCTACTATCTTCTCTCAGAAACTAATTCAATACTAAATAAATAAATCCTTAAGGTGTGGTAAAGAGAAGAAAGGAACCAGCAAGTAGAATTAATTAAACAGAAACATGACCTATGGCTTTGGGATTGTATCATGAGCCTTGCTTTTCTACTTCTGTTATGCTAACACCCCAAGATAGAAGTTTCTAAAGAAAGTAGTGTTTGCTAAGAAATTATCCTTAAACAACAAACTCACATTGAGGTTGCAGTGCCTGAGATCATGCTGTCATGAATTAATAGTATTCAATGGATTTTAAAACAGGGTCTTTTCAAATCTAACATTGATTCCACTTAAATGCAGGACTAAGTCATATAAACAACCTGCTACAAAAAGAAGGCCAATGTTACATACCAGGAAAAGGCAACAAAGAATATGAAAAAAGAAAAACAGGAATACGAATATGTCAGATGTCATACTTGGATAATTTCTTCATTGTTGTGTTAGAGAACAAATGATTTTCATTAAAGCTTATATTAAGAAAATAGGTGCCATTAAGATATGTATATTACATAGCTCAGAAAGGCAAAAGACACATTTTCTCTTTTATGTAGATGGTTAGACCTAAAATATAAATATATATGTAAATACATACAAGGTCATATGCAAATATAAATGATCACAGTTATTAAAGTATAGTACAGGCAAGAGTGAGATCCTATGGTATAACAGCATTGAACAATTAGCAGTTCAACAAAATAAATATCAGAAAATTACAATATGTCTTGACTGGGGGGTTGGAGACTAATGGGAAAGGGATGGATGGATGGAAAGAGGATTGGCAGGTGAGGATAGTCATAAGACTCAATTTGCATTCACAAATGGAATTAGGAAGACTTGATGAGACTTGGTGGGAAAAGGGATAAGGGAAAAAGGAGGGAGAAAATTCTGATCAGAATGCACCATAGTACCATCAAACCTAGATTGATAGATAGATAGATTTTTTTTTTTTTGGTTGTGGGGCTTGAACTCTGAGCCTGGGCAATGCCCTCAGCTCTTCAGCTCAAGGCTAGTGCTCTACCACTTGAGCTACAGCTACTTCCCGTTTTCTGGTGGTTAATTGGAGATAAGAGTCTCATGGAGGTTCCTGCCTAGGCTGGCTTTGAACTGTGATCCTCAGATCTCAGCCTCCTGAGTAGCTAGGATTACAGGCATAAGCCACTGGTACCTGGCTCCAATAAATTGTTTTTTTTAAATACTAAAGGACAACAAATGAAAACTTTTTTAAAAGTTATTGGGGGTTTTTCATATCAAATATACTAATCCATAGATCCTATAACTCCAATCCTAGGAATTTCTCTCAAAGAACTAATAAAGAAAGCATAAAAAGATGTATATACAAAGTATTCATGGCTACTGGTTTTTCTGTTTTATTAAAAACCTTGGAAGCAGGTGAGATGCATATCAAGAGAGTATTATTGCAGTAGAAGACGGGGCATTCATCATTTACATTAGGAGGGTTATAAAGATCTTTTGTGTCCACATAAAAATGCAGTCTCCATGTAAGAAAGAAAATGCATGCTATGAAACAGCATGTCTCATTTGGCTCAGTGTAGGATGAGAATTATAAATTTTTAGCTTTATAAGCTTACACATTCAGAAAAGTCAACAAGAGCAGACAGGTATTACTCCTAGGGAGCAAGAAAGGGGGAGAGTTTGCAAATTCTCTGTTTTTACTTGTATTCTCTGCTACCATAATTTTTCATTTGGGAATAAAAACTTTTCTAGGTTAGAGCACATGACAGTGAAGGTCTCAACCATTACTCCAAGATTCCATTTAGGCAGCTACCTCATGATAGTTAGACTTGTTATCTCATTTGCTTAGGCCATGGTGTTAATGAAGCCTCCGCTGAAGTTTTGCTTTCTTGTGTGAGTCAATTAACTCTGCACAGAGAACAACCTGATGTTTTTGTGCATTACTTCTTCTCCCAGGAAGATAGGCTTTCAAGTCTACCTGAATTGCATGGCAAAAGACATGCATGCGCTTTCTTGGACTATGGCAAAGCAAAGAAAGTGGAAAAACAACTCAGATCATGTGAGCACAGGTGCCTCACTTTCATGTGCCACACTGATTCATTTGTTACTCTCTTTGAAAAGTTGACCTTTGCTTCTTCCAGACCACATTTCCCAGGTTTAATTAAAGTCGAATCAAAACAAAACTGCATTAGGCAAGAAATCCTCCTTTCTGAGAACTCTCTTTTTCCTTTGCCCTATTTTTACCCCCTTTCTGGTACTTTAACTTTCTTCCCAATTTCTTTCTGATAACAAATAACCTCCAGAAATACAGGGTAATCCACCACAACCTTAAAATTATAATTTAATTTTTTTTCAGTGATGGTGAGAAGCATTAACAGTTTGAGGCGTATAATGCCATCTTATTTTTTTCCCCAAGCCTGCAGTTCTATCTCTAACTTTGGAGCAAGCAGAGCCTGTAACATTCTTTTGTGATTTGTTTAATGTAGAGCCTGCCATAAAAATCCTGAGCTTCATCCCCATCTGAGTATATCACTGTTGATTTACAACCAGAATCACAGGAGGCATTTCAACAGTTCATTGGCTTGTTTATTTAGAATATATGGAAGAGTTGAGGTTCTACATTCCAGCAAGTCATCATAAATGATGTACTAAGTAAAATACGAAACAAGTCATTTTAGAATTCTGGAAAGAACATCTAGCATGTGGCAACAATGTAAGGAGCAACAAGATCTTCCAACATTCCCCAAGAAGCTTTTGCAATTCATCCTGGCTCTTTGTGTTAGCAATTATTTATTTTGTGGATGGTAGTTTATACTTTTTAATTAGTTAGATTACCAGTCTTACAAACTATATTTATACTTCATATATGGTTATATAGAAAGGTTTGTGTGTATATATACCTATCTTTTAAGATTTAAATATCTAATAACCAAGAAAAAATAAACAGCCTCTCAGAAATTTATGGTTTTCCCAACATGTATTAAGAATCTAGATATCAGCCAGGTACCAGTGGCTCACGCCTATAACCCTAGCTACTCAGGAGGATGAGATCTGAGAATCACAGTTCAAAGCCAGTCCTGGCAGGAAGTCTGTGAGATACTTATCCCCACTAGAAAGCTAGAAGTGGTGCTGTGGCTCAAGTGGTAGAATACTGGCCTTGAGCTAAAGAGCTAAGGGACAGTGCCCAGGTCCAGAGTTCAAGCCCCACAACTCACAAAAAAGAAAAGAAGAAGAGGAGGAGGAGGAAGAGGTAGAGGAGGAGGAGGAAGAGGAAGTACAGGAGGAGAAAAAAAGAGAGGGAGAGAGAGAAAAAAAGAAAGAAAGAAGGAAAGAAAGAAAGAAGAAAAGGAAGGAAGGAGGAAGGAAGGAAGGAAGGAAGGAAGGAAGGAAGGAAGGAAGGAAAGAAAGAAAAAACGATCTGATATCAAAATCCTGAGGAGCCAGATGCTGGTGGCTCACACCAGGAATCCTAGCTACTCAGAAGACTAAGATTTGAGGATCCTGGTTCAAAGCCAGCCCAGGCAGGAAAGTCCCTGAAACTCTTATTTCCAATTAATCACAGAAAAAGCCAGAAGTAGAACTGTGGTTCAAGTGATAGAGCACTAGCCTTGAACAAAAAGAGCCTAGGGACAGTGCCCAGAATTCAAGCCCCAGGAGCAGAAAAGAATTCCTGAAGAATATAAAATAAATATATGAAGTAAATAAAATTATTCTAAAGCTTATTTTTTGCTGTAGGCTGATTGATAATTAACATGAAACCATAAATTTCCATAGCAAACTATTACAGAGATAAAAATGCTGGGAGGGAAACTAATTGCCAACCAATCATAGTTATTTTTTAAACTTTTACTCCTGTCAATGTTGGTTCTGCTGGCCATAGAAGACATTAATCAGGGAGGGACATACAGTCTAGTCTCTGACACAATTCTAGTTGATTTAAATCTGTGGTATCTGTGAACTACTTTTCTTCTCTTTTTATTCTTCCCCTCCCCCCTATTTATTGCTAAAGATAGAACTCAGAACTTTGCATATAATAAGCAAGCATTCTACCATTGAACTACCTCCTCAGGCCCCAGTGCAATTATTGATAGTATGAATTTTCACTTTCAAAAATCCTTTAATTTTAAAAGTTTGAAAACTCCTTACAGCTTCCTCTTTTTTTTTTTTTTTTTTTGGTCATGGGGCCTGAACTCTGGGCCTGGGCGCTGTCCCTCAGCTCTTTAGCACTCTACCACTTGAGCCACAGTGTCACTTCCAGCTTTTTCTTTTATGTGGTGCTGAGGAATCGAACCCAGGGCCTCAGGCATGCAAGGCAAGCGCTCTACCACTAAGCCACCTTCCCAGCCCCATGAAAGGCAATTCTAATGCTTCAGAATTTCTAATCAAAATTTAAAGGGAGCTATTGCATCTACAAAATAATTACAAAATTTAAGGAAAGAATACACAGATAATTTCATTTTTATTAGCAAGTAAAATACAATTGCTAAAATTTGAAAGTTAATGTAAAGAAAATAAAAGAAAAAAAATTCTTTGTCATTTCCATGTATTATGTTGCACTTCAGAGAAAGATTAGTCCTGGGTAAAATAATGGCATTGCCATTGGTATTCTTACGCCACATTGGAAGCCACCATTCTCTTAGTAAATTATATTGGCCCATGCTCCTCTCTCGCAGATTTCAACCAAAATTCTGTCTGCCCAGTTAAATGATGTATTTACCAAAAAGTGGGTTCTATTTCTTCTCAAATCAATTTCATTGCTATTTTAATCCTATAATTAAAGTATTTATTAGGCATGACATGAAAAGAGTCATTTCTGTAAAACTACATGTGAGGACAGGATAAATTTATTAAAATAATGCTACTGAGTTAATAATTAAAATATTAGTTTAGCATAAAACTAATATGATCTGGTAGGGTTTACATGTATTGCTTTGAAAGTTTCCTTTATTTTTTTCACTCAACTTTGAAAAATAAAAACATTAAGCTATATGACATAGATTATATATATGTTTTATGTAAGAAAAACAATGCAGAATTGCAAACAGGATCCTTTCCCAAGGGAAGAATCAAATGATCAAATGATTAGAAAGAATACATAATTCTATGTTTTAAATGAAGATATTGGAAGGTTTTTTGGTTTTTTGTTTTTTTTGGTTTTGGGTTTTTTTCTGTCGGTCATGGGGCCTGAACTCTGGGTCTGGGCGCTGTCCCTCAGCTCTTCAGCTCAAGGTGAGCACTCTACCACTTGAGCCACAGGGCCACTTCTGGCTTTTTCTGCTTATGTGGTGCTGAGGAATTGAACCCAGGCATGCAAGGCAAGTACTCTACCACTGAGTCACCTTCCCAGCCCCTTGAAAGATATTTTCAATTCCTTCTTATAACCAAAATTTTATTAGGTTAATAAACCAATTTCTAGGCTAAACTCAATTAGATGAAAGGTTTTCAACTGACCATAAAATTCTTTCACTTACATATTTTCCTCTCTTCCTGGAATGTTTGCTTCTGTATAGAAAATGTCAGACACTGTTTTTGTTATTCTTTGTTCTCAGTACCAGTTAAATACCTGGGCCCTTAATAGGTATTTCTCTCCTAAAATCTTCCAGTGGCTCCCCTTGAATAAATATTATGATGCCATTGTCTTCTTGATTTTTATATTCAAAATATCTTGTGAAACTTTTATTAAATTACATAAATCCAGATTGAAGTTTCTAGGCAAATTGACCTATTTAACTTCTGAAAAAAATAAGGGAGGAAGAAGGAAGGAAGGAAGGAAGGAAGGAAGGAAGGAAGAAAGAGAGAAAGGGAAAGGGAAAGGGAGATAGAAAAAAAGAAAAAGAAAGAAAGAAAAGAGAAAGGAAGGAAGGTAGGAAGAAAGGAAGGAGAGAAAGAGAAAGAAAAAAGAAGAAGGAAGGAAGGAAGGAAGAAAAGAAGCAAACAAACCTATTTATGTAAAGCTCCTTATGTGGTTCTTCACTTGAAGTAAACTCTTTACTAAGAGTTTCAGGAGCCTATGTAACCACAACCCTAACCAAGACAATCATGCCTAACTCCCCAAGCTGACCTTTAATTGAAGTACCAATCATAATAAGTCAACTCAACTGTAGAAGAGTTAGAAAGTGGCTGAAATTATAAACATTGGACTCAAGGACCCAGAGGAAGTGCTTTGACTCAGAGCTAAATACGGAGTTTGGAAAGGCCACTGGAGAGTTAAAATAGCCCTACAGTTAAGCAGTATTACAGGTTAAGTCATAATTTTTATTTTAAATTATGATTTACATAAGAGTCAGCTCAGAGCACAAGAAAGTTGACTTTTTGTTCCCTGTCATTTCTACAATCATAGGCATGTGTCACCATGTCTGGCTTCCCTTCTATGGAGACAGAGTCTCACAGACATTTCTTCCCAGAATGGCCTGGCACAACAATCCCCAGGCTCCTGTGTAACTTTGAATGACAAGTACACACCACTATACACAGCTGTAAATTGAGAGTATCAGGAACTGCCTGGGTTAGGCTTGAACTGTGATCCTCTCATTCCCAGCCTCACAAGTAACTAAGATTTTAGAGGTGAGCCACCAGAGCTCAGATCAGGTTGATATTCCATAGATATTCCATATCTAACAAAGAGATTAATGGGCTGGTTAGAGTCTTTGGACAGGTTTGGGTGGTAAATATTTCTGAGTACCTCTTGGACCATTTCTGCATTCAACACAAGAATTAAGAAAAATGTGTCACTCTCAGTAGTCATAGAACCACATCTCCACCATGTATTTGCATTCTTAAAGAATGTAATTTCTCTGTAGCTTGAGCAAAATCTGAGTCAAGTACTTATTTAGATTCATTAGCTAATTCAGGACATGAATGAAATCTTTCTAAATTCCTTGCAATGGTATTTTGAGAGTATTTTTGTTTTGTTTTGTGGCATTTCTTGTTTGTTTTATTTTGTGTTTTGGTCAGTTGTGAGGCTTGAACTTTGGGCCTGGGCAATGTCCCTCAGCTCTTCAGCTCAAGGCTAGTGCTCTACCACTTGAGCCACAGTGCCACTTCCAATTTTCTGAGTGGTTTATTGGAGATAAAAGTCTCAAGGACTTTCCTGCCCAGGTTGGTTTTGAACAGCAGTTCTCAGATCTCAGCCTCCTGAGTAGCTAGGATTACAGGCTTGAGCCACCGGCAACCTGCTGAAAGGTTTTTGGTTGTTTTTTTTTTTTAATTCTCTGTTTTAGAATACCATAGCACTTCCCTAAGAAATATTATAAAAAATAAACTTTGACACCATTTTTAATTTGTAACAAAAATCTGTCTTCTTCCATAAAATGCCACCTGGCTTTGGACATTTTGTCAAAAGCTATTACTGAATTTCACGAATATAATTAAAGTATAAAAAAAGATCAAAGAAGCCATATTCCTATCTCTTTTTTCTAGTTTTATCTGGTTTTAGTATTCGTTACCTTAAATCTTTTTAAATACAGTTATTTGCAAACAATATAATATGTGTGTATGTATTATATATGATATATGTATGATAGTAATAATACTAAGAGTGGACATTTTATATACATTATCTGATCTACAGATAATTACTCTGATATTTGTCATTTTGCAAATATGGAATCCTTTTGGATAAGTAACTTGTTTAATATCACATGGGAGGTGAACTTAAGGTCCTAAAAGCAAATCTTAAGTTACTAAGTCATACTTTTTATTCAATGAAGCATGCATGTATAGAAGACACTAAAATCTTTTTTCCTTCCTATTCCTTTATGCAAAAATTATTTCCTTTTACAGAAGTTTGTTGAACATTAGTGCATTAACCAATGTCCAGGGTATTCTAAAGTTGTTAGAGATGGCTAAACATCAAGCTCAGATATTAAACAGGTTCCCATTACAATGATACCTTTTTCACTAAAAAAAAAAATAAATGTAAAAGGATGGGGTATATGGCCCTCAAAGTCAACCAAGGGAGTTCAGAGATTGCAGGAAGTAAATTACGGGTCTCTTCCTGTAGTTCATACACGGTAACTTTAACAGTGAAGAACAGAATCCAGTGTCTTGAATACAAATGTGGTTTGTCATTATTCTTGGCCTGGGAACATATTTTTTAATATGTTTGTCCAGGTGATAACATGTTTCTTATGTGTTGAGATTTCTTGATATATTTCTATCTTGTCACAAAGCCTAATGTACTGTTATGTCACACATAATTGTGTTTAATGCAGTGAGATAGGATCATTTATCAGTATTCAGTGTCCTTTCATAAAATCCTTGGAAAACTTCTCATCTGTTACAGCACTTTGGCCACTGCAAAGATAACCAAGTTAGAGTATACTCAGACTTCAAAGACAGAGTTCATACAAATTTCACAGAGAAGAGATACTTTTTAATATGTTTGATTCTAATAACTGAAGTTTGAATGTTTATATTATTACTGTAAAAATATGATCTCAGTGTTTTATATGAAATGTGCTGAATTTGTGGACATTCTTTTTTGTTTTTCCTTCATGGCCAGTCCTGGGGCTTGAACTTGGGTACTAGGTACTGTCACTGAGCTTCTTTTGCTCAAAGCTAGCACTCTATTGAGCAATAGTTCCACTTCCGTCTTTTTCTGTGTATGTGATATTGAGGAATCAAACCCAGGGCTTCATGCATGCTAGGAAGCATGCTACCACTACACCTATTCCTATGAACATTCTTAATATCATAAATAGAGTTGACTTCTGTAAGCTTAAGTTTACAGGGCTGGGTTTGTAGGTTCATGGCAAAGCACTTACTTAATAAGTACAACTTACTGGGTTTGATTTCCAGGACCAAAAAGAAGAAAAATACAGTTATTTTTTTTCTTTCTCATTCTTCTATAAATTCTTCACCCTGCATTTTTTGAGTGCTCAGAAGAAATTATAAAAATATCTAGCCAGCTACTTAGGAAGCTGAGATCTGAGGATTGTGGTTTGAAGCCAGGCTTCAAAGTCTGAGACTCTTGATTTCCAACTGGAAGCCAGAAGTAGAGTTGAGGATGAAGTAGTAAAGTGCTAGCTTTGAAAAAAAAAAAAGAAAGAAAGAAAGAAAGTAGCTAAGGCATGCTTCCCAGACCCTGAGTTAAAGTCTCAACACAGCACAAAAATAAACAACAAACAAACAAAAGTCTAGCCAGGTATTATGGTGCCCATGGGAGGCAGAAGCAGGACCACCACAACTTCAAGATGAAGCAAGGCTACACGAGACCAAAACAAAGAAACAAATATCTAATTCAAGGCTCAGGGTAGAAGTGTAGCGCTCTGCATTTGATTCTCAGCACTGAAAACAAAAATGTGTTGTTGTTGTTGTTGTTTTTCTTCCCTTGGCAAATCAAAATTTATAAAACACTTTTCAGAAGGATACTAAAAATTCACACTAGTTGTCTGTGTTATTAGGGCACCTGAGTAGTCATAGTAGGAATTATGTTTTCTATTTTCCATTATAGTTTCAGGTGGTAACACAATTTCCTGAGATTTACGAGCTCGTATTACCATATAAGAGAACAGTCAAATACAAATTTACCTGGTGGCTTGGAAATCAAAGGGCTGTCTCTTATTTTGAGGATAGACAGAATTCTCCTTTTGCCACTTACTGGTGACCTTTGATTTCTAACTTCAAGAATGAGGTCTATTGTATTTGCTTGTCTCATAATTCATTCTGTGTATGACTTAGATAAGGCTGGAAAAGCAAAACAAAAGCACTAATTAGTATATTACTGGCAAGGAAGCAGGTGCCAAATGTTCAGATTCCTTTACAGACCAGCTTTAGATTCAAAACTCTGGGTTTTGTTCTAATGCAGAGGATTAAGTGAATTGTCAATGGGCTTGGTTGTAGTTTGTTTTGCTGTCTATAATCCTGTGCAACTTGTGAGCCTATGAGGAAAACAAACTGGGGCTCATAAGGCCAATTCCTACCACAGCTCATTCATTCTCATTCTAGAATCAACACTTTGTCTTTTGCTTGTTCTAAATATTAGCAGCTCGCATCCTTTGGCTCAGTGGATAAAGGGAACTGATCGTTTGTATTGATTACCCAATTTCCTGGAGGTGAATGAGAACACAAAGAGTAGGGTAGGATAAAGGAGAAGGAAAATACCAGAGTGGCCAGAGACAAATGGGCCACTCAAATTGGTTGTCTGGAATGTAGGGAATGGAAGCCTGAGGGAATTGTTTGAAACTGAATGAGTGCATTGTTTAACACTACTTGGGAACATTTGAAAAGTTCTTTACCTTTAGGTAAAGTCCATGTTTTATAATAAAGGTAAGCCAAGTCATATACTCCTTCCAAAAACACTTGAAATATAATTATTATGGTCTGCTTTAGAAAGTACAACAGCTATTACAATAATTTTAATGTATTCTAAACTAAAAAGGGGCCTAGAATGAATGACTAATGAGAGTTGGGTTTGGGTTTTTTGTTGTTGTTTTTGTTTTGCCAGTTTTGGGGCTTGAACTCAGGGCCTACCCTCTGTCCCTGAGTTTCTTTTGCCCAAGGCTAATGCTCTACACTTGAGCCATAGTATTGCTTCTGGCTTTTTCTCCGTGGTTTGCTGTTCTCACAGACTTTCCCGCCTGGGCTGACTTCAAACCACAGTCCTCAGATCTCAGCCTCCTGAATAGCTAGGATTACAAGTATGAGCCACCAGTGCCAGGCCAAAACATATTTTTGTTGACAATTAGATCTATAGATTGTTATCCCCGTTGGATATAGTTGTGTAAATTTGAAGTATAGGTGAATGGAATAATCATGACTAAGACTAGAAAGCCAAGAGCAAAAGGCTGATATTTAGTACAACTATTTGATTCAGATGTCATATTCATCAAGTTGCATTTACTGTCATCTCAATTTCAGGCAATACCTACAAGATAACTAGAAGCCCAGCTCACCAAATTTGGGAGCTGATAATTACCTGTGACAGAGCACTTATTGGGTAATTCTCTCTCCATTATTGTTAGAGTAAATTAGACTTTTGCCAGAAAACCATGCAGGCATCCAGGTACAGAGAACAAAGAAAGGTTTATTGCTGGGAAAGGGATGGGCAAGTCCCCTTCTCACAAGGGAGAAGTGAGAAGAAGCACCGGCTATTGTCTGAAGTGACCTGAGGGGCTAGAAGGTGCTAGGGGCGGAGCCGCTGGTGTGAACGTGAGGGCCAGAGGCTTCATCATGGCCGACTAGGATTTATGGCTGCTGCGCAAATAGTAGATAAGGGGCCCTGCAGCTGCCCAGACCTGAAGGTCACTCTAAGGGTTGCCTTATATGGTGGTAGCTGCCCCAGAGAAGTGCCATTCCCAAGGGAAAAGGGGGTTGGAGGCTGATTATTTACTGCTTTTACTAAGTGGGCCTAGCATTTGCTAAGCTGTAGAAAGGGAAAAGAGCATACTAAGCTATGGGAAGGGAGCTCTTCGGGCTCACAATTATAAAAAGCCCACCATCTAGAAAAAAAAACTTTTTTTGTTTTAACACCTTACTTTGGCTCTTCACCTTTGCTTCAAACTCAGTTGAGCTTAGCATCACCTCTCCTGCCTATGGATGTGGTCTTATTTCTGGGAGTTTTTGTCTCCATTGGCTTTTCAGTCTTATTATAAATGTTACATAGAAAGACCAGTTCTTTTTTTTTCTGTCCATAAAATGGTCAGGAAGTTACATGGCAGGGAAAGGAAATCTGTCCTCAATTTTATGTGGTCACCAAGGTTTATATGTCCATCTGGGTCTGAGACTGTATTCGCTGAATCAGAAGCAGACAACATATTTTAGAACATATTTTTCCTCTTCACTCTATACACTTGGTTAGGGAAACAAGTCACACAATCTGGTACTCACAAGCTAAGCGAGACACCTCACAGCACTCCATCTCCATCTGAGTCCAGTAAATCTCATGAGCAAAGATTCCAGTTAGACTGGAGGAATGAATGGCTTCTCCTATCGCCCCAGATTTCATCACACAGAATCTCATCTGATAACATTTTCAGGTGCAATAAAAGCTCACAGTCATCTTTCTTATGAATGCACTATGCTGGTTTCATTCAACACAATGTAGTCAGTGGTTTCTCTCTACTCCAAGCAGATACGCGGTCAGCCCGTATTCTTTGGGACTTGGTCCTCTAACTGGATGGGCAAATAATGTCCTCTAACACATATGATGTCTAGTGAAACAACACTTAGGATATTTACAGAGCGAAAGTATAGCACAGCTTTTGAGAAGTTTACTTCCCAAATACCACAGAATGTAAATGAGAAGATCCTTTCCTATCATCAATGTATCCACTAATTTATTTTTGATTAATCTCTAGTTTTGTAGAATGCCTTTGCAGAAAGGACTGGAGACCTCTTGATGTTTACAATCATGGCCATAAGCTAGCCTTATACAGGACTCCATAGTGAGACACAGAGAAGCCACATTTTGAAAGGTCAAATTGGGAATCTTTGTTAGAAAGCTGGTGACTCTAAGTGGACTCCTGTCCCAAACACCTGCAGTCCAGAAAGTAGCCTGCACAAAGGTTTTAAAGGCAAAAACCACATCTGGCATGGGGATCCAAGCCCAAGAAAAGCGAATCATGTTGGGAAACACTCAGGCAAGCAAAACTTTCCATCTAGGGGAATAATCAAGGGCCAGCATTCTCTGTAGTAAAGCTTTCCTAGAGCTAACCAGCATGATGCATCTGCAAGGCAAAGAATAGCCTATCTCACCTCTAGGCTTTTTGGAGCTGGTAAAAAGCCCCCCCTATCCAGCAAGATTACCAGGATGGTGGTGAGACCCAGTATCCTCATTTCACTAGTAAGGGTTACTACAAAGATGCTTCACCACCTAACTAACCCCCAAATCCCAAACATGTAGTACTATGGGTGTGATTGTCCACACAACCTCTGATTCCTGAAATCCTGCACAGAAACCTGGGTCACTGAATCATCCAAGTAGTAGTCAGATGACCTCACTAAACAGGTTCTTCAACATGATTTTAAATCTGAAAATTGCTTAAGGTTTAGAGATTAGTAGGTAAGATTTTTATAAGATCTAAATGATTTTAGTAGGAAAGGATTTGTGATGGATGGACTTCTGAACCTAAGAGAAAATGGATTACAAAGAGTAATTTTAGCCTATGTTAGATGCCTGTTGTCACTGTATTTGGATTTTGGCACCTTACATCTTGTATATACATTTATCTAATTTGTGGAGGGGAAAAGAAATAACAAAATGCTGAAACAAGATCACAGGCACAGGATGACCCATTGCAACGTGAGACTCACAAGGCACTATATTGGGAATGAACCTTACAATTTGGGGGGGGGCGGGCAGGGAGAGGGAAGGTAGGGAAGGGAAGGGATGGTAGGAGAAAAACAAAGGAGAGGGTAACAAGAAATGTACTCATTACCTTACTGATGTAATTGTAACCTCTCTGTATAGTATCTTTACAAGAAAATATTTTTTTTTAAAGAGCAATTTTATCAGGGAATCTAGAGGAATTCATACAGGTACTTTTGCATTTACACAGAAAGGTGTGGGGTTTTTTGTTTGTTTCTTCTTCTTTTTGTTGTTGTTGTTTTGTGCCTGTCTCGAGGCTTAAACTCAGGGCCTGGGCTCTGAGCTTTTTCTACTTCTGCCACAGCTCCACTTCTGGCTTTTTGATACTTAACTGGAGATGTGTCTCACAGACTTTCCTTTCCAGGCTGGCTTTGAACTGCCATCCTCAGATCTCAGTTTTCTGAGTAGCTAGAATGACAGGTGAGAGCCACTAGCAACTGGCTCCAGGAATTTCTCTTGATCTAATAACTGCAGACATTTCAATATCTTTCCTGTGACAGGAGCTCAGCATCCATTCCCTCAGTATTTTCAGTTGTATCATTTCAAAGGCTGTTCCACAGCAGTGATGATGATGACATGGGAGAAGAGGAGGAAGTTCCACCCTCTGACATCTACATCCTCTTCTACAATCACTATCTTGTTTCCTTTCTTCTATTTGTTTGTTTGTTTGTTTTCCTTAAGTAGTTGTACAAAGGGGTTTCGGTTCAATAAGTCAGGCTGATTGTGTGCCATCTTATCCTTTCAAAAAAGTATGATCACCACCACATCATGTCCCTATTTTCCTTTCAAGACCTTTCTGCATCTAATTATTCAAACGGTTCTTCTTTGTGGGCACTTTTCAGACTAGGGTCTTTAAGACTGAATATGCATAAGGCTCTTCAGTGGTAAAGTGCCTCCTACACTGGTCCTCAGGAAAGGCATGGTGTACACAGTTCTCTTCCCTGTAACCTGAGAGCTGGGTCTGCTTTTCCTTGGCAGCTCTCTTTCCTTGCCATAATTAACTTCCAGTGTCCTGTGGCTAGGGAAGGGCATGCTAAAGTTTCTTTGCCAAGAAGAGTTACCTGCTACAATATTCCCCTCTGTTGAGTACAGATTTTCACATTGCATAGAATCATCATATTTCTTGGTTTTCACCAATATGCATTTCAAAGGCAACTGCAATGCATTGCTATGACTTTGCCTTGATAACTAGGCTGTCGTAGAATCTACCTAATCAGAGTCAATCATAATGATCTTATTAGTAAGTATTGATGCTTGATAGTTACTCTGGATACAATTTATTTATAAGTCTGGTGCATGGGGAAGGGGAGCATCCCTAAAAGAGGTATTTTTTTCCTCTATGTATCCACTTGCCTCCATCTTTTTGTACCTGATCTTACTCCTGGTGGAGAACAAAAGTGCCCAGGCAATAGGAAGAAATTTGCAGTGTTTGTATTTTAACTCCCAAGTCAAATATCTGCTGCCACATCTCTATCCTCAGATCTAGATTTATATTAGTAATTGCAAACAGATAGTTCTGAGATGCCCCACACATCCTTAAAACTTCAGAAAAAAATTTAAATTAACTACCACTTATATTTCTTGTCTATCATAATAAAACTCCATCTAACCCATTCATCTAAGCTGGAAATCTAAGAATTTAACAATCAATCAATTCTCTCCTGTTACTTTTACCATCCTAAATAAATTCCTTTAGCCCTATCTTCCACTTATGGAAAAGAGGTGTTATCCCATTTTTCTGTCAGTAAATGGACCAGAGAAAACACATAGCCCAAGAGTCTAGCTGGTGATTAATGAGTTGCCTAACTCATAAAATTCTGTCCAATGGATGCAATTGTATCTAACAGATCAGTTCCTTCCATAATTTGGGTGAGGGAGGACGGAGAGGAGCCACTCATAGAAGAGAAAATCAGAGTAAACATTAAGTGAAGACAATAATTTTGTGTGAGAAGAATACAGGGAGAAGATGGCTTTTGGAGCCAAGTTCATAGCTCAAGTCTGGCATACAAAGGCATAGTCATCAATACTCATTTTCATTAAAGAGCTTAGTTTATATGCCTTGCAACCAAAAAGATATGGCTCACATTGGTGGAGGGATCAGTGATAGTGTTAAGTCCCAATGGCTTAGAGTAGTTATAAATTTATGTGGAGGACTATGGACAATTGAATAACTCCTTCTGGAATAGACAGGAGATGTTCACAGACAGCAGAGATAAGGTGAATAGCATCCTGGCCAAAGCAAAGCCTTGGTGATTTTGGTTTGGAGCATTTTCAATTAAATACGAAATGAGGCAAAGTCCTCCCCACCCCCTCCACACCACTCTTATGGTTTGCTTCACTGTTGCCCATTCTGAAAGGAAAGGCTCCAAGTTTTCATGAAGTCATTTTGCCTGGTAGAAATAGAAGAGAATTTGATATCTTTCCATTTCTTATGTTTTCTTATTCTCCCCCTGACCAATAATTTTATTTGTATTGGTTTGGGGATGAAGAAATAAGAAAGCAGAAATGAAAAGACAACAAGAAAGAAAGAAAATGAAATTCATGAACACCAGACCTGGATGATTGCCCTCTCATACAATTAAAGGAGCAGCAGTAGAGAAGCACATGGTTTGGGCCCAGGTAGCCTGGCTGAAAGCAGATAAGGAAACACAGAGCCACCATATGACTTGGCATCAGAAAAATCCTTTCTGTTTGTAACCAGTATTCTGAGACCACTTAAAATCAGATCCAAAACTAATAGTTCCCACTGCTGAATTGCAATGTCAAGCTGAACTGTCTGACTTGCCAGGTTTCTATGGTTAAAATTAATGCCCTGCTTGGCAAAGATTGTCATACTAGCAATTGGAGCCAACTGAAAGAAGCCAGAGTAGCCTGGCTTTCCTGACTCCTGGGTCCTTTTGAATTAAATTTCTGTGTTCATCTGCTTCCACAAACAGTGGAATGAGATGCAGACTAATCATAAGGATTCAAATTTTGCACATCTAGTAGTGTGCAAAATCGGAGTATGAGGTAATAAAAGGAAGCTATCAAAAATAAATTCTAGGTGTTCTCTCAATATGGGGAAGAGCATGCCGACATCACTTTTCCATTACTTAACCCAGTGCATAATTTGAGAAGATTTAACCAATTTTATTCCAAGCTTTACATCATAGGAAAAAGAAGCAGCAGCAATGGTTTCATCTAGATAGGCACACTGAATTCTATGATATCTCTCAAGCAAAACATGTAACTAATGCAGTGTGCTAGAATAGGGTTGCAGGCCACAAACACTTAACAGCAATGTGACTTTGTTATAGAGCTGTGAGAAGTTAAGTAACTAAATAGACAATAAATGAGGCCTTATAATGCATATGCAATGACTCCTAAATTATATTCCTAGCCACATTTCTACCCTAAGAAGCCTTCTCTGTCCCCAGGCTCAAGAGGTTTACAAATGATGCAGAAGATAGAAAGTTTAGAACATTTATCTTTCTTTGTAGCCTACTTATCTACTCTAATCCTGTCCTTTGTTTGACTGATACACCTTTCTCTTATTCATTAAAAATAATCTAATAAAAGAAGCCATCATGGGAGTGAAAGCTACTTCTTGTTTAGAATTTGTGGACAGTGAAAAGGGTCAGCTATTACAAATCAACAGATCATGCAAGAAGAGTTTATTAATAAAATTGAATGCCCAACTCCTGTTCTAGTAGCATTCTAGTGCATAGAATGAAGTCTAAAACTCATATGCCCATGGTTTGAGCCCCAGAGGCCAAAGTAACAGGTACCTCAAAATTGATCATCTTGACGGGACAGTGCAAAGTATCTTCTAGGACTTGTAATAAAGAAACTGAGAACAGTCAATTCTATAGTTGAGAAGAGAAGCAGAAGAGTTTCTCTGATCTTGCATGTACATCACTGGTATCAGACTAGCTAGTGTTGATCACTTTCATATTCAGTTTGCATGTGACGTGAGTTCCGTTGGAAGTAAGGAGACTCGGGTCTCAGTAACTTCTCATAGTCATCCTGGTGCCTGGCTGGGTGAAGGGGAACTTGCAACCAGCTCTGAAAAGCCTGGAGGTGAGAGAAACTATTCATTGAATTGCAGATGTCCCCTTAGAAGAACTTTTACTACCTCCCCCGCCCCCAAAAAAGCTGGCCTTTGGTTTTCCCTAAATGGTTTGATTCTCTCACCTCTGGGGCTTTCTCCCTGTATGGAAGGTTTGAGGCATTACTCACCACCACCACTCCCTCTCCCCCCACCCAAAATATGGAAAGTCTCAAGCTGACCTCTGAGCTACTTCCATAGGTGGACAGTTCTGCTAGTACCTGAGGATTTTCTATATAAGGTCTGCTTTCGTTGAGCTTGGGTGCTCTACTCAAACGTGGTTTTTGTCTTGAAAAGCTTGGTTCAAGCTCTGTTCTTGGCTGCTGGTCTTTGAGACAGAAGTCCACCTGCAGTTGCTGGCTTTCCAATAAAGACTTCCAATTCTCAAGATGTGGCTTCTTTGTTTCTTGCCAACTGAACTCCCTTACAATACTTTCTTCTAAGGATTTGTAAGTACTTTTGTTTCCCTTCATATTAACTTATTGGCTAAGGAGATCTGAGAGAGTCATAGGTAAACAGAAGATCCTGACTCTGCCCACCATACCTTTTCCATGCTGTTCTTACTTATTTTTTAATTCCTATCTCTTCTCAACCTTCCATATAGCTTCTGGAATAATGTTCAGATGGCAGAATCCAGCCTGAGTGTTCTTTCAAACCTGCTTTTGGCATTCAATGAGACCCTATAGTTATTGTCACTTTCTCATAACTCTTTATGCACACGTTTGTGGGTCCTGGGACTTGAATTCAGGGTGTGGGCGCTGTCCCTGAGCTTTTTTGCTCAAGGCTAGTGGTCTACCACTTCAGCCACAGCTCTATCTGTGAATTTTTAGATGATAAGAGTGTCATGGACATTCCTGCCCAGTGTGAACCACTGGTGCCTGGCTATGGTAACTCAATATACCTTAGCTGGTGCTTCATAAGTCAGCCACTGCCACCTCCTGTGCCTCACATCTATCTACTATATTGCCTTGGGAAGATTGTCTTCCCTTCCTCTAGTCTGCCTGAATCTAACATACCTCTGATGAACTCAGTTACTCTAAGCCATAGCTGACCTCGAGGATTTCCAGCCCTCTTACTTATGGCATTGATCACAGAATTATTGTTCTAAGGTAAGAAAACAGAAGCAATGTTTTGAGAGGTCAAATTTTGGAGTCTATTAAAAGGCTGGCGACTGCATAGTAGACTCCTGTCTCAAAGATCAGCAGCCAGCAAATACACTTAACACTTAGGAAACTGAGCCATGAAGGCCAGAGAGGAAAGAAAGAACCAAAACAATACCAACAAACCAATTCAGCTCCAATGGAGAGCTGAAGCGAGATGCCACGGTGACTGGAGAAGAGACAGGAGATGAACACAGAGACATGTGTCATGGCGTAAGGGCACCTGGGCTGGTTCAGGCCTAAGCAGTGTGAGGGGCGGGGGGCAGGGGCACAGGATACTTGTCCCAGGCACTGGACTGACAGGTTTAGTAACTTGACTTCCAAGTCCTGGCCCCTGCCTCCAGGGATTCAGGCATCCCCATCCTGGGAGGCAGGTGCTTCACCTTCCCCCCACCATGAAGACAATATGCCAGACCCTGCCATCCAGAATGTGGCCAAGATGGTGCCCAGACCCATCTTCCCAAGAATCAGAGCATTCTCCATGCAAAGCTTTCCTAAGCCTATGACATCTGCATTTCTCTGAAGCAGAGCCTCCGAGCTCACCTGGAGCTAAGTATCTGCATTCAGTGAATGGCCTCTCACTCTAGGCTTTTCAGCACTGAGTGGAGAATTCTTTCCACCCAGCCACAGGCACCAGGATGGCTGTAAAATTATTTATACTCAGCCTCCTTACTTTATTATCTCCAGATGATCATGAAGAATCCTCTTTAACCTGAGAAATCATCTTAATTATATTTAAATTCTCCACACCATGCACAACTTGGATGTTGTAAACATTAGTTGAAAACCTGACTAGTTATCATTGGCTGCTACAAGATGTCACCAAAAAATCATGGGAAATCTTTCAGAGAACCTGGGATAACTAAAGTGAAGTCTCTGATTAGACTTAAGGAATAAATAGCTCCTAACCCTTTGGAAAGTCCAGCAAATCTTTTTAAATGAATTAATCAATCTCCATGGCTTCGGAAAGTTCCTGGCTGCACCCTTACTTGGGATTTGATCATCAACCTACATGGCCATGACACTTTTTTTTTTTTGGTCGTGGAGCCTGAACTCTGGGTCTGGGCTCTGTCCCTCAGATCTTCAGCTCAAGGCTAGCAGTCTACCACTCAAGCCACAGCACCACATCTGGCTTGTTCTGTTTATATGGTGCTGAAGAATTGAACCCAGGGCCTCATGCATGCGAGGCAAGCACTCTACCACTGAGCCACCTTCCCAGCCCTTCATGACACCTTTTATAATTCATTTGTTTCACCTAAAATTTTGTGCAGCAGAGTTATGGTTGTGTCACTCTAATGGAGATTGCCTCTAGGTCCCATTATATCTGAATTCTGCATGTGTGCCTATTTTGGGAAAGTAACATTCTTAAATGCTCCCTTCAGTATTTTAGAAAGTCTTTACTAAGGATGTTCACTATGCTAGACATGATTTTTATTGTCAAAATTCATTGACTGTTTGGCAGGGTCAATAATTTATGCCCTACCAGTCAGTAGTAAAAGAGAATGTAAGTTCTTTATTTTGTACATTTAATCTAATTTTGCTCTCCAACCCTCACACGATTGGAAAACAGGATACAACCTGACTTTGACAAGTACAATCTTTGGGTCATAAATTCTCAGTTCTTCCATTCTTCTTCAATGGCATTTCTATGCTAGTTCTGGGATTTGTGAAGGCAGAAAACTTTCAAGATCATGAATTGTTGAGCTACATGTGTCTTAGAGCCCTAAGAGAGCTCAAGAATCGATGGCCATTGAGTCCTCACTGTTCTTGTCTGTGGATCACTGACTGTGGGCCTGACTTCCTAGTCTGTTCCTGCCTCTAGCTCTGACTTACATTATCTGTTCTGCACCTGTTGTAAGGTGAATTATGCAAGAAGCTACATTTTGGTAGATGGAATTTTGGAGTCTTTATTACACAGTTAACAGTCTGTAGGCAGCCCATTGTTACAAAGACCTGTAGCCCCCAAAACACACAACACAGCTAGGAAACAAGCCAGAGAGGAAAGAAAGAACAAAACAATAGAAACCAATTAAGTCCGCTCTGATGGAAAGCTGAATTGGGACACCATGATGACTAGAGATGAGCCAAGAGACAGGACACAGGATCACGGAGACATATGTGACATGACATCCCGATGCCTACATAGGGTCGGCTAGGGGCCAAGTCACAGGACACTTCCAGTCCCAGGCACGCTACTGCCTGGTTCAGCAACCTATCAGCCAAGTGCCGCCCCTGTCTCCAGAGATCCAGGTACGCCCATCACCTGAGAAGGGAGGAGGCATCACCCTCCCCCACCATGAAGACAAGATGCCAGACCTTAAATGGGCATACTCAAGTACCAGCAGAACTTTTCCATCTAGGGAAGGTGGGCCTTACCTTTCTCTATAGGGTATGCTTAGAGGCTACTCACAGGCTGGTGATTCAAGCCAGAATCAGAGCATTCTCTATATGCGAAGCTTTCCTAAGGCATTTCTCTAAAGCAGAGCCCTCCTAGCTCACCTTGAGCTAAGCACCTGCGTTTCAAAGGATGGCCTGTCTCATCTCTACGCTTGGAGCCGGGTGAACAGTTCCATCTCCTGACTAGGCACCTGGATGTCTGCAAGAAATGATCTGGGCTCAGCCACCTTCACAATAATGGGGTTATTCTGTTCTTAAGATCACAGCTGGCTCAGGAATTACCCATCCATGTATTGCTTCTGTTTCCTTCCAGTCAAACACCTGGAATTCCACATCCCTTTCATGGGGCATGAGATGCAGGTGTTTGAAGAGTTAGAGGACAGGGAGCAGGATGTTGAGCTACCTCTTGTCTATACATTTATTCGGGACTTGATCATCATTTAACATGGCCATGATACTTTCTATAACTCATTTGTTTCACCTAAAATTTTGGACACAGAGCTGTTGGTGTCACTCTCATGGAGACTGCTTCTAGGTCCTATTACATCCTAATTCTGCATGTATGCCTATTTTGGGAAAGTAACATTCTTAAATGCTCCCTTCAGTATTTTTGCAGGCCTTTACTAAGAGGTTCTCTATGCTAGGCATGATTTTTATTATTAGCCACTTGTAACATATCTCTAGGACAACACCTCTCATATTATCTATGGTAAGTTCCTGGTCAGTTCACCGCCTGAATATTTTTGTAAAATGCACTAAATATTATTTACCCCCTCCAAAAAAGCTAAAATAACAAAAGTGTACAGTTTTAAAAAAAACGTTTTTTTAAACTATTCTTTGATTCAATGGGCATTAATTTAGCCTATCAAATTGCTATAAAAGTTTCTAGGTACTTATTTTCCATTTCAGAACTTCTCCTTCTGTGGAAGAAAGGTTGTCAAAAAAGATTGTAGGCCAGCAGTTTCCTTCTGAGAAGTAGCACTTGCCTAAAATGAGCTCCAGCTGAGGTGATATGTAATCTTTCCAGGCAGTGTTCCAGGCGGGGCAAAGCAAGTCCCACTGTTCTGAGATTCTGTACAATTTCCCTTTCATAATTTTTTTTCTAATGGCCTTTGAACGCCACACCCAGCTGTACTTGCCGTTACCATGCCCCGGGGCTTTAGCTTCAGAGGTAAAGTTAGGACACAAGCCTTGGCCTCCCTTGGTCATCTCTCTGTGTGTATGTTTCTCCTTTAGTTCCACTACTGGAGGTTGAAACACCAAATTCCTTGTCTTTATCTTTGCTATTTCAACAGGAGAGACTTTTCTTCCCCTGTCTGTCTTGTTTTTTTTTTTCTTTCTCCACCTCTTCCTTTAGCTCTCCCCCCAGTATTTAAAAATTTCACTCTCTAAAGGCTGAACTCTCTTGCTAAGCATTTTTGTTTTTCTAAGTTGGCTTTGAAAGTCAAGGCTAATCAATGCCCTCTTTGTTCCCAAGCGTATCTGCCCTCCGGCTGGAAGGAGGGCCACTGTGGAAAAGGAGTGGGGCACCCCAGGGGCAAAGAAAATTTACTGGCTTTTATGAAAATATTTCCTAAAATGACTATTACAGGCCTCGGAAGGTGGTTCAGTGGTAGAGTGCCTGCCTAGCATGCAAGAAGCCCTGGGTTCGATTCCTCATTACCACATAAACAGAAAAGGCCAGGAGTGGTTCCAGTTGTAGAGCACTAGCCTTGAGCACAAAGGCTCAGGGACACCGCCCAGGCCCCAAGTTCAAGCCCCAGTTTAGGCCAAGAAAAAACAAAGCAGCCCATTACACTCAATCTAGATGATGAAAATAGAATACTTATGATTGATTTGAAAACACTTCCACACTCTTTACTTGCTTGGTAATTGTATAATGATTTGAATGAAGACCTTTATATATTCTTTTACTATACATGAAAGGAAAATGTAACCCAGGCAGAAAGTAACCCAAAAGACCACCGGACAGAAGTCACGTAGAGGAAAAGATTTCTTGCCAGCCGGAGCTGACAAGGCCAAGTTCTCAGGAGGAAAGGGAGAAAATAGCGTTGTCTGACTCCTTGGAGGCCCCTTTTACATAGACAGGGGCCGGAAGTGGGAGGTACCTCACCTACTGCGCACATGCCGGCATCAAGGCGAAGATTAGGTCTGCGAGGTAGGCATTTCCTTACAATACACTCATTTCATCACAGGACAGAAGCGTATACTTTATATAGAGAGCATATAAAAGGAATGTACTTTATATTACACATAAAAGTATACTTTATTTTTATGGAGAAACAATAGTATCACCATTATAAAATAAAGATTAAATTGTCTGAGTTATCCCCCCCAATTCTGTCTGTCTCTGTTTCTGTCTCTCTCTCTCTCTGTTTGGAGGGAGAATTACTTTTTATGTTATTTTTTGGTACGTGTGTGTGTGTGTGTATGTGTGTGTGTGTGTGTGTTCCAGTCGGAGAGGGTTTGAATTCAGGGCCTGGGCACTGTCCCTTGAGATTTTTGGCCCAAGACTGGTAATTGACCACTTGAACTTCAGCTCTACTTCCTTCCTTTTGATGGTTAATTGGAGATAAGAATCTCATGGATTTTCTTGTCCATGATCCTCAAATCTCAGCCTCCTGAGTAGCTAGGATTTCAATTATGAGCCACTAATACCCAGCAAGAAAATACGGTTTTGAGGAAATGATCCTTATGCACTCTTGGAATTTTAACTTTACAAACCAATTAACCTCTGCTTTACTTTCATGAAAATTGATTTGCCCTTCTCCTTATTCTTATATTTCCTTCTCCTTATTGTTATATTTCAAAATTGCAATTGTGGAAATTACATTACATAATTTGAAATTACCATAAAAACAGGAAGTACAGACGTGTTTGTATGTACTCCTTTCCTATTAATGATTTATTATTCACTTATTTATCATATGAATAATTTAGTCATTATTTCTATTTCAGTAGCTATGATATCTTTGGAAGTTGCTACACAAAAATACAAATTGTAGTTTTTGAGACCTTACCCATGGAAGGCTTCAACCTGAATGCAGTTCATCTTATTGTTTGGAATTTTTCTGCAGGGTCTGAAATACTAAAGAAACCAAATAAGTTATCATCAAATTTGGTTTATTACTGGGAGTAAAAGTCCACCTTTGCAATTTTCAGGAATCCTTTAGGCCTCTCTTGTTCTTTGGAATGTGACATATAGTTGCTGTCTGCAATGGTCTGAATATATTTCTTCCAAAATTTTAGATACTACTAATTGATAGTATTAGAACAAGATGAGGCTTATAAGACGTGAGTAGGCCTTAGAGACTCCTTCTCTCGGGAATGGGGATTAAATGACTTTATTAAAGGGCTCCCTGAAGAAGCTTTTGCTTAGCTTTCTCTCGTGCTTTGGGAGGACTCTCTGTCTTCCTTCCAGGGAATACAACCCTCACCATACAATCAAACCTTCCAGTGCCTTCACTGTAGACTTCTCAGCCTTCAGGAGTATGAGAAGGTAAATTTCTGTTACTTATAAATTACCCAGGCTCAGGCATTTTGTTATAGCAGCATAAACAGACAAAAACAGTATCCATTAACTCTTCAGGAGATGATTTAGAAAATCTTTGCATTCATTGTATTTTGATCCCTGAACCATGCGTGTTTTCTCTATGATAGAAATTGACCCCACGAATTTTCATCTCCAAGGACCAGTTTATTAGAGATTTGTTTGTTAGATCATAAATGCCTTTCTCATAGATCTCACCTTCTTTCCTTGCCCTCCTTCCTCTTATCCTTCCTTCTCAGAGTGCCCCCAGCCCTCCAAATTATTTTGCTTCAGAAAATGAAAAATAAAGTATGTCTCTTAACAACAAGTTTACACAGAGAGCCCCAACTTAAAATGGTTTGCCTGGGTTTTTTCTTAAATTAAAATATAAAAACAGACCCATATAAGCCATTCCATTTTGGTTAATATCACTTCTGTCTGGTATTCAACCAATTGATTGAAATGTTCAGTATTTTATTATCCAAGAAGCTTTCTGCTAGATGGTTTTGCTGAACTGTTGGCTAATGTAAGTGTTCTGAGAACTTTAACTTAGAGGAGGCAAAGTGATGATGTTTGGTGTGTTAGATATAGTAAATGCTGTTAGAATTATATTTTCAACTTCTGCTGGGGTTACTAAAACACAACCCATCAGAACTTGAGAAGCATCTGTGCATCTTCACCTGCCAGATGTGCACCAAAGCAAAATATCACCATCTACCTAACGAACCCATTTTCTCCAAAGGCCATCATAAAAGATAAAGGAACAAGGCAATGAATCTAAAGGCATATTTCTATTATAAATGCAAATAGCATTTTGAATTAGTAAGAACAACCTCTGGGTCCTCAGGAACTTTCTCTTGGGAGCAAGGTCCAGAAAAAAAGAAGTGAATGGACATCAGAAAGGTAGAGGAGAGCCAAAGAAGAAAGCAATAGCCAGACATACCATCCTGACTTCTCTAGCTTTACCAGCTTTTGAAGGGGAACGTTTTTAAAATAAAATCCTTTCCTTCTGATTCTAAAGGAGACAGCTACATACGCAGCGGATGGCTCTGTGGTAGCAGTTTGAGAGGTGACAACAATTAATAGTAATAAAATACACATTTTATGTCAACATCTTGAAAAATAGATGTGTTTTTGGACATTTTAGAATGATTTGGAAGAGTCTACCTATTTCATTTGATTCCCACAGAATGTCTATTCCACAAAAAGATAAAAGCACAGAAATTTTTCTGCTAGTGCTTCTTTCATATAAACCATAAAAATGTGGATCAGGCCTTTACCATTGAAGTGGCAACATCGAACTATTTTATAAAATATGCGTGTCAATCTATTGAAATATAAAGTAATGAACCTGATTTCTCATGCCGTACACAAGAACCCATTTCATTACCTTGTAATCACATCTCACACTATATGAAACCAGAACATAATAAACATTCATAAATCATATTATAGGACCATGACACCTTTCAAATTTGTAATATTTTTTTAACAGATCCAATGGGTATTTTTAGGTATCTTGAAAGTTATTTTTTTAAGCAAAACCAGGGTCTCCAGAAAATATAAAAGGAAAGAAACCTAGACAAGTTTAAATAGTTGCTTCTATTCTAGGAATTTCAAAAGCTGCTTTTTAAATTCAATAATCACACAATGTTGTTTTCCAAGAAATTAACTGAAACAACCAATTAGAGACAATATTTTTATAATAGTAACTAACAAGCAGCTTGGTTTACTTTTATTGTAGGTCCAGTATTGGTAGTTCGTTGAATATTTTTATTTTTGTTAAAAAAAAAAGAGGATTAAAATTTGGTCCCTATTCAAAGGCATTCCTCTGATATGTTTGGGTTCCTCAGGGAAGGATAAATTCCTCAAGTGCTCATCAGCTTACTGCCTTTTGTTTACAAGGCTCAGTTATCATAAGTGTGAATGTGTCTATTGAGGTTTTGAAATGGACCATAAACCTAAAAGCCATGGATGCTCAGTCAACACAGGTGATTTTAATTGAAAAGAAAAAGAAAACCTCAATCCATCACAGTTTCTTTCTTTCAAAAATGAGAAGCATAAAAATTGGAGAGAACAATGTTAATCATTCCTTCTTTTAAAGTACAACTGATAACTGTAAGAATATTGAATGGGTAGGGTGGGAGTGGGGGACAGTAAAGTTTTACATCTTACGGGAACCAAACACCAAATTGGCTCTTCTGATCTCTCAGAAGTGTCGCTTTCAGGGGTGACAAGGAATGACCTATTTTTGTGAGTTGTACAGCCTCAGTACCTCCTAACAAGTCTCCAAAAGAGACCTAATATGCTAGCACTGGGCAGCCACCCAGTGCAGATTTCTTCAAGGAAATGCTAGGAAATTTTAAAACCCTCTGTTCTGGTCACAGTCCTGATTCCTGGGTATAAAAGCCCATAGCTCTGGTGAACCTTCTTTTACAATTAGATTCAAGAAAGGAAATGAGCTGCTTTTAGGATTGCATCAAAATGCATTCCTACTGGTTTGCTAAACACGAATGGCTAGAAAAGGAATTAAGTCAAAATACTCAGATTTGTTGTTTTTGTTGTTGTTGCAGAGCTTTGGGCATTTATATTCTTATGACACCAAGATTGGTCAAGAAGAAAAAAAATCTTGTGATAAAGCAGCAATAAAGAAACCTCAGATGTGGTTTACCCAAATAGGAAATGATAAATCAGCCACCTGCATGCCAAGCTCTTTGAATTTCCTTGCTAACCCCAAACCAGAATATACTACTTGTCACATGCTTCGCATAAAATCCTCTGAAAAGAGAATTCATTAGTCAGAGAGAGTTCACAACATAATGAAGCAGACATTTATTGCTCAAATGATTGCTGACCTGGCTTTTTAGTTATTTTGATTCACATTAAGATACCCCAAGCTTCTGGCTTCAAACACATATTGAGTTTAGTAAAGTAATGCACACTAGTGCCCTGTGCTTCCAGAGGTCAAGAGCAGAGTATCCTCAAACCCTACCATACATCTGGGAAGGCAAACAGAAATGGGGGAAAAGGTCTTTGGACCGTGGGGAAAACAACTGGCACAACAATGAAACAATTTCTTCTCGAGGAAGGAAGAAGTTGTGGCCATAGGCATATTGAATCCCAGCTCTCTAATTCACAAACCATCTGAGTTACTTCATCAAGCAAACACTAATATATTATTATTAATAATAATAATTACTGTGCACCTTTTAAGGTTTCTATGAAGATTTAGTATCTAATACAAATAAACATCTACCTTAAAGAGAAAATACAATGGCAGCTATTATAATTATTCTTTTGAAGACTCTAGGGTCCTCTTTCATTCTTTCCTTCAGATGATAGAATATTAATTAAGGGAAAAGATTAAAAGCCTAAAGAATGTTGCATACATGAAAAGTGTCAGCTGGAAGAAACTAAGCAGCCAGAAGAACAATCCAGTGTTGAGAACTCAGCCCCATTATAGACAAAACTTGTTCACTTATTACTACCCCTAAAGGAATCAGGTATTCTAGTGCAAACTTAATGTGTACAATTATGGCAGCAAATTATCAAAGAAAGATTAGTATAGGCTGTACAAGAAGAAAACAAGCAATATATTCTTTAATTATGTCTGTAAAAGCTTTTCAAATTAAAAAAAAAAAACAACTCTTGGACTTGGGAGTGTAACAGAGATAAAGTGCATACTTGGCATGCTCAATCAAGCCTCGGGTCCAACCCCTAGTCCCAAAGAGAAAAATAGCCTGATTGTTTTAATTTTTTTCATTTAAATACTATTTTTTTTGGAGAGAAGAGATAAATCTCAAATTTAACCTATACTAAAATATGGTTCAAGGTGGAAGAGATATCTTTTATTTTTTTTTGTATGCCTGTCTTTTCAACCAAGTGAATTTATTACCTATTCCTGAAACAAAATCAATGACCTCTTTGCTCCTTAAGCTAGTGATCTGAACAAGGTGACCAACAATGGGAATACTGAGTGGGAACAATTCCTTACCAAGTCTGCTATTATACCAAGTAAGGTAGGTGCTTTCTGCTGTGGCCCCAACGGAAGCAGGTGAGTGCACTCACCCTGTGAACATGGACAAGAGGAGCCCCATCAGACTCTGTTTAAGAAAAAAAGCTATTTGGTCCAAGATGCATTTTTTACTATTCTGTTGTTGCCTTCTAAAACCAGATGGAAACTGTTTTCCTGAGTTATCATACCAGTCTACCTATAATGTGTGTATGCATTGCAAAAAAGTTACTGAAGAATAATTAGCAAATATTCTTTTCTAAAGTATGTGTTTTGTGAAATAATTGCTCCATAAAAGCATCTGCTAGAAGGTTTCACAATCAGAAGTTTGCACAAAACCCGGAGTCATTATTATACTTGCCTATTCCCGAGGCACAGGAGCAGCTCCTAACTCCTTTTTGTTTTTGGTGCCAGTAGCAGGGCTAGAACTCAGGCCTTCAGTATTTCCTAACTTCTTTGAGTTAAACAACAAAAAGCAATTTTGCTTTTAAGCTGAGTACCTGTAAATGATCCATAGAAAATCATATTCCAAATCTTGGTTTAGAGGCACTAGGTAGTTCCTGTTAACTTCACCATGTTTTACTGTCATGTCATGTTTTACCAAATATAATCCTTGAGCCTGAGTAGTATACAGGTTTTTGTTTTGTTTTGTTTCGACACAATAACATATTTTTCACTGTATTTCTAATTTAGCAAAAGCAGTGACTATAGACTTTAGGCTATTAAATTTGTCTATCCATTTCTTGTTATGCCTTGGTTTGGATATTGTTTGATGGTCCCCAAAGTAGAGAAATTGGGAAGTGATGGAAACAAGAAAGGTGGGACCTTCTGGGAGTTCATGGACACGGGTCCTGGGCCCCCAAACAGATTAAACTAGTTTCTGTATGGCCCCTTGGTAGGCCTTATGTGTGTGTCAGTGGTTATAGAGGAAGCAAGCCTGATTGCAGTGAAACATATGATCACAATGGACACACGAATAAAGATTAAAAAAACAGATGGGGGCAGACAAGCTTGGCCTCTCCCCTTGTCTCTGTTCTCTGGTCCCAGATGTGGTGTTTCCTTACACATAAGCTTTGCCATCTGCCATAGGGCTTCTTCTAAGCCTACACTGTGGTATTAAAACTAAGTTAACCTCTTTATAAAGTTAGCCTGTGTCAGGTATTTTATTACAATGATGAAAAGTAGACCAAAATATCATATTGTCAAAAAATTACTATTACAGCAAAGTAATATAATTCTAGTATGAATTTTCTATGGTACATTCTGGTAAATTAATATAATTTTGATATGTTTTTATAATTGGTATATCCTCAACACACAGAAAACTTTCTAACATGAAGTAGGTAATTGATATATATTTACTGGGTGACTGAGAGTATGAATAGATGTTAATCTACTTAATAATATTAAAAAAAACATAAGACTCAAGTAGGCCAACCACACCACAGATATACTAAACCACCTTTCTTTTCCTTTCTTTTTTTTCTGTTATTCCAAATGTATTCCCAGACTTCTGCTATCTCAAAGGAATAGCACTATAAAACCTGTCCTTGCTATATAGATATTTTTGAAAGGAATAACTATTGTTTAATAAACTCTGATCATTAGAAAGTCACATATGTTATACTTACTGAGCAATGTTAAATACCTTTACTTTCTTCCAGCTACACCACAATTTGCAGCACCATAAAATGGACCTGGTTTGGGGTGTGTCAGTATAAAAAACCATGTGGTCTGTCAAAGTTGAAATCATGTCAAAGTCAGACAGTGTTCAAGCAGCTTAGCATATATCACATAATGACAGACTAAGGGTTGGTGAGTCACCCAGGAAAATATTATCCAAGTTCTTCTGCCCCCAATCATGCTTGGTAAATTAATTATATGATACTTTCATTCAACCATTTGTTAAATATTTACTTATTGTCTACTATGTTCCCTATGAAATGCATGGTGGGGTTTTATTGTTGTTTGTTTTTGTTTTTGCCAGTGCTGTGGCTTGAACTGATGGCCTAGGCACTATCCCTGAGTTTCTTTTGCTCAAGGATAGCACACTATCACTTGAGCCACAGCGCCACTTCTGGCTTTTTCTGTTTATGTGGTACTGAGGAATCAAACTCAGGGCTTCATGCACGCTAGGCAAAAACTGTACTATGAAGCCACATTCCCAGCCCAGGATTGCATATATTAAATCATTTCACATTGGCTTCCAAATGACAACAACAAAATTTGGTGAGTTGTTATGGAGAATTGTGCAGAGGTTTTACATGGTACTACCTTCAGTTCCCAAACAACTTTCTGAGATAGCTGTTCTTCTTTTCACATATTAACAACCGAAGACACAAAGGTACAAGGGATGATCAGTCTGCTTAGGCCATGCAGCTTAGGGAAATATGACAGAATTTTGAATGAAAGTTGGTTCACTCTTGAATCCACATTTTAATCCTCAAACAAAAATGGATCAGCCCTCCCTAGAACTAAGCAGCAACATGTTTGCATATGGAAGCTACAATTTCTTGGGCACCTTCCTTTAAATATATTTAGTATTGTACCTAAATGAAACAATAGACAACAGGAATCAGAAGCATAAGTCTGAGCTGGGAATGTAAACACTTAGAAAAGGCCAGGCAGCTAAGTAAGAGTACTTGAGGCTACTAAGTGAAATCCATTACAATTGCCTCAGATTAAAATGAGAATACAGTGGCAAGAAAAGCTGTTTAGCAATCTCAAAGTATTATTGTTTCCTTTATATTTCCTAAGGGATAAAAGTCTGAAGGGGGGTGGAAATAATGATCATTAAGATTATGTCATTATGTCTGTGTTATGTATTGTGCTCTTTTTCTGGAAGATACTGGTGATTGCCCTATGATTACATATTTAAAGGATACAGTGTCAACTTATATGTATAAAGACTTCAGTTCTCTGAAATGCTTCATTAATCATCAAGCATAGTCACAATCTTAGCTCATCACTATGCTCGTTAGATTCCAGATGACCTACAAATTTAAGAGGTCTTACCAGTTGAAATCATTTGTCTGGCCAATGTTAGCACCATTCCAAACTCAAAGTTCTGACTTTTTCTGCCTCTTCCATTATTTCATACGATAGTCCAAACTTCTTTGGACCTAAACTATTAAGCCTGTAGACTCACAATGTATAATGCTAATATAATGAAGGCGACACACCACGTTATCAGGTTTGTTATTTGCTGACTACGTTATTTCCTGGTGAATAGTTAGTGTATTCAACAGTCTCTCTTCATCCTAATCGCCTTAGAGGATCTGTGATATCTAAAGTTCAGTGCTGTAGTTATCATGCTTTTGTAGATGAGATAGCAGAGCATTTGGAGATGAGAAAGAGGATCTAAAGAAATAATATTTAGGGACTGGGAATGTGGTTTCGTGGTAGAGTGCTTGCCTAGAATGCATGAAGCCCTGGGTTTGATTCCTCAGTACCACATACACAGAAAAGGCCAGAAGAGGTACTGTGGCTCAAGTGGTAGAGTGCTATCCTTGAGCAAAAGAAGCTCAGGGACAGCGCCCAGGCCCTGAGTTCAAAGAGGAAGAAAGGAAGGGAGAGGCGAGGGAGGAAGGGAGGAAGGAAGAGAAGGAGGCAGGGAGGGAGGAATGATATTTAATATATTATTACCTGAACAGGTATAAAACTCAACAGTTGGAAGTGGCACTGTAGCTCAAGTGGTAGAGTGCTCACCTTGAGCTGAAGAGCTGAGGGACCGTGCGCAGGCCCAGAGTTCAAGCCCCACCACCACCGCCACTACCACTACCACCACCAACAAACTCAACAGTTTTCAAATGGCCATGGTATTCTAACAGGATTTGATAATACCTGCTTCCCTTCTACCCCATGTCCAGCTTCTTTAACAGTAAAAGAATAATAATAATAACTGGTATTAGAATATATAGGATGTCATCAAAAAATAGGAACAATCATTTTCCAGCACTAAACCTTGACATAAAAACTTTCAGATACCCAGGTGCCGGTGGCTCATGCCTGTAATCCTAGCTACTCAGGAGGCTGAGATGTGAGGATTGCGGTTCAAAGCCAACTCAGTCAGGAAAGTCCATGAGACTCATATGTCCATCAGAAAACCAGAAGTGACCCTGTGGCTTAAGTGGTAGAGTATTCACCTGGGGATGAAAGCTTAGGGACAGCGCCTAGGCCCAGAGTTCAAGCCCCATGACCAACGACAACAACAAAAAAAACTTTTCTGATAATGTTATACTTGAGCCAATGCAATGGATGAAAGCAGTGTACAACTTAAGGCCACTTTACCACTTGACCTGCTATATCCATTTGGGACATGTTTACACAACATAAAAGAAATATTACGTCAATTAGAATTGCATAGATATTTTAATATGAGTGTAAGAAATGGAAATGTATGAATTTACTCTCTTTTGTTTAACAATATCTGAAGGTGTATCCAACAAGGTATTGAGGAGAGAAAGAGAGAACAAATATGGCCTTTATCCCTAAATCTAACAGGGGAAGAGACTGAGAAGTAACTTAAAGCAAGAATGCTATAGCTGTGGTGACACTATGGGTGCCTAAGATGGGAAGAGTTCATTCATTCCTGCTTGCCAGCTGTCAG
Source organism: Dipodomys ordii (assembly GCF_000151885.1). Lineage (NCBI taxonomy): Eukaryota > Metazoa > Chordata > Mammalia > Rodentia > Heteromyidae > Dipodomys > Dipodomys ordii. The sequence continues at coordinate 5,628,638 of NW_012267217.1, forward strand.
GAAAAGGCATAATGACAGGCCAGTTGCAAAGTAACGGGTGAGTGGCCATTATAACTGCTCTGCATCAGCTATTGTGATAAGAACTATATGAAGTGGAGTCCAATAATACAATTATTCAGAGTATTGAACACAGAGTTCTTCTTTCAAGAAGTTTATAATCTGGTTTAGGCAACTGTAATGTATTTCATTTAAAATTTAGCAGTCTCAAATCAATTAACTTAGCTGCATGGCCTCTTGGTATGACATGATAACATGAGTATCTAAGCAAAGAGATAGAGAGACAAGAGAGAGAATATGTATATGCGTATCTTGCACAGGATATCTATGACAAGATATAGAGAGAGAAGGAGGTGGGGGTAGTGTAGTCGTGGAGATGGGAGGGCAGGGATGGTAAGGGAAAAACAAAGGAGGAGGCGACAATGTTTGATAAGAAATGTACTCATTACCTTGCTCATGTAATTGTCACCCCTCTGTACCATATTTTCACAATAAAAAAACTTAGTAATAAAAATTTTAAAAAAGACAGATTGGTGGTTGCAAAGAAAAAAAGATATGTATAGAGAGAAAAAGACACATGCATAACGCATGCGTATATGTGAGCAGAGAAGACGCAAGTGCTAAATGAGGGTAGCATCAGAGTGGAGCTTGAAGGAGAGAGCAGCATGGAGTCAGCTGATGCAGTAGAGATACCTGGCAATGGAGAAACTTCAGTAGAACTAGCATGTGTGAATTTTCAGAGAGAATGGCAAGAAAAAGGCATGGGCATAGAAATGTATTCAGTAGGCCATTACAGGCATAAAAAAATATAGAAAATCTAGAACGATGTAACTTCATAAGGAAAATGTGTTATACACAGAAATTTAAGGTTCAGAGGTAACACAGGCTTTCATGCTCTTGATCTAAAGGTCTTGGGTCCATGCCTTAAGACTAGCTTAGCTCCTTCTTCTTCTGTCTCTTTCCGTGTTTTTCTCAAAGTAATACAAATTATTGCAGGTCAAAATTAAGTCACAGCATTCCAGGCATAACACCTGAGATTCACCCTAATGAATGGAGTGATACTTTTATAGATGGTGCTGATTAAATTCTTTCTGGAGGAATCATCTTCAAAGGTAATCCAGATAGAAAGAAGGGAGTATTAGAACGGATTCCAGGGTAGGCAGTCAAGGCCTGGAAACTATAGTTTATTCACAGGATGCTCCCCGGCCTTCAAGGCACAATGACTCTTTATATTGTCATAGCCAAGGGCCATGTTCACATTTAGCCCAACTCTCTGCACTGTCCAGTTCTTCCAGTAGAGTATGAATTTTGTGAGGGCAGGGACTGTGTCCCTTCACCTTCTTATTCACTGTATCAAGAAAAATGTCACATAGGAGATACTCAAATCAGCATCAGCACTCTTGGACACTCTGATATCCAGTGAACTTCGACAAGATTGTGGTAGGCACTAAAGAAAGGACAGAAGTCAAGAGACCACTAAACATGTGAGGCTTATGTTGAAAATAGTTTAGGCAATGGAGCATTGTCCAAAGCATATTATAAGAAAATCTAGTCTCAGGCTGGGAAGGTGGCTCAGTGGAAGAGTGAGTGCTTGCCTTGCATGCATGAGGCCCTGGGTTCGATTCCTCAGCACCATATAAGCAGAAAAAAAAGCCAGAAGTGGCTCAAGTGGTAGAGCGTTCACCTTGAGCTGAAGAGCTGAGGGACAGCCCCCAGGCCCAGAGTTCAGACCCCATGACCGACAAAAAAAAAAAAAAAGCAAGCAAGAAAGAAAGAGAAAGAAAGAAGGGCTAGTCTCGCATGAGGACTCTAGAAAAAAAGGATCCATATTCAAAACAGTTTAGAAAAGATGACATTCAATGTCCCCCATAAGATACCCCCAAGGAGGTATGTATGTCTTGTTATTAAGAAATTATGTATCTACTATATGATACAGAGAGAAAAGTGTTTAATCAAGAGGGTCTCAAATTTGTTTGATATATTCCCATTCCTTATAGGATGTTTATTATATTGTGTGGAAGCAATGCTTTTGCTTTTCTGAGATGTGCCACCTACTCTAATCTGAGAAGGCCAAGAACAGTTCACTTCTGTGTGTTCTTCATAGCAAATGGGATTGGCTCTTCTTTCTTGTGAATATTATGCATAGAAGTTGGAGAGAGTATCAGTCTTCCTGTAGTAGCTAGCAAAGACATGACCTCTCAGCCACTCTTCTTTCTGTTGCAAAAGCAACAGAAAGGACATAAATCCTGGTGCCTCTTGGCATTCATGGCAAACTGGGACAGACCACCAGACTTGTGTTAGTGGACATTTGAACTGGGTCTTCTAAGTCATAGAAAATCAAATACCTCTGCAATAAGCAACTCTAGTTTTATATGTGTGGCTTTAAAATAAATTCCTTGTTAAGGATATCAAAAGTAAGAACTAATTAAAGGAAAGGAAATGATTTCCAACTTAATTGTTCCTCCCTAAAATAATGAATTCATATCCTAGCTTTTACCAAGGAAAAAAAATTAAATACAGACAAGAACAGAAGGAATAGTATGAAATACCTTGTACTCATTAGTAACCAATTCTGACATTTGTCACCTTGTTCTCATCTGTACCTTCTAACATTTCCATTTGTTTTCTGGCCTTTTATAGCACAGGTTGCAAGACCAGAAAACAAACAAATCGTATGCCAATTCAACTGTGAAGTCTTCACTATTCTTCTCTAACTGACAGGCATATATATATAACATGTCTACACATACCAAATATCAAAGTTAACATAATTAACAGCAATTCCTTAATATTGCCTAACAGTTAACTTCATATTCAGAATTTCAAGATTATCTTCATACTTTTATACAGTTGTAGAGTCAATTAAAATCAAGATCAAAGCTCTCATATTTTATTATTTTTCTTGTATCTGTCTCAATTTTTAGCCTTCATTACCTATTTTCCTTTTTTATTTATTTTATACACATGTTTTCTTTTTTTTTAATTTTATTTTATTTTATTTGTGAACATACTGTACAGAGGGGTTACAATTGCATGGGCAGGATAATGCGTACATTTCTTACCAAGCCACATGTTTTCTTTTGTGATAGATATGTTTAAAGATTTTTTTCAGACTCTCTTGTCTTAATATAATCAAGAGAAATATAATAATCAAATATATATTCATACAGAGTACACAAAATATCAAATGAACTTAATGTTTCAACCTTTGCCTCATAAAAGTCATGTTTAGTCTTCTGCTATTTCTTGTAGGAAGAAAATAGCAATAACTTTAGGAAGGCTAGTTCCTTAACAATAATTATGTTTTATAGCTAAATGTATGCGTCTATATAATTTATAATTCATATGAATGGGACAGTACTCCAACTCAGCCATAATTCCCAGGCATGACAATGACTGTTTGTTTTTCATTACTTGAGTTTGTACTTGGTCTTCCCATTGGAGCTACACCAACAGCATTGGTTCATAAATAAGGTCTCACTAACTTTACCAGAACAATTAATAATTCTCCTGTCTCTACTTTCTGAGTAGCTATATTATAGGCATATATTAGTGTCCACACCCGGTGTCCATGGCCTTTCTTGATTAAAAGATTTAAAATGTAATTACGCTAACTTGATATGTTCTCCTCAAAACATTTTCCTATATTCAACTAAGTTTCTGAAGTATTTCTATATTCTTTTTATTTTATTAAACAGATGCATGTTTTATATTAATGGACTATCATGTGATGGTGTAACAACTGCTTTTAAACTATTAGAGTTTAGAAGACAATACCCATACGTGCTTCATCTGATATATACTGTGACTGCAAAGAAATTTACAAAGCAAAACATGATGATTTTTAGATGACTTCTTGTGGGTTTTGCTGGTTAGTATCCTATCAGAAAAGCTACATGCTAAATGAGTCTTTTCATTGGCAAAGGCAGTAATTTCTAAGACTTTATTTCAAAGAGATGAGGGAAGAAAAATAAATTGTGAAGAGAATGAGTAACACAACCTTTCAATTGCAGGTATTTCAATTGATTAACTGTCAGACCAAGCATTTCCCTAAATTCAGCAAACCAACTCAATCTGTCTCTTGATATATTCTTTGCAATTTGTTAAGGCCTTTTGTCCAATCAAGAACACTAAACACAAACTATTAGTTCAGGTTTGATTTATAGGCTAGAATTCTCTGCTATAGAAAAAAAGTCTGTACATTGCATAACTCTATAACCCAGTTATTCAAGACTCTTGTAACAGCCAAAAATGTGCTAGAAACTCTCAAATAAGCATGCAAATGATATGTGATAAGAGCTGTATCATTTTTCCCCCATATTCATTGCAACCATAATACCTCTCCATGTCCAGAATTTGGTAGCTCTCCTGTAAACCGCTCCTTTCCAACATGAGTAAGAAACGTGCAATGTCTTTTTCCTGTTAAGTACAGGTTAGTTATGTAATCATTCAACATTGCCAGGTGCTGATTTGGGAGCCTGTTTGGAAAGAACAGAATGTACATTTGTAATCTCATTTCTTAGCACATATTAAAGTAATTTTGAGTTAAAAACTATTCACTCATGGCAACAACAAGAATAAAATTTTTAGATTTCGGCCACATGGGATATGCTATTTTCCAGTGTTGATTTTGACAAAGTAACTTAGTATCTTCTGTAGCCGAAAAACTAGGATTCAACCAGCTGGCAGAAGGACCATTGAATTAATATGTCTTAAAATGGTGGTCAGGGAGAAGTTAAATTATTGACCAAATGAGTAACAATCTTTCCCTTGACATGTAGCCTAATTTTTCAGTACATCTCCAGGCAAGATAGTGCAGAAGCATTCACTTAAATCGTTTCATTTCAACATTTTTTGTTTCATACTAAAAAGGGCATGGGTAAGATGTAATATGCTCTAAAAGAGTAATAATAACTTCCTTGATATGATACCATGTCTCCTGCAGGACAGAGGCAATCAATAATGGTGTGTGTGTGTGTGTGTGTGTGTGTGTGTGTGTGTCTGTCTGTCTGTCTGTCTGTCCATGTTATCTACAATGTGGCTCTATCCATCTGCTTATGGGCAGGTTTCTTGTCCTATACAGCTGTCCAACAGGCTTAGCTACCTATATGAGACTCTGTTCCTTCTTTCTTTTGTGTAACAAAAGGTTGTGGATCTTGGGAGCTAAAGCCTCTGGCGAGAAGAATATATATGATGGGCCAAATGGTCCAGGCTAGAAGAGTTGGTTTGGGCCACATCCAAAGGAAGAAAATATAAAAGATCTACAGACAGCTGGGCACCAGTGACTCATGCCTGTAATCCTAGCTACTCAGGAGGCTGAGATGTGAGGATCACGTTTCAAAGCCAGCCCAGGCAGAAAATTCTGTGAGACTCTTATCTCCAATTAACCACTAGAAAACCAGAAGTGGTGCTATGGATCAAGCGGTGGAACTCTCACCTTGAGCTGAAGAGTGCAGGGTTAGCACCCAAGCCCAGAGTTCAAGCCCCACGACCGACCAAAAAAAAAAAATCTACAGACATTTGTTGTATATATAGTAGACACTACAGATGCAATAAATACTCAGTGACCAGCAACTAATTGTGCAAAATAGCTTAATCACAGGTTGGGTGATAAGGTAGAAGAGAGAGGCAGACAGACACAGATACATAGATAGATATATGGATAGACAGATTTTTTGTGTGTGTGTGCCAGAATTGGGTCTTAAACTCAGGGTCTTGGGATTGTTCCTAAGCTTCTTTTTATCAAGGATAGCACTCTATCACTTAAGCAACAGCTCTTCTTCTGGATTTTTTTAGTAGTTTATTAGAGATAAGATGAGACTCTCCTGTGTGGGTTGGCTTTGAACCACAATGCTCAGATCTCAGCCTCTTGAGTAGTAAAGATTACAGGTATGAACAACGAGTTCCCAGCAAAGGTTACATTTTTTAAAGCAAAAAGAAAACATCAGTTTATTAAATGTACATAAAGTTATAGATGGGGCAAACATGAGACTCCAGTATTTCTGGGAAATCAGTTACTAGCAAAACAAAGTTTTGCTGGAGGACTCTGGGACTGGGAAGGATCACAGAGGTATAAACTCAATTTCAGCCTATAGATTGGGACATTTGGAAACAGGAAAAGTTTATCCTTAAGACTTAAGGAGAGGAGTTAGCCTCTATTCATAAATGAAATATACTTTTAATCATATGTTAATTGTACAAAGGGGTATTATGTTCCCATGACTACATATGGTATGCTTTGATCATATTCAAATCCTCTATTAATTCTTTTCTTATACTCCTTCCTTCACCTACTTAAAAAAAAAGCAACAATATTTAGTGGGTTTCTTGTGACGTTTTCTGATATGAATATACTCTCACCCTCATCAGCTTCCCCTCCCCCCATCCCCTCGTGCTTGTCCACTCTAAGAATTGACCCACTTTTGTGTCCTTGCCCTTTGCTAATTTTTAGGCCTAATTATGGGCGAAAAATAGTCTGTATGTGGCTTATTGTATTTAACATGAGGCTCTCCAGTTCTATCCATTTTTAACATTTTTTTGTTGGGAAGTTACTTTTCCTTTATAAGATCCATGATTCCCTGAAATTTCATATCAGTATGAACCCTGTGTTTATGTGAGCACTACAACGACACCCTAGGAAAAAGCTTGGTATTTCTGCTAGAGAGATGATCAGACATTAGGATGTGTCACTTCCTGTTGCTACTGATATACGACAGACACAGTTGAATGTTGTCTCTGAGCCTTTCTTCCTTTAAGACAATGCTGAATGTCCCCCACCCCCCAACCAGGCATACTTGCTTCCAGGAACAGTCTGATAATGCATTAACCCACTGAGCTGAGCTGTCCATCAGTCTTCCCACTTTCGTCCTCATAAAATATGCACCCAACCTGGTGTCCATGAAACAAAACAAACTATTGGTAAAAATGACAGGACTGAAAGACAATTTCAGGAGGAACTGACTATACTGTAGAATGCTTTACCAATTCTAGACCACCTGATACTAGACTCTTTGTTTAATGTGAGAAAACCCAAGTCCTCAGGTAGTTAAGACTTTAAAAGTTATATTACAAATACAATCCCCAAGCATATTTCATTCATTAAAATAATGTATTACCTATTTAAGCTCATTAAAATTTGATGATGTAAAATTCTCTGGTATAGGAATTACTTACAAAGACAAAGTGAATTGCCTAGTGACTAATGTTTTGGTTATCTTGAGTTTTTTTCTCTCCCCTTTAAATCACAAATGTAATTTCCCACCACCAATAATCAGCCTTTCTGGACTCTCTTTTTCACCCATCTCAGCATGGCCTTCAGTCTGCCTTTCTTCATTTGTCTGTTTCAAAAGCTTCCTGATTATTCTTTCTCCTTTAATTTCATTCACTAATTTATGCACTTAATGACTGTTTACTGAATGTCAAGCACAAGAGAAGTTTCCGGGGGAAGAATCATGATGTAGATACATATATGTATCTTTAAACAGCATGGCATTTTTCCACTTAGCCCCACCAGTGATCCTTTCTGAAGTATAAATATGATCTTTTCATTTCTTATTTAAAATCCTAACGTGCCTTCTAAGGATCTTTATGTACAGCAAAAAGCTTTAAATTTCATTGAAGTTCTTTAAGAGCTTTGCAATATGCCAGATCTCCAGACTCATCCTGGCACTTTCCATCACCTTCTGCTTTCATGTTCTCTATTTTCAAGTTCACTGAACTGCTAGAAAGTAATGTATATAAAGTGTCTCATGCAGGAGTAGGCAAAAAATAGGAACTTATTTGTGGCTCGCCTTCCTCAGGCATACCGTCAACTTCCATACCCTCTGGCTTTGCAGATAACATTGCCTGAATTTCGTGGATTACCTGCCCTCTCGGAAGACCTTCTAGGCTCAATTTCAGTAGTGTGAGCTCAAGATGTCTCTGACAATGTAGGCACCTAGTTTTTATATTTTTATTCCTTACTCCAATATCCCACAACAGAAGTTACAAAATGGTTGGAAAGAATTACTCCTAACTACACTTAGTTCATGTCAGATCATGCAGGGCTTGGAATAGTTGATTACCAATAATAATGTACTGTTTGAGAGAGATCAAAGAGAATCCTTTAGACCTAGCTATGATGGGCTGCACAGCAGATAGCTGATTCACAGAAACCCAAAGGTGCTACAATGGTTAGGGATAATGGAAGACCTAGTTTACTATTTATTAAGCTCGTAGTGTGTACATACAGATGAAGTGGCTCAAAGAGTACTCAGATTGATATAAAGTGGATGTTTTCCTGGGAAAAACGAATAGTGTAAGTATAATGAGACAAGTGAATTAAGATGACAGATAAGAAAATAAGTCATTGGGCACCTTGAGTTTAGATGACATGAGGAAGGAAATGGAAACTCACAGAGAAGAACAAAAGTGGGAGAAAAATCAAGTGATTAAGCACCTACTAAATGTCTTTATGAGCAAAAGAGTATGTGTGGTGGATGTAGGGTGAGGAAATACTAGGAGAACAGAGATCATGATTAGGAATGGAAAATCTGAGTTGAAGGTTCTAGCATCAAAGACATCCCTGGGGAAGAAAATGTCCATCGAGCAGCCACAGTCTGGGGTGTGGTAATGATGATCAGGCTAGAATGTTGAATGTTTGTCCCCATGGACAGATGAGTATTCCTGAGGGATGGCTAGACTTGGATAAGGTGAAAGAATATGAGGCAAATGAAATCCATGTGTTTACAGATGATTGTGTATGAGGAATCATAGACAATAGTAGAGCTGAGTACTGTAACCATGGCCTGTATAGTGATGGAAGAATAACCTTGTGGAAGAAATGCTGGGTATCCCCTCCTCATCCATCTCACTCATACATACATGCACAAAAGTCTCCCTGTAAACACAGAGAATGTTTAGTTTTAGTTGGAATGACTAAAGGAAATGGTAATGGGGGTTGGGGCAGGGAGAAGACAGGTTTAATTTCAAGAAGCTGTGTTGGACCTTCAATGAAGATAATGGGGCTTTTCTTCATCATGAAGTAAGCTTTCATGAAGATGTAAATATTGCAAAAGATTTGAATGAGACGAGGCTGACTAGAGGAGAGGAAAATACAGAACGACATTGGCACAAGAATATGAGGAGAATAAACAGCCAGAAGAATTTTCTTCTTGGCATCGATGATGGGTGGTGAGGCATAGGGAAATTCACTGGCATAGGAATAGTAAGGAAACTCTGGTGCCGAGAGCTTATAGGCTGGTTCAGCTGGAGCTGAGAGTGTGTTGGACAGAGTGTCAACCTTTTATGGCCTTTACTCTGAGCTTCTAAATAAACATGATTGAGAAATTGTTTTGGTGCCTATAACAAAATTCAAGCCCAGTTGAGTTGGAGTTAACATTGTACAGAGTCTCCAGATACCTAATAGATACCTCTTATCGAGAGAATGATATTTCTCTTAAATACCATGGCCTTAATGGGGTCTCATCTGAAGGATACTCTTGGCAGTATTAATCTGAGATGAGATCAAATCAAAGGATATTTTCACTCTCAAAGACAGAAAATGGTCAGAAAATCAACTGAACGTGAGTAGTATAGACACATATCTGTTGAACAGATTAACAATTCAACCTCAAGTTGAATAGCAAGTTCTAAACTTGCATTAGAAAACAGCTCATTTTCAAATTCCTGAAAGGAACAGACTCTCCTCTGAGTTATTTCTTTAGTTGGATGAGTTCCCCCCATGTGAGGCGCTGGAGTTCAACATGAATGCCAGAGCCTCACCTCTAGTTTCCCTTGAGGGCTAGGGATGCAGGCTTGGTCAATGAGGTTGAAGTCTGGAATATGCAATAGCAAAGAAACTCCTTGTGACAGGGATTATGGAAGCCAGAATTAATAGCCCAGTACAGGACAGGTAACCACGGCAGTGGTAGCACCCAGCGTTCTTTGCTGGCGGTATCAGCAGGAGAGCTTTGCAGGTATTGCTTTGCCAGTGGGAGAAACCCAGTGCCTAAGACTTGTGCCATTTCCCCTGACTACACAGCCTCTATACAAGAGCTACCCACTATCCTTTTTGTAACCTCATTTCTTCTTAAATCAGATTTAGTTTCCTAACCTATCACCCATGCAGGAAAGGTTGGCACTATCCTCAACAGGGAAGGCAGAAAACAACAGAAACAACAATGAGAAAGTAGGTAAATGACAGAGGTTTAAAAGATAAGAGTGAGGAATCTTGCTGGGACAGTAGGATTCCTTTTGTTAAGTAGTGAAGTAATTAAGTCATCTGTTGCTCTTAAACACTGACCTTGTACTCTCTGAAGCATCAGCCTTAAGGGAAATGGTAAGAACTTCTATGGAGGCTTTCTAGGAGGGTCCATGGAAAAGAGATAGATGAGGACAGAAGGAGGGCTATCTTAAAGAGGAAATCTGTAGATTAGCAATAACTGATCTGTTTGAGCCAGAAGACAAGCTTAATCTTCCAGGCCCGTCTTAGGCAATTTTTATAAAGTTGTTTATGTCTGAAAAAGAGAAAAACCCAGCTGGAATAGATTGGATTATGGGTATTGCCTTCCCACCCAAAGTTATTGTTTTAAATTGCCTCAGGGCAGAGGTCATTAATCTGAGGTCTATGAGGACCAACATCATGTTGAAGTCACTGGCATGAAGTCAAGAATTCTCAGACCCAGAGTCTATTTCTAGAAAAGATCATTGGCTGTGTTATTAGCCATGGAATTGACTAGAAACACCTGAAGCCTGCTGAGTTCTTACAGGAATTGTATTACCAAAGAAAGCCCAAGGTTAACAAATAATGGCTTGTGACCACTTGGACATGAAGGCAATTCCCCAAGCTCTTAAATTTTCACCAACAGGTAATAAACTACTAAAGTTCTATAGCCCTGGAAAACTCATTTTCTCCAATGTTGATCTCAGATGTTTTACCATAAATAAGAATTCTATTGGTCTGGGTACAGTAACTGCCTTAACAAATAGACCCAGTATTTAATTGTGTCAAATATAGGAGGAGTTTATTTTTTAATCATATAATAGAACCAAGCCACTTTGAAGTCAGGAGGTACAGTTTTCATCCATACAGTAATTCAGGGATCCAAGGGAAAAAAAGATTCTAATAAATTTTGTACGTGTGTGTGTGTGTGTGTGTATGTGTGTGAGAGAGAGAGAGAGAGAGAGAGAGAAAGAGAGAGAGAGAGAGAAAGAGACAGGGAGAGAGTATCTTGGAGCTTTAACTCTGGGCCTGGGCACTCTCCCTGAGCTTTTTTGCTCAAGACTAGCACTTTACCACTTAATACACAGTACCACTTCCAGATTTGGTGGGAGGAGGGGTAGTTTAGAGATAAGAGTCTCACAGATGTTCCTGTCCAGGCCTGCTTCAAGCTATGATCCTCAGATCTTAGCCTCCTGAATACCTAGGATTACAGGCAGAAGCTACTGGTGCCCTGCTAATATATATATGTATGTATATATATACATATATGTATATATCCATACATATTTTTCAAGCTTACCAGGTATCTCCACTTCAGTGAACTAGAAGGAGAAAAAAATTAACTACACATAGTAATGGTTTCATGGGCCCAGCAAGTGATACAAATTTTCTATAGGACATAGCTCAGTATATATTGTTACAACTGAGTGGTCAGTGACCTTGTCTCTTCTTGACAGTTTAGTCAACCATGGTAATCTTTTCCCATTTGTCTGTGGTACAGAGAAAAGTAGGGTGTACATTTCTGGGTATTAAAATATTAGGGAAGTCCAATGGACAACTTGAGAAAATTGTTTTTATTGCTAATTAAAGAAAAGACTCCTGGGAGGAGGGAGGTACTTTTTTCATCTGATCTTGTTCATGCATATGGTGGAAAACATGGCAACATTGTGTGACTAAATGGGAGCTGGACAGAGGTGAAGTCAATAGGAGCATAATGGAACCAATAGCTGGAAAGAACCACAGTTCCAATGGGAATGTCATTGGCCCACCAGATTAACTGGTTTTGGAGCCATCCAAGAAACAGAACCCAGTAAGAGCCTCTATACTTCTTATTATGTAATCTGGCATATTTTTTAAGTGTTTAATGATTTTGAGTCAGGTTTTCTGTTACTTTCAGTTGCAAGGTTCTTACTGTATAACATTATGCCAGAAGCTAGGTGATTGAAGAGATAAATTCATTTTTTGCAGTTCTGGAGGTAAGGAAATCTGAAATCAAAAGGGTCATACCTAGTGAGGGGCTCTTGCTATGACATCTCATGGCAGAAAGATGGAAGGGCAAGATACTATGAGAGACAAGAAACAGCCAAACTTGCTTTTCTAGGAAACCTACTCTGATGATAGCAAGCCCATTCCCACAATCATGACATTATCTACTCTTAAGGGAAAATCCTTCATGACTGAATGACCTCTTAAAGGTCCTCCTGGGAGATTTAAGTTATAGTATGGATTAAGTTCCCAGCACACGAGCTTCAAGAGACATATTAGAATTGTAGTAGACCTTTAAAGAATAAAGATCCTTTTGCTACCCAATTCAAATATCCCACAGCACACACAAGGAAACCTAAGGTTTTGTACCTTTCTCTACAAAATACTCTTCTTTTTGTCTATCTGATAAGTGTGTACTACACTTAGTAGATGAAGAGAGCATTGAGAACCCATCAGTATTGTGCATGTGTGTGTTACTTGTTTGAATCAGTTCTCCTTATCACCAGCAGCACTTATTTGACAGAGTTGGATGAGGTGCCTGTTATGAAATAGACTGCGCTTATATCAGAGAAGAACGCATTATCTTGGCCTCATTAGGATGGCAGGCTAATCATCAGAAGTTGCAGTCACTCTGAGAATAAATAACTTCATTACAAGCCCTGCACCAGGGAGGGAATTGAGAATGTTCCTTCAGGTTCTATTATATACTAACTATTGCTTTGGACAAATAAATAGCGAAGATAAAGCTTTGCAGATGTGGGTGGCTGACATAGTATTTTAAGACCCAGTGTTTGCTCTTTGTTTTTGTTTAATTTAGCAGCTGAACATTTCCTATGAGTGTTTCTGAAGTTACTGCAGATCATTTTCTTCCCATTCTATTCTATTATACTCGGCTTCCACCTTTCAATTATTGTGAATATGTAATGATGAAAATAACTACTATAAATAATGCATTGACTTTTTATATCATCTCTTCAACAAAGAGAAAAATTCATGCTGAGCTGCAGGGAGAGCCGGGTAGCAGCTGCTGCGATGTCTCCACAGGCAAAGATGTATGGACTATTTGGAAAGAAGCAGTTTTCTTCCTATTGGGTAGGAGAGACAGGGATTGTAGAGAGCCGCAGAACTCATGTTCTAGAGTCCTTTCCCTCACTCCCCCACTCCAGGACACCCCCTGACCACCAGCCAGTTTTAGGAATTGGATGCATGGACCATCTGAGAATGCTAAGAGACCTCATCTTTTGTGTTTCCTTTTGGAGTTTAAGGCTCTTCAACAAAGTAGTGGGAGGCAACAGTATTGAATTTTTATAACCTTGAGCAGAACACCTTTTTGAGTAACGCATTAATACAGTGAAATCGTAGCCTACCTTATTCTCAAGGCATAAAACATTCTAGAAACAACGTGGGATTTACAATCAAGAGACCTAGGTCAAAGCCCTACTTACAAGGGTTCTTTTCATTTTCTTTGTTGTTTCTTTGGGGCAAAAGTTCTTGCTAAATTGCCTAGGCAGGCTTCAAATTCGTCATTTTTCCTCCTGCCTCAGCCTTCTAGATAGCTGGGATTACAGGCATCTCTCATTGGCCCAGATTATTCGTAAACTTTCTAGTTTATTCCTGCAGTTTCTCTTAAGCTAATGGTGGCCAAATTATTCACTAATTTCTTTCTTATTCTCTTTCTTTTTCCCTCCCCCTCCCTTCTTCAGAAGTAGAGCTTTAACTCAGGCCTCCTACTCAACTTGGCTTCCACTCACATCTGGTACTCTACCACTTGAATCACACTTCCGATCCATATTTTTTTTCCGGTTATTAGAGTCTTACAGACTTTTCTGCTCAGGCAGAGTTTAAACCATTAACCTAACATCTCAGCCGCCTAACTAGGATTATAGCCTTGAGCCACCAGTGTCTGACAGTTTTGTAATGTCTGAATCAAATTAGAAAAAAATTATATATTCACTATATATTCACTAAGCTCATGAAATAGGAATACAAAGTCAGAAAAGAAAAAATATGCTAAGTATAAAAATTGGTACATAGCCAAGCACCAATGGCTCAGACCTATAATCCTAGCTACTCAGCAGGCTGAGATCTGTGGATCACGGTTCAAAGCCAGCCCAGGCAGGAAACTCCATGAGACTCTTGTCTCCAGTAAACTACTCAGAAAAGCCAGAAGTAGTGCTGTGGCTCAAGTGGAAGAGCACTTACCTTGAACAAAAGAAGCTCAAGGACAGCACCCAGGCCCAGTGTTCAAGCCCCAGAATTGGCAAAAAAAAAAAAAGTTGATATATTGGACAAAAATAATCATCACATTTGAATTTGAGGGTCCTAGGAGGCAGAGTGTGAAGGGTAAAAGGTAGTATGTGTGTATGTATGTGTGTATATGTATATATACATGTATTTTCTATTTTATGTATTCATATGCATGATTTATGAATATCAGTTCATCTGAAGAGGCATATCATATTCTCAATGAAATTCAGAACTTAAAAGCATAATATTCACCTCCCAGAGATAAATACATTAAATATATAAAAAGCCTTTATAAATTTTGTATGACTCACCGGGCACTGGTGGCTCACGCCTATAATCCTAGCTACTCAGGAGGCTGAGATCTGAAGATCACAGTTCAAAGCCAGCCCAGGCAGGCAAGTCTGTGAGACTCTTATCTCCAATAAACCACCAGAAAACCAGAAGTGGAGCTGTGGCTCAAGTGGTAGAGCACTCTCAAGTTCAAGCCCCATGACTGACCAAAAAATATTTTTTGTATGACTTAATAGTTTACAATATGATAATCAGCAGTAGTAAACCAATGCCAAATAATAACTAATATATAAATTTTAAACTTATTTCCAGACACTGAGCTGAAAGCAGCCATCAGAATTTTTAACATTTTAATTCTTTGAGTGAAAAGCATCCTATAAACTACTGTAGTCTCTCTTGCCTTTTTGAGCAGATGAGATAGGGCTTAATTCCACTTTTAAGCAGAATTTGAGAGTTCATCATTATAAATCCCAGTGTTTGTGGTTTGTAAGTCTTAGCTATATATAAATGTAGATGTGAACAACTATATAGCAGATAAAGATGAATGGAAAAGACTACTGCAATGTTTCAGACACTGCTCTCTAGAAAAAATAGTCACCAATAAATGTTTGCTTTTAAACAATTTGACTCTCATAAAGGTGGAGTGAAAAATGAGCAGCTGTTGACCCCTGGGCAGTGTAACACAGTTGCTTTTCTGTAAAACTAATTAGCAAACTGGAGTTGAAGCAGGCAGACTTTTCCCAAGTGATTTTTCCCCCTCCAGACAATTCTCAGGTTCACAGTGTCTCTTCTTCCTCTCTACCTCTCAAAGTATTAGCTTGTGTTTCTGCACCCTAACTTAGTGGTCCAGAGGCATTTTCTTGTCTCCTTATGGTTCCTCTTTTACTACATTTGTACAATCTGAGGATGAGATGTTTGAGCGATAGGTCTGGTTGTCCATGAACAAAAGGTAATAGCTTACTACAAAGGGTATCAACAACATTAATGGTTACTGAAAGTTGCATATGATTATTTACTTGTACAAAGATTACTTTTAAAGCTTACTTGTTCAAAGATTCATTATTCTCTGCATTATTATTTTACCCGTTTTGTAAATAGAAGAAGATATACCTGGATTTGAATTGTACTTCTGCCTCTTGTTGGAAAAGGGAGTATAGCTATCTATCTATCCACCTATCATTTGTTGCTATCCTTAGGTAGAACTCACTATATGAAATTCCTCTGCCTCAACCTGCCAAGTGCTGGGGTTACAGGCATGTGTCAAATTATTTAATATTTTTATGAACATATAACCTTGCCTATGAAACAGGTAACATGACTACAAGAATGAGATCATAACTATAATCACCCTTCAAAATGTCAGCTATAGATAAATAACAATAGTAATTATCATTTTACATTACTTGGACAGAACTCTTGCGACTACAAACAGCACTGTAAATTTCATAGATGCTACAATAGCATTAAAAGTCAGTCATTAAAATCTTTTCTTCTATAATACCATTTCCTTAATAACATGTTGGTCCACAATTTGAATTAGTGGATAGCACTGATTTTATTTTAAAAGTCTCCTAACCCCTTTCCCCAGAATGTCATAAAATCTTAAAGAATCATAAACATCTTAAAGGGTAAGTCATGAATTCTTCTAGATTCTATAAAGTTATCAAAAGGTGACTGAACCTCCAGCTGTGGTTGGTTTGGTTTTTGCTCTGTACCTAGCCAGTAAATGTAAAACAGTTGCAATGTTTTAGGACCATAAAATTTAGTTTTTAACATTTTCATATTATAAGAACTTCTGCCATCAATGCATAAACCCTTTTGTTTTTTGATTCATCCAGAGGCATCAGATTATCCTCTCAATTAGAATTGCCCAAATAGCCCTGGTTCTTCAGGATGATAAACTGTTTATGGGTGATTTATCTAAAAACAGACCCCAAATGTTTTCAACAGCCTCCTAATTGGCTGATTCTTTGTCGGCAGTTGCTTCAATTTCTAATAACATGCTTCATTTAAAATTACCAGCAATAGCCTTGAGAAAGCTCACACAGTGTAGGCACTGTTTGCTGATATAAACCAGCCTTTTCAGCCAGCTCTAGGTCAGATGTGGGGAGTGCTTTGATCTTTTCATTTAGAGGCACATGGTCTCTGTGTCAAATATCACCAGTGAACTATTTCACAAGTTGTTACACCCAGGTTGGCAGGAGGACTGGGCAGAAGTTAAATCTCAGAGTCAGAGTTAGGTGTACACAAGTAAACATGAAGAGCCTAGCTGCCAAGCTGGCCTGTGCCAAAAGAGTTGTAACACAGGGAGAAAGATAAGACCTGGATTCAGAGTCCAGCTAGGGGTCAGAAAGCTACACAGAAAGCTGGAACTACTGTTCCTTGCTAAAGCTGCTCATGTAAGAAGAGTGGCATACGATACCTCCCAGATGCCAGGTAATGCAGCAAGAGCTGAATCCAGATGCAAAGAATTTATGCAAAGACTAGAATTTAAAGGTCTTAAAGAATTTAACTGGCTTAAAGCCAGTTCTTTTCATGCTGAAGTCACTTCAATTTGTATAGAAAATGAAATATGTATTTTACTTTGATATAACCATTCCAATTAATTTTGGAAATATTTGAATTTCAATGGGTAGTTTACAAAAAATTTCCTTTTTTAGGACAGCTTGAGGCTGTCTAGACAATTTGTTAAAGCATTCTGGCTCTTTAATTTCATATTTTCAAAATATGCTTATGATAACTTTACAGACGATTCATTAAATGTTTCCTCATTGTGTGCCTTGAATTCTTTAAAAAGAACTATTAAAAGCAATGTTAATTTATTCAGGAAATTAACAAATATTCTGATTGCTCCCCTTAATAAAGAATTTCTTTTTTGAAAATAATAATAATAGTAACAAAAAAATCCACTCTGATTTTATGATGAAGGCATCAAGGACAGAGAGTTATAATAAAGGGTTAAATTCAATGAAGGACTAAATTAAACATGAACTTAAGGATAAAACCACAGTATCTGGCATGTGTTTGCTACCTAGTTAATATTAGTTTCTTTTAGAGGAATGAGAAATTCATTTTCAGTGTCAAATTGACTTAGTATTGATAGTTCATATCCCTCAGACTGACCACATTTTTGCTAAGTTTTCATTTCACTTTGAATCCTATCAGCCTTTTTATGATGTGGAAAGATAAGGGATAACAAAATATTCATCTTTAAAACATACAAAGCTCCTACTTATTTCCCTACCTTCAGCTAGAAAAGGATAATGTTTCCACTTGACCTTCCCCTAAGTTCCCACGCACTTAAAGCTTTAGCTTCTGTCCTATTCCTGGGTTCTGGGAGCAAAGGAAGGAGGTATACCAGATGTCCCCAAGGACAGTCCCTTTCTCACAGGACACATTAGGAGCCAGAAAGCCAGTTCAGTTATGCTCTGGTGCATTCTTTGCTTGAGCACCTCTAGATGCATAGCCTGCCAGATAGAAAAGCAAAGAAAGTTAAAAGAATAGAGAAGGTTCAAGGTCAGAGTGTGTGAATAGGAAAGTTGAGATTGGAATACATTAGAATAATAAAAATGGAAGGTGAGCAGAGAGAAAGATCAATATATACTGCTGGTTTGGTGAAAGAAGAAAATGGGATTTTGTTTGTCTGCAGTTGCTTCTACATAATTACAAAGAGATACATTGGCCACATATATTTCTGAAGAAAGAGACTAGATGGATCAAAGCATGAATGTTGGTCAGGGGAGAGATGAAAGGAGACCAGAAAATATAAATCAATGAGATAACCAGCTTTGGGCAGAGAAGAGATGACTGTTTGAGCATATTATCTGAAAGAGGTTAAAGAAGATGAACAATCACAATGCACATGTACCACACTTGTGTTGGTATGCATTTAATAGTATAACAATTAGAAGGGAAGTCAGAGATGATAAAGAATGAATCAGAACTGAAAGGCAGACCCACCCCCCAAAAAGGGAGAGAAATCAGTGCAGATAATAAATACCAGGAAGAAATGAGAAGAGGGGAAGTATATTTAAAAATGAAATCAGGAGAATTAAATGCTGTGGTTTGTGGTGGTGTTTGAAAAAAGTGGTCTTGCTATGTCAGTGAGCCTATATTCAAACTTGTGGGCTCAGATAACCTTCCCACTTCATCCTTCTGGGTATCAAGGACACTATGTGTATGCCACTAATTAAACCTGCCCTAAGTTCCACTCTTCAGTGTCTCCTTGGAATGATTTGTTGGTGGCAATTTGTACAAATGATTTTCTGGAGGCTTTTGGTTTCCTAATCATTCTCAGATGGAGCCCATAATTTTTTTATCTTACCAATGTATTTTAGTTCTTAATTTTTGAAACAAAAGTGTCTATACAAAGTAACACATAAAATGTGTTACATGTCAAAAGGAGGTACAGCTATCTAGGCAATGGAGCCCTGGGTTGTCATTCAATAGAACATTGGCAGAGTGACTGAAGTACCAGTTCCTTGGTGGAAGACTTGGGGGCATCAGAACCTGGCAGCAAATGAGGGCAGGGTCTATAGAGCATAGGAGAAAAAAGTTGGCGGATACCACGTTGTCACTGAAGGTAATATCTACAATGGTGTAGGAGATGTTTCAACCCAGTAATGGGAGTGGGATGTGGGTGAGGAACCTAAAAGGAAGAGTAGGTCTGCTTCCTGAAAAGTTCTATTTAATGATTGTTAGTGTGACTCTCATTTTCTTCATGTGGTATAATCTGGTGACAGCAGCATATGGGGCCTGAGTTAGTGTGCTTTGTGTTGGAGCTTTGTAATACCATCAAAAAGTCAATACAATTTATTTCTAAGCACAGATATTCTGAAGTGTATCATTAGTCATGTTTTTATCCCAAAATGACTTAAGAAATTAAGTAAAATGTTATTTTCAGAACAATAGTTTTGATATACTCATTGAAAACCCGATGCTCATTCATCCAGAATTAACAACTACCAGCTAATCACTAGATTTTACATACATAGATCTCTTAAATACCGGTAAGTCTTTCTGTCCCTTGCCTATCCAAGTATCATTATATCTTTTCCCTCTGCTAATGGAAACACGATTTGGCAGTGAATAGAAGAGATCCTGTGTGCTCCAACAACATCGGACCAGGATTATAATTTCAATGGATGTCTCCATTAGCCAGCCCCATTCACAAAAATCTCATCCTCATTGTGGATAGACAAGAGATAACCCATGCTAGCCAGTGAAAAATCAAGAGAAATCTGCCTTCCAGCTTCTCAAGGAAAATAGAAGAGATTATATTTTTCTGTTTGTAAAGATATAACAACAGGTGAAGGGACAGCTGTCATGAACATATAAGACATCAAATACAAACAGGAAAATGCACATGAATAACATATACTCTGACAATGGCACTATTGAATGAAAAAGTCAGGTTCCCGGGTGAACTCATTTTATAGCTGAGGCTATTTCAGTGGTTGCTAATTTTCAGATGCGTAACTCATGTAGGCCACTATTTGGCTAGATTGTCTTACTTGAACCCAAAAGCATTTGGTCTTGGAATATATCTGGATTAGGTAATGAACCTGGAACCTTTACTGGACCTTTTAGATTTTAAAAGAATGTATTTGTTCAGTAACACAAGGAACTACTTGAATAAATCATCTCAAACTAACATTTTAAAAATAATTTCACACATTCTTTTATTGTTACAGACCTAGGTAGCTTAGGCATGGTGAATCTGATCTATCTCTTTACATGTGTTAGCTAACACTATCTACCTATGTAATACAAAAATAAAAAGGATAGATGCGATAAAAAACGTGATGAAATTAAACTAAAAAACACACAAGTACACGAATAAATACAGGTCTTCGAAAATAGCATTTCCATTCTGGCTCCTGATTGTTTTAACTAAAATCTATTTAAGTAATAGATAGTTATAGCTTCACAGACAGTAGAATTGACAAGTGCATGCTTGTACCTTGAGGAAAAAAACCATGACTAAGTAACTGGTCAGTGATTCTTCTCCTATATTATAACATGTGAGACCACAGCACAGTTCTTCAGGCCAAAGCTCTTCCCACTCTATTTTGTGCCTCCAAAAGGAGACAGAGAAACAGTCATAATTATTGAAATCTTTCAAGAGAAAGCTATAGGCACATAGAGATGCCGTAAGTCTTTGTCATTTTAAATTCTTCTTTAATACTTCCTATTCCGGTTCCTTTACATTCTTGTCATGGATTTCCTTTCTGTAAATTGTACTTTCCCTCCCCTGTTCTGAGTACCTTTTCTTATTTTACAAACCTGCTTTACCTTGTTTCTTTTACGAAATCATTCATTTCTCTCCCATTTCACCCTCCTCTCTTTCTCTCAGCGCTGCGCTTTGAACTCAAGATCATGTACTTGCTAGGCCCATGCTATCATTTGCAACATTCTGTCAGCCCTTTTTCTAGTTGTTATTTTCTATATAGGGTCTCATTTCATGCTTGGACAGTCCTCATAGTTGTGCTGCTTCTGAATCTTTGCGGATGCTAGGCATACACCACTGTGCCTAGCCATTGTATATCCCCCAAAGCAAGAATAATAGGTGCATGCCACTGTCCCAGCCATTGGTTGAGACGGACTCTCTGGAACATCTTTGCCAGGAATAGTCTCCAACCATACTCCTCCAAAGTCTATTCCCCAAGTAACTAGGATTACAAGCTTCAGCAGCTTTTCTTTTTAACACAAACACAGTTGAGTACCAATTCATTGACTTTTATTTGCCCTTTTTATTGTTGCTTGTTCCTCATTTATAAAATGCAATTTGTGTTCAGTCTCTCTTCTTACCCACATCCTTCATTCAACGCACACGCTACCTTCAGACTGATTATCTAGTTCAGTATCTTCTGCGAACAAAGTTATGTTCATAAGGCACTTTCCCAGTGCTATTGAGTTTCACAGTTGACACAAGAACCTGTGCCAGGAGTAGGAAATAAAAACTGTGAATACAGTGAGAAGATGGAGGAGAATAAGCAGGAAAAGTCCCAGGAAGAACTTTACAACTTTGGGGTGGGAGGGAGGGGCTGGAGAGGTGGGGATGGTAGGGGAAAAACAAAGGAGGGGGTAACAATGCTTGATAAGAAATGTACTCATTACCTTACTCATGTAACTATAACCCCTCTCTACAGTAACATATATACATACATATATATATATATATATATATAAAATGAAAGAGAACAATGAAGGAGAAAAAGAAAGAGAAGTCAACAGCATTAAAGCCTGCTATTTTGTAGCCATATTACTTTACAACATAGACAAAGGTTCTCAGTTGTTACAACTAACTGCCAGAGGAAGGCATAGGAATTTCAAAGTTAAGCATCTGACTTAAGAATCAGGCCTATAAAGGTCAATAGTAGAACAGAAAGAACCTCGTCTGAAGGTTAGCCCTTGGTCAAGGTCTCTCAGCTGTTGATCAATCTGTGCTGTCAAACAAGAGGGCTTTATAATGCCACTCAGCCAGTGTGTTTAGTGAGGAGGAGGGGACTTAAGCAAGCAATGGGAAAAGGGCAATATTGTTTATGTGGAAGATGAACAGCTGCCTTCACAAAACTGTGTTTTGGTCCTTCTTTGCAAGCTAAGTTTAGTTAGTAATTCAACAGATCAAACCAATTTCATTTACAGATGAGAGTAGTATCTGCTGCTTTCCAGTGTTCCACCCCATTAGCGGATGTGTTCAAAAGTCCATCTGGGAGTCAAAGTGTTTTCTTAAAAAGAAGTTGCTAAGATTACAGAAATTAGGTGTGTGTGTGTGTGTGTGTGTGTGTGTGTGTGTGTGTGTGTGTGTGTGTGTGATTTAAGTACTCTGACTCTTGATTAATCAGAGAAATGTAGGCAACTATACCATTTTAACTGTGAGAGTAAGGCACTTGATAATTAATCTCATTTCAAAAGCCTGGAGAAAGTGGTACACGCCTGTAATCCCAGCAATTTGAATTGTAAATTCAAAGTCAACCTAGTTACATAGAGAGTTCTAGGGCAGTCTGGGGTAAGATCTTGTCTCAAACCAAACAAACAAAATAACAACAACAACAAAACTAAAAACACCACAATAGTTCAATAGTAACATGAAAAAACTGTAAGTTATATATTTGTTTTCTTATTGCTATTATGGCAAATAACTACATATTTGGTAGTTTCACAAAAACTTATTTGTATTTTTTCCATGGGGGCCAGAAATCTACTCTCAAGATGTCAGCAGGGTGGGGTCCTTCCAGGCCACTACGGACGAATGTGTTTCTTTCTGGTCCAGCTTCTGTGGCTGCTGGCGTCTATTGCCATTCTGTGGTTTCTTCTGTAGCACTCTAATGTCTGTGTGTCTGTGCAGCCATCTTTCCTGGGGGTGTCTTTGGGTTTAAATGTTCCTCTCTAGTTTTTTATAGGCATATTAGCTTTGGATTTAGGGCTTACCTTAAATATGGAATGATTTCACTTTACTTTTTGTTATTGTTTATTTATTATTATTTATTATTGTTTATTTTATTGTTTATTCTTATTATTAGCATGTATTAGGTGTAAAAGTGGGGTTTCATTGTGATCATTTCCATACATGCATACAACATACTCTAAACTCACCAAGGATGATTTTTAGGATCTTCATTAATTATCTTAATTCATTTTCTGTTACTATGACTGAACCTCATAGGAAGCTGAGATCTGAAGACTGAGGTTCTAAATCAGCCAGGCAAGAAAGCTCATGAAACTCTTATCTCCTATTAACCGCCAAAAAGCTGGAAGTGAAGCTGTGGCTCACATAATAGTACACCAGCCTTGAGCAAAAAAGCAAAGAAACAGTGCCAGGCCTGCCTTCAAGCCACCCTACTGGTGAACAGGGGCACAGGGACATGCCGAATATATTCCTTTTTCTTCCCCTCCCTCTTCTTCTCCCTGTCCCCTTCCTCTCTCCTCATCTCTCCTGGAAATCCCAAATTGATGCCATGACTTGTCACATGAACATATCTTTGTGAAGAGCCTTCTGTTTACAATTGTCTGTATTTCTGTCACAGCGGCTGCTTGGGAGGCCACCTTGTTGAACAGCATGGAGAGGGGAGCCCTACCTTCCTCTTGTTTGTCAGAATTTCTTTAATTTTCACAGAGCTGTGTGCTGGACCTAGATTTCCAAGACTGTAAATAATGAACCCTCTATCCTGACTTTTGAAGGTGAGGTCACAGGGGATGAGCCACAACCCTGCCCCCCTTCATCTTTCTGTCCTGCTGAATTGTGAGGTACTCATATAAAAATACTTTATTTGTTCTATGTTCTCGGCCCTGTGGAAATGGCTAGATATTTACAGGGATTAAGTGGAGACCTTCCCCAAAGACACAGAGACTTACATATGTTTGGCTCCTTTCTCTCAGCTATAAGTAATATGCAAGAATGTATACCATTTCTTGCTGGGAACCAGTGGCTTATGCCTGCCTATAGCTAGCCAGAAGACAGATCTGAAGAATGTAGTTCAAAGCCAGCGGGGACAGAAAAGTCTAGGAGACTCTTATCTCCAACTAACCAGCCAAATGCTTTTAACTCTAAATTTGTTTTTTATAAAACATTGGTGACTTAAAATCCAAATTAGTGAATGACTTTTCTAAATGTATTTTCCCCTAACACTCCACCATTTTTAATCATTCAGTAAGCATGCACTACAAATGGCCTATGTGTCAGGCAAGGTCTCTGGCTATGAAAACCTTTCTCTACTCTATTGATTGCAAGCTTTTTTTTTCATGTTATTTCTTATTTTTGTTGTTGTTTGTTTTGGTGCCCATTCTACAGCTTGAACTCAGGTCCTGAGTTTTGTCCCTGAGCTATTTTGTTCAAGGCTAGCCATCTACCACCTGAATCACAGCTCCATTTCTGGGGTTTTTGGTGGTTAATTGGAGATAGCAGTGTCAGGGAGTTTCCTGCACCAGGTTGGCCTCAGATCTCAGCCTCTTGAGAATCTAAGATCACAGTCATGAACCACCACGGCCCAGCTCATATTCTTACATCTTCCTCACTCTACCCCGACATGCTTAATCCACATGACCTTTTCTCTTTCTTTCATATATAATTTTATACTAATAATCTAATCTCTCTGTAAAACCAATTCCCTTTCTTCACAGTCCTATGTGTATGAGTACCCCAAGATTGGTTTCTTTTGAGACTCGGTCATTTTGATCTTCTTTTTTTCTCTCTAGCAGCCAGCCTACCGCTTTGTTCTCTGAAGTTCAAAAGTTCAGGAAGAGCAGATTGTTAGAAGAGAGGAAGAGAATTAAAAAAGGATCTCAAAAAAGGCCTTCTGCTTACCTGGTCGCACAGGTGTACTGCCCACATTTCCTGCACTGGAGGGTTCCTCTGTCTTCCCTGGATTGTCACGGGAGTGCTGCAAGAAGCTCAACCCCAGTAGGTCCTAGATCTCCTCCATATGATTATCCCCCCCCACACACACACACAAATCCCCTGTGTGGTTGCTGGAAAGGAATCCAGCCAACAGCCTGTGGTCTCCCACGTGTCTCCTCTCCTTTTCACCCCCTCCACCAGCCTTCACAGGTGGCTGTCCTAGCAGGGGACCTCTCTAGGCCCCCCTCACCCCCCCACACACACCAGGGGTCTCCCTGATGTCCCAGGCATGCTTGCCTGTGCTCTTCTCTCAGGCATGCTCAATGTCCCCATCCCCCATTCCACCAAGGTCATTATGAAGGGAATATTAAAGAGAAACCGGATTCAAATGCTATCATTTGAATCAAAACAAGTCAAGGAAGAGCAGCAGAAGCAGCAGCAAGTCCCACAGTGGCCAAAACAAGAATGAGGAGGGCGAGGTTCATGGGAAGTCTTGCAACCACAGGTTTTTGTTGCAAGTGTACTGAACTTCATCTAAGATTGGAATGTCTACACACTCAGGAAACTTCATCCCTGGTTCCCATTTAACCACCACCCAAGAATACCACAGGCCCAGGTCACTAAATTGCTTTTGCTTGACATTTTTCTTAGACCCAACAATTGGCTTACCCCAGCTTGGTGGCATTGTTTGTAATCTGAGGCGAGAATGAGAGTTAATGATAGACCTGAGATAGCCCCTGGGATTTTACACTGGTTCATTACAAAACAGGTACGTTCCCTTGGGAAACCTAGGAATCAGGCAAAATAGGGCCATAAATCACACTTTTCCAATTACTTTTTTGAGCTCCTCTTCCTTTACCATAGAATAGTATTTATGTCCTTCATAGTATGAGAGTATAAGCAAGCTCTACCCACTAAACACAAAGTGATAGTATATGTACCACACATGTTGCAAAATATAGAAAATATATGTTATCAGATCCACGCCAGTAGAATAATATGATTTCACAGGTAACGTCTGTCTTGTATAACGTAGGATCAAGTAAACCAGTGTATGATCATAGGAACTCTGTTTCATTTTTGAAATCTATTATAACAGGATAATTAGGGAGAAATACGGCACTCGATAAGTGCGTAAGTGTAGTTACCACAACATTGTACAAACTTGCAAGCTTTGCTAAAATGTCTCCATGCCCAAATCCCTTTCCCTTTGTTGTTGTTGTCATTGTAAGACTTGAAATCAGGGTCTGGACACTGTCTTGTCCCTGAGCTTTTTTGCACAAGGCTAGCACTCTACCACTTTGAGCCACAGCACCACTTCCAGTTTTCTGGTTGTTAATTGAAGCCCTGCTGGCTTCAAACCATGATCCTCAGATCGTAGCCTCCTGAGTAGCCAGGATTGCAGGCATGAGCCACCAGTGCCCAGCGTGCTGAATATCTTTTCATTACAAAAAAAAAAAAGTCATTGTACATGAAGCCATTAAAATGAACATCTTTATCCAGTGATAGAGAAAAATCCCATGTGATTCATTGTTAAATGGGAAAAGAAAGTCAACATCAATGTGTTTGATCTCAATTATAACATTATATTGACATACCTCCCCACATGTGGAAGAAAATAAGAATTAAAACGTTGGACACTTTTTGCTCCATCTCTAAAATGGAACTTCAGGGGAGTTCAATGCTTTTCATTTTTCTTTTTTTTTTTGGTATCTTTCAAATTTTCTAACGTAAGATGCATACCTTTTTAGGAATTAAGGAAATATAGTTAGCTCTCCTTATTTAGAGCATAGGAAAGGAAAAGCACCTGGACTTTACAGTCAGGCAGATATAGGCTCTAATGCTGATACCATTTACTGGTAATGTGACTGTGGATAACTTAATCTACTGAGGTGAAAGACCACCCCCCCCGCGCCAACCCCAATACGAGTATTCCCTCCTTAACACAAAACTTGCATCAGGATAGTATGAGAGAACAATGCCAACTTTTTTGAAACACTGTCCAAGGAAGCTTGCTTTCTTGTAATTCCTTTACATTTCAAAGCCCTTCCTTCCACCAATAAACCTAGAACATAGAAACTGCAGCTCATAGCTCAGGACAGAAAGGAAATAGAATATAATGAGGAAAATTTCATAGGATAAACAGTTATATTTTTGTCTTTAAATTTTAAAATAAAAACCAAACTCACATCTTGTAATCCTAGCTACTCAGGAGGCTGAGAGCTGAGGATTGCAGTTCAAAGCCAGGCCAGGCAGAAAAGCACATAAGACCCTTACCTCTAATTAATCACAAAAAGCTGGAAGTAGAACTGTGGCTCCAGTGGTAGAGGCTAGCCTGGAGCACAAAAGCTGAGGGACAGAGCCCAGGCCTAGAGTTCAAGCTCCAGGACCAGCACAAAATAAATAAATAAAATAAGATAAAATAAAATCATCTTTAGAAGAGACCACAGACTTGAAAAACAAATGCCATTTAAATTTTGTCCTTTCCTGCCTGGGTCATGTTTTTTATAATGTAAATAGCACTCTTAACATCTCTTTAATTAAAAATAATAATAGTTGACTTTCAACTTCCAAACACATCTCCAAATTATCAGAGTTCTACACTGAGGATGTAGCATGAGGGAGAAAGAAATCTTATTTAATTTTTAAAATTTGCTTTGCAAATTAGATAATAGATTCTTAGGATGTATACAGTCATAGGCAAGAGGTACAGTAGGAAGCAACCAAAACTAATACAAAGTTGATGGATGAGCAAAAATTGATTCAACTTTTAAGGAAGATAAGTTAATGTTGTACTAAGTGTTGTACATCTGGGAATTCTATAAACTACAGCAATTCCACTCCCAGGTATACTCCCAAGACATGCATCTAGAAAGTAATAAACACTATCTCTTACAATGTTCATAAATGTAATAAACTGCAAATAACCTAAAGGTCTGTAAACAGAAGAACAGATTAATATACTGAAATATATTTTCATACAATGGCAAAACTGCGGATGCCTACAATATCATTATAAATCTTTGAAAGATCAAAAATATACACAGTGGTGCTCACGCCTGTAATCCTAGCTACACAGGAGGCTGAGATCTGAGGATCACGGTTCAAAGCCAGCCCAGGCAAGGAACTCTGTGAGACTCTTATCTTCAATAAGCCACTAGAAAACTGGAAGTGGCGCTGTGGCTCAAGCGGTAGAGAGCTCACTTTGAGCTGAAGAGTGCCGGGACAGCACCCAAGCCCTGTTTATGTGGTATTTCTAATCCCAAATGCTCTTCCAAAACTTTACTGCCACTCTTCTCCCCATCTCCCTCATCAAGAAATAGAGTCTATATTTCTCCCCTTGAATTTGGGTGAGGCTCATACTGAGCACATGCTATGCGATTTCTGAGCCCAGGTTATAAAACTGATGTGGTTTCTACCTGGCCTTTAGAGCCTTGAGCCGTCTTGTACAGAGCTCAGCTTCCTACAGCTACTAAAAAGCAGAGAGAATCAGCAGGAAAAGCACGTTACATGGAGTTCCCCAAGTGGCTACACTTTAGTTCCCAGCACTTCTAGTGAAGTCAAGGCACCAAAATTGTGAGTGAAAACATTTTGGAAGTGACTTCCACTCTACCACACATTTGACTCCAAGATATCAAAACCCTTGAGCCAGAAGTGCCTAGACCTTCCTTTCCTGAATTCATGATTCAGAGATGCCTATTTATTTTTTATTTTTATGTCTTATTTTTGTCAGTGTGGGGCTTGAACTCAGAGCCTGGGCACTGTCCCTGAGCTCTTCAGCTCAAGGCAAGCCCTCTACCACTTGAGCCACAGTGCCACTTCTGGTTTTCTGGTGGTTTGTTGGAGATAAGAGTCTCACAGACATTCCATCTCAGGCTGACTTTGAACCACGATCCTGAGACCTCAGTAGCTAGGATTACAAGCATGAACCACCAAAGCCCAACTCAGAGATGTCGATTTACATCCATCAACTCAAAACAAAGATGGTGATGTTAAGCCATCAAGATTTGGAGTCATGTGTGAAAAGGAATAGATAACAAGAAGGCAACACTGGGTTCAAACAAAACGTCTCAGAAAAATTCTATCGGTACAACATATTTTCATCATTCTCAAAAAAAGAAAACAAAACAATAGAATGTCATTTAAAAACCCTTGAAAAGGAGGTCTGGCAGTGTTTTTAGCGGTAGAAGCATTTGCTAAGTAGACTCTGAGTTCAATTCACAGTGTGACAAAACAAAGAAATAAAGAAAACATGTTGAAAAGGGCTGGAAATATAACTAAGTTGTAGAAGGCTTGCCTAGCATGCACAACACCTCCAGTTCAATCTCCACCCACTCCTATTGTAGCATTGAAACAGGGAATAATATGTCCTAGATTTTGATACTAGTGTTTGATTTTATTGCATTAGAATCAGAGAATATTAGTGTTATTTCTAGTTGTCACAATTCATTTTTTTCAGCCTACTAGATGATCCATTTTAATGAATGAGATTTGAGCACTTTAATGTGTATTGCTCTACTCAGGAGAGAGAGACAGAGAGAAAGAGAAACAGAGAGAGAAAGAGAGAGAGATTTCCTGCTAATAAATATATTCAAATATTTGAGATACTTAGTTTTGATCTTTCAGAAAGGTAAAGGTATTTAGAATTCTCCAGAAAGCCAGAACCAATAAGACAAGAAGCTTCATGATCTTCTATCTGAAAAGTTGAAGACACAGAAGCACATAATTCAGGCTGAGCCCAACACTCTCCTATGTATGTCCCCTGCCAAGAGGACAAGAGGAAATAAGAAGTTCCAGCCCTTGCTGGGAGCCTGGGGGAAACAGGCAAATTCTTCCTTGCCCAATCTTTTTTATTTTATTTTGGCTACTCAGGTCCTCAAAATTTGAATAATGCCCAATGACACAAGAAAGAGCACTCTTATCTCATGCACAAACACCCTTGTATAGACAACCCAGAAGCAATGTTTAATCTGAATACTCCATGACCCACTCCATGACACATACAAATAGCCAATGCAGTTAATGAAGAACCTATACAACAAAGTATGTTTCCGTCTAGTTCTGTCAGTATGTTTATACTTTTTTGCTCTTTTGGTGGGAGAAGGACACACCTGTTACTTTCCTGTAAATTACAAGCCATCTTAGTTCTATTTAATATTGGTTGACTTGAAACCCGTTATAATCATGAGCACAGATTTCATCAGTTTTGTTTCATGTTAAGGTTGTGTATCTTTCATTTACCTTTTTTTAATTTGGGGGGTATATCTTATATGTAGCAGAGCTTTGGGGTTTTGTGTTTTTTTAGATCAGTATGAATTTTTTCCTTTCATATACAGTGAAATACACACACACACACAAACACACACACACACACACACACACACCCCTGTACTAGGGCTTGAACTGAGGGTCTGGGAGTGGTTCTGTAGCTTTTTCTGCTCAACGCTGATACTCTACTACTTTAGCTATACATCTACTTTCTTTTTGATGGCTAAAGATATGATTCTCAAGGACTTTCTGCCCAGGCTGACTTTGAGCCTGATCCTCAGATCTCAGCCTCCAGAGTAACTAGGATTATAGGTTTAAGTCACCTGTGCCTCACTACAGAGGAACTGTGGCTTCAGAGGCAGATCATAGAGTACTAACTACAGTAGAGACCAAGCAGGTGAGTTGTATCTCACTGGAAGCCAGCAAGGCAAGAAGACATTACCTGTGGGGCACCAGTGGTTCACACATGTAATCTTAGCTATTTAGGAGGCTGAGATCTGTTTGAAGCTAGGCCAGGCAGGAAAGTATGAGACTCTCATTTCCAATTGATCACAGAAAAAGTTGGAAGTGATGCTCTGGCTTAAGTGATGGAATGCTAGCTTTGAACAAAAGGAGCTCAGGGACAGAGTCTAAGTTTAGAGTTCAAATCCCAGGACTGGCAAAAAAAAAAAAAAACAAACATTCCTTGTATTAAGCAACCTTTTCCTATGCCAATATAACACAAAAGCAGTAATGTTAATTTAGCACAGATTATTCTGGAAGAGAAGAAAGGACAGTAATGGCATATTCCATATTTGAATGAACAGAACACGAATTGCCAATGATCAGTTATCATCTTGAGTTAGTAAAGTTCTTTTTGCCATCTTTAAAGTCAGACCAATATAACTTTGTTGACTCCACTTCTAGAGAGATGAAATGTTAACAATGTTTTACAGGTAGGCTAGAAACTGTAAGATTTTCAACCTGCTACATGTGGAAATGTGCCTTCAATTCCACAGAACGTTCATGCAGATATACTTGCACTACGAATGAATTCAAACCTTAGACAAGAACGGGAGCAGGTCACAACCATAATCTTGTGAAAGAGCTTATTTGGGAAGTCAAAATTTGGAACTCCAAACATTGATGGTAAATACACTGAACACAGATTAACCATCAACAGCAAGTAGTATAGAGTGTTACAATTACAGCCATTAGCTCTGACTGTGAGCTGCTTGAAGGTCTTTCTCGAAGAGGGAAGGCAAATTTTATGACATTTGCTTAGGTCACAAATGGAGTAGATGGAACAATGTTTGAAGAAATTGAGTTTGGAAGAAGAAATGAGGCACCATGGGTAAGCATGAGGAGAACCCACAATTTATTGGTAAAGAAGACTGATAACTTAGATGGACCTTGGGCCCTGAAGAATGGAGATAGCATGATGGCACAGAATGGTAGAGGCCAGTGGGGAATGGAATGCTCACTATTCCTGGTAGCCAGAAGGTATTCCAGATGTGGATGAGGATGTGCACCATTTCACCTAATAAAAATTTAATCACCTACTCCTAGTTATCCCAACTTCAGAGAAGCCCCTTCTGTAGGATAGACTAAGAGCTCTAGAAGGGAAAGAGAAAGAAATAGCAATTTTCACAAAAGCTATTAGGACCCTAATAGTCAAACAGCAGATAACTTCACTCATGGTCCACATATATCTCTACAAACTCAGAAACTCTGGATATGGATACAAATTAGTGGGTACAAAAAAAAATTGAACACCACTATACTCTCAGAAAAATATTTTCTCCACTGGGATATAAGTACATGTTAGCTAATAGAAAGAGGATTTTTTTTTTGGTTGGTTGTGGGGTTTGAACTCTGGGCCTGGGCACTGTCCCTAGGCTCTTCAGTTCAATATGCACTCTACTGCTTGAGCCACAGCAGCACTTCCGGTTTTCTAGTGGTTTATTGGAGATAAGAGTCTCATGAACTTTCCTGCCAAGGCTGGCTTTGAACCATGATCCTCAGATCTCAGCCTCCTGAGAGCTAGGATTACAGGCGTGAGCCACCAGCGCCTGGCTGAGGATTATTTTAATTATGAAAATTTAGTCAATTCAGTTTACATGAGTAGTCATGTTGATTTTACGAGCTCTACTTATAGATAAATGGTATGCACTGTTTCAGGTAACAAAAAGTTCATTGATGGTTTGATGATGTGATAATACTAAGGTTTATATTCAGAGCCGTGTGCTTGCTAGGGTGTGCAGTACCACTGGAGTAATACCCCTGCCCTTTTGTTGCTTTAATTACTTTTTGAATAGGGTCTGTATTTTTGCCTGGGGCTGTTCTCAAACAGTGATCCTCCTACCTACACCTTGTGCGTAGCTGGAATCACAGGTGTGTATCACTGTACTGAGCCTGTTTACTTTTTAAAATTTGAAAGTAGGGATATAAAATTTCATAGCAGGCAGGGTAGGAAGGCAAATTCCTCTAATCCCAGGATGATGTCAACAAGTTCAATTCCTAGACTCAAAGGTGCAATATATTGTCTTCCTCAGGTAAAGACATCACATTTCAAGTGTTTTAGAGAAACTTTGAGTCAAACTGTTGACCTAATGCTGCATGCTAATATTGTTTAAGAAAGGACTAGAAGCTCTTGGATCTTTGAAGTCTCTAGCCTATATATACTATATTGCAATTGGGACAACAGCTGAACAAGGAATATGAAGGAGGCATGCTTTGACACTCAGAAGCCATGGTAGGGCTGAGGCTGCTGCAGTGAATGAAGTACAGGTGCAAGTCCAGGCAGGATCAGATACAACTTGTTGGAGTAAACAAGCGGAGAATCTATGCCTGGGCTGGATGATCCACCCCCAAGCCAAGGGGATATTTGGCCAGCGCCTTCTTCAACTCTTTGTGACCTGTGTCATAGTTCAACCCCTGGCCTCAAAGAAAAAAATCAAAGAGAATTGTGAACTGACTGGTTTAAAATTGTAAGATGGCTGGATTAAGTTCAGGAAATTTATGAGTGAGATTGAACTGACAAGGCAAAAATTTCAACTCTCAGAGGCAGTCGGGGCTCTTAGGTTAAGTTATTTTGAGTTACAATGGAATGGGAAAGCATCTTCATATTTAACACCCAAATTCTGTGACTATTTTGAAAGTTAAACTCAAAATATATGTTAACAGTGACAAATGGGATTGAGAATGTATTCAGTGGTAGAGCATTAGCTATAATGTGTGAGCACATGGATTCCATAGTTCAATATATATTAGAGGTGGGGAGGGGGGGTTGGAGAGAAGATAGAAAGGAGGAAGGAAGGAGAGAAAGAGATGGGAAGAGAAAAAAGGGAAGAGGGAGATGGGGAGGGAAAGAAGTCAGTAAGGAGGACAGGAAAAAAGGAAGAAAGGAATCTAAGAAGAAAGTCTGGTTGAAGGATTACGAGTTCAGGCACAGGTTGGGCTATGCAGTGAGATCTTGTCTTTAAAAAAAACAGAGAGGGGAAGGGTAGAAGGAAAAGCAAAAGAAAATAAATAATGGAAAATTATTAGTAGGCACAAAGTAAGCATTTAATAAATAGTAGCTATTTTTATTTTTTTAATATGCCTGCTCTCATTTCAACTCATGCTTTGGTTCTGTCAACCTTTAGATTTTATAAAGTCTTTCTTTAAAAGAAAACACATTTAAATAGTACATAAATTCATCAGGTGGCAGGAAAGTGCTAGCAAAAATATTGCTGGTTCTTAGGAAAGAAATATAATTGTAGAAATGGGGATGAATAAAAATCTGAAGATAAAGGCTCATGTCTCCATAGGGAAACACACTAGAAAAATGTACCTGGTTGGTAATTTTGCCTGGGAAGAAAAACAAGCTTATCCGCCCCTAAGTCATACATGAATTATTTGTACCAGGATGGCAAATAATTAATAATGAGAAACTTAGCTGAACATTCCTACCAGACAGAGCCTGTACTGTGAAATCAAATTTCTTAAAAAGTGGCTGGGTAAATCTAGGATCCAAGTGAATGAGTTGGGTGGGCTTGCAGGTTATTTTCTCCACTGAAGGAGCCCAGTGGACTGTTTTTCTCCGTTAACGAACTATACTATCAAGGGCATCTATTTATATGCCAAAGACAGGCCCAGCTCTGGTATGAAATATCCTGCCAAAAAAGAAGCCATCTTACATTACTAATCACTTTTATTCTTCTCTAGGAATGCTACTACTTCTTACTTCCATCTTAGAGTACCTCATTGCTCATCTTTGCAGCTTGTTGCTAATTAATTAGATGGTGTTTTATCCATAGTATTCCTTTCTTTAGTGTTTAAGGAGCTATCTTTATTCTTCACCTTTGCTTTCTTTTTCTTTTTTCTTTCTTTCTTTCTCTCTTTATCTGTCTGTCTTTTCTTCTCTCTCTCCCTCTCTCCCTCTCTCCTTTTCTTCCCTCTCCCTTCTCCCTCTCTTTCTCTTTCCTTCTTTCCCTCTTTCCTCCCTTCCTTCCTTCCTTCTTTCTTTCTTCCTTCCTTCCTTCCTTTCTTTCTTTCTTCCTTCCTTTCTTTCTTTCTTCCTTCCTTTCTTCCTTTCTTCCGATGTCATTCTATGGCTTGAACTCAGGG
This sequence comes from Dipodomys ordii, assembly GCF_000151885.1. Lineage (NCBI taxonomy): Eukaryota > Metazoa > Chordata > Mammalia > Rodentia > Heteromyidae > Dipodomys > Dipodomys ordii. The sequence continues at coordinate 5,663,557 of NW_012267217.1, forward strand.
CCTGAGAGCTGTCCCTGAGCTTTTTTGCCAAAGGCTAGCACTCTACTACAGAAGCCTCAGCTCCACTTCTGGCTTTTTTGTGTGTGTTTGTAATCAGAATTAAGAGTTTCAGGGACTTTCCTGCCCTTGATGGCTTGGAATTGTGAGCCTTTGATCTGTCTCCTGAGTAGCTAGGATTATAGGTGTAAGCCACTGCCCTCCCGCCCCTCCCCCACCCCCATGCTTGCTTTATTCTTCATGACATCACTGTTATAATTTCAAATCACACTGAAGGTAAGTTACCTTAATCAAGTCTGTTTCCTCAGTGATATAACTGTAAGCTCCAATCATTTCTGAGTCAGAAATTCCTTACCTTCCTATGACTTCTCCTAGATGTAAAGATTCTTCCTAATTTGGAACTTATATAATTCTAATCTCTTCACTACATGAAGTGTTTTTTAAAGCAGAAAATAGTAACAATGGCAATAACTTCCTTCAAAGGCCAGGGGTATAGCTCAGATAGACCACTGGCCATGCATGTAAAGGGCTCTGGATTCAATCCCCAGTACTGAAAACAAATAGCCACTTTCAAAAAAATGGTGTTTTTTCCTATTTTGAGATTTATCCTTTTGAATTATTGCTCCTCAATCTTGTCTTGATACTCTAAAGCAAATTCTCAATACATATTGGTATTGAGCTAAATGAGGTTACATTCGTATAACTAATTGCAAATAAACTCATCACCTATTATAAATCCTAACATTAGCATCACAATTTTGTAACATGATAGCATTATATATTAACATTATAGGCACATAAAGCATATAGATAGCATTTAAGGCCATCAGGACCATATGAGCTTACTAAAGGAGCAGGCAGAGATAGTTAACAAATCTAACAGTGGGTCCTGAAAAAAATCAGAATCAGGAACTATGGGGTATACCTGTAATTCCAACTACTGGGGGACTGAGACAGGGGGACCATCTAAGTCAGGAACTCAGGCAGCCTGGATAGCAAATGTCTGTAAAACCTTATTGAGAGAAAGAGAGAGAGAGAGAATATGGAGGGAGAAGGGAAGAGGGGGAGGAGGAGGATGGGAAAGAGGAGAAGGGGAGGGGAAAGGAGAGAGAAAAGAAGGGGAGGGGAAAGGAAGGTGTGGAGAGTTGAATGAAGAGGAGAGAGAAGAGCAAAGAGGAGAGCACGGGATAGAGAGTGAAGAGGAGGGGAGGGAAAAGGGGAAGGAAGAGGGGGAGCAGAGGGGAGAGGGAAGAGAGACACGAGCTAAGGCTGGAAAGCAGAAATAAAATGCTGCAAGCAAAGTGGGTTAAACTGTTCTACTACCAGTGGCAAATACCACTGATAGGTCCAATACAATGAAGGCTGAGCATCATCTCAAACTCTATTCTATGTTCAGTTGTTGACCTTAACAAAGACAGATTTAGCAGACTGATAGGGCTAACAATCTTCCTGAAATGGTTTAAAGAAGTGGATGAGAGAAGAGAAATTAAGTACCACTGGGAAGAAAAGCCCTGTATGCAGGCACACTTTTGTTGCTAAGAAGATCAAGGTGGAGGGGAGCCTGTGGTCAGCATGGGTTTTCCAATGAAGGCTGGGTAGATGCTGGCATGCTGTGTGCTGAAGAAAATGACCATAGGGAAGGAAAACCTGCTGATGGGGAAGCGAGGAACCAATGACTGGAACAATATCAACTGGTGGAGCAGGAGAGAAGATAGAAAGCTGAAAGAGGAGGAGTGGTTTCTCCATGGTAGCAGAGGAAGACAGAGCTGGCAGGAGGTGGGCAGCAAGAAGGTAAGGGCCTATGTGTTCAGACGGACTTCGGTTTCTCCAGGTTGCTAGGATGGAGGCTTCCTGCCATGGTGAGGAGTTAGAAGTTTGAGATGTGAGACAATCAATGTGCTAGCCGAAGGGTATAGGATTTCTGGACAGTAGTTATACCCCAAGGGGCATTCAGGTTTCAAATTCCTTGGGAAAAGATTCCCAGAATATTACCAAGTATGTTCAAGCTGGGTGCTGGTGGCTCATACCTGAGTATGAGATCTGAGCTACTCAGGAGGCTAAAAATCTGAGAATCCCAGTTCAAAGCCAGCCCGGGCAGGAAAGGCCACGAGACTCTTATCTCCAATAAACTACCAGAAAACTGGAAGTGGCGCTGTGGCTCAAGTGGTAGAGCACTAGCCTTGAGCTGAAGAGCTGAGTGAGGGACAGTGCCCAGGCCCAGAGTTCAAGCCCCATGATCAACAAAAGAAAAAGAAATAAAAAGCTCAAGGACAGCAACCGGATGCTGAGGAAAAGCCCCCAAGATCTCTCTCTCTCTCTCTTTCTCTCTCTCTCTCTCTCTCACACACACACACACACACACACACACACACACACATCCACACACAGTTTATTTGAGTGGTTACTTCGGTTACCAATGTGCAGTACATAGTGCAATCTTCCGTAGTTCACAATGTGAAGTAAAACCAATGAACAGCCCTGCCATTCCATCTACAAAAGGGCATCATCTAATCAGAAGAGAGGCTAGGTAAGAGATTAGGATAAAGCTCATTAGTATTTCCTTACTACCCCTTAAATCTTAATTGGGGAATCTTAATTGGGAAAGGCAATATAAAGCCTCCATTACAATTGAGTGTAAAGAGAAGAACAGTGACTGAGATCTAGAAAACCAGCTTTAACCTGCACAGACTAGGCTGACCTTGCCAAGAAAGACTTCATCACCGAAGTGTCTAAAAGCTCACTGACAAGTTACCTGCACCAGGTGTGGAGAGAAAAAAGCACAGCGATTACCCATTCTCCTCAGAAGTTAATCAAGTGAGGAGCCAATATCTGCTTCCATCTCTGATGGGCTTTGTCATCTAAGAAACAAGTGAACCTCCTTAGGTCTCCACTTTCATCTTTGTAAAATGCAAAAGATGGCCATACCCTACTTCACTGTGAAGATCAAGTAAGAAAACAGACATTACTTAGTATGCTGATTTTTTAAAAATACATACATTGTAACAAGAGAATGCAATAAATAGCAGATAGGAAACAATTCTGTAAATGAAAACTTCTATGAAATTGGAAAGGAGCATTAGTCCTTTCTTAATAGCATTGCAAGAAAAAAATCAAATTTGATTCTAACCCAGTGTTTCTTCTTTAAAAAGCAGTTATCTCTAATCTGTTTATCTTTTCCCTGTATCTTGACAATAGTCTGTGCTAAAGGTTTATCAGGATTGTGCTGCATCCCTACAGAAGGAAATGACTTTTCTATGGGGGATAATAATAGTAATAAAAATAATATTGTTTTAGATCTGCAGTCTAGCATTTCTTTTATTAGCAGGTATTGGCCCTGATGGGAAAATAAAGGTTACAGAAGGGTTAACTGAGTGAAGTGAAGGTCAACTCGGTGTCACCATCATTCTGCCTATAGAGCAGCGAGGAAGTCGTGCTTTTGACATATTTATAACTCTGTGGTTAAGATGTTTGCTTAATGCTCTTTTTATTCAAAGGTCTTTGACCATTTAAACCTTTCCCCTTTTAACTTAGACGTGCTTTGCTAGCTATTAATGCCCTTAAAGTACCTTCCTTATGTTCATGTTAAGATCTAGACCTACTGATTTTCAGAGTTCTCCTTTGGCAAAATTCCAAGATAATTATAGCAATTGTTTTGTTGTTGTTTTTAAAAAAACATGTTGAAGTTAAAAATAAAACTTTCTTGTGGATTTGATATTTCAAAGAATCAAGTTTGCATGCTTGTAAGAAGACCATCCTTAAGACCCTGTGTGGTAAGACATTTAAACCTATGTTGCATTTTGCATGTAGGTTCAAAATGTTTTTTAGTATGGCTGTTATTAACCTTGGACCTGGATTCAAGACCAGGCTTAGAAATAGGAAGTTAAAAAGCTGGTCTACATTTCATTTTCAAATCTACAGAAATTACCTGCCTCCTTTCTGACTCTGATTGCTTCTAGATAGAGTGGCAAAATACTTTTTCTGCTGCTTAATTATATGTTACTATGTAAAAGTGAGACTGATAAATGATGCTGACATTAAAATTATAGAAATATTTTTACTAGCCAATGATTGTAAGAGATATAGACGAATGAATGGATGTGAATGGATAGACCCACATCAATACGCAGGCAGCAAAAGAGCTAGAGTTACTCATGGTGTGTGTCTAGATTTTCACAGAACATGCAGCCATATGTTTCTTGTCTCGGCTGCTGCCCAAGGAGCTCATGCATGTGGATTATAGTTCTAGCCAGGAAAAGCAGTAAGCAAAATGCAGAATGAAACAAAGGGACATGCAAACAGCAAATTGTACCTTCTTTTTAATGAACACTGCTCATACTTTTTAATGAGTATTTTTTTAAATAAATGATATATATATGATCATCCCACTGAAAACTGACCAATTAACTGAATGGCATGTCACACTGTCGTAAGATATGAGAGCCTTTTCTGCCCCCTGATTGGTGTATAGCTACAGTCCTTATGAACTCACTGTACTTAAGGATAGTCCCATACATAATCTGCCTGATAGTGATTAAATTTTCTGAAATGTTTCACTTTTTTTTTTCATTTCAATAAGGATCTACGTTGAGTCTCAGAGAAAGGAAGAGTAAACTTAAAATTACTTTTCTGTCATTGGTTTCATATTGGGAGTGTCCATTCATATAGGACATTTTATATGTATTAAAAAGCAGTCTTACATTTCACCTGATATTTTCTCCTGAGAAAACACTGGTCACCCTATTTAATTCAATGAGGAAAAAAAATTAATAATTGATGAGGATTTGTGGAGTTGAGAATTGCAAACAAGACAGTATTTCAATAAAACAGCTTTAAAATAACTGAATAGACTTTCTAGGTGGTATTTATTTACTCTTCTGAAACACCTTTCTTCTTAATATTGAGGCATAAAAGACCAGGCAGAAAATGTGGATGAAAATATTAGGATTCTACCTTTCAGTGAACTAAAATATGCACAGGGGTCAGCCATTCATATCATATACTCTCTCATGCGAGTTCCTAAGACTAAAAATATTGCATGGATCTCAAAAACATAGTAAGCAAGGTGCGATGCTATTCTTTCATCTGAAGATGACTTGGTTTATTTAAAGGGAAATAATAAACTATGCAGAAACACTGAAAGTAGTTAATAGCCATGTGCTCCATGGGTCTTGTCTTGATGGCATCTTTTTCCTCTCTCTTTTTAAATCTTGTGTTCTTGAGAAAAGCTCTCACTAGGTTAGGCATTGAGCTTAACTCAAAATCTTCCTGCCTCAGCATCCTGAGTCCTGCCATTACAGACATGCACCATTATAGGTGGTTGACTCCCTCCCCTCCCCCTGCCTCTTTCTTTCTGGTACTACTGAGTTTGAATTCAGGGGCTTGCACATACTGCGGGGCGGGTATAACATTGCTGAGTTCCACTTCCAGCCCTGTTGGTGTACTGGCTACTTTAGGCTAGGATCTCACTCCTTACCTGGGTGTGCCTGGGAACTAGGATCCGCTAACTCAAATGTCCTGTTGTTGATGGTATCACAGGTGAGCACCACCATATCCCGCTTTCCTCCATCAAAGGGAAGTCTTGCAGACTTTCTCTGTCTGGACTGGCTTTGGACTATAATCCTCCTGTTCTCAGCTTCCCAATCGGGGATTATAGGGTAAGCCATTGATACCCTGCTTCATTCTCATTTTTGAAGAAGCCATTTTTGTCACAATCTTTGATAACACACAATTATCTATTGGGCCTGTTAAGATGATCAAACTCATGATGCCATCAAGTGATATCCAGTAATGATTTACATGACAGCTGATGACAAATAGGACAAAATGCTTATAGCTGTGATTTTGAAGATAACATGATATAAGGCATAGTTGTTCTAATTTCTCCAAACAATATAAATTTGTTCATTTGCCAAGTATTTATTGAGTACCTACAATCTGTCTATCTATCCTTGCATCTTTCTGTCTGTCTGTGTGTCTATAGTTAGATATTATAGGTGCAATAAGTAACGCTATAGAAAATCTGTTGCCTTTACAGAGTTCCTACTGCTGGGGAAGGGGCTGAAGAAGTATATAAAACACCAAATACTTGTCAGAGGATGGTAAGCTCTGCACAGAGGAGGTTAAAAAGAGGAAGGAACTGGAGTATTTGTGTTTTTACAATCTGCTCATCTTGAGGAGGTAAAATGTGAAATGTTTGGAACATCAGGTCACACATAGTAAATGTTCATAAGTGTTGGTTTACAATTTTGAGGAAGGTATTTGGTGGCAGTACACCTAGTTCTCCTTTGCTACAGTCATTTTTGCCTAGGACTGAGAATGGAATTATATTTGACTTCTCTTTAACAGGTTCAAAATTTCATTTCTGAGAAAGATGACAATGATAATTGAGAGATTCAAGTCATCATGAATAAATGATCCACAATTTGGTCTTGTCTCAAGAAAGAAAGGAAAGAGAGATTGGGAGGAATAGAGCCAGAGACAGACACAGAAATAGCAATAGAGATAAAGTGTGAATAAGGAGAAGGAAAAGAGAGAGGAGAAGACAAGGAGAAGGAGTAGGAGGAGGGGGGGGATAAGAAAAACAGTAAGAAAGAAGGAAGTTCGTTCTTTACAAGTCAACATTAAGTATAAAATTGTTTAAAATCATAGATGTACTTAGCTATATATGTATTCTAAATTGCAAGTCAACAAAATTTACAAATTGAAAGAACTTCTAAATATAAGATAGACCTAAAGAATAGGAACATCACATACTAATTTAGATTATTTTTCTTGACAAATCCTTTATTTCTGGTATGCGATTACATTTACGTCTATTTTTGCAACAAACAATGAGTTTCTCCGCATTAAAGATTTAACAATTCTAGCTAATTTGTTCATAGGAAAATATGACACAATATAATAAGCACTTGGAAGTTAATTTCACGTATCCATCAAGTTTTGATGTGCTGGGTTGCTGTTAGGTACTCATTAGATACCTGACACATGATTAGACACAATTCTTGCTGAGACTTATAAAGCATATAGTCTTGTAGAAGAAGTAATATAAAACTTTGTTCTTCACATATTTGTACAGAGAGAGGAAAACAGCTATACCTAAGACAGAACTACAATCCATAAAAGCTGCTATCAGCAGTCTCTGAGCAAAGAACATTGAATTCAGTTTGAGGCTGGTTCTTGCTCATATATGGTTACAGCACTGGCATTTGAATACAAAAAACTAAATTTAGTTTATATTTTGGAAGACTCAGATTTACTTTTCTAAATTGTGGCTTGCTTATCCACCTTTTGCAAAATGATGTTCACTCTTTCAAAGACACAAATTGATGGGGTGGAAAGATGAGCCAAAACCAGACTGTGCAATGGCATGAAGCAAACTGGTATTCATATTTTGCCTTAAGTAAGTCACACATGAATTAATCTAAAATTGACTACATTATGATCTGTACACTCCAATGATTTATTGACCACATTGTGTGGGAATACATGTTAGTAAACATCACCAAACATGTTAAATTAAAAATTATACAATCTATAAATTAATGTTCTTTAAATGATGGTAGCGGTAACTTGTACTTCTTTCTTTCTTTAGCTGTCTGGTAGCAAGAACTCACTAGAGAGCCTTGGTAATATGTTTTCCAATTTCATTGTAAAACAGTACGTAAAATTATATAGCAAAATAAGCAGACATGGTCAGTTGGTAGTCTCAAATTCCATCCAAGGGGCCTTCTTCATGTCTTCTTTCCTTGGATTGGTTTTTATAGCATTGTTTTTTCCCCTTGAACCATAGAAAACCTATCTTTGGATTTCTTGTTCCATTGCCAGGGATAGACAACAAAAATATGTATATAAATATAAAATATGAATATGTATTTTAAGCTGACAGTTGTGAGGTTTTTGTTGTTTGCACATAAAAGCAAATCATGGTACGAATCAATGCCAGTCACTTCCTCCTTTCCTCCTTCCTCTTTTCCCGTCTCCCCTCCTGTTTTCATTTCATCTTAATTCTCAGCTTTCTGGCCAGGTTTCACTTCTTTCTTCTCTCTTTTCTTCTGTAAAAGTTGCTCAATTAATTTTAGCTTCACCTATGTAGATCAATTTAGATGACTCCCAAGGTTAATCAAAACTAAACCCCGAACTATCTGTTGCAACTTTGATTTTCTCCCTCAGTCATTCTACTTCACACTCTTTCGAGGCTTTTGCCAGGCTATGGGAACCACAGTTCTTGTAGCCCTAGCCTTGCCAGTGTGCCATTTATATTGGTAGGGCAGAATTTAATCTTCACTCATCACAGAATTAGACCATAAGCCATTCTTACCAGTTTAAGATTTTAAGAAATATTATTTTAAGGTGTCACCAACACTAGCAAGCACATGAAAATAGCACTCTCAAATATGACAGTGTCATTGTAAACTGCTAATATATATTTGAAAACAAATTGTGTGACACATTTGTAGAACAGTTGAACAATTTCATATTCTTTGCTTCAGTGACATAATTTAGGGAAAACTATCTAATAAGATCCTTTCTTTTAACAGAGAAGCTGGGGTGTTACTATGTAAATGAAACTTCAAATACTGAGAAACAGTCTAACAGAGTGGGTTAAATAAATCATGGAAACCTATTGTTAGAAAAATAATCATTATGAAAACTTAAAAGCAAATTCAGAATGTTATTAAAAGTTACAAAAAGGATAAATTTAATGTACTTTTATATAAATCTTCTAACACAGTCCACATTTATTAGTTAACATGAAATGAATAGAGAGCTCCTAAATATTATAGCAATCCTTTAAAAATTTTTATTATTATAAAGGTAATGTACAGAGGGGTTATAAGTCAGGTAAAGAGTACATTTCTTTTTTTTTTTTCTTTCTGGTCTTGGGGCATAAACTCTAGGCCTAGGTGCTGTCCCTGAAGCTCTTTGTGCTCAAGGCTAGTGCTCTACCACTTGAGCTACAGTGACACTTCTGTCTTTTTCTGAGCAGTTTATTGGAGATAAGAGCCTCACAGATTTTCCTGCTCTGGCTGGCTTTGAACCATGATCCTTAGATCTCAACTTAATGAGTATCTAGGATTATAGGTGTGAGCCACAGGTGCCCAGCTAAGACAGTCACCCCTTCCCTATTCTCTCGCAGTTTTTCCCTCCCATCCCGCCATACAAGTTATAGGGTTAATTTTCTATAGTGTCTAGTGAGCACCACTGCTGCATTTGTTTATCCTTTATCCTTCCATTTCTGTGCATTCACTATGCTCATTCCACACCTAAACATATTCAAGCTTTCTGAAAATATTTTAAGGTGTGTCATTCTAGGCTTCTGATTCAACAAGTCCTTATTAATGATGTTATGTGCAAAATAGTGTTGGGTAAAAAGAAAGTAAATGGCTGGCTAAGGTGTGACTTTATTCTCAAATGATTACTTGTAATGTGTGAGCCAACCACAGCTAATAGAAGCAGAAAGGTGTATGTAACTTGAGGGTAAATGTGGGAATCAATAGTTGGGTGCCTAGCTGAACAACATAGCTCCCACTGGTCTGCATAAGCATATAATAAATGTCAATCTTCAGATATCAAGGAAATATTTAAGTAGAAGGAAGTCATGACAGAAAAGAATCTTACTAATTAACTAGATCTAAGGAGGAGGATTTTTTTTTTAATGGGGAATAGGCTCACATAGATGTGGACTGAAAGTTACTGGGTTGAACTCTATGGGAGGGGACAGCTAGGAACCATTTAGTAAAGGCATCTTGGTGGAGGGATCAGGTAGGCTGTCACCTGGACTGGAAGAAAAGGTATGAGTTAGAAAAATTGCCATCAATGATATTCTTGGGTGTCAAGATAATAAACTGAAACCAATGTGTGCCCATTTGCATTGGCAAATATAGATATGCTGTGATTGAAGCCTTGCCTTAGGAAAGGTGGAATGGGGGAGGGGGAAGAGGTGCAGGCTGGGGGGATGGGGATGGGTTGTGGTAGCCTAGAGGAGACTGGAAGAGGCCTGAGTGAAAGTGCCTTGGAAAAGGACATAGCCAAAGATGTGATGAAGGTATTTAAACTAGGAAATCCAAACTCTATATTGATTGCATTAAAACAGTTCTGAAATGACGCTTTTCTTACTCATTTTCAGACAGCTCATCATCCAAATCAAAACATGTTCTCCTTGCGGTGTAATCACATAACATCACCAGCTGTTTGGATGTGTAGTAAAGTTCTCACATTTGAACAGGAAAATCCCTCTTCACTACACATTTCTCCAAAATATGGTGTGAAAAATATAGCTATTAAAAGGGTACATGTAAATCTTTTGCCCTAGCAAAGATCAGCAAATTATTTTAAGAGAATTACTCAAAGCTCTAGGAATTACTTGTTTTCACTTGTTTGTAGTTAATTCTAATCTTTCAACAAAGTGTTTTGTTGAAAATGGACTCCATTTTCCTCTACCTCAACCACGAATTATATTAGTCTGATATGATCCAATGAACATCTTTGTCCTCACTAATCCAAAGGCCTAAGGAACTTTAAATGTGCATAGACAGTGAAGAGTCTTTTCCTTATAGGAATCACGATGTGGTACCGGTAATGTTCTTTAATTACTGTAAAAGATTTTTCTACCGTTGATATTCATTTTTCATAGTATCATCGCTGACTAAGTATAAGATTTAACAGACATTTGTGGGAAGCTAACATTTGCTTTAACATGAACTGTTTAAAATCTGTAGCTACAAGTTTTGTTTTACCATGTGTATTAGTTGGATATGATTATGTTTTTATGTTATCTTTTCTTTTGTTCCTGCACATTGTGTAAGGTAAAAAAAAATAACAATGTATGCAGCATGTATGAAGAAAGTCAGAAGGCCAGGCACTGGGAGCTCATGCCTATAATCCTAGCTACTCAGGAGACTGAGATCTATGAGACTCTTATCTCTAATTAACCTCTAGTAAACCAGAAAGGGTCCTGTAGCTCCAAGTGATAGAACTCTACCCAAGAGCAAAAAGAGCTCAAAGATAGAGCCAGGCCCTCAGTTCAAGCCCCAGGACTGTAAAAACAAAAGAACAAAAACCAAAAAACCCCAAAATACACAAAAAAACAGCCCTCAGAATATTAACCTTCATTATCTTTATTATCTTCTTCTGGTTATTCAAAATATAAATACCATGCAAATGAGGTATATATAGTAAGGAAAATGGACTATCACCATTGACTGAAATCATCTTAGCTTTGAAGTGTCATATGGGATTAAAATCAACAGATATTTTTAACTTTGAAATTCTCAGGTTCTCTAATTTGTTTCTACATTCTTTTACGTTGTCAGCAGGGCACATTCTTGGTAAAATAATTCTGCCATCTTTTGTTTTCTGATTTCTCAAATCTGGGTAAACATATGGAGGTAAAGTATAGAAAGGTCTACACATAAACAAAGTCCACTTACATTTGCCAGCATAGGAGATTTTTTTCTATTTCCTCAGTCCATACTGTAATTTTAAGCTCTACATAAGAGAAAGAATGTTATAAACTGACTTGAAAGTGCATTCTTGTGCATGCACACATGTACACTCATCTTGCTTCTAGATTCCAGCTTTGCTTTTGCTTTTCTACATCCATTCCCCACTTTGTACAATAAAGTTATTTTCCCTTTTAAATCTGCATTTACCCTTTTTAGAGTATGGTGTTAGTTTTTGAAAATGTTATTGGAGAGGAACAGTACTGGACCTTGATCTCAGGATCTGGGCACTATCCCTGAGCTTTTCTTTGCTTACAGATAACAACACCCTACCCCTTGAGCCACAACAATATTTCTGGCTCTTTGGTGGTTAACTGAAGATCAGTATCATAGATATTCCTGCTTAGCTGGCTTTGAACTTTGATCCTCAGATCTCTGCCTCCTGAATAGCCAGGATTACAGGTCTGAGCCACCAGCAGCTGGCCTATATTTTCAAAATTATCTTAAGTAGTTGTCCCCCTCTTCCTGTACTCTTTGGGTGAAAGATGCTTCAGCTTCCTAAAAACCTGTTATTTTTCTCTTTCTTCTTTTTATACCTGGGGAGTTGCCTTATTTTTATTTTATTGATGCTTCCAATATCAACATTTTCATGTCATTTAAAAAATTAGACTAAATTATTTATTTATTTTTGGGTCCGGTCGTGGGGCCTGAACTCTGGGCCTGGGCGCTGTCCCTCAGCTCTTCAGCTCAAGGCTAGCAACCTACCACTTGAGCCACAGCGCCATTTCTGGCTTTTTTTTTCTTCTGCTTATGTGGTGCTGAGGAATCGAACCCAGGGCCTTAAGCATGCAAGGCGAGCGCTCTACCACTGAGCTACCTTCCCAGCCCCAGACTAAATTATTTATGCTAATTTTTTGGTGGTAATGGGATTTGAACTTGGGGCAGTGTGCTTGTGAGGCAGGTCCTCTACCACTTGAGCCACGCTTCCAGCTTAAACTGAGACTAAATTTTAAGATATGCTATGTGACTCTTTTTGTGGGTATTAGTCCTAGGGCTAACTCAGGGCCTGGGTGCTGTCCCTGAGTTTTGTGCTCAAAGCTAGTACTCTACCACTTTAGCCATAGGTCCACTTCTGGGTTTTTGTAGTTTGTCTTGTATATAATTAGAGATAAAAGTCTCATGGTTCTGCCCAGGCTTGTTTCAAACTGCAATCCTCAGATCTCAGCTTCCTGAATAGTTAAAATTACAATTATGAGCCACCAGCGCCTGATTGTTTGTAAAACTGTTTTTTTATTGTTACACATTAATAGTAGAAGGGGGTCTCACTATTCTTTGAATAAATTCATCTCGTTTATTGTTTTTCCTTAATCTCTCTCCGTTTTTTAAATTTATTATTACCCTTAAGTAGGGATTCAGTTCAACCTATCAATTTCTGAGTAGTGTCACTCCTTAATTTTGAAGTGTTTGGTGGGTTTCAATGTGCTATCTATTGATCGATCGATCGATCTGCCTACCTACCCACCTATTTATCATCTATCCATGTATCTACCTACCCATCAACTATGTGGAATTATACATTTTTTTTTGTTGGTCACAGGGCATTGTCCCTCAGCTCTTCAGCTCAAGACGAACACTCTACCACTTGAGCCACAGCGCCTCTTCTTGTTTTCTCAGTCATTTCTTGGAGATAAGAGTCTCATTGATTTTCTTGTTGGGACTGGCTTTGAACCGGGATCCTCAGATCTTAGCTTCCCGAGTAGCTAGGATGACAGGTATGAGCCACAGACACCCGGCTGGAATTCTACAGTTGTTAAAAAAAATCTACTAGCACTTAAAAAAATTCATGTACTTCTTTCAGCCTCATACTACCCAGACTAGATAATAACCTTGACCTGTCCTTAATTTCCTTACTCCCCTGGAATGTATTCTCGTACTTGATTTCTGCCTTCCTTTCTTCCTTCTCTTAACGTGTCCATGGCGGCAGCCACAGGAAGGGAGCGTCGTGCAGTTGGCTTTTCCACAGGCAGACACATCCACTGTGGAATGTTATTTAAGGTCTGTGCACCGCTGGTCTCTAAGAAAGCAAGCCGTTATAGTACAAGAACAGTTTCTCTCAGCATCTTCCACCCTGACAGCTAACCTAACTTCCGGCCTCACTCCATCTCTCCAAGCCCCACCTATAGGGAAACTTTACAGTGATTGAGTGAAGTTTTTCACTTACAGACTGCATATTTTCCCCCTCAAAATTGTCCTTTCCTGGATGGAGGAGCCCGAAAAGCGCTGGTCAACCCCGAGCCGGAGATCACAGCACAGGGCTACTTCTTTTCTTCGCACAGAGACCCCACCCCGGTCTCCTGGGTCCCCTTCCTGGGGGGGGGGTGTCCTTAAGTCTTCTTGTTGTTGCTCTGCTGTCGCCTAAAGGCTGCTTCGCTCGAAGAGTGTCCGGCACTTTTCCACACTTATTTGTTCTTAATCCTCTCTTATTCCTAAAACCCAGGCTCGCTGATTCATCATCCTTGGGGGAACCAGGACAGAGCTGTGGGATTCTCGGCCGTTAGGCAGGACCACTGGTCCCCCATCCTTCTCCACAAGACGTTGGGGGGAGGAACCCCCCGAGCGCACCGCCGTCCCCCGCCTTTGTTACATTAGGAAGCGCACACCGGGCCCGAAGCGTTTGCAAAATGCCACGGTGCCACACAGATGTAGAAGCCGTAGTCCTTTTCCTGGCTTCAATTTGCTCCTTCGCTTTCATTTCCTGTTTCTCGGCCTCTCCCCCCCCCACCCCCAACCCCAATGGGCTCCTGCTCCGTGCCACGCAGGACTGCACCTCTTTCTCTCCAAACCCAAAACTTCCCCTTCCGCGCCTTCCAGCGCTGGCTGCGCAGGTTTCCCACGCGGGGCGGATTCGGGGGACCCCCAGCAGGGGTGTCTGGCACACTCGGGCTCCCCAGGGCATTCACCTAAGGTTTCCCAGAAAGTGGAGCCTGCAGGCACGGTCCAGTAAGGACCGGTTCCCGCCTCCCTCTCCCCCGCCCCTCCTCCAGCCCCCCGCTTCCGCCGCTCCTCCGGGCGCAGCGCTGACCCCGTGCCCTCCGAGCCGCCGCGGGAACAGCAGGGCGGCCTCCTCCTCCTCCCCCTCCCGCCCCGCAATCTCGGGGATCCGTTCCCTGGGGTGCACGGGGGGGGGAGGGAAAGGGAGGTGGGGATGGACGGGGGGGAAATGAGGGTGCGTCCAGGGCTGGACTTCCAGCCGCGCGCTTCGGAGCTCCCCTCGGGTGCGCAGGGTTGGGGTCCGCAGCTCCCCCACCTGCTTTGCTAAGTTAAGTGGCACCAGCAGGCACCTCACCTCCCGGGAACAAGCCGGGCACTCGTCTCGGCCTCGGATCACCCCCCCACCTCCCGCAATTTCTCCCGCCAAGGTGAAGCGCGGGGTTGGGAGGACGCCCCCTCCTTCGCCCGCAACGTGCGTCGCTCTCAAACCCAAACAATGATTTCCCGGGGCTCCCGGGCTTAGCCTTCCGCCCTTCCCCAATCACCCCCGCGCCCTGGGCACAGCCGCCCCCACCTTCCGTAGACCTCCCCCCCTTCCCCATTACGGCCCGGCGTGGAGGGTGGCGGGGGTCCCGGGGCACTGACCCCGCCGGGGCACGCAGCCCGGGGCCGGCTCCGCCCACACCTTTGCAAGTTCTCCGGGCGCCCGGCCCCTCCCGGAACGCCCCCCTCCACTCTCCGGGGAAGGGGTGGGAGAGGGCGGGGTGCCCAGCGGGCTCTTTATTTGTCTCGGAATTCTTTTCTAGTGGCTGCCCAGCGCGCTCGGACACAAAAGGGGGTGGTGGGGGGGGGG